>NC_135820.1:9845948-10462975 GCF_964213995.1 Mustelus asterias
CTGCACTTCAAGCATTTACCACCTGGTTACCTGCTGACGAACCTATTGAACAAAATCTTCCTCGTACAAAAACCATGCTGATTCGTTATCTATAACCATCCCTCTACAAATCGAAAATAACTATGTACCTGCGAATCATAATCCAAATAATTCACTTCATCTTATATAATTGGCTTGCAATCACCTGCTTTGTGTTTGCATAATTCCCTTCATGAATAATGTTACCACATTATGTTTCATTTAGTTTTCTGGCAGCTCTCCTGTGGTTAGAACAGATTTGAAAATGAGCATCGTATCTCAGACTGTGTCCTTCCTTTTCCCCCGAAGCAGCCTCGTGTTTGTATGTATAAACTGAAAGCCCGCTGGAAGCGTGAACACCTCCACCTTCCAATGCCAGTCTTTTCAATTATATAGTAGACCCTTCCCTGTTTTCTGTACCTGCATTACTCTTCTCCATACTGAACAGAGATGCAAAATTACCATTTGATATCACACCTACGACTTTCGGTTCCATACGGAGTTTTGGATTTTCCTGGTTTCACAAGCCAAGTTTCTTTCATGCCATCTCCAAATCTGCTGATTGAATTTCATCGCCGTCTATTGCTCCACTGTGCAAGTTGATACACAGGAAAATGAGGTTGCAGCAGGGAAGGGAGAGTGGCACAGTGGTTAGCACTGCTGCCTTACAGTGGCAAGCTCCCGTGTTCAATTCTACAACATCTTCCTCGTGCTCTTTCATCCGTTCTTCTTCCCACACGGGAAAGATGGTCGGGCGATGTTGATTGGCTATGCTAAATGATATGCTTAGCGTCAATGGAATTAGAAGGTTAAACACATGGGCATACGGGGATAGGGCTTGGCGGGATTCTTGGTTGCAGGCATGATGGGCCGAATGGCCTGCACGTGGACTGCAGGAACTCTATGACAGCGTAGCATTGAATGTAATTTATTGTCAGTTTGAACACATGGACTATTGGTTCAAGTGTTTAAGGTTGCTCTTGACATAATTTTTGAATGAAAATTAAAACGCACCAAAGTTATCACAAAATATTGCGTGTCGTAATGCCATGCCGAAGAAATGTGCTTGAATGTGTCCCACCTCTCGTAACTAAAGGAAACGTCAATTTGTGAATAGCAGATTATTTGTAAAAGCTTGTGAGGCGATAACCCTTTGTTTTACTCACCATCGCATGAACGCTGACAGTGCATTTCTGAGGTAATAATTAGTATCAGAATGAAACAAGCTGAATAGCAAGGGCGATTTATTTTTACCAATGTAAAGTGCACTTATTTCCAAAACAACACTTCTGCATTCTTGCTTAAAATAAAATTTAAAAATCAGGCATTTCAAAAAACTGTTATTTGAATATGTGTGTTACAGAATCAAACAGCTGCCCTGTTAAGGAACACGATACCAAAGAAAATGAAACAGCTCTTTGAAAGAAATTTGTCAACTTGATTACACGGAACCAATATTTTAGCATTTCGTTGCTGCAATATTCTGAGAGATCTCATTATCCTGAAAAGGCAATCTGAATTAGAATATTGTCATTTTCTGCTCATTGTCACAGGCAGTTATAAATCTGCACTGCACGATTTTCGAAGCATTGCTTCCTGATGTCACTCCTCAATACATTAGCACGAAAGCTGCTTCTCGTCTTCTGAATCTGGACAACTTGAGCGGCGGCCATTTTGACCCTCTTGTTCATCCGAATTCCAAAATCCTGTGATCTCTATTCGGTAGCGGGCGAAAAACAATTCTGGACGTGGAACTGATCATTTTACTTTGCTTTTCGATATAATTCTAGTGAATGGAAGTAGCAAACAATCCAGGAAAATCATAGCAATGTCTCTCGATCGTTCCATTTGACACCCTATTTTATAGAATCGCATAATCCTGCAGTGCAGAAGGAGACCGTTCGGCCCATCGTGTCTGCACTGATCACAATCCCACCCAGGCCCTATCCCCATTACCCCATGGATTTACCCTAGCTAGTCCCCCTGACAATGAGGTGCAATTTACCACGACCAATCCACCTAACCCGCACATCTTTGGACCTCTGTTATACGACAATGCTTCACATTCGAAATGTGCGAAAATACTCTCCACCACGCAATACCGCCTCCCACCCAATGACTCTCTCTACGCTACCTGCTGCCTCGGAAAGCAACCAGCATAATCAAAGACCACACCCCCTCCTGACATACTCTATTCCACGTTATTCCGGAAAACAAACACGCTAACTTCTGAGGACATATAGCAAGCGACTGAAAAACAGCTTCTCCCCTGCTGTGATCAGACTTTTGAATGGACCTTGCTCGTATTAAGTTGTTATTTATCTACACGCCAGCGAAGACTACATTACACTACAATCTGCGCATTCTCCTTTTCTTCTCTATGTATGGCATGCTCTGTCGGTATACCGGACGATGAAAAAAATACATTTCGGTGCACACTTATACATGTGACAATAATAAATGAAAATTGAAAATCAAAATCAGTTCGATTAGAATGTTGCCGATGAAACCCAGGGAAGTTAACACATTACTTTCCAAACAATTTCAAATATATAATTTACTTGCCTTGATATTTCAGATCACTTCTCAACTTTGAAATATCTGCTGGTACTCGGAATTATATTATTGGCATTGTAACTGAATGGCCTACTGCTGCAATGGGTGATTCTTTGAAGTGGTGATTTACCATAATGTGAACGAACTGGAAATTCAGTGCAATGCATGCATTAGGCACAACTTGATTTCCCTTTCGATATGCCATCAACAAGAACAGTGCATTTGGTTGTTTGGCATTTGCCTTGGGGCGTAAATAGAAGCTGAGGCTGAGCAGTTTCCACAGCACCGAACTGTATTTGTTTTGAAGGTGAGTGTGAGAGTACTGTTAAATGATTCGTTCAATTGATATCAGCCCGCAGAACTCTGGCATTAAAATAACCCATGCGCCAATAAGACAGGAAATTGGCTGTCATTTCATCCAACAGTTCGCACAGTTAAATAGTTAGAATTACATTTATAAATAACGGCATCGCCTTGAGAGTTTTCCCATTACCATCCTTAATTCAAACATTCCTTTGAGACCTTTATTTTAATTTGATTATGTTAAACAGGTAACTAAGCAAATTATGTGGGAGCTTTTATTTCTTCCGGGAAATAAATACGGTAATTAGGTGTTAAATTGCAATCCTCTGGTATTTTGACAGAGTGCGGTACAGATTCTGGGAGTTATTTCGAGCAATATTTGGCAGTATTTGAAAGTCAGCATATGCGGGAAATATCAAAAGAATCATGATGTATTGAAAAGCAGTAGGCAAAGAGTATGAAAATCTGATGTTATTGCAGGCAATCGTCAGCATATATACATAATTTCCCCCCCAAAAAATCGTTACAAACCGCGTTCTTACCGTCTTGTACATCACGTCGTCTTTCATTTCGGATATTCAGGCAAGAAAAGCTCTGGTGTTTTACAAACTTACGTTGACTGTAACGTAAATTTCGGTTGAGGGGGGATTTGAAGGACCGGATGTGGCTTAGGAGGTATCAGGTAACGAATGAGTTCAGATTTATTTACCGTAGGGGACGTCCTAAGCATGGCACAAATTATTTCCAGTTCGTGAAATATTTTCCCCAGGCGCGAAATTATTTTTACATAGTAAATGCTATAACAAACAAACATGAAGAGCAACCTATGATGATGCAAGGGAAAAAAATCAAGGCACAGAAAGCTAAATTTAAAACTATATAGGAATACATTTGGGAGGAGGAAAGTTTAAGGGAGATGTGCGGGGAAGTTTCTCACGTCGAGAGTGGTGTGTGTCTGGAACGCGCTGCTCGAAGAGTTGTTGAAATCAGGCACATTTGCAACATTTAAGAGGCATCTGCATGGGAAGGGAATAGAGGGATACAGACCAAGGAAGGGCAGATTCTTTTTTGTTTTTTGTTTAGTTCGGGCATCATGATCGGCACACGTTTGGAGGGATGAAGGACCTGCTCCTGTGCTCTACCTTTCATTCTTAGTTGTTCTTTATTAAACTGGACAGAATGCCTGGCTTAATTTATCTGTGAATCCAAATACCATGTGCTCAAACGGTTGTTTGGAATTGTTGTAAATTATTCTAATATGAGGCAGAGAAATGCGTTATGTTCATTCTTTTTGTAGAAATTGATCTCTGTGTAATTGATATTGGATAATTGCAGAATTGAGTGGAAGTTTGACTGCAGTTATCTTCCAGCCTTTCCTCTAGCTGAATATCCATGCAACATATCCAATGCAAGAAGTTCAGCGAATCAGGTGTAAGGTGAAATTAGTAGGCCAACGGCACAATAAAATGTGGCATCATTTTACCCTTTGTCTTATGACACAAGGGGTATGGTATGCATATAACTGGCAATTCGCCGTGATGCATGAGGGACAATCAGTGGGCGTCACAGGAATTTGGACGAATAGCAAACCATGCACAATCAGGAGAGAATGCATGGGCTGCGGAGTAGGTGCAGAACAGAAAATAGACAATCAGACTCATCATTGTTGTTTGACATTTTATATTGTCGGCAAGTTTGCTTCCACAGGATTGGTGCTTTCCCACAGGTGTGCAGCAATGATTAAAAGTGTGTAACTTCGAGACTTGAGCAAAAAATAATAAGAAAAAAAACGACTGTAGGAGATTGTATCAACTTGGAGGTTATAGTTAATAGGCAATATTCTGAGTGAATTTAAAGGAAAATCTACAGAATGTCTACGGCATTGGCGTCGTATTTTGCAACATGGATCCTTGTGAAGGGATACATACCTTTACTATTTTCAATGAAACCACGCTGGTATGAGAATGTTCGTAATGCAGAAATATAAGCGAACTTGATTAGTGCTCAGAGTCACGCAAATGATTAAATATGGGGACAGGAGTTAAAATATCAAGGGTCAAAAGTCTGTGGATTATTTCCAGAGTCATTTATTTGAGAACCATTAATCAAGATGAAGATGTATGTGTTTCTCACACATTTTTTTGTACAACGAACAGCTCTTTTTACGACATTTATAAATAGTGCCTCTGATCTTGGGCAGACGTGGATATGAAATATTTGAATGGTGACATTACCGAAAAATGCCAGTGGCTATGAAGAATTGATCAGGCCTTTGCGGTATCATTTAGAAACGAAGAATAAAAATCATGCTGTGACTTCTGTGTTCAAGACGCAGGGATTGTTAGATACGATACAGAATATCTCAGGTGTCATGGACACATGTTGGTGATAAAAAAGAAAATGATATGCTGATTGTGTTAGATAAAGAAAGATGCGAAGAGTTTCGCAAGGAACTTGAGTGTGGCTACAATTACAGCTACCTACCATCACATTTGCACTTATCATCCAGATCTGAAGATATAAGGAAAACAAAAAGAAGGCTGTCAGAATGAAGAGGGAAAATACGCTCATAAAACCATCGGTTGCTACCACAAACAAAGTGCACCATTGAGGCCACATTCTGCTGCTTAATATCTGCAGCAGATCGCAAAGCGTAGATCGGTCCATTCGTCTGAATTCTTTAGTGGAAATCACATCCTTTGTCTTCCCATAATTACTCAAATAACGTGAGTGGGCGAGGATCTGGCAGATGGAGTATGACGTTGACAAGTGCGAGGTTATTCACTTTAGAGGAAATAACAGCAAATTGGATTATTATCTAAATGGAATAAAAATACACCATGCAACTGTGCAAAGGGACCTGGGGGTCCATGTGCATGAGACCCAAAAACCCAGCCTGCAGGTGCAACAGGTGATCAAGAAAGCAAATGGGATGTTGGCCTATATCGCAAGGGGGATAGAATATAAAAGCAGAGATGTCTTGCTGCATCTGTACAGGGCATTGGTGAGGCCGCAGCTGGAATACTGTGTGCAGTATTGGTCCGTTATTTGCGGAAGGATATATTGGCCTTGGAGGTAGTGCAGAGAAGGTTCACCAGGTTGATACCAGAGATGAGGGGTGTTGATTATGAAGAGAGACTGAGCAGATTGGCGTTGTACTCGTTGGAATTTAGGAGGCTTAAGGGGGGATCTTATAGAGACCAATAAGATAATGAAGGGGCTGGATAGGGTCGAGGTGGTGAGATTCATTCCATTAGAAAGGAAGCTAGAACTAGAGGGCACAGCCTCAAAATAAAGGGGGCTCAGTTTAGGACAGAGTTGAGGAGGAACCTCTTCTCTCAGAGGGTGGTGAATCTCTGGAATTCTCTGCCCACTGAAGTGGTGGAGGCTACCTCGTTGAATATGTTTAAATCACGGATAGATGGATTCCTGATCGGTAAGGGAATTAAGGGTTATAGGGATCAGGCGGGTACGTGATCCATTTCAGATCAGCCATGATCTGATTGAATGGCGGGGCAGGCTCGAGGGGCTAGATGGTCTACTCCTGCTCCTAGTTCTTATGTTCTTATGTTTCCAATATATGGTTGACATTGACTGCAACAGATACGAAGCCATGGCCTTATAGGTCCATATTTTTTTTGTGTTTAAAGGTTTTACTTTGTCAACATGTTAGAATTTGCAGTTGCACTCACTCAGTTCAGCAGGATGGACCCTGTTCTTGCAAAATCATGGCGTTCGTGCACTGATCGGTCTCGTCTGTATTTGACTTCCGCCTGCGTGCTTTCTCAGCCATGGCTCGGTAGAGTAGACCTGCCGTAAGCCAGTAAACTGATAAAGTATAACATATCAGACTGAATATCCTCACTAATCCTTTCAATTCATTCCTTAAAACCTGTTTCCATTCTATACAATTTGTGCATAGTCTCATTCATTAACTGTTTTTGCTTATCAAATGAAAACAAATTGACACTAAGGTTCAACTGCCAGAACGGTACCTTGTAATGAATCGATGAAAATAGTGTTCAGTAGAAAACTGAGCATATATTCTGGAGAAACTCCCCTTTCAAACATTCGGACAGCTGATCCTCTGTAAATAAATCAACGCAATTCACTATATTCGGGTTGGTTGCATGGTAGTTGCATGCGGCACTAAAGTTGCGCTGAAAAAATAGTTATGGATCATGAAAACGATGCAGAATCACGATGATAAATAAAATGGGGGACTTCACTGGCAGAATGGATAATCGTCTTATCACAGATTGACTGTTCATTACTAGGTCATAAAACCGCTTTGGGACACATAAATGTCGTCGTCAGTAAATGATAGATGAACAAGTGTGAGGATTTATAGGCAATTTTTTTTTCAGCCTAACTAGTTTTCCACTATGCAAACTATGCAACAATACTATTTTGGATGATAAATGGTCACACGCAAAAGGCGTGCCAAAAAAAAAATACAACCCAAAGGCAATCGTCTCAAATGCACGACTCTGCCATTACTGATCTTTTACCATTTGTAATGCATAGATTGATTGATGCATGCAGAGGTAGATTTATTTTCAAAAATCAAATTAGCTCCGTAGAATCATTAATTCCGTTCATTAAATAAGTGTAAGCTTATCCTTCAGAGGTTGGCAACTCTATTCATAATGTTTGTGCAGGTTTATGAATTTGTCCAACCGCAATATTCTACACCACAACGAGGTTCTGGATTTTCAACTAATTCAGTAATCCACACAAACATGTGGAAAATTGCCCAGATACGTCCTTTGTACAAAACAACACAGGGTAAATCCAACCCGACAAATTATTGCCCAATCCATCTACTCGTGATCATTAGTAACTTGATGGAAGGCGTCATCAACAGTGCTATCAAGCAGCACCTGCTAAGCAATAACTTGCACAGTGACGCCCAGTTCGGGTTTCGCCAGGGTCACTCAGCCTCTAACCGCATTGCAGCCTTGCATAAAACATGGTCAAAAGAGCTGAATTCCAGAGGTGATTTGAGAGTGGCAGCCCATGACATCAAGGCCTCATTCGACCGGATGTGGCGTCAGGAAGCCTTAGAAAATCTGCAATCAAAGGGTATCAGGGTGTAAACACCCTCCTGGTTGGAATCATACTTGGTACATATGAAGATGGTTGTAGTTGTAGAGGGTCAGTCATGTCGGCTCCCAGGCATATGTGCAGGAGTCCCTCAGGGTGATGTCCTAGGCCCAACAATCTTCAGTTGCTTCAGCAATGACCTTACCTCCGTTATAAGGTCTGAAGTGCGGTTGTTTGCCGATGATTGCACAATGTTCAGCACCATTCACGACTCCCCAGATACTGAAGCAGACCGTGTTCAAATCCAACGAGATCTGGCTAATATCCAAGCTTGGGCTGACAAGTGGCAAGAGACATTCGTGCTGCGGAAATGTCAGGCAATGACCATCACCAATAGGAGTCCGTCTGAACACAGCCCCTTGATATTCTATGGTGCATTGAATCCCTCACTGTCAACGTCCTTGGGATTATTATTGACCGGGAACTCAACTGGACTCACCACATAAATGCAGTGGCTACAAGAGCAGTTCAGAGGTCAGGAGTACTGCGGCGAGTAACTCGCCTTCTGATTTCCCAAAGACCACCCAAAATCTGCAAGGCACAATTCAGGAATGTGATGTCATACTCCCCACTTGGCTGCATAGGTGCAGCTCCAATAACACTCATCCAGGTCAAAGCAGTCCGCTTGATTGGCACCACATCTACAAATATTTAGTCCCTCCACCTCCGACGCTCAGTCGTAGCAGTATGTACTATCTCCAAAATGCACTGCAGCAAATCGCCAAAGATCCTAAATAAAAGTTCCAAATCCACAACCACTTCAACATAGAAAGACAGGGGCAGCAAATAAATGGGAACACCACAATCTGCAAGTTCCCCTCCAAGCCACTCACCAGCCTGAATTGGAAACATATCACCGTTCCGTTGCAGCCGCTGTGTCAGAAGCATGGAATTTGCCCCCCCCCCGCCCCCTCTAAAGGCATTGTGGGTCAACCCACAGATCCTGGAGTGCAGGGATTCAAATAGTCAGCTCCCCACCACCTTCTGAACTGCAACTAAGGCTGGCCAACTGGCGACACCCACGCGCAACGGATCAGTAAAAAGAAATGGACAGATCATGACATAGCAGACGATTCTCTCTCCGCTTTCTGCTCACTTCACAATCCCCTGCTGTTACTCTCTCCCCATCATCACTTAGCCAACCTGGAAAGATGTCCACCCGTCGTACCCTTTTATGCCTTTTGCCTGCTCTTTTATGCTCCCTTCGCAGATTCCACTGCATCATGTTTGCACTACTCTTGCAAACGCTACCTCTCAATTGGCAGCCCCCTCCCTCCGGTGTATTCTGTCTGTTCTCGGCGTCAAATTCACGGGCCCAGCTTTTCGATCAACAGATGTCGATTTGAGAACGGAATTTTGGTTGCAAAATCTCAGGTGTGGTGGGGGAAGTTGCACGATAACCGGTGGCGAGGAGGAACAGAGATGAGTGATGGAGGCCGGCGTGGACTGGACGTGTGTAGCCGGAAACCGGGTTTAACGGCTGCGAATTGAATACAACAGCACAGCCATCGAGTGAATTCAGCATCAGCATAAAATGCGCATGTGCCAGAAGGCGTTCCACTCCTGGTGGGGCAGTGAGTATGTTTTTCAAACGTATTAGTGAACCTTGTATTCATGGTAATCTTTAACATTTGGAAGTACATGTCATAGAAAATCAAAAATAGGGGCTGTTTGGCATTGTGTCGATGCAGACTCGATGGGCCGAATAATCTCCTTCTATCCTGTAGGGATTCCATGGACTCTCTTATAAATAGAGTATCGTCGGAGCACAGAGCTGGCCAACTATAATGCCGTATTGGAACAAGCATTTCAATGATGAACGTCTTTTGTCCGTAAGTCTGCATGTTATTGTTTCTTTTCCAAGTAATAATCCAATTTTCTCTTGAATTGCTTTAATGAGCCTTATTGCCCGGCAGAGAATTTTGAAGTTTCTGACCAAAAATGGCTTCTCCTCAAACGTCAAATACTTATGCATTTTTGTGACTATTCCTATTAATATCTGACGTTTTGTTCTGATTTTCTATCAGCTGTGGCTGTGTGTTTCCAACATTTATTCTCTTCTCACTTCCAGTGAACTTGAATATCTCAATCCCGACAGCTGTCTCAAAAAAAAGAACACATATATAATCCGGCAAATGCAAGCTAAAGTCTATAACTGTCGTTCCTGATACTCGGCATAGTTTTCCTTAATCTAGTGTGCACTCTGTTTCTGGCCGTTACATCTTTCCGAAAGTCTGACGCTCTGAACTGAAGTAATCGAACAGACGAGGAGGCGCAAGTTACAATTTTTCATTAGCTAATTAAAACTCTGTTTGCTGCTTTTCTTTCTGTTACGAAAAGAGGAAAGACATCTTGTCCCATGTGCCTTGGGGAAAAAAAAAATATTTGTTTATTAATTCGTTTATTTAGCTCAGTATGATGACGCACGCTGATGAATTAACTTACAAACTGTGTGAAGTCACATATAATTCTGGATCCTTAATTGTCAACTTCTGTGAGAACAAAATATAACTTCGCCCATTAGTTTGAACAGTGTCTTAGCTTGGCATACCACTTTCTTTCAGAACGTTCTTTAATTCCTTTAGTTCTGCATAGAGAAACGCAAAGTGACATATCAATCATTTGTTCAAAATTCACAACTCACACTCTAAATACCCATGTTGCAGGAGGCGACATGGACCTGTCTTCCAATCCTGGTGGGACATCGGTAGTTTATACAAACATATAACTGAAACCAATATTCGTGCAGATGTTTAACATTTGGAAACTGTTAACACACATAATCAAGAACAAATCAAGCATCGCAGCACCCCAGAAGGTAGCGATATCCCGCGCCATGTTGGAATAAGGATGCAAACAATAGATAATACTGGCGTCTCCCCACAATTGTGCATATTCGTGTTTTTCAAATATTAATCCAATGTACACATGATAGCGTTAATGAGTCTTATTCCTCGGCAGAGAACGTTGACGTTCCTAAACAAAAAACAGTTTGTTCCTCAAACCTCAATTGCTTATGTGTTGTTCTGTATGTTACAGTCAATATCTGACCATTTCTTTCTCGTTTTCTATCAGCAATGGCTCCGTGTTTCCCCCATTTATTCTCTCCTCACTTCCTATGAGTTTTAATAACTCAATCCAACAATTCGTCACCAAGTAAAAACACATGAATAGAGCACCGACAAACACAATTTGACTCGAAACTGTCGCTTCTGATCCTTGGCATTATTTTTGCTTCATCCAGATAACGCTCTGCCTCTTGCCATCACATTTTTACGAAAGCATGACGCTCAGAGTTGAAGTGTTCGTACAGTTGAACAGGTGCACGTTAGATTTTGTATCAGCTAATTGAAACTCAGTTCGCTGTTTTCTGTGTGTGTGTGTGTTCAGAAAGGAGAAAGTTTGAATAAAAGCAAATTACTGCGGATGCCTAATCTGAAACCAAAGGAGAAAATGCTGGAAAATCTCAGCAGGTCCGGCAGCATCTATAAGGGGAGAAAGGAGCTGACATTTCGACTCCAGCTGACCCTTTCTCAAAGAGCACTGACAAAGGGTCATCTGGAGACGAAACGTCAGCTCATTTCTTTCCGTACAGATGCTGCCAGAACTGGTAAGAATTTCCAACATTTTCTCTTTCGGTTTCCGAAGGAGGTAGGCTAGTCCCATCGCCAGAAAAAAAAAGTTTGACTTGATTTAACAATTCATTCTACCTAGTTCAGTGTGATAAGACAAACTGACGAATTACATTATAAAATGTGTGAATTCACGTATCACACTGGATTCTTAATTGTCAACTTTTGAGAGCACAAAATAAAATATAATTTCGAGCCGTTGTTTGAAGCGCGTGTTGGCTTGACATACCACTTTCTTTGAGAGCGTTCCCCAGTTCATTTGGTTCTGCGCAGAGAAACGCAAAGTTACATTGTGTAATTTTGTGTAAAATACACAGTTCAAATGCGAAATGCGCCGGAAGGCGACACGGACCTGCCTTCCAATTGTTTTTGGATACTGGATAGGTTGTTCAAAAGTTTACTGAAACCAGTATTCATGGAGATGTTTAACGTTTCGAAAACGGTATCACAGAAAATCAAGAACAACAGAATGATCGGAGCACAGAAGCAGGCCATTTCTCGCACGAAGTTCGAAAAAAAACATTTCAACAATAGCCATCTGCCCGTAATTCTGCATCTTAGTGTTTTGAAATATGAATCCAACTTAGTCTGGGATAGCTTTAATGAGCCTGAATCCGCGAGAAAGAAAGTTGAAGTTCTAAAACAAACGTGGTTGCTCCTCAAATGTCAGTTTCTGATGTGTTGTTCTGTATATTACAATCAATATCTGACATTTTCGTTCTCGTTTTCTATCAGCAGTGGCTGATTTATTCTCTCCTCACTTGCTATGAGTTTGAATAACTCAATCCTCCTAGTCTTCACCAAGAAAACAAAACACGTACAGAGCTCGACGAATCTAATCTAACTCGAAACTGTCTTTCTTGATTCTTGGCATAATGCTCTTTAATCCAGTGTACACTCTGCCTCTTGCCGTCACATCTTTCCGAATGTATGAGGCTCAGAACTGCATTAATTGTGCAATTGAAGAGGTGCACGTTGCATTTTGTATCAGCTACGAAAAACTCAGTTCCCTGCTTTCATTTGTGTTCCGAAAAGAGAAAGCGAGGCTTTTCCCATCTGAGAGGGGAAAAATGGTTTTGCCTGGTTTAATAATTCTTTATTTATTTCAGTGTTATAAGGCACGCTGATGAGTTATTTAAAACAAATGATTAAATTCACATATCATATTGCATTCCTAATTGTGAACCTATATAAGCATAAAATAAAATGTCATTTCGAGCCATTGCTTGAAGCGCATCTTGGCTTGGCATACCGCTTTCTTTGAGAGAGTCGTTCACTTCATTTATTTCTGTGCAGAGAAACGCAAAGGGGCATACCGAAATTTTGTGCAAAACACACAATTCACATGCGAAATGCGCATGTGTCAGAAGGCGACATTGCACCTGACTTCCAATTCTGGTTGGACACTGGATAGTTTGTTCAAACGTATGACTGTGCCATGACTTCATAGTGATGCTTAACAATTGGAAAATGTTATCGCAGAAAACAAAAAATAACAAAATGGTCAACACGGAAGGAGGACTTTTTTTTTTCCCGCTCAGTTTGAAAAGGATTTCAACGATAGGCAAAACTCCGCCTTTTGTCATTAAGACTGCCTTTTAGAGTTTTTAAAATAATAATTCAATTTACTCTTGAATAGCTTTATGGAGCCTTATTAGAACATAGAAAGCCACAGCACAAACAGGCCCTTCGGCCCACAAGTTGCGCCGATCACATCCCCACCTCTAGGCCTATCTATAGCCCTCAATCCCATTAAATCCCATGTACTCATCCAGAAGTCTCTTAAAAGACCCCAACGAGTTTGCCTCCACCACCACCGACGTCAGCCGATTCCACTCACCCACCACCCTCTGAGTGAAAAACTTACCCCTGACATCTCCTCTGTACCTACCCCCCAGCACCTTAAACATGTGTCCTCTCGTAGCAACCATTTCAGCCCTTGGAAATAGCCTCTGAGAGTCTACCCTATCCAGACCTCTCAACATCTTGTAAACCTCTATCAGGTCACCTCTCATCCTTCGTCTCTCCAGGGAGAAGAGACCAAGCTCCCTCAACCTATCCTCATAAGGCATGCCCCCCAATCCAGGCAACATCTTTGTAAATCTCCTCTGCACCCTTTCAATGGCTTCAACATCTTTCCTGTAATGAGGTGACCAGAATTGCGCGCAGTACTCCAAGTGGGGTCTAACCAGGGTCCTATAAAGCTGCAGCATTATCTCCCGACTCCTAAACTCAATCCCTCGATTAATGAAGGCCAGCACGCCGTACGCCTTCTTGACCGCATCCTCCACCTGCGAGGCCGATTTAAGAGTCCTATTGACCCGGACCCCAAGGTCCTTCTGATCCTCTACACTGCTAAGAATGGTACCCTTCATATTATACTGCTGCTGCATCCCATTGGATCTGCCAAAATGGATCACCACACACTTATCCGGGTTGAAGTCCATCTGCCACTTCTCCGCCCAGTCTTGCATTCTATCTATGTCTCGCTGCAACTTCTGACATCCCTCCAAACTATCCACAACGACCTTGGTGTCGTCAGCAAACTTACCAACCCATCCCTCCACTTCCTCATCCAGGTCATTTATGAAAATGACAAACAGCAAGGGTCCCAGAACGGATCCCTGGGGCACTCCACTGGTCACTGACCTCCATGCAGAGAAAGACCCCTCCACAGCCACTCTCTGCCTTCTGCAGGCAAGCCAGTTCTGGATCCACAAGGCAACAGCCCCTTGGATCCCATGCCCTCTCACTTTCTCAAGAAGTCTTGCATGGGGGACCTTATCGAACGCCTTGCTGAAGTCCATATAGACCACATCCACCGCTCTTCCTTCGTCAATGTGTTTGGTCACATTTTCAAAGAACTCAACCAGGCTCGTAAGGCACGACCTGCCCTTGACAAAGCCGTGCTGACTACTTTTGATCATACTAAACTTCTCTAGATGATCATAAATCCTGTCTCTCAGGATCCTCTCCATCAACTTACCAACCACTGAGGTTAGACTCACCGGTCGGTAATTACCCGGGCTGTCCCTGTTCCCTTTCTTGAATATAGGGACCACATCTCCAATCCTCCAATCCTCCGGAATTTCTCCCGTCTCCATCGACGATGCAAAGATCATCGCCAAAGGCTCCGCAATCTCCTCCCTCGCCTCCCACAGTAACCTGGGGTACATCCCATCCGGTCCCGGCGACTTACCAACCTTGATGCTATTCAATAGTTCCAACACATCCTCTTTCTTTATGTCCACGTGCTCGATCCTTTCTGTCCACCGCAAACCAGCAGTACAATCACCCAGATCCCTTTCCACCGTGAATACCGAGGTAAAGTAGTCATTAAGCAGCTCCGCCATTTCTAACGGATTATTCCCGAGCAAAACATTTTGAAGTTTCTAAAAAAAAAATTTCTTCTCAAACCTCAATTGCTTATGATTTGTTCAGTCTCTTACAGATAATATCTGACATTTGTTGCCATTTTGTATCAGCAGTGGCTGTGTGCGTTCTCCATTTATTCTCTCCTCCCTTTCTATGAGTTTGAATAGGTCAATCTCTGTGGTGAACCATAGTTGGTTACCACTATGAGTACTGAACCATAGATGGTCAGCACTATGGGTACTTGTAGATATGTGACTGTTGTCACTGTTGGGGTTAGGGTTGGGCTGTTCTACCTGTTGATATTGTTCTGTGGTACACTCCAGTTGGCTCCGCCTACCTGGAGGAGTATAAAGGTCACTGCGCTGCCTGGTGACCCTTTAGTCTGGGGTTGTATTGTGTATAGTGTGCTCCATTCTTGTTAGTAATAAAAGCCTTTATTTCCCGGGTACGATCTAGCCTCCCGAGTGATTTAATCGCGCGTCAATTTTATTACTAACAAAATTTTGGCAAAAAAAGAACCATGGAGCAAATGTTGAAACCCGATCGGCTTACTTTAGATCCACATGCGGCAGGAGCGTCGAACACTTTCGACCATTGGTTAAAGTGTTTTCAAGACTACATCGATGCCTCAACAGCCATTCAAAACGACGCCGATAGACTGCGGGTCCTCCACGCGAGGGTAAGCGACACCGTATACTCATCAATCCGCGATGCCCAAGACTACAAAGGGGCCATCGAGCTACTTAAGAAACTGTACAACACACCGCCAAACGAGATCCATGCTCGACACCTTCTCGACGGTGGCAGCCCAGCGAAACGACAGGACAGTACCTGCGCGAACTTCAGCAGCTAGCCAGAGCCTGCAACTGCAAACCAGTGTCGGCGTCCCAGTATACGAACGACTTGATCCGAGATGCGTTCCTGGCGGGAATCGGCTCATCGTATATTCACCTTCGGCTGCGAGAGCAAGGTAACCTCGACCTCGCTAAGATGGGAGAATTGGCTGACACGATGGAAACGGCCTCCAGAAGTCTAGAAACGTACCCCACCGACCATGTGGGAGCATCGTGGCAAGTAAAGCCACCGACTCAACTTTACCCAGCGGCTCCGAAAAACTGCGCGATTGTGCTTTCAACCACGGACCTGACGACGGTGGCAGCTCCAGGAGGCCCGCAGTGCTATTTCTGTGGATTGACGAAACACCCTCAGCAGCGATGTCCAGCTAGAATGGTATTTTGCTCCGCGTGTGGGAAGAAAGGGCATTATGCCAAAGTCTGCAGGGCCAAACCACCCTCAAAGCATAGCAGCGCAGCGTGTGATTCTCCAGAGCCTGTCTCCTTGTCTCCAGCTTCTTCGCGGTCTTCCACCACGTGCGATTCCAGAGCGCCGCCATTCCTGACGACGAAGACGCAAGACACGTCCGACCTGCAGGGGCCGCCACTTTTAGCGCCACCAATCACGTGCGATCCATGGGCGCAGCCATTTTGGTCGGCACCGACCGCAGACGACCAGCAGGGGTCATCATCATCAACCATCTCAGCTGCCTGCAGTTGCACTCAAGACCCAACGGTGGCGTCAATCATCCTGGACCAGGCCAAGCCTCACAGACTCGACAAGTCCATGATGGGCATAGCGATAAATGGACGCCTAATTCATTGTTTGTTTGACAGCGGGAGCACGGAGAGTTTCATCCACCCTGACACCGTGAAACGGTGCGGTCTCCGGGTATGGACAGTCAGACAGACAATTTCGATGGCGTCGAGGTACTGGTCTGTTACCGTGCTAGGGAGCTGCGTAGTCAACCTAACGGTGTGGGGCACAGTTTACGAAAACTTCAGGCTCCTCGTGTTACCGCACCTTTGCGCGCCAATACTCCTGGGACTAGACTTTATGGTCCACCTGAAGAGTGTGACCCTGCACTACGATGGGCCACTCCCTCCACTTTCAGTGGGAGCACAGCAGCCTCCAAATTGCCCAGCGTGCTCCACGTGTAGCCTCTCGACACTCAGAATCACCCCACCATCTTTACTCGAGAATCTCGTGCCAGGCTGCAAGCCCATCACAACCAAGAGCAGGCATTACAGCGCTGAGGATCGGATCTTTATTCGATCTGAAGTTCAGCGGCTCCTCAAGGAAGGGATCATTCAAGCTAGCACTAGTCCATGGAGAGCGCAAGTCGTGGTGGTTAAAACTGGAGACAATCCCCGGATGGTCATAGACTATAGTCAGACCATTAATAGATACACGCAGCTGGATGCGTATCCTCTCCCGCGCATATCTGACATGGTCAACCAGATTGCGCAGTACCGGGTGTTCTCCACCATTGACTTGAAGTCAGCTTATCACCAGCTCCCCATTCGCCCAGAGGACCGAAAATATACGGCCTTTGAGGCAGATGGTCGTCTTTACCACTTTTTAAGTGTTTCTTTTGGCGTCACGAATGGGGTCTCGGTCTTCCAGCGTGCAACGGACCGAATGGTGGACCAGAACGGGCTGCGGGCTACCTTCCCGTACCTGGATAACGTCACTATCTGCGGCCATGACCAGCAGGACCACGATGCCAACCTCCTTAGATTTTTACGCACTGCGTCTTGCCTGAATCTGACCTACAACAGGAAGATGTGCGTATTTAGCAAGCGCCGCCTAGCAATTCTCGGATACGTGGTGGAAAACGGGGTCCTTGGCCCTGATCCAGACCGTATGCGTCCCCTCCTTGAACTTACACTGCCCACGAGTATCAAAGCACTGAGAAGATGCTTAGGTTTCTTTTCATACTATGCACATTGGGTTCCCAATTATGCGGACTAGGCCGGCCGCTCATCAAGTCTACGTCTTTTCCCCTAGCAGCAGAGGCTCGCTTAGCCTTTGAAGGGACAAAAGCCGACATCGTGAAAGCCACGATGCACGCTGTTGATGAGTCCATCCCCTTTCAGGTGGAGAGTGGTGCATCTGATTTCGCCCTGGCCGCCACACTTAACCAAGCGGGCAGGCCCGTCGCCTTTTTCTCTCGCACCCTCCAAGGCCCTGAAATTCGGCACTCCATGCTTGAAAAAGAGGCTCAGGCCATTGTGGAGGCCGTCCGGCATTGGCGCCATTACTTGGCGGGAAAACAATTCACCCTGCTCACGGACCAGTGGTCCATGGCGTTCATGTTCAACAACACGTTACGGGGTAAGATCAAAAATGATAAAATCTTGAGGTGGAGAATCGAACTCTCCACCTACAACTATGATATCATGTACCGTCCGGGGAAGCTCAATGAGCCCCCAGACGCCCTGTCGCGTGGGACATGTGCAAGTGTGCTGGAGGATCGATTACAGGCCCTCCACAATGATCTCTGCCATCCGGGGATCACTCGGCTCTTCCATTTTGTAAAGACTCGGAATCTACCCTACTCAGTGGATCATGTCACGTCCATAACCCGAAGCTGCCAGGTATGTGCTGAATGCAAGCTGCACTTCTACCGACCTGACAGGGCACACCTCATTAAGGCCACTCGCCCTTTTGAAAGACTGAGTGTGGACTTCAAGGGCCCCCTTCCTTCGACAGATCGGAACGTGCACTTCCTCAACGTGATTGACGAGTACTCACGATTCCCTTTTGCCATTCCCTGTTCAGACATGACCGCTGCCACTGTTATCAAAGCATTACGGGATCTTTTCACTCTGTTCGTTTACCCCAGCTTTATCCAGAGTGATAGGGGCTCGTCATTTATGAGTGACGACTTGGCGCAATACCTGCTCTCAAAAGGGATTGCCTCGAGTAGAACTACGAGTTACAACCCCAGGGGTAACGGACAGGTTGAACGAGAAAATGCTACAGTCTGGAAGGCTGTCTTACTGGCGTTGAGGTCTAAAGGTCATCCAGTCTCCCGTTGGCAAGAGGTACTCTCTGAGGCGCTCCATTCCACCCGCTCCCTCCTGTGTCCGGCAACCAACGCTACTCCACATGAGGGGATGTTTTCCTTCCCTTGGAAGTCTTCCTCTGGGACCTCATTACCATCTTGGTTGATGTACGCAGGACCTATCCTCCTGCGGCGGCATGTTAGGACCCGCAAGTCCGACCCTTTGGTTGAACAGGTTCATCCCCTCCACGCCAACCCTCAATATGCCTATGTGGCATATCCTGACGGGCGAGAGGACACGGTCTCTATTAGAAATCTGGCGCCTGCTGGGGACTTGGAAACCCCAGTCGCTCCCACACCCCCAATTAGGGACCCCTTGACCTTTATCTCCCCTCCTGACATGGCGCGGGCAGTATTGGGACCACCACTTAATCCTCTTACTCCCGTGTACAGCTTGCCTCTGAGTCCAGGAGATTGTCGCCACCTCGAGGCGTGCTCGAGTCCAGCAGATTGTCGCCACCTCGTGGTCCACCCGTCCGTGAGAAACTGGAGGAGTCACTGGACACCGCCTTGGAGAGAAGGTCACCACGGTCACCAGAACCGGCGTTACCGCCGGTGTTGAGGAGGTCGCAGAGACGGTGTGGTCCTCCAATACGACTGAACTTGTGAATATATGAACAGTTGTTCTGTTTTTTTACCCCGCCAGCCTTTGTTTTAAAGGAGGGGTGAATGTGGTGAACCATAGTTGGTTACCACTATGAGTACTGAACCATAGATGGTCAGCACTATGGATACTTGTCGATATGTTACTGTTGTCACTGTTGGGATTAGGGTTGGGCTGTTCTACCTGTTGATATTGTTCTGTGGTACACTCCAGTTGTCTCCGCCTACCTTGAGGAGTATAAAGGTCACTGCCCTGCCTGGTGACCCTTTAGTCTGGGATTGTATTGTATAGAATGTGTTCCATTCTTATTAGTAATAAAAACCTTTATTTCCCGGGTACGATCTAGCCTCCCGAGTGATTTAATCGCGCATCAATCTCCCTACTAGTCTCTAAGAAAAAAATATTATAGCCCGCCCCCGCCCCCCTCCCCGCCGCAAAATATCCAATCTTACTCAATACATAACATTCTTGCTACTTGGCATAATGTTCGTTAATTGAGTGTATAATCTGCCTCTTGCTTTTGCATCTTTCCGAAAGTATGACGCTAAGAGGTGAAGTAATGAAGCGCTGAGGAGGTGCAGGTCGAAATTTTCTATTAGCGAATTGAAACTCAGTTCGCTGTTTTTATTTCTGTTCCAAAAGGAGGAAGGTAGGTTTGTCCCACCTGTCAGGAAAATAACTGTTTTGCTTTGTTTAATCATTCGTTTACTTAGTTCACTGGGATAATTACGCCGATGAATTAAATTATAAACGGCGTGAAGTCACGCATCATTCTGAATCCTGATTTGTCAACTTCTTTGAGCATAGGATATAATTTCACGTCATAATTTGAACTGCGTCTTAGCTTGGCATGCCCCTTTCTTTGAGAGTGTTCTTCCTTTCCTTTAGTCCTGCGTAGTGAAACGCAAAGCGACATCCTCAACTTCCGTGCAAAGCGCAGAAATCACATTCTAAATGCGCATGTGCCAGAAGGCGATCGTGGATTTGCCGGCCAATCCTGGTTGGACACTGGATAGGTTGTTCAAACATATAACGGAACCATATGTTCGTGGAGATGTTCAACATTTGGAAACCGTTATCACATAAAATGCAAACTAAAAATACAGAATTGGCAGAGCGCAGAAGGAAGCCATTTCTCGCGCCATGTTCGAACAAGGATTTCAACGACAGACAATATTCGCCCTTCTTTCCGTCAATGTGCATACATGTGTTTTTTTTCAAGTTGTAATCTAATTTACTCTTGGAGTAAGGCTCATTCTGAATTTGCTCAGTCTCTCAACAAAATTGAATTTCAAATTTCGAATGGTGCCGATTGAAATGCAGCAGTATATTTCGGAATAAACTATTCAAACCAGTTCCCGCTTCCAGATAACGGAAGTTTCTGACATAATGTAACTTCGACCCACATCCCCATTTCACCAACCGCAACCGTGCCGTTCCAATATTGCAAGGCCTTTGCTTTTCTTCATTACACTCGCCATCAACATATACCATTTTTCACTTATTTAGGTAGACTTGTCAAGGCAGAATGATGCGACATTTGAGGGGAAAAAAGACATTTTCGAATTTCTTGAACATGTCATCTGTTACGAACGAATTTGGAAATCAATCAGAGTGAATGTGTAACAATTGAAGTTGGATGAATTGTTATGGTTTATTGTTATGCATTCAGTGAAGAACCATATTGCCGTTTGGAATATGAATTGCGAATTTTGCACAAAATGTCAATGTGTTGCTTGCCGCACAATGGGAGCAGACCGTTATTGCCTTGAAAACGAGACTATCAGAGGAGGGTAGGGAGGCGGTCTTCACATACCATCTTTACAGCTTGACTCTGAGGCGCCTCCTGCAACTTTCTGGAATGTCTGATTTGTTAAGGAATGGGCGATGTGTTGGAGGTGTCTATTTGTAGGGGCACTGAATCTGTAGCCAGTATTCTAAAGAGTATATCAATAACAAAAAGGAACAGAATTTCCAGCCAAGATTTAGTTGCCATTTTCGTGTCCCATGTATGCTTTAACTCAGACAATCTTTGCGGAATTTTGCAGTTGTGAATTATCCTTTTTAGCTAATATTGGAGGCTGCATTTTGTTTCACGATCAAGTCGACTCACTATAACTGTTGGAGGATTTGCCACAAACGAATACCAAAATAATGTTGGCCATGAGACAAACGGATACTTCCCAGTTAATGCATCATGACTGACGATCATACATTTGAATTAGTAGTTCTGTGAATTAATTATCTTAATAATATTAGTGAAGGAGTATGTTGTAACAGTAACTGCCACATTTTAGTCAATTAATATGTGACATTTCTACACGGAAAGGGGCCATGGTCGCAAGAGATGACTCAGGGACAATTCAGGGATGCATTTCAGTCGGTGGTCTATTTAAATAAAGTGGCAATCTTACAATATCTACTCGCGGATAGCTTTGACAACGGAAAGGAACATTTTTGATCTTCACAAAGGCGAAGCAAAGAGCTGCAAAATTCGGCACTGCCGTGATGCCCTTCCGATTCTTAAACCAACAAATCATAATTTAAAGAGAGCTGCATTTTGATGAAAAATAAACCCATGACGCCTCTTCATTCAAACTCTACGCATCAACTTCTGAAATGTACGCTCGATAAAACACCACTGAACACGTTCCTTACGTTTGTCTTCTGAAACTTCTCTCAACTTTCGAATTTCTGGAAAACAACATCTACATTTTCAAATCTGAAGTTCTTCATCAGACCCACGATTATTTTATCAAATCATCAATGTTGGCAGCAGATCTCGCTGCCCACAGGACGGCCAGAGTAAGAAGTCTCACAGCACTATATTAAAGCCCATTTTGTCCAATTAGAGGGGCCACATTTCTTTATCTTGTTCCTACTCGTTTGTTCTTTGAAGTATTTTAACTCCGATCCAAGGAGTTAAGCAGCGTGTCACAGCTCCCTGATATATTAAATTGCTTCATAATAACACAATCATTCAATCATTCAGCTGGGTTCTGCCTGGGTCACCAGATACTGAGATAATCACCGCCCTCGTGCAAACACAAAAAAGCGGGAAGAGCTCCATGTATGAAGCTGAGAGTTTCTGATTTTGTTATCAAAGCAATATTTTATGAGATATATCATTTTGGAGGCAAGCAAAAACGGCCTCAATTGAATTTATTTGGTTAATACGTCACTAGAGCCGGATCTAGCACAAGTGAAGATGTTTGAAGATGTGGGAGAAGAATAATATGTTCCAAGAAGTCAACAAAACAGATCCTCACGGCGGTACCCTCGGCATTAACGTGATCAGATGCTTCCTCAATAACGGTTATCAATTATCAGGTCAGAAGTGTGGATGTTCATTAATTATTGAAGAGTCTGATATGGGTCGTAACAGTAGTCCATGGCTGGCATGGTCCGAAGCAGGTTTGCTTCCTTGCTATGGATCTCATGTCTGTCTATGCAGTTTTAATGAGATGAAGACTATTTCAAAGACTATTTCCTCGGGTGGATGGAGCTATTACAAGGATGGAGCTATTACAAGCTATTACAAGGGGGCATAACTATAAGGTTCATGGTGGGAGATATAAGAAGGATATCAGAGGTAGGTTCTTTACGCAGAGAGTAGTTGGGGCGTGGAATGGACTGCCTGCAGTGATAGTGGAGTCAGACAAATTAGGAACATTTAAACGGTTATTGGATAGGCACATGGAGCACACCAGGATGATAGGGAGTGGAATAGCCTTGATCTTGGTTTCAGATAAAGCTCGGCACAACATCATGGGCCGAAGGGCCTGTGCTGTGCTGTACTGTTCTATGTTCTATGCTCTATGAAGTAAAGGTCCTCATGAGCCTTCCCAGTAAGGGACATAGCATAAAATATGGACGAGCCGAGGCTTTTTTACGGAAGCCAAGAGGCATGGCAGCAGAATTTGAACATGTGGCACTTCGCATCTTCTCCACAATTAAATGTGACCATGCCATATCTGATAACATAATGCTCAACTCTAATTTTCCACTTCATCCCAGTGTCTCTTATTTTTTTTATTCATTAGAACTGTTCTCCTGCTCGAAAATATTTAACGTCCCCAACTCTACAACGCTCGCTGGTGACGAATTCACCAGTTTAACTCACCACTGTAGAAGAAGAACAGCATTTTCCTCATCTCCGTCTAAAATGAGAAGGTCTTGCACTGAAAGTATACATCCTCGTCTTTTTAACTTACTCACATGGCGTTCAGTTCAACCAAAGGGTCGCCATGTGCCCCACAAGCGTCCACAAGCGTCTGACCTCCAATTCCTTCAACCAAAACCTATTCAATTTATTTTCATAAGGAAGCCCTTGAAAACGCGATGTCAATCAGTTGGGCATTCACTGAATTGCATGCACTGACATTATATATATATATATATATATATATATATATATATATATATATATATTCTTCGTTGGAGGAGGTAAAAATGTTCACAGTATTTCAAGGGTGTTCCAACCAGTTTATTCTGCAGCATTAGAAATGCTATTCTTCTGCCCCATTATCTTTGAAATAAAAGCCAGCATTCCAGTGGCCTTTTCAATTACCTGGTCAAATTTAATGCGAGCTGTTTGTGTTTAATTCGCAAGGACACAAATCCTTCAATGCTGGAGTTTTGGGCAATCTTTACACAAGTAAATAATATGACCTTCTTTATATCCCTTCAACCATGCAGAATCTCGCATTTCCGAGCATCTTATTCCATCTGTCAAGTTACTGGGCACTCAAGTAGCCTATTTATTTCCAAATTTGGAATGTTACTGTTATTCCTTCCCACCTCTTTTGTGTCGTTCACAAACTTGACAACATCACATTCACTACTGCAGTAAAAACCATTAATGTACATTTGTGGACAGTTCCCTGCCCGATTTAATTCAAAGTTTTGCAGATCCTGGGTTGCGAATACAACATCCAACAAATGTAGAATATACTCCAGGATTTCACAATCGATCATCTGTTGGAGTGCACACTGTAAAAGTCTCACATCTTTGTCATCTCAGCTCTAAATGGCAGATTTTGCATCCTGAGAGAGCGACTCAAAATCTAGACGTGATAAACAGACTAATACAGTTTTAGCATCAATATTGTGAGCAAAAATATGAGTATTATGTGGATTAGTGAGAGCAGAGCTCATTGGTCCATGTTTGCTTTCATTCACAACACATATTTCACGTCCTCCACAATCATCGCATGCGCACATTGAGATTTGATTTGATTTAAAATATAATTGTCAATTACATTTCATTTCATTTTCTACCAATTGTTAATTGGTACAAAATGAAATGTATTGTTTCTTGTGTGCTATACAGACGAATCATACCATACGTAACGAAGGAAATGAAAGGCTGAAGATTGTAGTGTTACAGTCATAGTTGTAGTGGTGAGAAACATCAACTTAATAAAAGGTCGGACCATTCGAACGTCTGATGGCAGCAGGGAAAAATGTTCTTGAATCGATAGGTTTTTGACCTCAGACTTTTTAAAAATATTTTTATATTTTTTCCCCAACAGAAGACGGTGTCCTGGAGTATGTCCGGGGTGCGTGGGGTCATTGATTCTGCTGGCTGCATTTCCAAGGAATTAATGGATTGTAGGCTGGTATTGGTGATGGGCAGTGCGTCTTTCACGACCCATTGTAGTTATATGCCATCTCGGACAGAGCATGAGCCATACCGAGCAGTGATACACTCAGAAAAGGAAGCTTTCTTTGGTGCACCTGGAATGATTGGCGCGTATCACAGCGGGCACGGCCTTTGTTATCTATGGCATCGGCATGGAATGATCAGGTCGGGTTGTCGGTGAACTGCACACCTCGAAACTTGAAGCTCCTGAGCATTTCCACTTCGAATTTGCAGCAGTGTTACCCATAGATCACCACAATTCTCAACACGATCATCAATGTTTGAGCTGTGGCAAATGATCCCCAAGCGTCAAAATGAGCTTTCATTTATTGTGAAAAGTAGATTACAGAAATTTGAAAACATACCATGATATCACAATGCCTTTGCAACTAACACCATTGCTTCAACGTAGCATAGTTATTACTTACCGTTTTCCTTTGCCAGCAGCGATGCGGCTGCAAAAAGATGACACACCAAAAGGAAATTCTTGTCGGATTCTGCTGCTTCGCAGTTGGAACGGGTTTTCCCTCCTTTAGGACGGACTGAAGGTCCACAGTCTCAATAGAAAAGATATGTCCATCACGAATCAGAGAAACTCATTTCATATCTTGTTCAATGATTGGAATTTTCTCAGTAGGAGAGCTCAAGGCACAAGTTCATTTTTAGATAGCAAGGATATCGTGGGATATGGAAGGAGGTCGAAAAATTATCGATGGGGATGGTCAGTCTCAATCTAGGTGAATGGCGGAGTGTATTCCGATGAAATCAACCTAATGCTCCAATTGACACTGTCACTGCACATAAGAAAATAAGCCTTTCAACAATGTGAAAAACAGACTGGCCATTAATGAAGCACCATAGGCAAGAGTTGTAGATTTTTATGTTCTTGCAATTATTACGATTTATTTGCTTTGTTTTCTTATTGAGGCAACAATGTAATCGATATTGCCAATGAGGACGTTGCAGGATTTTGGAATATTTGCATTATTTTATTTCCAATCTTCTTTACCAACTTAATCGAAATAGCATTTAGGAAAACAATCAGTGCTGAGAATCCTGTAGAGTTAAAGTATAAAAGAAAAAAAAACAATCTGGATTTGGGATTCAGCAACACCACACTTCGAAGATGCCAAGATAGACTTAGCGGAAGATGAATATTGTTTCTGGCTCTCCCTCTTTCGGGTAACTAACTACTCATAAGTATCAGATTTGTTTTCCTCTGATGTCGTTGCTTGCAGCCAGTTAACAGAATTTGGCCTCTTGCTGATCATTTGCATGCAAATGCACCAAAATAGTTTTTGTTTTACTCAGAAATTGTCCATATCCATGCATATTTTGTTCCTTCCTATTTCACGAATATTGAAATGTCCCGATTAGCGAACAGATTTTCGTAATTTCCAATTACTTTCAGTTTTCATTAAATATAATAGGCCAGGTGATGCTGTTGTTAATTCCTTTCCTTTTTCATCTTCTATTACTTCTTCTTCGTCTTCTTCCTCCTCCCTTCTTACTGCACGCATATTTTTCCATTATTGAGTAGGGTAAACCAACACACGGTGATCAAATCCGCAGCAGAGCGTTGTTACTCCTGTACAGAAATGTTTTTGAAATGAAGCTGAACATCGGACTGCCTTTCTAATTATATGCTGCAATGGTGCAAGACTTTTAGATGACGCGAAAATCATTACAGACTGCTTGCTTCGTATGTCACTACTTCTTAATCCCTTATCAATTAATAAAAAATGTAATTACTAATCTGTGTTGATTTTTCGCATCCATGCACAGTATGTTATGCATAACATTATTACACCCTTACCTAAAATTTAAAACTCTCCATGAATTGTTCTTGCACACTCTCGTGACTCATGTTTCCACCTACTTAGATGCGGTCAACAAGTTTGGAAAGAGAGAAGTTGATCCCACGTTCATATTACTGAAACAAGTTGTGAATACTTTGAGTTTCAGGAATTACCCTGACTGTTCCCCACTAAACAGTATGTTATCATGCTTTAAATTCACTGATTCTGGTTCGTTGTTTTCTCTTCATTAATCAATTTTCAATTCATTCTAAAATTAATCTGTCCTGAATTAATTATACTTTCCGTCCGCCTGATGGTGCCTTATTTGAAAACATGAAAATCATATGATACCAAATGTATTGGTTCATGCATTTGGTTATTTTTCTTTCAGAACGTAAATCTATTTTTTTTTAAAATTTCACTACGCCTTTTTAAGCACAAGTTAAACTGTTCCAATCCACTCATATAATCACTGCAGAGCAGAAGGAGGTCATTCGGATAATCGAATCCACATTGACTCTTTAACAGAGGACCTGCCTAGAGGCACTATCCCCATTAACCCACGCAATTGCCCCACTGACCCCCCTGCCCTACAAATATTTGGACTCTAAGAGAGAATATAGTTTGGCCAATCCACCAAACCTGCACATCTTTGGATTGTGGGAGGAAAATACAGCAACTGGGCACCTGGAAGAAACCTGCGCAACTAGAGGGAGAACGTGCAAAATCCACAGAGACAGTGACCCAAGGCTGGAATTGTATCCTGGCCCGTGGCATCGTGAGGCAGCAGGGCTAATCCGGGGACGATTTTCCAAAAGCCCAGTTATCAAATTCTTCACAATCAATTTCAATATGATCCACGTGTAAAATCTATTACTTCCTAATTCATTGGTTTAATTTACTTAATTGAAAGATCAACAATCTATATCCATTTCGCTCTGTCATGAACAGTGAATTTTGCTGAATTTCAGTGAATTTCAACACTTACGGTGCATTCATATTTAGCAGGTAATGGGGAGTCCCCATCTTGATTTGCGTATGCTAATAAATTGTAGTGGCACAAAAGTTCTGTTGGCAAGTGAGTTCCCCAAATGTCCCCCAGTGACCCAAATGGAATGGCAATAAGTCTCCAGTATAGGATGGTCGATTGCTTGGAGGTTATTCTTCCAGTGATCGATCCACATGGAACTGCTGCTCTTGTCCTGTTAGACAGCAGAGAGGGTGGGCTTGGAACACAACCATTCTGTCCCAAGTTCGTGCTCCACTAGTCATTAAATTGTAACTGATAGGTTCGGAAACACAGCCTACATTAGTGACTACCCAGATAAACTTTCAGCAATGTGTCAATCGGTAATTGATCTAACTCTGCCATCAGATTATTCAGAGGTTTTGCTTGCACTGCCTCTTGAGCAAACGGGTTCAACAGATTTATGGCGCAATGATAGATTAAACATATCGTCTACATCTTAATTGACAGCAGCGATCATTCGTTTCATTTTCTCGGAAAAAAGAACATCAGGTCCACATCAACCCTATACTGCCCCTCAGGATCATAAATGTTTCAATAAAGTTATCTTCGTATCTGCAGAATTATGATGCATGCAAACACAAACTCTCCAACATTTCCTCAGGAAGAGGATGTCTTGGAGCTTTTGAAAAGCAGCAAGTTAGATAAGTCGCTTGGACCAGAAGAAATGTAACCCAGGCTACTGTGGGAGGCGAGGGAGGAGACTGCTGAGCCTCTGGCGATGATATTTGCATCATCAATGGAGATGGGAGAGTTTCAGGAGGATTGGCGGATTGCGGATGCTGTTCCTTTATTCAAGAAAGGGAGTAGAGATAGCCCTGGAAATAATAGACTAGTGAGTCTCAGCTCAGTGGTTGGTAAGTTGATGGAGAAGATCCTCAGAGACAGGATTTATGAATATTTGGAGAGGTATTATATGATTAAGCATAGCCAGCGTGGCTTTGTCAAAGGCAGATCATACCTTACCTGCCTGATTGAATTTTTTGAGGATCTGACTAAACACATTGATTAAGGAAGAGCAGTAGATGTAGTATATATGGACTTCAGCAAGGCATTTGATAAGATGCCCCCTGCAAGGTTTATTGCGAAAGTGAGGGGTCATGGGATCCAAGGGGACATTCCTTTGTGGATCCAGAACTGGCTTGTCCACAGAAGGCAAAGATTGGTTATAGATGGGTCATATTCTGCATGGAGGTCGGTCACCAGTGGGGTGCCTCGGGATCTGTTCTGGGACCCTTACTCTTTGTAATTTTTTATAAATGACCTGGATGAGGAAGTGGAGGGATGGCTTGGTAAGTTTGCTGATGACACAAAGGTTGGAGGTGTTGTGGGTAGTGTGGAGGGATGTCAGAAGTTGCAGCGACACATTGATAGGATGCAAGACTGGGCGGAGAAGTGGCAAATGGACTTCAACCCAGATCAGTATGTGATGGTTCATTTTGGCAGGTCGAATAGGATGAAATAATATAATATTAAGGGTAAGACGCTTGGCAGTGTGGAAGATCAGAAGGATCTTGGGGTCCGAGTTCATAGGACGCTCAAAGCAGCTGTGCAGGTTGAGGCTGTGGTTAAGAAGGCATATGGTGTACTGGTCTTCATCAATCGGGGAATTGAGTTTAGGAGTCGTGAGATAATGTTGCAGCTATATAAGACCCTGGTCAGACCACACTTGGAATACTGTGCTCAGTTCTGGTCGCCTCATTACAGGAAGGATGTGGAAGCCATAGAAATGGTGCAGAGGAGATTTACAAGGATGTTGCCTGGGTTGGGAAGCATGCCTTATGAGGATAGCTTGAGTGAGCTCGGCCTTTTATCCTTGGAGAGAGGAAGGAGGAGGGGTGCCCTGATAGAGGGGCATAAGATGTTTAGAGATATTGATCGAGTGGATAGTCAGAAGTTCTTGTCCAGGGCTGAAATGGGTGCCACAAGAGGACATAGGCTTACGGTGCTTGGGAGTAGCTACAGAGGAGATGTCACAGGTAAATTTTTCACTCAGACGGTGGTGGGTGCGTGGAATAGGCTGCCAGCAACGGTGGGGGATGCGGATTCGAATGGGTCTTTTAAGAGATTTTTAGATAAGTACATGGAACTTAGTAAGATAGAGGGCTATAGGTAAGCCTAGTAATCGCTAAGATAGGGATATGTTTGGCGCAACTTTGTCGGCTGAAGGGCCTGTATTTTGCTGTAGTTTTTCTATGTTTCTATGTTTCTATAAGGCAACACATTCTTTCCAAGCATTGTACCAGTAAACATTATCTATTACTTCGAACACAGATATATATTTCCTTAGATGAGGTGATGACTTGCGATCTCACTCACGACTGGTATGCCTGAAGCATTATCTGCCACGTTTCTTATTCCCTTTGAGTAACATTATAGAAACATAGAAACATCGGAAACTACAGCACAAAACAGGCCCTTCGGCCCCACAAGTTGTGCCGAACATATCCCTACATTTTCGGCCTGACTATAACCCTCCATCCTATTAAGTCCCATGTACTCATCCAGGAGTTTCTTAAAAGACCCTATTGAGTTTGCCTCCACCACCACTGACGATGATTCCACTCTCCCACCACCCTCTGTGTGAAAAACCTTCCCCTAACATTTCCCCTGTATTTACCCCCCAGGACTTTAAACCTGTGTCCTCTTGTAGCAGCCATTTCCACCCTGGGAAAAAGCCTCTGAGAGTCCACCCGATCTATGCCTCTCAACATCTTTTATATCTCTATTATATCTCCTCTCACTCTACGTCTCTCCAAGGAGAAAAGACCGAGCTCCCTCAGCCTATCCTAATAAGGCATGCCAGTCAATCCAGGCAACACCCTTGTTAATCGCCTCTGCACCCTTTCAATCTTTTCCACATCCTTCCTGTCATGAGGCGACCAGAATTGAGCACAGTACTCCAAGTGGGGTCTGACGAGGGTCTTATATAGCTGCATCATTATCCCCGGACTCCTAAACTCAATCCCTCGATTGATAAAGGCCAGCACACCATACGCCTTCATAACCACCTCCTCCACCTGGGGGGCCGATTTTAGAGTCCTATGGACCCGGACCCCAAGGTCCTTCTGATCCTCCAACATTATGTTAAGTGTTCTAATCATTTGCTGCACATATAGACTAAGCATTTGTGATTAATCCACGAAAACACCAGCAAGTGGCAGAAGTTTGTAATTTCCGACAATTGAGGGAATGATTTATTTTTACTCTTCCTGCCCACATGAGCAGTTTCATTTTTGTCTACATTTTCCTCGAATTCCAAGATGGTTATTTATTCATTTCAAATATCTGTGTCCTTCTATTGCCGCGTTACGCCTGGTTCACAATTTACATTCCTTTCTATCGAGTTGCCACCAGTAATTTTAGCAGTCACACATCCGGTCCCTTTATTGACGGCATTAAAATAACATGTAAAATGTTTTGGCCTCGAAACTGATCCTTGTGGCACACCACTCGTCATATTCTTCTTTAGGCAATGATAAACATTGATACGAACTCAATGTGTTCTGTGAGCTGGTCAATCCTGAATCCATGAAATATGCCCCGTCTTATGCAGTCAACTTTCATTTCCCACAGTTAGCTGTGATGTAACATCTTATCATATTGCTTCTGGAAAAAGGGAGTGCAATGCATTCTCCTCACCCCCTTTATCAAGAGCACATTCCACTCCGTCAAACGACTCTAGCAAGCTGGGCAAAAGTGCTTTCATTTTAATAATACGACACTGTTTGTGCCGATTTCCTCGAGATATTCCAGTTGTCCTGATTTTACATCTATAATCTTCGCAACTGACATCTTCTATGGCGTATTTTAGGCTAAATGGCCTGTCGAATCCGGCGTTGTGTTTCCCTATGTCTTTGAAATAATGAGCTACGTTTGGAACCTTGCGATTTTATGCAGAATCTAGGTAATTTAGGAAAATTAAATCCAATCCATCAGTGTTTTTATTATTCATTTTTGTCAAACAGAACTTGTAGAATTTTTGAAGTCTATTCAGACCCGGTAATCCTCCACCTGCAGAGCGAAGAATTCGCTGAATATTACTTCGTTTTTATCGCAAATTCTCACTGCAAGTTTACCTTCTCCCTTCCAATTCCTGATCTCGATCTGTTTCTGACATGTTACGTTTATGCTCTGGAGTGGACACAGATGCTAATATCGGTTTCATTCAACTGCCACAGCTGTGCTTTCCATAATCAGTTCTGCAGCTGTAATTCCTGTAGGTCCGACGTTTACTGTGGCCTTTACTCCTTTTTAATTTAGTTTTCTATATATGCTCGAACCAACTATCTCTTTCCTTGTTGTTCGCATTCCAAGCACTTTAGCTTTTCCCTAAATCTCAATATTTATGTCATTCTTCGGTTTTCGTTACATTCTTTTCAGCCCTGTGATTTGCAATAATCTTTTCCCAATTATATGCATTATTCAAAAAAAATGTGGCAAATAATTCCAGCCCTCCGCTCTGATTTAATTACTCATTAGGATGTGCCGATTTTGGATGTTCTGGGATATCATTAAATGTCTCAGACTGAACCTCTGCTGATTCATCCCTTAATCACGTTTTGCAGTTCAATTTAGCTGACCCCTCTTTTGTTCCTGATGTTCCCTTTACGTGATTTATAATATCAAATCAAACGCACTTTTGTTTGAATCAAACTGAATGCCTTACCCCACCATATGTCTACCTCAACGACCAAGAATTAGGAACCCATTCCAGACACTGTGGTGAGTCACTGAAGTACATTTTGTATACGTTGCACTCTGCAGCAATTTTGCGCCACTGTTGGGAGTACAAATAACTGAAGGTAATGGATCCGTTGCCATTTAAGATGAAAGGTTATGTGGATATTTTCCAGCTTCTTAAGAGTAGTTGGAATTTTTTTCATGCAGTAAAACTGGGATTGTTCAATCACACCACTAACGTTTGTTACGGTTCAGGTTAAAAACTTTAAAGATTATTTTTAAGAAGCCAACTTGAAACATATGTTTTACACCTTTACTTTGGCTAGAATAGGCATGAGTTATTTCGCTTCAGGTATTATACAAGGGATCTAATAGGGAGCTTTTATCAAACAAAGTTTATTGACTAATTTATTCAAAATGTAAAGTAAGAAAATTAGCAAGAACTTCTATCAATTACAGCTAAAAAAAATAAACGAAACGCTATAGCGTATAATCCTTAATGAATATCTCCAATTTGCTCCAATTATGACAAAACTCCAATAAACAAAACACTTTTAACACATTTAACACTGCACAGGTTAAAGCTAACATGATACTGGAATGCAGTTCCTCGGATTGAATGATGATTTCAAATGATCTTGCAAACTCAGAGCAGCCTGCCGTCAAGGCAGCTATCGAAAACACCAAATCATAAATTAGCGACTGCAATAGGGCAATGAGCCTTTCTTGGAGCTAACTGGTATTTTTTTTAAAGCAAAACAGAGAGAGGCAGAGACTTCTTGTACAGCTTGCTTTTAAAACTGCCTCGTAAACTGCAGCCAAAACGAAACTGAAAGGTGAAAAAATCCTGTCACCTGACCGGGCACAGTTTTGTTCTCTGGCTACCGACTGGCAATTTATCTATCACCCACAGCTATTAAATCTAATTCGCTATAATTGTCTCGAAGCATCCTTTCAGTCGCAAAATAAGCCCCTATTCTGAAAGTGGGGAAATACAGAAACACAAGGCAAATGCAAAATGACTGAAGGTACACAATCTGGCGTTGGCCATGCTGTTAGTAAAATCTGCTACGTCGTTTGGTAACATCGGATCTATCTTTGGGCGTCAATGTTGTCTTGCATTTTGCTCTTCATATACTTTGATTTTGCCAGGAACCAAAATCTTTATATTCCAGCAATCAATGTCAAACCCAGCAACGTTTCATTCACAGTCGGACAAATATCATCAATGTGGACGTCATTTTGCGTGACATAGTTCGCTTTCTGTTTGTGCTTTGGAAAATGTAGTCAGAGGAAGAGTTTTTCAACATTTTTATTTGATTAGATATCATTTATTATTGCCACGTGATCTAGCATACAGAACAAAGTATTCTTTCTTGTGCGCAATAAATGTCCCCACTGGGACATGAGAGTTCTTTGGCCGCTCGGATCAAATAACACCCCAAAGCTTTCTATAGGTATGTCAGGAGTAAAAGAATGACGAGCGTACGATTAGGGCCAGTCAAGGACAGTAGTGGGAAGTTGTGCGTCGGAAGAGCGAGGAGAGACACTAAATAAATATTTTTCGTCGGTATTCACACAGGAAAGGGACAGTGTTGTCGACGGGAGATGCAGGCTCTTGTACTGGACGGGACTGAGGTTCATAAGGAGGAGGTGCTAGCAATTCTGGAAAGGGTAAAAATAGATAAGTCCCCTGGGCCGGATGGGATTTATCCTAGGATTCTCTGGGAGGCTAGAGAGGTGATTGCAGAGCCTTTGGCTTTGATCTTTGGGTCGTCATTGTCTACAGGAACAGTGTCAGAAGACTGGAGGACAGCAAATGTTGTCCTCTTGCTCAAGAAGGGGAGTAGGGACAACCCAAGTAATTATAGACTGGTGAGCCTTACTTCTGTTGTCGGCAAAGTTTTGGAAAGGATTATAAGAAATAGGATTTATAATCATCTAGAAAGGAATAATTTGATTAGGGATAGTCAGCACGGTTTTGTGAAGGGTAGGTCGTGCCTCACAAACCTTATTGAGTTATTTGAGAAGGTGACCAAAGAGGTGGGTGAGGGTACAGCGGTTGATGTGGTGTATATGGATTTCAGCAAAGTGTTTGATAAGGTTCCCCATGGTAAGCTATTGCAGAAAATACGCTCACATGGGATTGAGGGTGATTTAGTGGTTTGGATCAGGAATTGGCTAGCTGTAAACAAACAGAGGGTGTTAGTTGAAGGGAAATATTCATCCTGGAGTTCAGTTACTCGTGGTGCACCGCAAGGATCTGTTTTGGGGCCACTGCTGTTTGTCATTTTTATGAATGACCTGGATGAGGGCGTAGAAGGATGGATTAGTAAATTTGCGGATGACACTAAAGTCGGTGGAGTTGTAGACAGTGTGGAGGGAAGTGGCGGGTTACAGAAGGACATAGATAAGCTGCAGATCTGGGCTGAGAGGTGGCAAATGGAGTTGAATGCGGAAAAGTGTGAGGTAATTCACTTTGGAAGGAGTAACAGGAATACAGAGTACTGGGCTAATGGAAAGATACCTGGTAGTGTGGATGAACAGAGGGATCTGGGTGTCCATGTGCATAGATGTCTGAACGTTGGCACCCAGGTTGATAGGTTTGTTAAGAAGGCATACGGTGTGTTAGCTTTTATTGGTAGAGGGATTGTGTTTCGGAGCCTTGACGTCATGCTGCAACTGTACAAAACTCGGATGCGGCCGCACTTGTAGTATTGCGTACAGTTCTGGTCGCCGCATTATAGGAAAGATGTGGAAGCATTGGAAAGGGTGCAGAGCAGATTTACCAGGATGTTGCCTGGTATGGTGGGACGATCGTATGAGTAAAGGCTGAGGGACTTCAGGTTGTTTTCGTTAGAGAGAAGAAGGTTAAGAGGTTACTTAATAGAGGCATACAAGATGATCAGAGGATTACATAGATGGATAGTGAGAGCCTTTTTCCTCGGATGGTGATGGCTCACACGACGGGACATAGGTTTAAATTGTCGGGTGAGAGATATAGGGCAGATGTTTGAGGTAGGTTCTTTACTCAGAGAGTAGTAAGGGCATGGAATGCCCTGCCTGCAGCAGTAGTGGACTCCTCAACATTAGGAGCATTCAAATGGTTATTGGATAAACTTATGGATGATATTGGAATTGTGTAGATTAGAGGGGCTTTAGATTGTTTTCACTGGTCGGCGCAAACTCGCGGGCCGAAGGGCGTGTACTGCGCTGTAATGGCCTATGTTCTATGTTGTATACAGACAAAGCATATCATTCATAGAGAAGGAAACGGGAGAGTGCAGATTGTAGAGTTAAAGTCAGAGCTAGGGTGTGGAGAAAGACCAACTTAATGCAAGGTAGGTCCAATCAAAGGTCTGTTGGCAGCAGGAAAGAAGCTGTTCCTCATTCGCTTGGTTCGTGACTTCAGACTTTTAAATAATTTGCCGACGGAAGAAGGTGGGAGAGAGAAAGTCTCGGGTGTGGGTGGTCCTTAATTTTGCTGGCTGCTCCACCGAGGCAGCGGGAAGTGTAGACAGAGTCAATGGGAGGCTGGTTTGCATGATGGATTGGGCTCCGTTCACAACATTTGTAGTTTCTTCTGGTCTTGGGCAGAGCAGGAGCCATATCATGCTGTGATACAGGTAGAAATAATGCTTTCTATGTTGTATCTGCAAAAGTTGCTGAGAGTCGTAGTAACATGCCAAATTTTCGTTGTCTTCTGAGAAAGTAGAGGCATTGGTGGGCTTTCATAACTGTAGTCATGTGGGGACCAGGACTGATTGTTGGTGATCTGGACACCTACAAATTTGAAATTCTCGGCCCTTCCTACTTCATGCCCATTGATGTAAACAGGGACATGTTCTCCTCAACTTTTCCTGAAGTCGATGACAATCTCATTCGTTTTGTTGACATTGAGGGAGAGATTATTGTCGCTGCACCAGATCACCAGATTATCTGTCTCATTCCTGTACTCTGTCTCGTGATTGTTTGCGATCCAACCCACTAGGGTGGAGTCGTCGGCAAACTTGAAAATCGAATTGGAGGGGAATTTGGTTACACAGTCATAGGTGTTTCCATAGTATAGTAGGGGGCTGACAACATATCCTTGTGGGGCACCTGTATTGAGGATGATTGTGGAGGAGGTGTTGTTGCTATCCTTTGTGATTGTGGTCTGTGGGTTAAGAAGATCAGGATCCAGTCGCAGAGGAATGAGCCCAGGCCCTGGTCACGGAGTTAGGAAATGAGTTTCGGAGGAATAATGAAGGCTGAGCTACCGTATATACAGAGGAGTCTGATGTAGGTGTCTTCGTGATCGAGGTGTTCCAGATTTGAGTGCAGGGCCAGGGAGATGGCGTCTACTGAGTGAGCATTGTGGCAGTACGCGACCTCTCGTAGATCCAGGCAGTCTGGGAGGCTGGAATAATTTCGGGCCATGACGAGCCTTTCGAAGTACTTCAAAATGATGAATATCGGAGCCCCCGGACGGTAGTCATTAAGGCACGCTGCATTGCTTTTCTTTGGTACTCGGATGATATTTCAATCTCTTTCACACCCTTCATATTCAAATCTGGTGGCACATTTTAAATCTCCATTCCAAATACGTAGAAAATTGGATCACAGGACGCTCCCATTCATGTCTCCACTGGCCAACGACGACTGTACTACTCTGCTACATTTTCCACAAGTTGACCGATGGCCTTGGATAGTAGTGAAAGTGAATGTCTAAATGTTTCACAGTAACTTCATTGCAGTGTTAATGTAAGACTGCTTATGACACTATCAAATTATCTTAAAAAAAAACTTCTTCATTGTTCGCAGGAGATCCGAATCATCCACTGGAAACAGTTGAATTCGCACTGCCGCCATAAACCGAGTGTAAAATGTTACTCATAAGTGTTATCTCACCCGTCAGCCACTTTCCAGAATTGTATATCACTTAGTATTGGCCCCACTATCTCACAATTAATCTCATTCACTATACCTAAATCAGTCCTGGAACCTGCTACTCTATTGGACCAACTGACACTTAACATTGTAACTGTTTGTAAAAGATTTCAGACTCTGCTTCAAAAAAGGATCTTTAAGCCATTTGATGCAACACTTTATCAAGGTTTCTATGCATCACATAACAGTAAAGGGAAAAATAAATATGCTTATTTCGATCCAATGTTCACACATCGGAGTAGTTTCAAATCTTCCCTTAGTATTCCCTGCTATTATGATGGTTGACCTTGCATCATGCTGAAGTATGCGTGGATATACATATAGAGATGAATGCTAATGTAGACATGAAGTTCTATTAAAAGATAAATGAAATTAATCTTGACAATTAATTTCGTAGAGACTACAAAGCAGAACATGATTTCCAGAACACATTTTTTTCACTTATGTTCTTTCCTTCCATTAAATGCAGTTTTGTTATTGATGTTTCACAGTCCAGTCTATTGCAATTGTGCGCACGGTATCCTTAAAGATGTTGCCCAGATTGTATATTTCACTCAAAACATATTGTATAGTTACATCACGCGTGATATAGATGCAAGTTACGATTAAACATAAATATGCTTGCCAAATTATGTCGATAGCGAGATCTTTTTTGAAAAGTGAAGAAAAGGTGGGCGTTCTGCCTGAGCAACTATGTTCGCTATATATTTCGGTCATGTATGACATGTCACAGAATTCAATTTACTATTATTAACCTCTAATCATTAATAATTTGCATGAAAACTTGATTGCAGTATTTACGATTCAATTATGAATACACCTCTTTGCTTCAAAAACATTATTTATTGCAATCTAAAGTATGAATCCGCACGGCAAGCAAATTAGTATATTATGCTTACCCATTTTTGCGTGAAGGCCTTGGAGTTCTGAAATGAAACATAAGTGAGTTGGAATTATTTACACTGAAAAAAATATATATCCTGTTGTATCCAATTATTCAGCCTGGAATCACAATTAACTGGGCGTAGCCTGACTACGAATCATTAGATTTCCGTGATCTGAATCAAATTTAGCGTTTTCCGATCGTTTCTTTATGCGGAACCACATTGTTGTGTCTAGCGAGAAATAAACATGTAAAACTTACAATCAGGAAAGAAGAGCCAGATTTGGAGGGGAAAAAGATGCGTTTCTGGAAACACGGATATATTTCATTGCTTGGGGTGATTGTTTGTCAGGGTGTGGAATTATTCTGGTCCACAGCGCACGGTCTATGCAGCGGATGTGTTTTCCTCGAATCGTGTAGCATTGGAATTTGATGATGTGCAATGGGACACATGTGAATGACATAGAGATGCCAGCGAAAGGAACAAAACACCTTGTCTGTCTTTTGTTTTTGACCTAGATTGCCAATTGATCTATTTGATAATCTAATAGATTAAAACTCAATTATTTTTTATTTATTTAATTTTATTGATTAAAATTATTTGGGCTCGCTGGGCTTGCTGGACAGTCCAGCATTGTTGACCATTTCGAATTCCACCCGATGAAGGAATCTCTGAAAATTCTTAATCCCGAATAAACCTGCTAACTTTAACATTGTGTTGTAAGACTTCTTACTCTGCCCACCCAAATCTAAAGCGTGCATCTCCACATAATTTCTATTTTCGTTTGAACATCTGTCCCAGCCTTGTTATTGAAGAAGCTTCATTATGTTCTGCCAGCCATTACTTCAACGGATGACACCAGAACATTTCCGTCGTGAAGGAATTCGGCTTTAATGCGGATTAGAAGAAATGTGGGTCCGCTGAGATCAGCTTAGAACGTCTCTGCGCAGGTTAGTGCTAATGAAGTGCCATTCGGCACATTGTTGATTTAATCACAGCTGTTATTATCGAGATAAAATAAATTATCTTGTTTGCATTGCCCACAAAACTGGATTTTTCCCGCTATTGTATCTAAACTTGAAAGTTTGTTTAGGAGCTCTGCATTTTTGGAGCACTGGACCGGTGCCGGAATATTAGCAGGGTGGATACGTTTTGTCATGCCCAGTGCCTTCAGCCGCTTCTTGGTATCACGTGGAATGTATGCAACTCGCGGAAAACTTGTATCAATGATGCTGGGGATCTCTGAAGCAGAAAACGTTTGATTGTCCAATCATCCATTCCGAATGAATATGGTAGCGACTGACATTTTTTTAAACGATCCGCAGAGGGATCTGTGTGTCGGGCTGCGCAATCAGAAAAGCTAATAAACAGGCTCTGCATTTATTAGGTAGTTTAATGTATTGACATTTCTTTTGCATAAGTCGGGGCGTTATGCTTCAGTTACACAGAGCAGTTGTGTGTTGTAATTTGGACCAACACGAGTCAAGGTATTTAAAGAAGGATGGTAACATACTCCAAACTTTTCAGAGAACGTTAACAACATTAATACCTGGAAGGGGTGGATTGGCTTTTGAGGAAGTGTTGTGTCTGATGGGTTTACATTTGCTGAAATTTAGACGAGTAAAAGAAGAGTTGATTAAATATGTTGCAGTCATGAGAGGAACTTTCAAATGGATGACATGCTGACGATTTTTGGGTAACGTTGAGCAAAACATTTCTCCACAAATAAAGGGTTGCCAATTCAGAAGGAACGAGAGGAAACTTTATTTCCTGTCAGAGGATCTGAAATCTTTGTAGCTCTCCTCCTGTGAAGGTGCAGGAAACAAGTGCCTTGAATAATACAAAGGCGGAGTTCGATTGATTGTTTGTTATCACATGCTTGATGGGTCGCTCCGCTTATACAGAATGATATTATGTGGTTTTAATGAAATCAGATCTGATCTTATTAACTAGCATATTAAGGTTGCGGCAGGGGAGAGCTTACTCCAGTTCCTTAGACGTGTATTTATGCGTCAGGAAGTTCTCAGTACTATGTGTGTGTCTACATGCTGTCGTTTTCCTCCAGTGTGTAGTTTAATCGCCACCAGCGTTCACGGTTGTATGTGGCATGATTGTAGTAAACAGGTGGCAATTATTACCTGTGCGTCCTATATGCTTCTTATCGTGTTCGCCATGCAAAAAAATCTTGTATTATAGCTTAAACATACGAACACATCATTTGTCTGCCTACCTGTTGCTGTCCCTGATATGCTGCCAATTAGGGAAGCGCAGAATATATCACACTGAACAACTGTTATTATGTGACGGAAAACGGTGAATGTGCAGCATCCTGTATGTGTGCAGCCCAAGGCCAGCGCACAGAGCTGTGGATGACATTGATGCAAAACGTAGATAGCATACAAATGGAAAATAATTGTTGTTGGAGACTTCAAAGTGTGAGAGGCCGAGAAGCAGATCTACTGCCGTGACACATTGCTGACGTCCTGCCTCTGCAGTGTGAGGGTGACGGATGTTACTGAACAGCGGCCCAGATAATAAGGGGGAAACATGGACATTCAGAGCTCGTGGTTTAAATTTGTACCAACGACTAACGTATAAAGAGGGATACATTCCTGCAACAAGAGGATTGCGAGCTAAGTAGCAGATTGAAGAGTAGCACCTCAAATGATAAAATCGCTGAATTCTGCTGTTGCCACCAGCAACAGAGTATCAGAATAGCAGAGTCGAGTAGATGAACGTATGACCGAAATGATTCTGTGGGAGGAAGGGATCTCCTTTAATGTATCCATTTCTGCGGAAGGAATAGCTGTACAAGACGGAAAGATTGCACCTAAATCGGAATGGAACCACCATCATTGAAGGACGTTTGCTCGTGCTGTTGAGGAGTTAAGAACTTTCAAACGATGGCACATATTTTAACATGCAAGCTCATCCATTTAAGGCTAATTAACTTAGGTCATTGATTAACACAAGGACTATGATATTTATATAACAGCACTATGCTGGAGGGAAGTATAATATCTTTAGACGTGACAGATGTGTGCCAGGGGTGGATGTTGTGGGCAAAATATGTATAGTAATGGAGGTGATGTTGCAATGTTGATCAATGCATAATTACTGCAGTATATGGGATGATATATTAGCAGACAACTCAAATTACTCCATATAGATTGAATGTAAAATAAACATGGAGAAATCACTTTGCTCGACGTGTACTGGACCCTCTTAGAGTTTGATTCATAGCCCTCTGGAAAAAGGCCTCATGCCAACGTGACGTTGAATGGAAGAACCCTGTAATAAATCAGCCCCAATGTTTTATTATCGGCAGCAATGTTTGGAACTCTTCTACAGCGCCAATTTTGAGATATGCCTAAGACATAGGAACAAAGGAACGTAGGAAATCGTAATTCAGTGCTTCCAGCCCGCTCCACCATTCAATCCGATCATGGCTGATCTCTTCCTGGTTTCAAACACCAGCTCCACACCAGATCCTCAGATTACCTTGTCATTTTCATAAATTATAAGACAGACCCATCTTCGAAAAATTCTCTCCTGCCAATCCGCTAAACAGATCAAAAATGAGATGACTTTGACATTGATCTTCACTCAGTGCTGGGTTGACATTTGCCTTGAAGTCCCCACAGATTGAAATGGCACATTAGCTGGTGGTGACTTGTTCCAGCATCCCCATGCTGAACAGTTGTGTTAATTCGGACTCCACCTTCGGCAGAATGGTAGGTGGTGATGGATGCGCCTTCAAACTGCTTGGATTATTGTCTGATTTTAGGTAAATTTTAATCCCCCCCTTTCTTTTCACTCAGGGTCCCCTTTTACACCTCCTCATACTTATATAGGGAATTCGTTTTATGTATTTTCGAATCCACCGTTCTATTTACCACACTGCAGCTTAGTTTTAATTTCTGCAGCCAGGAGCTTCCAAAAAAGGCAGGGGGAATGCACTTGACCATGCACATCAGTACGACCGCACACTGGTACCTCAGATGCACTTTCATGAATGCATGTCCTCTCATTCACACCGTCTTCTTCACATATGCAAGAAACATGATTTTGGAAGGGTTCAATGGCAGTGCTTTTAATTTGACTCTGAACACTGAGTCCAGAATCTGTGATAGCGCTGCCCCCATATGCACTTCCTTCTTTATCTTCACTTAGGAAGTATCCAGAATCTATTTGGTTCACCTCAAACTGATAATACATTAGCCTAGAATTCCATACACCAGGTATTTTTTTGCTTCGTGTGCAGCTTCGATGGACTCTCTATCAACTTGCCCATCGGTGGCATGTATACATTTGCCCACTCCTCAGATTTCCCTCGCTCCAAATCCACTTTTCTGCTTTCAGTTTTTCCCAGCAATTTAGGGGAATGTGCCCCATCCGGTCATAGCTGCATCACCGGGCTTCAGAAGTGCAGCATTTCGACTCTTTGAAGACAGACTTGGCACATAGGTGGCATCATGTAGTTGGCATGAATTTCTGCAGCGCTTAGGCTACTTATTTATTTGGGAACCGACCACCAACTGTCTTGCTTCATTTGCAGTCAAATCCATAGCAGTAGTTATCGCATAATTAACTTAAATTTGTTCCCGCTGATTATAAATTTTCCCACCATTTTTTGCATGATTCACGCCGCTGCTCGTTCGCCAATTTGCTCACCTAATCTTCCCGTTGAATGCAGCCCAACTACCATCAAGGCTGCATCCGACACGATGTTTTCCGTAATCCAGTGGAGAATTCGCTCTCCTATTCCTGGGCTTCGAATATAACCCGAGCCCCTCGCGTCCATTGCCTTTATTCCATTGCCTGGTGAGCACCTCTTTCTCAGCATCAAATATGGTCTGGCTTCCACGTGACTTCTTCGGTGATACACAGCCTGTGGACTGTGAATCAGCTTAGTGGCCAGTTTTCATGCATTACGTACAATATGGTCTAAAACATGACCACGAACTAAGTGGGAGCAAGCTAACTGGGAGTGTTTATTAGCACGTGGAAGCCCTTTCACAGCACAGTATGGATTGGCAAGAACCACGCAGGGTGGAGCATCTGTCTCAGGTTACTTGACCAGCTCTTTTATAAGGACATCCACGAACACAAAAAAAACAAAGAACAAGCTGCATTTTCGTCAGTACTACGGATTTGCGCTGAAAAAACTACCATTCATCCAATGTTAAATTGAATGTTTCAGATCCATGACCTGACTTCCGTGGCATCAGTAGTTGTCCAATTTTAGGATCATTATTTTTTACCTTTGTTCTTATTTTGCTATTGTGTCTATTTAATTCTGTGATCAGTATGTAAAACATTCGTTCATGTCCTGTAGCTGTAGTTACGATTTACATTATATAAGAACACAATAACATAAGAACATAAGAAATAGGAGCAGGAGTAGGCCATCTAGCCCCTCGAGCCTTCCCCGCCATTCAATAAGATCATGGCTGATCTGACGTGGATCAGTACCACTTACCCGCCTGATCCCCATAACCCTTAATTCCCTTACCGATCAGGAATCCATCCATCCGCGCTTTAAACATATTCAGCGAGGTAGCCTCCACCACCTCAGTGGGCAGAGAATTCCAGAGATTCACCACCCTCTGGGAGAAGAAGTTCCTCCTCAACTCTGTCTTAAACCGACCCCCCTTTATTTTGAGTCTGTGTCCTCTAGTTTTAACTTCCTTACTAAGTGGAAAGAATCTCTCCGCAATATGCCACCAGTTGATTGGAACAGTAACACATCTAATGGGATGCAGGGATTATAAATTCTCAATTGCTACTCTTAAAGTCTAAATCATCTGCATTATTTAAATTGAAAAGCATGCATTTTAGTTTCTTCACCATTGATTTGTTACAACAAATCGTCATTTGTGAACAACGATCGTTACTAGGATGTAAGCCGTCCGATTATAAGACATAACAATCTAAATAGAAATATCTCTGTGCTTTAAGACGAAAAATAAGCGAATTCCATCAAAATAATATTCAGTCAGTTACCTGTCTCACAGTGGCTCAGTTCATTCGCTGGAATAAATTCATATGTATGCATCTTATTAGAATTCGATTAAATAACATTTCACCCACGTAGCCATCATTGATCTGTGCTGCTGAATAATTGCGTTTGCCTTACATAGTTATTGCAGCCGGTCAGTAACATATGCTGAGTTAAATTTGTTGTATCCGCATATAGATGTGCCCGATGACATTTTCTGGAGGTGATAATTTTACCACATTGAAATTTTTATCATTTTTATTTCTGCATTATTTAAGCTGACACTACTTTAATAAACGCATATTAACTCATTTGCCAGCTGTTTCTTTTTTTATGTACAAGTAAAAAATCTAATCATGCAATCCGAAAACAATTTCAATTCAGTGGCAATTCAATTCCTTGGGAATTGAATGCGGAACATTTAATGTCATAATTAAGCGAAATTAGCTGCACATACCTTTCTGGCCAATGCTAAGAAACCCGTTATTTTTACATCCTGTCAATGTGATTTAGAGATTTCCACGCTGATGTTTTCTGACTATTACTTTTGTGACCATGGACAAATCACAGAGTTGAATGGCACAACAATTATTTGATGTCTGGAAAGTGCTTTAGGACATCAAAAAGTAACTGACATCATTTTCAGAGGTGGGTTTGTTTAAAGAACAAATAAAACATCATTCTAACAGCGTTGTTTTGAATGGTATAGGTATGGGACAGAGTGATTTGAATCAGACGTTGGGACAGGACGGCTTGGTAAGCGAAATGCTCCAGTTCGGCCTAACCTGTCTGGGAAAACTGCCTGGTTGCCGGATAGGAGAATGAATTTGAACATTAGCAAACGTTTCAGTGGATATCCTCCAAATCAATTTTATTGTTCGAGCACTCTGAAAGCAGCAATCAAAGAATGCAACCCGTCCTCATTCCAAGCAAGGACCCTTTGCAAAACGTTCTCGGAGATGGAAGTTTGTGGATTAAAATGTGGACAAACAAGCATGTTTCACGTCAGTTATGGATGAAATATTTCGACGTGTACTGCCGTCCACAAATACTTTGCGTCTCCCCCACCCTCTGCTCTCCTGCCTTTCTTTTTTTTGTGGAAAAGTTATTTGAAGTAGAACTCACGATTTATGCAGACATTTTAAACGTTATACCATTCAATCGTTTACCTTTAATTATTAAATTTTCTTTAAGATTTCTCAATTCTAGATGGAAATATACAAAACAGTTTTCTATTAAACGCATGTGGTTTTTGCTTGTTCGTGTCTGCTTCGAAACAACATCAGAAACAGTAAAATTATTATATAAGCTGCCCTCTCATACTTGCTGTTTAATTCATTCCAGTCATGGCAGGCTGGCTGCCTTGCCTTCACTCTGCAATCTGTTGCCCATGTTTCTTTACTTAAGATGTGCCAAAAATGTAATTACCACCGAATAAATTATTAACGAATAATGAACGTCCACAACATTTTGAGCAGATACTATCAACATTTTACAAGCCTCTGAATTGAGAAATTTCTCCACAACTAACTGCCCACAAATCGAGTCCGTATTTCAAAACTGTGCGGCGGTGTCCAGGATTCCTCGTCTCATATGTGCAGCTCTTGGGCTCGACCATGTCAGTAATCGTTTAAGGGGAAAACCACCCATCGTTCACAGGACCAGGTGTTATATGCAAAATGTTGACTGACTTCCAACAGAGGGCAATGTTCACACTCCATCAGTTAATCTCACGAGCTTTCGCTGTGCTGCTTCCAATGAGAATGGCCTTCCGTTCCTGGATCACAGGTGGGTCTGACCAAGAGCACGACTGCATTCAGAATGCAAAGTGGAAAAAGGCCGGATTTGAATAATCGACGCGAGAATGGCGATCAAAATGCTGGTATCAATTTGAACAGTACAGTCATCGAGAGAACAGCATGCCCTCAATGATCAGTTAATATGGCTGCATAATACGTTAAATTGAAGCTGGTGCCAGGAGTTGCAAATGCTGATGGCACATACATCAGTATTCTGGTTAAACTTGGTATATTAACCCCACAGATGACTGTAGTTACACCGGAACCTTGAAGTTGTGTACAGTGCGAGGATGTGAAACCGTTGAAGAGAGTGTAGATGTAGTTAAAACCACTGTTTCTATCGATAAAAAGCTTATGCTGTGAGGATACAATGGTGAGGGTGGAACTTTTCTCCTTGGGGCGAAGACGTCGAGAGGAAATTTTACAGATGTATTCCAAATTATGACGGGCCTGGGCAGAATAACTTGGGGAAAAAACTGTAGCTTTTGTAAAAAAAAAGAAATGCCAACAACAAGGGGCATTCCTAAGACGATTGACAAAAGAGGCAAAATAAGGTGAGAAGGAAAAAACGTTTTTCCCCACAACTTGTTGTTCTGGTTTGGATTCATTGCCTGGAAGTGCGGTGCAGCATTCTAAAATACGGCATTTGAGAGAGCATTTGCTCACTATCTGAAAGGGAATGTTGTGCAGCCGTGTGGAAAAATATCCTGGGAAATTGTTTCCGGCCTTAAATATTCCTACGGACAGCTCATGCAGACACGATGGCATGATTTGCCCACGACTGTACTGCAGGAATTCTTGATTCTCCGATTGCCGTGATAAAGGCAAATTCACATTTTGACATCCCAATTTGTGCTGTACTTGCATGGGGTCTATCTCGTTTATGTCCAAATAACAGGAAGCACCCGTCAACTGTCCTTGCCCCGATCAGCAAGATCTGCAAGATTCACGTGCTTAACAGTTATTTTTGTTTTCATCCTCATTAACAAAGTTAATAACCTCCGTTTCACAAGATATTCCATCATCTAGGTTTCGTACTTCCATAGCTATATTGTTTAAAAATTAAAAAAATAATAACATGCCAATATGCTTTCCTAATTCTTACATTGCCCTTTAAAATTGACTTTTGAGAACTGATTTCTCGCCAGGAAACATTTGTGTCTGAACTAAGTTTCATGTTGCTAACTTCAACATACGTCATCCTCACCTAATATCATAGAATATCTAGATGTGTTTGAAGTGAGAGTGATGACTTTATGTGTCGTCAGTATCGCAGAGCTGGGTTTATGGTTGTCGTGTGAGCTCGAAACCTTTGACATATTTCAATATTTCCATTGAACTTCTGGACTGTGTCCATGCTGTGGAAAGCTAAACATGTAAGCAGAACTGGACGAGTTAAGTCGAGACAATATCGTTCGAAATACTAGGGAGAATCAAAAGCAACAAGATGAACCTGTGTCAAAAATAGAAGTTGGGAGGGAGGGGGGTTAATTGTAAAAGGTGAATTAAATTAAGAGTCAAGAGATAACAAAAAGGATGCAGAACGGGAAAGGTCATTGTTCATCTAGGATGAACAAGCATTCGTGGTGCACCTTTCGGATGAACATATGAAAAACACTGTTCGTTGAGTTTTAGCAAAGCATATTCCCTTGCCAATTACATTAAGGAAAGCTTACAATTGTATCTCATCTGATTTGTGAAATATCCCTTCAATCTTAATTGCTTTAAACAAAGATTTGTTTTTTTTTCAATAAAAACTTTGGATATAATAAACTTTGGATATAATCACAGCGCTTTCAACAACTACAGCAAATCAAATTCTAGTGCTGCTGATGTGTGCGAATTGCTGCGACAGGCTGAAAATTAGTGGGATTGAATAAACTCATTCGCATGTTCCCGTGGAAACGGTTATTTGTTAATCAACCTTTGTCCCTACTGGCTTAGTTCTTGACTGGATGTTCGATTATCTGGACACTGATTAAATTTGTCAATTGATTATTGTCTGGTGAATACATTTGATCTCAGCAGTATTTCTTCCTTTAGCCATCCGTTATTTTATTTCTACCTGAACTTTAGAACAATGCTTCATTCCAATTTCAGGAATTATAACATCATTCACGCCCGCCCCGGCTTCACATTATCCATTCTATATCTGCTCAGGTAATGTTACACAGGTAAACACTTTATTTCCTGAATTTTGCAGTAAGGAATCATAATTACCGAGCAGCCTGTAAAATCAGCAGAAGACACTTTTATTCCTGATTAGCAATCTCTGACTGTACAACTAGTTGTTGTTCATCCCAGCTACTTTGAAAGTTCTTCAACATTCTCCACCGATTTTGACCAACTAAGGCTTTCTCCGATCCCGACTAGAATCTATTATTTTTTAGACCAACAGGAGGATGGCAGGAAAGTGGAAAGAGTGTGGACTTGCAGGACAATTGCTTGGACCCATCGAGAGAAAATTTGCGGAGTCTTCCATGGGACCCATTCATTCTTTACTTGTGTCATGCGAAGGATCAGCGTAGTTGAAGTTCCTTTATACTTGTCAAAAATGACCCACACGCCCATGATGTCATGCTGTATACTCATGAAATCTCTTAGACAAGGAAGAAATAGGTTTGTGCTGGCCTGTGGATACTCAGACTGTTAAAACTGCCCCTGTTTCCTCACGTAACGATGTACCCCGCTTGGACTCCTTGCAGCAAAGGTCGGGCAAAAAATTAGATTGATTCGTCGCATTCCGAGGAATGGCAGTATGCTGACTGAAGGATGGATCTCTAACTCCTTGCATTCACCTTACTACAGTACTGTAGTTGCATCTGCACTCTCAAATATCAGCGCAAATTCGTTCCACAATTACTCGATTTTTTTTATGTGGGGAAATTCCCAGGATTTTCCATTCTCATTTGTTTGTATTTCTGCGGATTAAAGAGATTTCAGTGAAAAGGTAAACTCAATCAGCATTAGCAGAGGAACGTTTTTGGGGAACTTGATGGGATTGAAGGTGGAAATATATCAGTGTCCTTGTAATCTTCATCCTGAGAACTGAAGTAATTGGCTCCGGAAATTGTCGAGCCATTGGTTGTTAATTTCCAAAATTATTTGTGCTCTGGACTGGTTCCTAAAAATTGGAGTGTAGCCAATGTAAGCGCACAATTCAAAAAGCAAGGTAGTAAGAAATCAGGGAATTATAGAGCAATGAATCTCACATCGGTACTGGCTAAGTTGCTGGAGTCCATTATCAAAGATTTCGTGCATCAGCTTTTGGATGGCAGTGGTATCATCACACAAAGTAAACATGGATTTTCAAAAGCGATATAGTGGTAGGCGTATGTCTCGGAATTCTTTGTCGATGTAACTTGTTGAGTTGATCGATGAGAATTATTGGAACAGGTTTATTTAACGTTTCAGACGGTTTTCGAAAAGATCTGTCATAAGAGAATAGAGAGATTAAAGCACATGGGATTGCAGGTAATGTCTGGAGATGCGTAGAAAACTGGTTAGCAAGTAATGAAAAATAAATTGCATTAATTATTTTCGAATTGGCTGTCAGTGACTCGTGAGGTTCCGCAAGTATCTGTGCTGCTGGCCGAAATGTTTGCATTATATATTGATGATTTAGAAGAGGGAACAAAGTGTATCATCTCTAAATTTGCAGATGATGCAAAGTTGGGTGGGAGGGTGAGCTGTGAAGAGGGTGCAGAGCCGCTTCAGTTTTATGTAGACAGACTAATTGATTGGTAGATGCAGTATAATGTGGATGAATATAAGGTTATCCACTTTGGTCGAAAGAGGAAAACAAATTCTTATTTGAATGCTTGTGAATTGACAGAGGTAGTTACTCAGCGAGATAATGTTGCATTTGCACTTTTACTGACAGCAAGTGTGCAGGTGCCATAGCACAGTGGTTAGCACTGCTGCCTCACAGCGCGGCGGGTCCTAGATTCAATTCCAGCCTTGGGTTACTGACTGTGTGGTGTTTGTATTTTCTCCCTGTATCTGAGTGGGTTTCCTCTGGGTGCTCCGGTTTCTTCCCACATTCCAAAGATGTGTGGATTAGGTTGATTGACCATGCTAGGTTGACCCTAGTGTCAGGGGAATAAGCAGGGTAAATGTGTAGGATTATGGGATAGACCGTGCGTGGAATTGTGGTCGGTACAGGCTTGATTGGCCGAATGGACTTCTTCTGAACTGGAGGAAATCTATGATTCTACGTCCAGCGGCTGGTAAATAAGGCTAATGGTATATTTAATAGCGAGAGCATTTAAGTACAGGAAAAAATATGTTTTACTGCAATTATATGCGATATTGGTGAGGGAACACCTGGACTACTGTATGCAGTTCTGGTGTCGTTATCTGACGAAGGATGTCTTTGCTATGGAGGGAATAAATCGATGGTTCAACAGGCTGTTTCCCGGTATGGCAGTTCTGTCATATTAGGAGAAACGTAGCCGGTTAGGATTGTATTCAATGGATATTTTAAGACTGAGTGCGGATTTCATTGAAAATTATAAATTTCTAACAGGGTTAGAAAGGGTAGATTAGAAAAAAAAAAATCCGAATGGTGTGGGAGTCCAGAACTCGGGATCTTCTTTTGTGGAGATGTTAGAACTGATGTGAGTAGACATGTCTTCACCCAGAGGGTGGTGAATGTGAAGAGCCCACTACCACATGAAGTAGTTCAGGCCACAACATTGTCTGATTTCAAGAAGAAACTAGATATAGATTTTGGGGTTAAAGGGACCAAGGGATACCGGGGGAAGAGAGGATCATAACACTCAATTCGATGATCAGCCGTGATCAAATTTAATTGGGAAGCAGGCTCAAAGGGCCTCAACGGCTCAAACGGCCGAACGACCTACTCCTACTTCTAGTTTCTATGTTTCAATGCTTAGATGTTTACCTTACCTCATGCCACTAACTGTGAAAATCGATTGTCAATACTTCGCGTAGTTAGGCGCCAGCCAGGTTTAGTCGACAATCCTTTGTGTAGAATCCACTGCTGACGCACTAATATCGCAAGACGTTTGCAATCGTTTTTCAACGCTCCTATCGTCTTGAGCAAATAATGATAAACCTTCATCTCCTTGAGTTGTATCATTAGTTTATGAATTTCAGGTCCAATTCTTCAATTTCGTCTGGCTTGCAGGCTGTTACCTAATTTCCACCGCCTCCTACCCACCCTGCACCCGATCCCCCCCCCCCCCCCCGCCCCATACACGCCTCACCAACACAATCCCTGGCCAGCCTCGCCCCACTCTATCTCCGTGGCACCCAACATGCTGAAGGAATTATAACGGAGGATCACTGTCACTACTGACTCAGCGTAATTCTGAACAGCATCCTCGGCAAGAAGCACAGTAGCCTATTGTCATTATTTGTTCAGAAACATCGCACTGGCGGAAATGGCGAGCTGTTTTGTGTGTGTGTGCGTGTGTACGTGTATGTATGTGCGTGTGGCTGGTGACTTGGGGCCGGGAGGGCAGTGGAGGTAATGGGCGGGAACACGCGGTTTGCGCTAATGAAATGCCCACAACTCGCCAAGCGCATTTTTGTAAATATTACATCAGTACATGTTGATATTTCAGGCTCGGCAAGAAATTTTATGATCCAACGCTAAATAGTCACTTAGAAAACGTCATGTTTTATTGCCCGTGGCTCGGGTAAAGTTTAAACAAAACGCATCTACTCGTCCACTCTTTTGGAATTCCACACGCACCCTGATCCCCATTCAACACTGAATTAATTTAACTACTAATCTAAATATATCTGCTGCATATTCGGCACATCATGAAACACAGTATGCATTAGTGCAGTAATATTCGGGTTCAAACCTTTGGCAGTAATTATCAACATCACACGCAACATGGATAAACTCTGTCCCCAATGTTTCTCGGATCAGTGTGTTTTTTTCCCAAAATTACATCCAATTTTAACAACTAAATTAAAAAAAAACGGCGATGCAAATTGTATTTCCATTCCATAAACAGAACAAACGGGAGTGTCATGACAATCAGTACATACATTTCCGATATATATTGCACCATTTGGTTACATCGACAGTTACCTGTCACTAAATCGTGTTTTACAGCTTAACATACGGAGGCAAGTTCAGATTTGCTCAACCCCTTAAGTTTCACAGATGAAATGTATCTTAATAAAATGTTTTCTGAGCACGTATGTCTGCGCGTGCGTCTGTTTTTGCATGTGTATGTGAGCTTGTGAGCATGGGCGTGTGTGTTTGTTTATTTGTGTGCGCGTATTTCTGAACGTGTCCGAATGCATCAGGCATCAAGAAAGGGATATCGTGAGATACAGAGGAGACAGAGAGACAGTTGCAAGTTAACCATTTGCAGGTTGATCAAGTGGTAGTTGTTTCACTTTAGAGTTAAATTAGCTTCAGTTATTACTATAATTCCAATCATTGTCGAGTTTACCGATGTATGCAATATTTTTCACCGTAATTTACGTCTCCTCAATGTTTGCATTATTTCTTCTATCCAAGTACTAATTCTATTATTTTAGAAATCCGCTGTTACTTTGATATAAACATATTGATTTCAAAGGCAAAATGTGTACCACAGACATAGGTTTACTCTTTCTTACCCGTACACAAATACATGCGCGCGCGAGCACACACATACACACACACACACACACACACACACACACAAACATGTGAACGAAAATAATCTATCAACAAATGATAGGTGAGTGATTTGAAGTGTTGATTTGCCAAATATCTGAGGAGATGAAGTGCAAAACGAGTAAACATATAAATGAACGTTTGCGATATAAAAGACAACGTTGTAATTTGTGAATCGCGTTCGCAATTGTAAGAAGGCACACGCAGACATACATTTCAGAATTTCCTTTTAGGCTCAGCACAATGTTCTTTTTCACAGATCTATGCACTGAAATGTATTCAACTAATTCAAATATGCACTGAAATGTGTTTTACCTGCTTTCATGTCTCTGTTCAATTCATCTAGCAGAAGAATAGAATTGTAACACATTACATGAAAGAATATGTCATATCTCACTGCGAATTATTCACGCGTATCTTTCCCAATGTATTTCAAAATCCTTTTTTTTTGTTCAGAATTGACTTCGTGAACCTCCTTCTGTAAGGTTGTGGCAAAAGGATCACTGCCATAGTTATTGATTGAAACAACACAGCAAAACGTGATTGAGGTTAATTTCACTTCAGCCACGTGAATGCATAACATATATATTTTGCATACGAATTCCCTTCGCCTTCAATGCAAGGTCAGGTAAATGCAGCTAATGTTCCCAACCTGCCATCGCACTCCGTTTCGCTTGTATGAATTTTCGCCGACTGGTTATCACCATATTTAGAGCGCAGTAGCCGACAACATTAGTTTACCGTATCTGATCCGAATAATTAGTGATGTCCAGAAATAAATTAAATGACAATATCTTTCCAATCTCGTGGACAGCCGACAAACACATGACTGACCGTGATTCCACTGCCACCTTTTGGTTTTTACTGTCCATGAAATGTTCAGAGTCTCTGTCCAGGCAGAGGATCCAGCCATGGAGCAGCAATAGCGACCGGAGCAAATGGTGAGGCAAAGTTGTGCTGCAGACCGCATTCAATTTCAAGTCAGCAGTAGAAGGAATTCGACCACTGAATTGTAACTTGCGAGATGGACATGGTATGTTACTATGTGTGTTTGAATGAAATACCTCTTTATTTTAATAAAAATATAATGTTCAATTGAATGCACAAGAATATTGGAAAAGTGGAATCTGACCAAAGAAAACCAAGGTGGACCACGTGGTAACGATATTTGTTTTGATGATTTTGTTTCTTTCACGAACGTAAAATTGCAGAAAGAGCGATTGCTATCCTTGCAGCTTTCATAAAAATGATTCAAGTATGATGTGTTCAGAAAACAAATGACTGGGACTAAGGTGAAGGTTAACGCTGCATTTGAAGGTTGATGTATTCAGTGTGCGTAGTTCTGCTTTGAGAGATTTCAATATCGGATTTGTTGCGTGAATGTGAGTTTGTTTGAAGTGCAATTTCTGCATCAGTAGCTCACGGTGCAGCATCTGATATGAATTACTTACAACGATCAGCCTACGTTGTGCGTGAAAAAACTCCAGACAATATGTTACAATGTCAAAAGCAAGCTTGCACAGAAAACACGTGACGCGACATCACACGCAACGATAAACACATCCAGGAAGCATATAATCTGCCTTGTGGAATTTCTAATTGCGAATTTACAATGGTATATCATATTATGGCGAATGCAGCTGTCACTTCCTGACAAGTCACAGGTGAGGTGTCTTCTGAAAAGTCATTTAAAAAATAATCATGATTTGTGCAGCGTTGTATCCACCAAGTCCATATGCTTTGCTCTTGCTTGCAATTGATGTTGATTTTTCTTCCTGTACTATGTAAATTAATAAGATCTAAATACATACATGGGGTGCATTCGACCACTGAAAAAATTGTACCCTGAGCGCAGCTCAAAAAATAACAGACAATTCGAGAACTTCCATAACTCAAAAAAAATCATAAAACATCTAGAATCATTGCATCTCCTTTAACTGATATTGTACGCATCATATGTTGATACAATATGCAGTCATGCGGAAGGTGGCTCAGCTCCACAATTTCAAGAACAAGTAGAGATGGACGACAAATGCTGGTCGAATTATTAACACAAATCCAAAGAAAAATGACAATATAATTAAGATCCTGCTAAAATTATGATGAATCATTTATGCCTTCATGGAATACCCGTCTTGGATCCACCAAATGAGAACTGCCATATCACGTTTGCGTTTCAAGCAAATCTGCTTCCACATATAGATCTAATTAACGGAGTCATAAAAGTTCTGTGGGATGCATTAAGTATTTTGCTACTACATAACAGAAGATCAATGCCTGAAATATAGCCGTAGCATGATACCTGCGAATTGCATCAGGTCATAGTAATTGCGCACAAGAGAAGTTCATCAATGAGATGGCTACATGAGTACACAAAGAAAGACGCTGACAGACAAAGGAAAGGAAATAATCTGGATTGTATTTTACTTTGGGTAGAATGTGCGCATCGCTGGTCAGCTCAGTTATTACCCACGACTAAACCACCCTGTATTGTTGGCTGGTTGGAACCATTTTGAAGCGCGTAGTGTAAGTACTCCCTTAGAATGGAAATTCCAGTATTTGGATCGAATGGCAGTAGAGGAGTGTAAATAAACTTCAAATTCAAAAGAATGCCAGGCTTGGAAGGACATGTTCATGCGCTCGTATTCACATACACATGCTGCCATTATTACTCTAGCACGTGGAGTCTAGATTTTTGAATGTTTGGCGAAGAGGTATTGGCGAGGTTCTGCAATACACTGACACGGCTGTGTGCTGTTCGTGGAATGTACTAATGTTCATGGAACTGAATTCCGCTATTTACTCCGGCCCTCTTGTCCTAACTGTTGTCGACTTACTGAGCGGTACTGGAACTGCACGGATCAAGGGGTGTGTGCCACATTCAATACGATTCTAACATCTCTCTCCTGGACACTTATGTGGGAGTCAGGATGTGAATTACTTGGCACAACATTTACAACCTCTGGCCTGTTTTCACTCAAACCAGCCTCCCATCTATTGACACAGTATACAAATCCTGCTGCATCGGAAAGGCAACCAGTGTAAGCAAGGGCCCCGGAATTATTCTCTTCCATCTACTTCCATCGAGGAAAAAAGTACAAAAGTGCAAGGGCACGTACCAAGCGACTCAAAACCGTTTCTTGTCATCAGAATGTTGAATGGAATTACCTCGCATTTAGTTGATATAACTCAGCACGCTAGCTATGACTATAACACTACATTCTGCAGGCCATTCCTTCTCTATGTTTAGTAAGCTTTGCCTGCACAGCACGCAAGAAACAATAATTATCATTACATAGCCTCCTCCGGGGAGGCTGCCCGGAGAGGTTGTAGAAGCAGATACGATAGTGACATTTAACGGTTTCTCGAAAAAAATGCATGAATAGGATGAGAATAGAGATATATGGCCCCTGGAAGGGTAGGGGGTTTTAGTTCAGTCGGGCAGAACGGTCGGTGCAGGCTTGGAGGACCGGAGGGCCTGTTCCTGCGCTGTGAATTTCTTTGTTCTTTGTTCTTTAATAATATATGTGACAATAAAAAATCAAATCGAAAAGGTACGTGGCTTCAAGTTTTGTTCACGATGTGGTTGACCATCACTCTTACAATATTGTCTGCAGGTTATCATGGATGGTACTTGCGAAGGAAGGCAACGGAATATTGCTGTAACCTTTTCCATTGGACATGGCCATTGCTTCTCACTTATGTTTCCTGTATTTTGCTTGCTGGACTTGATGAAAAAAATACGGTTAATATTTGGGGCTATGGATCAATCTATCCGAAGTAGATTTAAACACTAGTTTGTTCGTTTCCTGCAAGTCCTCTGGCAGACAGTAATGAATGAGAGCTCAACGAAGTTATGTACGACCAACTCTAATATACACCTCAGATTGTATCAATATACGTACCATCGTTTTTCAAGTAGTCTTCCAATTCTTATTGAAAATAAATTATGAAAGGTGTGGAGATTAAAGCAACTTGGTTTCAAACTGTGTTAGCATCGGATATATATGTCGTAGTCAGAGTACATGTCTTCATAATTGTAAATAATCAAAGGGAAGGAAAATGTGATTTCACTTAGCAGTATCAGCTTATGCGTTGGTTTGGCATCTTCAATCCTCGATTCATCTTTCCTTTTTCAACAAATCTGAATAAGCCACAATCGTTTCAAAATAAACGATCACTTTTAATTAGGGGGAGTAGGAGCAATTTATTCCATCGTGTAGTCTGAGGCTTTCATATTCGCGACCCAGAAGGTCCTGTTTACAAGGCTGAGAAATGCAACTGGATTGCTGTTAGGAGAGGTGAAGATTGGAGGAACGTGAGTGAGTTTGGAGTTGTTTCCAATTTTCAAAGGTCAGTGATTATAAAAACTTGTATGACAACCGCAAAGTATAAATATATTCAATTTATTTGTTCATATATTTCAATTATGTATAATACATACAATTTCTGTTTTGAATTTTCAGTTAATGTAATGCTTTTGATTACCTTCATCGCACGCACGTAACTCTTCTTCTGAAGGAAAAGAAAGATGTTTTCAGTACCATTGAGAATGGCTATTTCAGAACACAGCCTGAGGTAATTTTCGATTCTGTAAGAACACAATTACCCACATACACGCATGGTTCATTTTAGTTTTTGTGGCCTTGTTGCTTTGTCAATTTGGGGTCAAGTAATATTGAACGCTTTCACATTAACGCTGCATCAGACAGCATTGGCGAGTGAATTCTAATTTACAAAACAAAAAGTAGTCTATGAATCCTCTGGGTCGTCTGCCAAACACATTCCTTCTGTCACGTCTCTCCCATGGAAAGGGAATAAGCAGTTTTACATAACTAAATTTTTATTGAATTCGTTATATCCTTAAACGACTTTATTTAATCTATACTTCATTCACGTTTTCCAAGGGGAAATCTCACACTGTCTAAATACTCCCGGTTAATTAAAATAATCAAGTAAACAGCAGAGGCCCAGTCGGTTTCCTCTGCTTACTTAGAAATACCGTTAACTATCAATGCTTGACTAATGACGAAAACAAACATATATAAGATACATGCTTTCAACCATTGTGTCAACGTTAAGCACCGATGGGGATGGCCTGACTTCAGCTGACAGCAACATACGCAGAGACGTTAAGTTATAAATTAGAGCACAATTGAAAATAATTATCGCTATTTCTCTTTGAGGGTTATGGGAAGCAGGCGGGTAAGTGGAACTGATTCACTTCAGATCAGCCATGATCTTATTGAATGGCGGGGCAGGCTCAAGGGGCTAGATGGCCTCCTCCTGCTCCTATTTCTTATTGCATTAGGCGGAAAGCATTTAATGTGGTTAGACGTTGTTGTAAAAAAAGAAACGTTCACAAGGGCTATTTCCGAATAGAGGAAACATTTGTTAAATATTTGAAAGTATAAGCATTACATTGATAAATACAATCAACCAGAAATGATTGCAAATTCACGGGATATTTTGGCAGGTGATCACAGTGATTAGCACGACAGTCTCACAGTGCCAGGGACCCGGGTTCAATTCCTGACTTGGGTCGCTGTCAGTGCGGAGTTTGCACATTCTCCACATCTTTGCGTAAGTTTCCTGCACATCTTCGGGTTTCCTTCCACAGAAAGATCGGTTTGTTAGCTGCAATGGCCATGCTAAATTCTCCTTCAGTATAACCGAACAGGCGCCACAGTGTGGCGACTAGCGGACTTTCACAGTAACGCCGTTGCAGTGTGAATGTAAGCCGAGTTGTGACAATAATAAACAAACTTAAGAAAAACAACTTCATTTTGGGGATGTTTTGTCACAGGGAGAGGCAAAGAGAAAATTATGACTTTATTATTGATTTTATGAAGATTGAGTGTTTTGCTGTTAATAGTCACATAGAAAACTTTTACCCGGGGCAGTAACAAAATAGATTGTTTACCAGTATTAAAACTCTATCTGTTATTCACCATTGGAAAAGAATGGAGTCTGCACGTCATCCATTGGAAGTCCTCATGGGCAAATACAGAAATATGCAAGGGTTTAATTTCGAGGTGGAGATGTCACTCCGAAAACTCGTGATTGCAAGTATACCTGTTGGACTTTAACCTGGTGTTGTGAGACCTCTTACTGTACCCAACCCAGTTCAAGGCTGACAACTCCATATCCTATTCAGGAGGAACAGAGCTTATCTGCACTTTTCCTATAACTCTTCATGAAGCAGATTGACAGATTAAATCACAACCACTCACCTATGCCAATTGTTCATCCATCTTTTTAATCAAACTTTCAATACAGTGCTCCTTTATTTCAATACTCGCTCATCCAATGGAAGTATGTCGCATGGAATGATTCGTCCATGTTATTTTGCGACGATGCGTCGAAAGCACATTACATCCATGCTTGCATCTTACTTTGAGCTCGGTGGGAAGTATGGTTACTTGCATGGCAATTACTAACGGTGCAGCAAATACGTATTAAAGAGGTTCAAGTAAAGGACGGAAATTCAGGAACTGAAATCTGAAATAATGATTATCCCATTGCATTCACTGAATGAAAGGAACATTTTCTGAAGATAAACCAATGCCCTGATATGTTCCGCCAAATTCTGGTTATGTAATTTTAAATCCCGACTGTTGAAGTTTCAGAGTATGTATTGGGGAAATGTAATTTAGTTTTACTGAAATACACAGACACACCTTATTTGAAATTTGTCTCGTACAATTGATATTCTTATTAAACTCAACATAAATAAAAACTGAAATAAAAACATGATGGCGGATTAGTCAATAAATACTCTGCCCCAAAGGAGAATTTCACCATCACAATCTGAGTAAATTCAACTTGAAATATATTAAATATTGTGTTGAGCATGACGAAAATATCTTCTTGCTCAATGTTTTCTTTTACCCGCATATTTCAGGTCTTCTTTCAGTTTGGAAATTTCTAAAATGAAATTTCATGCGTACAAATATCAGGAAGAGAAAATGTATTCCATTCAAGTAATTGAGCAATTGATAAAGTTCGTCGCTGTGCAAAAACAAAGATATTGCAATCCGCATTCCAATACAACAGGCACCAGGTTGCGGTGCCTTCGCAATAGAACATAGAACATAGAACATAGAACATTACAGCGCAGAACAGGCCCTTCGGCCCACGATGTTGCACCGACCAGTTAAAAAAAAACTGTGACCCTCCAACCTAAACCAATTTCTTTTCGTCCATGAACCTATCTACGGATCTCTTAAACGCCCCCAAACTAGGCGCATTTACTACTGATGCTGGCAGGGCATTCCAATCCCTCACCACCCTCTGGGTAAAGAACCTACCCCTGACATCGGTTCTATAACTACCCCCCCTCAATTTAAAGCCATGCCCCCTCGTGCTGGATTTCTCCATCAGAGGAAAAAGGCTATCACTATCCACCCTATCTAAACCTCTAATCATCTTATATGTTTCAATAAGATCCCCTCTTAGCCGCCGCCTTTCCAGCGAAAACAATCCCAAATCCCTCAGCCTCTCCTCATAGGATCTCCCCTCCATACCAGGCAACATCCTGGTAAACCTCCTCTGCACCCTCTCCAAAGCCTCCACATCCTTCCTGTAATGTGGGGACCAGAACTGCACACAGTACTCCAAGTGCGGCCGCACCAGAGTTGTGTACAGTTGCAACATAACGCTACGACTCCTAAATTCAATCCCCCTACCAATAAACGCCAAGACACCATATGCCTTCTTAACAACCTTATCTACTTGATTCCCAACTTTCAGGGATCTATGCACACATACACCTAGATCCCTCTGCTCCTCCACACTATTCAAAGTCCTCCCGTTAGCCCTATACTCAACACATCTGTTATTCCTACCAAAGTGAATTACCTCACACTTCTCCGCATTAAACTCCATCCGCCACCTCTCGGCCCAACTTTGCAACCTGTCTAAGTCTTCCTGCAAACTACGACACCCTTCCTCACTGTCTACCACACCACCGACTTTGGTGTCATCAGCAAATTTGCTAATCCACCCAACTATACCCTCATCCAGATCATTAATAAATATTACAAACAGCAGTGGCCCCAAAACAGATCCCTGAGGTACACCACTTGTAACCGCACTCCATGATGAATATTTACTATCAACCACCACCCTCTGTTTCCTATCCGCTAGCCAATTCCTGATCCAATTTCCTAGATCACCCCCAATCCCATACATCTGCATTTTCTGCAGAAGCCTACCATGGTGAACCTTATCAAACGCCTTACTAAAATCCATATATACCACGTCCACTGCCTTGCCCCCATCCACCTCCTTGGTCACTTTCTCAAAAAACTCAATAAGGTTAGTAAGGCACGACCTACCTGCCACAAAACCATGCTGACTATCACCTATCAATTCATTACTCTCCAAATAACTATAAATCCTATCCCTTATAATTTTTTCCAACATCTTGCCGACAACAGAAGTGAGACTCACCGGTCTATAATTCCCGGGGAAGTCTCTGTTCCCCTTCTTAAACAATGGGACAACATTCGCTAACCTCCAATCTTCTGGTACTATACCAGAGGCCAACGACGACCTGAAGATCAGAGCCAGAGGCTCTGCAATCACTTCTCTTGCCTCCCAGAGAATCCTTGGATAAATCCCATCCGGACCAGGGGATTTATCTATTTTCAGACCCTCCAGAATATCCTGCACATCCTCCTTATCAACTGTAATACTGTCTATTCTACTCCCCTGCAACCCAGTGTCCTCCTCAGCTATATTCATGTCCCCTTGCGTGAACACCGAAGAGAAATATTGGTTCAATGCTTCACCAATCTCCTCCGGTTCCACACATAACTTCCCTCTGCCATCTATAACTGGCCCTAAACTTGCCCTAACCAACCTTCTGTTCTTGACATACCTATAGAACGCCTTAGGATTCTCTTTAACCCTATCCGCCAAAGTCTTCTCATGTCCCCTTTTAGCCCTTCTAAGCTCGCTCTTCAACTCCCTCTTAGCCAATCTAAAGCTTTCTAGTGCACTACCCGAGTGCTCACGTCTCATCCGAACATAAGCCTCCTTTTTCTTTTTAACCAACAAAGAAACTTTTTTGGTGCACCACGGTTCCCTAGCCCTACCAATTCCTCCTTGCCTGACAGGGACATACCTATCACAGACTCGCAGTAGCTGCTCCTTGAAAAAACTCCACATGTCGGACGTTCCCAGTCCCTGTAATCTCCTAGTCCAACCTATGTTTCCTAATTCTCTCCTAATAGCCTCATAATTACCCTTCCCCCAGCTAAAACCACTGGCCCGAGGTTCATGCCTATCCCTTTCCATCACTAAGGTGAACGTAACCGAATTGTGGTCACTATCACCAAAATGCACACCAACTTCCAAGTCTAGCACCTGGTCTGGCTCATTTCCCAGCACCAGATCCAATATAGCCTCACCTCTAGTTGGCCTGTCTACATACTGAGTCAAAAAACCTTCCTGCACGCTTTGAACAAAAACTGACCCCTCTAACGAGCTAGAGCTATAACAATTCCAGTCAATATTAGTCAAGTTAAAATCCCCCATAACAATTGCCCTATTACTTTCACTCCTAAGCAGGATTGACTCCGCAATCCTTTCCTCAACCTCTCTAGAACTTTTAGGAGGTCTATAAAAGACTCCCAACAGGGTGACCTCTCCTCTCCTATTTCTAATCTCCGCCCATACTACCTCAACAGATAAGTCCTCATCAAACCTCCTCTCTGACACTGTGATACAATCTCTGACCAATAATGCTACCCCTCCCCCTCTTCTACCTCCTTCCCTACTTCGACTAAAACATTTGAACCCCGGGACCTGCAGCATCCATTCCTGCCCCTGCTCTATCCATGTCTCTGAAATAGCCACAACATCGAAGTCCCAGGTACTGATCCACGCTGCAAGTTCACCCACTTTATTGCGAATACTCCTGGCATTGAAGTATACACATTTCAAACCCTGCTCCACCCCACCTCTGCAATGCCGTGCATTGCAGTCCCCATCCATGCATCCCTCACTTTCAGCCCCACTACTCAGGATCCCTCCCCCCCCCCCCGAATCAGTTTAAACCTCCCTGCATGGCCTTAGCAAATTTACCCCCCAGGATATTGGTCCCCTTCTGATTAAGGTGTAGACCATCCTTCTCATAGAGGTCACACCTTCCCCAGTACGAGCCAGTATGGTATGAAAAAATATGTAATGTGCAACCAACACGGGACCCGATGTTTTTCAACTTCCCAGCAAGGAAACCTATCTCCCTCAGTGCATTCATTAAAATATTTTCACAACACTGTTTTCGAAATTTAGTGGAAACACGATTTTGGAGGAGAATGTCGGGTCTTTGACTCTTTGTTCCCAAATGAATTTACTGTTCTTTAAATGTGACACTTAACACAATTTCTCTGTTAATTAATCAACGAATCAGTGTGGGCACAGCAACATATGTATTTGTTGACCGTGGTTCTGCAATTCGCTTTGAGAGAGTTGTCCAACTTATTTAAAGCATGACTCTCCATTTTATTTTTAAATTTCGACCAAATATTTTTCTGAATGAATCTGAAAGTGCCACCAAAAATCTTCCAGTCAATATATGCTGGAGCACGATGAACGCTAGTTTAGTATTAAGTAACTGCGTTCCTCCTGTTATTTTTGCAATTGATATCATTATGTATCTGCTAAATAATATTTATTCTACGAATGGAATGAATAATTGTCCGTTTATGCAACTAAACATGATTGGTGCTGCACAGCTCTGTTAATTCGCTGCTTGTTTTTTTTTAAGGATTCAAATACATATATTGGAGTTCCTCCACCTAATTTGATCTCACGAATCAATGGTTCAATCAAATCATTCTCTTGCAGCTTCCATAATGCATTCTACATTTTGCATAGAACTGCTCAAAAATCAGAATTCACTGAAATCTAAATTGTATATCGTATTGGCTGTTTTACTTCCACTTTAAATGGTTTTGCTGTATTGGCATTGCTCCTAATTTCATACAATAGAATTTATCGACTGGTGGAATAGAATCGGCATGTTGTGGTTTTGTACGTCTATTAATAGAATGTTGTTGGACTTTTGGGCCAGAACTGAAATTATCTCATTAATTTTAGTGTTTCGATCTTTATTTTGGCATTTATATTTCGTGAACACAATTTTCTTCAATAGTCGCTGCATGCACATAAGTTCAGCAATGGCACATTTGTGAGTATGCGTACGTGACAAACAAGGGGCATGCTTCTGTGAACACATCATAATCAATGTACTCTTCTTCTACCGAATTACAGTCATATTGTAAACACAGTGGCTTTGGCCGACATGCAAAAAAATCGTATCCATCGAACAGTATATATTCCTCGAGAATGTAGGCCCTGATAACATTAAATTTAAAAAAATACGTAATGCCCTGAAAATATACCTCAGACATTGCTTACCTGACAATGGCCCAAATTAGGCAAATTGTGCCTTCATCATCAATATAAATTACGTTCAATCATATGTTGTTAACTTTATATTTAACAGCGATCCATGAATTTTGTACACAAGTGTGAATTACCTTTATCCTTATCAAAGAGAGATTTTGCTGCGAAGAGATGTAAAGGTTGTTAAGACTTGAATGCAAATGAATCATAAATAAATACGATTGCCGATAGTTAATTTATTCAAATAAATTTGATACCAACCTGCAATTGTAAAGACGGATCAAACTATATTATCGGTGCAGATCAGGAAAGGACTGACGAACTTGATTATTAAAAAAATAATAATAAGAAGAAGAAGATGGAAGAGAGAAGAAGAAGACGAGAGAAGAAGAAGAAGAAGAAGAGAGAAGAAGAGAGGAGAAGAAGAAGTAGAAGAAGAAAAAGAAGAAGAAGAATAAGAAGAAGATGATGAAGGAGAAGAAGATGCTGATGATGATAAAGGCGAAGAAAAATGAGAAAGAGAGGACCAAAAAAACCAAAAAATCAATAGTGAAATGTGTTATCTGCATGATGCCTGCAAGATCAATTTACATCTTTGGAACGCATTCGTTTGTACCAAATTGCAGTACACGTCTGATAACATTTGTATTTGATTCCACTGATGCATAACTAAGAAGGAACAAAAATAAATGCTCGGCAGTTCGAAGTCAGGTTGACATCATAAAATACACTTCCATTGTTAAAACAATTAGAATGTGCCTATCATGAATCAACAGTTGCTGGAGCCCTGTCCAATCGGGAGTAGTTAATAATATTTAATGCTGATGTCCACTGTCAGAATCGATTTCCCCATGCCAGGCACTCAATCAGTATTTCTTTTCAGCCTTGACTCCAGATAGAATAATTTGTTGTGCTGCAAGATTTAAAATTAACTTCCGTGGGGTGGATGTATTTGAGATTTTCTGCGAAGCGCATTTCCAGCTGGAAAAGACAGCAATAATATGAGCAGGATTGACACTCTGAAGGTCTACAGTTCTGGTCACCCTATTATAGAAATGATATTATTGGACTAGAAAGACTGCAGAAAAGACTTGCTAGGATGCTACCGGGACATTTTGGTTTGAGTTTTGAGAGGCTGGATAGAGCTGGGCTTTTTCTCTGGAGCGCAGAAGGCTCAGGGGTGATCGTATAGAGGTCTATACAAATAGGGGACATAGATCAGCTCGATAGTCAATACATTTTCCCAAAGGTAGGGGAGTCTAAAATTACAGGGTATAGTTTCAAGGTGAGATGGGAGTGATACAAAAGGATCCAGAATGGCAATTCCTTCACACAGACTGTGGTGAGTGTCTGGAAGAAGGTGCCAAAGGTAGTAGTAGAGGCGGGTACAATTTTGACATTTAAAAAGCATTTCGATAGTTACATGGGTATGATGAGTACAGAGGGATCTGGGCCAAACATGGGCAATTGGCACTAGCTTAGGGGTTGATGAAAGGGGCAGCATGGACTAGTTGGGCCGAAGGGGCTGTTTCCATGCTGCAAGCCTCCATGACTCGATGTTTGAACAATTCTTATATGATAGGCACGAAGCAGACGGGCACGAAAAAAAAACGAGAATGACCATCACTACTTAGCATAATCAGGCATTTCGTTATATATGAAATGCTCAATTGTTTATTTCATAAACGTGACTTCTAATGCGTCGGTTGGCTTTCCAGCTAATATCATGAGGATGGAAGCAATGCTTGTTCCGGATAGAAATAAGGTTTATCATGGCGTTCTCAAATTATCCATGAAAATGTTGTGTTTCTGTTACAAATATAGCATATAATTATTTGTTTGACAACATCAAAAAAGGCGTCTCATAATGCTGCCTACTGGCATATGCTCCCTACAACTTTACAATATCACCCCCACCTCCCCACTCCCCCCTCACTACCAAGCTATGAACACTGATGGTTGGTGGCCTGGACAGTTCTACAAGGACGAAAATGCCGTTTAATAAACTATGCCACAACGGGGAACGTAAGCACAGCTCATGTGGGTTTTTTGTTCACTTCATTAACATTAGGAATTGAGTCAACAGCTGAGGATGACAATGATCCGTTCAATATTAAACCAACATGATAGTTTTGTTTTCAGGCTACTTCTGAGGCGCGTGACTTTTCGGACCTGAAGAACGTGATGCAGCTGCCCTGCTCTTCTGAGTGATATAACATGGGGCTACACGTTACATCTGAGTTTTTCAATCGAGGCGATGGCCCTTTTTCAGATTGAGATTTTGAAATCTCTTACACTCTTGCACTTAGCTGAATTCATATGAGAAACAGGTCATTCAATATAAAAACAATACATCTATTCTGCGTTATAGGGAAATGGGGACAAACATCTGCGACCCCACATACTTAATGAGTCTGTCCCTGTTTCGAAAAGGGAATGAGAAGTCTGAGACTCCCATACTCCATTCAATTAAATATCCATGAATCCAAAGCTATGGCATCTTGGTTATATCTTCTTCGGTGAAATAGAATAAGCAAAACAGACTGCAGCTGAAATAAAGTACATTTCACAGGCTTTCAACATTGTGCATCAGCTTATGAATTGTACCTACAGTCAACTGTTTTTGAATTTTATGTTCTGAATATCTGAACGTAAATTGGCCCAATGCCTTCTGAAGACTAGAATACTGCACAAAGTCATTTCCAACAGTTTCCTCGAAAGTCCTGCATTACTTTGTCTTGCACTGCTTTTCTCCATCTATTCTCAATGTCAAAAGTCATTACTCATCCCTTGCTAGCAATGGACCCGGCAGCACAATTCACACAAATGCATGAAAAATAAAACAATTGATCACCTAGCAATTTGCCACGTATATTTGAAGTTTTGCCACTGTTCAATTTATCATGGCAGTTCATCAAACTCATGACCAATTTTAAATCATATAAGCTGTAAAAGCATTATTATTCAGTGATTCTGGACTCCAGTACCACACTTGATCGTGTATTCCAACTTCTCATCACATTCTGAGTGAACAAGTTCCAGCTCAAAACAGTTTCAATGATACACCAGTATTTCTGGAGATAGGATAAGGTTACAGATGTTCCCATCACTCAACAGCACTACTGAGACAGTGAAGGTCCGAATAATTTCCCAAAAGTATGTCTAAATTCCATAATAAAAGGAAACCACCCAGGAACTAAATAGTAATTTATTGATTTTTCTGGTTCAAAGAATAGAGGAGGGTTTATTTTGTCATTTAACTTATTATTCAGTTATTCTCCTGTGTAAGTTCAGTCGGCCAGTGACTGGATGTAGAGCATTGAAGCATTAGCCTAAAAACAGTGCTACGTTCAGGTTAATCCCTCCACATTTCTCATATCTGCAATCCGTATTCTGTTCACGCTTTGCAGACACCATGTTCTCTGTTGGAAAAGTCAAAGAAAACATAAATGCTCTCCGATGGCTATATTATCTTGTCAACATCATTCCTTTCATGTTTCTTTTGTGAAAAAATTGATTACAAGATACTTTAAAACGTATTTTGCTTACCCATTTCTTCAATAACTTTGCTGGGATCTAAAATAATTTAAAGGTACCAAAAACAATTAAAGTGATTTGCAATGCATCTCTTGCATAACTGCATTTGATCCTGCACATTCTGATTGTTGCTCATTCATCAGTTTCACTCTTGTGCACATATTAGTATCATTACGTTTGGAATGAATTGTATTTTTAGGCAAACCCAGGGAAAATTGGAATATCTTTATTGTAACACAAGATTAAGCTTAATATTAACATCTTGAAAACTGTTTATTTGAGTTTTGGCAGAGAAAAAACAGACAATCACTGGGCAAAGGCATATTAGGAACATGCATATCTTACATTCAAGCAGATATTTGCAAGAACAACAAATATGATTCGGGCCAACATGCATCATTCGTAGGAAGCGAATTCACTTGCACTCTGCAAGTATACTCTGACTGTGAGAGACATGGAGAATGCACAGTAAACAGATGAATGACACGTAACCAAGCTCTGCTCAAATTCATGTCAGGCATTTTGACACTGATTATTATCTATTGCCCTGGGAAATTAACCAGCAAACAACGGACACATATTTGGTTAGCTGCAACATAGTAAGGTGTGTCTGCATTCGGAATGACGGAAGAGTCTCTAATTATTGTAACGGTTACCACCCTGCAGAAGTTTGTGAACACTGCGAGGCCAACTGATAATCCTAAATAGAATGTCAGGATATATCATATATCCAGCAGGGTTGTTTGGTAAGCATTTTTCAATCGCAGAATCAGTTCTAATGTTGGGCTCTTTGTTCTGAGTTTTGTAAAAATGTGTTCGATTAGGCCAGCCAATGTTTTGCCTGGTTTCGACAGCAGAAGTGAACTTTGTTTTAAAAGGATCTAGAAGTCTGCTGAACATCGCTTCTTGGCCTTTTGGCTAAGATCAAGTGTAGTATCGACATGCTGTGCTTGGTTGAAGTCATGAGGTTACATTTTAGCTTCATTTGAAGCAATTTATAAAAGCGGCATCTCGGCCTTTTGGCTAAGATGCAAATGAGATCAAGCTTTGGAGGAGGAGCTATGCCTACGCCAATCAGCTTGGATCATGTAGATCAAGCCCAAGACAGGAGGTGAGAGCCCTGTCTTGTCAGCTTGGATCGGGAATGTCTCAACTTGTTGAGACTCTGAAATGGACATGATTTGATTGAATTGGAATCAAAACAAAAAAAAAGACATTGCTCGCATTTCAGACATGGACACTCAGATATCATGTAACTCGTTTGCACGATGCGCAGAAAGCATTTTCGGCTTGATGGCAGCATCCTGTTTGTGGCAAAACCACATATGTTACTAGATATTTGCCTCAGAGTGAAACTGCTGCCTACACGTGTGGTTGCAACTTATTTAGATGCCTTAACTTTTCAGGGTAAAGTGTGATAGTCTGAGCATTTATCGCGTTCCTTCAATAAAGGTCCATGTTTGCCTGAACACCGCTCTGTCATCAAGAGTTTTAGAGTTCTGATAACTTTACAGTCCATTTTATTGCGAATTTCCTGATGGGTGAAAGGTGAAGTATTTGGTTTTTTTCAGCAATAATCAAAACGAATTATGATTTGATCAAATAAAACTCAGGGGACCAGTTCTGATGTCAAAAGCGGCAGGTTGCCAGATTCGAATACAGTGGCATTTTCTGATTACAGGTATAATGCGGAATATGAAGCCATTGTTTAGCTTTCCAAAACAACAATAAAGAATAGAGATCACTATTTTCCCTTTCGTAAGCAAATCTGTTTTCCTTATGTGGGCTGGTATACATATAGCTTTAGGTCAGCAGTGATGTCCTCAGATGCCAACATCCTTAAGTTCTTCAACCAGCAGCACATTTCAATGGAAATTATGCATGGCCACACACGCTATGACTGTATAAACACATCGAGTAAATCAATTCATATGGAGAGTTAAACGTCCAAACTCATGGTCTATCAAAGACTCATGGTCAAGGAGAGAACACGATTTGTCCATTCAGCTATCTCTGACGAGAAAAGTTCTGGAAATAAATATCGACATAGATTTAAGCTTCCATTTTTCCAAACCATTAAAAACATGCACCTCTGTGTTATTATTCAATCGGTACACCATAACGTTATCGGTGCATTCTGGAATACTCTAATGTTGTACATTCCAGATCATTGCCTGACAACACAATCATAAATACACGCACACAGGCACACACACACACGCACATCGCTCTCAATCTCTCTCTCGCTCTCTCTGTCTCATATATTTGTCATCTTATTTTGTTTAAAATACACAGAAAACTGCATTATTTGTTAATTAAAATGTTAAAAATATAGGCACGGGGAAAATAAACAAAATGTTAAGTTTCTGTGTTGAACTATTCTGATATTTTATGGTCCTGAGATTGCAAAAAAAATCGAAAAGAAAAGTGTCAAAATAAAGCATCGGACATTTTATTTACCCGAAACTGCGTCTTCCATTTTTGCATCTAAAGAAATATAATGATGGGAATTCCTTAACCTTCATTTGACCACGAGCGAACGAGTAGCTTTTACAACATAAAATGCGGATACAAACGGCAACGATGGTGCCATGAAAAGAAAACACATGCTGGAAATATCGAGTACAGGGAAACAATTATTGAAGTAATATATTCAGCAAAACAGTGGTTTTAAACACCAATAAAATAGGGTGCATGCCATGCTGTAAGGACGTTGTGGAAATGGTGATATGCAGAGAGGTTTATACCAAAGGATAGATCCCAATTAGCCAAAGGTACATATGCCAAGAAAGGTACGTTAAAATGATGGATACACAAGGGGCCAGCATTCAAGTGATGCAATGTTGTTAATCTGCAGTTTACGTTCCTGAAGTTTGAAGCTATTTGCTAGTTTCGCAGTGCAACATCAAGCATTCACTCTCGTCGTCACCAAAGGGAAAAAGGCCGAAGCGTCACCATTTAACAATGTTCAAAGCAAAAAGTCAACATAGGTACTGAGGCAACCTCTTCCAAACAGATGGCAACAAATATCGAGAAGGACAAAGTCAGCAGATACTTGGGAATACAAACTCCTACGATTTTCCCTGCAAAGCAGTCAACATTCTGATATGAAAACGTGTTTATGCCCCATGGATTAAAATTTGTAATGTATTTCAGAAGAACAACGTTGTTACACCTGGACCTGTCGACTCCAGGAGTGAAAGGAGTCATCTCACCACCATATTCCTAAGGATTAGGAGGGGTGGCCATTAAATGCTAGCCAATACATTGAATACCCATTGATAAATAATAAAAAAACATTCTCGCTCATCATGGGGGCCTGACCCGACAGAGATCGATGATCGAGGATCGGTATTTTCATAACTAGCTCTCAGTGAATCAAACTGCCATATGCCAGGGAGGACAGCAGTGACCGCAAATTCAAATATTTCCTTTTGTCGATAAGGAAAGCAGAATTATGAAAAAGAACATCTGACATGTACATGTCAACCGACATGAAATGTTAGTTCGGATAAAATTCGACTCTTCATTCGTGGAATGAAAAATGGACTGATGGGTAAAATAATTCGAACGCCGGATGCTTTTGTTTTGCAATCCAACGAATGCAGGGAGATTTGGTTGCAACTATTGGCCGATCTATTCTCACTATATGCCTCTGGAAATTTCTGAATCAACGAACCATTAACAATGTGTTCGTTAATATTTGAAATATTAATCACTTGATACACCGAGTACGCATTGCGACGTCGAAATGTCAAACTTGCTTTGCCGTTTTGCGATATCCTGAACAAAGAAGAAGCATAAAGCCTTATTTCAAATTAAGACGATCAACGAGACGACAACGGTGTCCAAGTGAACTTCCGATATGTTCTTTGTCCTCCATCTCTTGCCTTGAGCTTTATGTATTTAGGGAGCCGGTACTAGTTTATCTTGCTGGATATCGTTCCATAGTGCGCGGGTTTATTTTTGTAGCCTTGGAATTATGCCTTCTGCGGGTTTTAAGATTTGTCAAAGTATCCTGCTGACCATGATCCGTTGGGGCTTACAGACTTTCACTGAATGAGGACTTTATTTCACGTACTATTCTTTTCGCTGTGAAGTGAGAAATTTCGTTCCTTTAACTGTATCAGTCTTAGGTGGCCCATCAAACATAATTGCATTAGATATTTCCATAGACTTCCACATTCTGTTCAAACGCATGTCCTGAGAACTCTTGCACTTTTGTGTACATCTGTTGCTCAATGTAACATTAACTTGATTTTTTTTTAACAATCTGAGGGTATAATGTCAATCTGCATCGCTTCTTAAATTACGATAGAGAGAGTACATTTCCCCTTCTACATTTTATAACTTTTCCAGATGAAAAATGACAATGGCTTGCATTGAAATTATACTGTGAGAAAGGTCCTCTTCACTATGCTTATCGCCCTGTCGGGACATTATGTTGCAAATATTTTCCTAAACATTGAGGGAAAAAATAATGGCTGAAATAAATTAGCCTGGAGAAGATTTCACGGCAGACATTTTGTGGCAAAGAAAAGTAGAATGGTTGACCACGGATAATTGAAACATTATATTGAAATAAGGCATTACGGGACGTGAGAAGTTTGACAACTGGGTACATCATATTTAGACCTGTTATGATGGTTATGGATGACCGTCAATAGATGTACCCATCGGTCGCATAAAATGCGAGCTGCGCTAATATGCGAGTGCAGGCTCGCCTCATAGACAACGAGGAGTGGGAGGCTCCCAAAACTCTCTTTCTACACAGGCTGATTGTCAATGGGGCAGAGTTGTTCATTTCACTGCTGAATGACACTTTGAGCACATTGTAATTCAAGACTAATGGGGAAGAATGACCTGGGTAAGTTTATTACACTGGCAACGAGGAATAAATATTGGTTTGCCTCCTAATAATTTATTGTTGAGGCAAATAAATTTGCAGTAAGAAACATATCTTCTTGTTTTGGAACCTTGAAGTTTTCATTGCAAACATAGCTGGCTGGGCCTAATACGCAGAGTGCATTGACTATTTTTTAGGCCACAATATTGAAGAGGGTGAGATCAGAATGTGTCGTATTGGTGGCATTCGGGGAACATTCTCGTGAGGTTTGCATTCTTTCAACAAGCTGTTGTAAATTGGCGATATTATCATGTGTTAGAAGTTAACTCAACTATAAATTTCACAGTGAAATATGTTGAAATGTATATTAAAGTTGGCATATTAAAAACAAACATAGATGCTGGTACATTTCCTCTGGCAGAATGACCAATTTTTGTGTTACCTCTTTCGACTACTTGCTGACAGCTGCATAGTAATTTTGCGATGTATTTTTAAAATATTTGAAAAATATTGATTCATCCTTTACCTGGGATCATTTTGCTCAAGTTCACGCCTGAATATGTCGAAATATTTTGGAAGTGTTAAATCTTTCTTTATTATTTTCTTTAATTTCACGTTTAACTACAAAATTGTTTTGTATAATTTACTTCACGCAAATGCGAGAACGTAATAGCATCTGACATTGCATGAAAGATACATTTCCAGAGAACGAGAGAAATCCATTTTGCCGAAACTTGAAAGTTCCCACATGTTGGATTTGCTGGGAGACAGGAAAAATTTCTTTGGAGATTCGGACTTGAGAGCTCATATGTGTTGCAGTGAAATCTCCCAGAATTGCGAACATTCTGCAGACAATTGCACTGCATTGCAAACCATGCGGCCATGCAACTTTAGTCACTAGGATAGTTGGATTTTTTGCTTTAGGCGCACCGATACATACGAAGGAAATGGTAAAAATGAACGTTTTTGAATTTATAGGGAACAATTATAAAGACCCAGAACGGCCTACTGTCCCGGCTATAACCGCTCCACTTTGCCATGATTTTTTTCTCAAATTACTGATCACAAGATTACCGGCGACAACTACTCCAAAACACTAAAAACTCCATCATACCCGCCGTTTGACAACACGAGGACTTGCGAACTCAGGGTCTACAGCAGACCTATGCTTTTAGTTAAGACGTCTGCATGCTCCCTGGCCTGACAGCGACCTTTGAACATAGCTGGTATATGTCAACGAGAGTATTAAAAATAAGTGTGGCGCACATGCCTCCACCAGAAGTCAACTGCTCAATGCGCGGCGTCTGTCCTTACACAGCCTAAGCACGCATGGTGTTCGTTTCTTTTTAGTGCAATTATCAGGACACGACAAATACGCTGGGAACTCTTCTATTGTTGGAATGAGTTAATGTTTGGGACCTAAATCTTTAGACCAAAATGATGGATTTAACGAAAACAACAGTGCACGAGAGTTCTCCAGGAATTGATGTTAAGTGAATGATAGGCGGGGCGGGGGTGGGGTGCGGCGGGGGGGGGGGGGGGGGGAGAGGTGGAGGGGAAGAGGGCGGGTCATTGTTCACAAGAAAGGGTCGAAACTGAATTTAAGGAATGCAATGACTGATTAAAATAATCTTCAACATTTTCATTGCCTGTTTTAACGCCGCAAATCCATTTGTGCATGCACTTTCACAATTTTAAAGGGTTTGCACAGTCGAGACTTGAAGTCCCAGTTGCATTGCTGGTCTGTCTTCGAATGAAATTCATTGGCATTATTGCTTTTCTTCAGGAGAGGAGAAAATGCAGCCTCCGATCATATAGTATGCCATAAACGTCGTGTTACAGAATGGGAGAATTCAGCCCATTGTATCTTCCAGGTCCATAACACAAAAATAAGCCAGTTATTTACTTTCATCTCAATTAAATACTTACATACTACAGAACAGCACAACTTCGATCTTAACTGGGTTCAACATTTGATTCCCAAACAGCTGTTTAAGCTGTGAAGCGCAGAAATCCACAGATGTCTGGCTGAAACGAACTGTTCCCTCGTCTATATTTTAACCAACTGCCAATCACGGAAAACCAATGGCTTCCTGCAATTGACCCTTGAGCTAAGGTAAAACATTTTTTTCATATTTATACCATCAAAGATTCTCCAACTTTTCGCAAACGAATATGTGTCACCTTCCTAAATTCTATAAAAGACAAGATAGATAATCCCAAACTCTTTTGATATCTGTAACTTCCAAACTCTGGGATATTTCGTGTAAATCTCCTGTGCAATCTCTCCAGAGCAGGTACATCTCCTTGTCCTGTGCTGATCAGAATTGTGCCTCAATACACTTCAGAATTTGAAACTTCCAACATGGTTGATCTGAGGTAAAGCAAAACACTGCGAATACTCGAAATCTCAAACAAAAACAGAAAATGTTGGAAGATCTCAAATGTGACAAGAGGCAATCAAGCCTCGAAACTAAGGCTCTATTCTCTCTCCACAGTTGTTGTCAGACCTGGAGGATTTCCAGTATTTTTATGTTTTTTTGCGTGTTATTTCTAAGCCTAAATTGTACCTATGTGTTCGACAAGCTCCTTCACTTTGAGCAAACAAGGCATCATGACTCATTCCGGACAATTGTGCAACGACATACATTGCTGGATTCCAATTTGAAACAGAGTGAAAATGAACATTGAGACGTATTCATGATGGTTGTCCTCATTTTTTTTTTTTACCTCTCTTCATCAGGTCTTGCTTCAATTTTTCATTTTCTGTCATACACAAGCAGGCATGAAACGTCACGTATTAAAATAGAAATGTCAGGTAATTCAAGACAAAAAAGAACGGATATCTAACTTGTTCAGATGGTGTCGGGTAGAGGATTTTCATGTGGAACAAAGAAAGTCGAATAATCTTCTTCTGCTAAATGTGCTGATTCATTTGCAGGTCACTTTTTAAATTCCAAATTATTGGCAAGATTTTCGGTTCGTGCTTACTTATCTACATTGTCAGACAAATTTAATCCAGGAAAATTTGAATAAGTACACCGAAATGTACAGGTCTTTGCCTCCCTGTTTATTCCTAATAAACCTTTTCAGTCCTTTTTGGAGCCTTGGTCTCTGCTCCGTATTGGCGTTAATTGGGTGATCTAACTTTCATTGTTGGCAGTTGGGGAACGGAAGAGATTATTAATGACATTTAGACATCAACATGTATTTTGTATTTATCATTTAGAACATAGAACAGTACAGCACAGAACAGGCCCTTCGACCCACGATGTTGTGCGGAGCTTTATCTGAAACCAAGATCAAGCTATCCCACTCCCTGTCATCCTGGCGTGCTCCATGTGCCTATCCAATAACCGCTTAAATGTTCCTGAAGTGTCTGACTCCACTATCACTGCAGGCAGTCCATTCCACACACCAACCACTCTCTGCGTAAAGAACCTACCTCTGATATCCTTCCTGTATCTCCCACCACGAACCCTATAGTTATGCCCCCTTGTAATAGCTCCATCCACCCGAGGAAATAGTCTTTGACTGACAACTGCAGCTTTAATTTAAGCAACCAATCTGACACAACTATTCTTTTTTTCCGCACTCTACTAGAAGAACGGCGGAAATAAAAACAACTTAAACCATTATTTTTCGATAACAAAATCAGTTATCGCCTTCGTTTCAGAATATAAAAACATGCCTTTCTCAATTGGACATAACATTGATTTCCGGCAGCTTTTGTGAGTAAATGAGTGGCAATCTATTCATAAACATTCACTGTTGATATTATTTAACATTCAATGGAAATAGGAAGACTAAATCACGAAGTTTGCGGCCTGAAAGCGTTTCTGCAATGTAGGCGAAGAACAGCATGAGCTGCTAATTAGTAAACAAGGATCAAGCAGTTAATTTTTCTGCTCGAAAAAAGACATATGAACAGACATTTCAGTGTGATTTAGCAGAGGTTTCTAATTTGGACAGCGCAATGGGAATTGAATTATGAATTTCGATAGAGGGGACGATGCAAGCTGTTGGGCAGTTTATAGAGATAGTTAGTAAAATGCCCAGTGTTTCTCATTCTTGAAACGAATGCCCTCTACTGGTAAGATTAATACAATATTCAATGAGAGTAATCAAAGTAATTGAATAAAATATTCTAGGCATCAACTAAGACATTTTAAGGAGAACAGAACAGGCCAAGTGGCATGTCTACGTTTGTGTTGTTTCTTTCATGTCATTATGTTCCTCGGCAATGATTATGGAATAATTGACACCGACTGGATATCTTTGGCTGCACATCATTGACATGGAGACTGAGCTGAAGACGCAGCGACACGACAAGGATGTGGTGTGCACTGTTAACTGGAGTCTTTGAACCATAAGGCTTCACATATATGTAGACAACTGCTTCTTCTCTGGAAGGTTTAGGGAGCTAGATAGAATGGAAAAAAAAGTGCCTCTCGAGTTGTAATCTCAGGATTAATCTCTGCTGCACGTGCCAGTGAGGCTAGAAATCGGATGATAGTACGGCTAAACAGCTGGTATTTGAGGGAGGGTTTCAGATGTCTATACCGTAGTGACCTCTTCCGGGGCAGGTGGGACATGTATAAGAAGGACTTGTTTCATCTAAACTGAAGGCGCGTATATGTACTGGTTGGGAGTGCTGTTAGTGTCACACGGGAGGATATAAACTAGATTGGCAGGGTATAGAAAGCAAAGCAAAGGTGAATGAACTGAAAGGGAACGAGAGTGGGGCCAGTAAGACACAGTGCAAGAGCAGGCATGGTGCGGTTGCTGGTCAAAGAGGGTCTGGTGGATTGAAGTGCATTTGTTTCAATGCGGGAATTGTAACAGGTAAGGCAGATTAATTCAGAGCCTGGAGGGACATAAATACACTGGATTATTACTTGAAATTAACACGTTATTGCCATTAAGTTACTTGGTTAAGGGAAGGGCAGGATTGGAAGATAAACATTCCAGTTTACAGATGTTTAAGACGGAAGAGAGGTGGGTGTAAAACGAGTGAAGGAGTTGCACCACTGGGTGAGAAGAATATCACAGTGGTACTCCGGGAGGATACCTCGGAGGGCTCATTATGCGGGGCAACGTGGGTAGAGCTCTGGAATAGGAAGGTGTAGACACAATGTTGGGCGTTCACTATAGGCTTCCCAAGAGCCAGACGGAGATAGAGGAACAGATATTTAGACAAATCTTGGCAAAGTATAAAACTAACAGGGATATTGTGGTAGGTGATTTTCACTTCCCCTCTATTGACTTGGACTCAGTTAGTGCAGGAATGGATAGAGCAGGGTTTTTAAGGAGCATCCAGGAGGGCTTCTTGAAACAGCATGTAGATAGTCCAACTAGGGAAGGGGAACTATTATACCTGGTATTGTGGGATGAACCCGGCAAGTTGGTCGACGTTGTTGTAGGGGAGAACTTCGGGAATAGTGACTACAATTCAGTAAGCTTTAAGGTTATGATGGGTAAAGGTAAATGTAGTCCTCAGGTGATCGTGCTAAATTGGGGCAGGCGAATTGCAACGTTATGACGCAGGAACTGAAGGTTGTAGATTGCGGGATGATGTTTGAGGGCAAATCAACATCTGGCACGTGAGAGGCTTTCGACTGTAATTTGATTGGAATTGAGGACCGGCACGTTTCTATAAGGATGAATGAGATGCATGGCAAGCCTAGGGCACTTTGGAGCAGGAGAGATATTGTGAGCACAGTCAAAAAGAAAAACAATGAAGCAGTTGTCAAGGCTTGGAGTCCAGGAAGACACGAAGGAGATTTGGAATGCAAGGATCGGAGAAAGGATAATAAGAAAGGAGTCAGGAAAGCTAAAGGCGGTCAGGAAATATCATGATTGAGGAAAATCCCAAGGATTTTTATACATATGCAAAGAGAACCAGGGTGCCCAGACTCAAGGGCAGGGGAGAGAATGTATTCATGGAGCAATAGGAAATGGCTGCGTTTTAAATGAGTACTTTGCCTCCGTATTCGACAACAGAAAAGACTTGCTGGACGACGGGGAACGGTGTGTAGATAGTTTGGGCCATATTAAGATCATAAAGAAGGAGATATTGGAGGGCTCGAAAAAAAATAGGTGGACAGGTCCCCAGGGTCTGCTGGGTATACCCAAGAATACTCAGAGAAGCTAGGGAGGAAATTTTTGGGGCCTTGAAATAAGTCTTTGGATCCTTACTGGCTGCAGCAGAGGTCCCAGAGTATTGGAGAATAGAAAATGTTGTTCCTTTCTTTTAGAGGGGTGGCAAGGATAATCCATGTTATTACAGGCGGGATTACAGCCTTACGTCAGTAGTCGGGAAATTATTGGACAGGATTCTTCAAGGTAGGATTTACTCCCATTTGGAAATATGTAGACGTGTTAGCGAGAGGCAATGTGGTTTAGTGAAGGGGAGGCAGTGTTTTACGAACTTGATCGAGTTTTTCAAAGAAGTGACGAAGAAGATTGGTGGAAATATACAGTAAATGGCAGAACCCTAAAGGCTATTGATAGGTAGAGGGATCTGGGTGTGCAGGTTCACAGGTCACAGGAAGTGGCATCGCAGGTGGAGAATGTAGTTACTACGGCATACAGCATACTTACCTTCGTCGGCCAGGGGGGATTGAGTTGAAAAATTGGTGAATCACGTTGCAGCCTTAGTGCACCTTAGTTAGAACGTGCCGGGAATATAATATTCAATTCTGGTCGCCACCGGAAGGATGTGGAGGCTTTGCAGAGCGTACAGACAACTTTTAGCATGATGTTGCCTCGTATGGAGGACGGTATTAGCTATAAGGAAAGGTTCGACAAACTTGTTTTGTTCTCACTCGAACGAAGGAGTGGTGATAGAAGTCTACAATAACATAAGGGGCATGGCCTGAATGGATAGTCTGAAGCTTTTTCCCAGGGTGGGAGAGCCAATTACTAGAGGGCATCGGTTTAAGCTGCGAGGGGCAATGTTTAAAGGAGGTGTACAAAACATTTGTTTTTTTACACAAAGAGAGGTGGGTGGCTGGAACTCGCTGCCAGGGGACGAAGTGGAACCAGATACGGTAGTGGAATTTCAGAGGCGTTATGACAAGTGCAAAAATAAGATGGGAATAGAGGGTTATAGTGCGCAGAAGAGTAGGTGGTTTTACTTCAGTCGGCAGCATGATCGGTGCAGGTTTGGAAGGCCGAAGGGCCTCTTCCTGTGTTGTAATTTTGTCTCTTCTTTGCTCTTTGTTATTGCAGATCGCTTATCGTGAGTTTATAAGGAAAAAATAAGTGAAGCAATCTTTTGATGATGATGGTTCATTATTTTTCCCCTAGGGGTGACGTGTTTCGAAATTGTTGTTTGTAAAATTGTCTTTTAAAAGGATGGTGTCTGTTGTATTTTGAGTTCTTTTTAAAAAATGCATGTACACAGAGAGCTTGGAGTGTAACATTGGCATCGAGAGGCCAGGCAGTAGTGTTGCCAAGGCAACAGGCCTTTTAAAAAAAATAACCTAGTTTAAACTATGCACTTAACTAACAGCAGCCTATCAGATTTGAAGTTGATGGTTTTGTAACCTGAGATCCAGTCTTTTAGTGGGGATGTTGGTATGTCATAAGATGTATAAAAGGCAGATCTCAGTTCGAGAGACACAAATAACAACTGCTCTCTGCTATCAACTGCTCTCTCTGCCAGAATTAATTTATTTTAGCTCAAAGACTCATATGAATAGAAAACATACTGAAGGAATCCAGAGATTCCATGCAGAAAAAACAAGAAAGAAAACAGAATATTCCGGGATGAAAAATCGAATTTTATTTTTAGTGTGACGATAAAGAATCTACTTCTTGCGAAAAAGTGGGATTTGTATTGATCTAAACAGCATTCTATTTGAATACTGCTTTATGCTATGCTATGTTAATAGTTTAGTCAACCTGATCAGTGTTAGTTAGATAAGTAAAGTTTTACTTGTACATTTTACAGCGGATGTTTCATGTAGTTATTTGAGTTGACCACCAAAAGTTGCTGAAGAGCAGATGGCACTACTTCTCACACACTTTTAACAGCTTATAAAACGACATACTACCCTCCAAATGGCAACATGAAAAAGGGGTTCCATCTCCCGTTTGTACCAATAAAGTAATTGTTTGGTCAGTGAACGACAGTGGAGGGAATTTATTTGTTGAGCCAGATGAGTTGGGCGAGGTCCTTAACGAGTACATTGCTTCAGTATTCACAAAGGAGAAGAATGAGTTGGATGGTAAATGCAGAACTGAGGATGTTGACATTCGAATACCTGTTGAGATAAAAAGGAAGGAGATATTGAATGTTTTAAAAAAAAACTTTAAGGGGGAGAAGTATTCACGGTCAAATCGGATCTAGTCCAGTACACTGAGAGCGAGGCGTGAAGAAACTGTTGAGGCCTTGGCCAACATCATTGTATCCTTTTTAGTCACGGGCGACGACCAGAGGATTTGAGAGCTGCAAACGTATTTCTTCTCTTTATAAAAGACAGAAGAGAAAATCTGGGAAATTCCGGACCTGTGAGCCTTACATCAGTGCTCGTGAAATAATTTGAGAAGATTCTTAGGGACAGGATGTACAACCATCTGGAAGAGAAAAGGCTTAATCGAAACAGGCAGCAAGGTTTTCTGGAGGGGAGGTCGTGATGTTTAAGCGTGATTGATTGATTTGAGGAACTGAGAAGAAACAATGGCCAGGGCAGGGCAGTGCATGTAGCATACATGGTTTTAGTGAAGCTTTCGTTCAGGTTGCATATGGCAGCTGATACAGAAAGTGAAGTCATATGGGATCCGCGTTGAGCTGATAAGATGGGTACAAAAATTGTTTGGGCTTAAAAAGTAGAGAGTCTCAGTGAAACGGTACGTTTCCAAATAGAGTTCTTTGACAAACCGTGTTCCAAAAGGATCACTGCTGGAGACTCTGTTGCTTGCGATTGAGTACATAAATGATTTTAAATTAGTCACATTAGTAAATGTAGGTAGCCTGATTAGCAAATTTGCAGATGATGTTGATTGTGAGGAGAGACTGAGCAGATTGGGTTTGGACTCTTTGGAATTTAGAAGGCTGAGGGGGGGATCTTATAGAGACCTATAAGATAATGAAGGAGCTGGATAGGGTTGAGGTGGAGAGATTATTTCCACTTTGAAAGGAAGCTAGAACTAGAGGGTACAGCCTCAAAATAAAGGGGGATCAGTTTAGGACAGAGTTGAGGAGGAACCTCTTCTCTCAGAGGGTGGTGAATCTCTGAAAGTCACTGCCCACTGAAGTGGTGGAGGCTACCTCGTTGAATATGTTGAAATCACAGATAGCTGGATTCCTGATTTGTAAGGGAATTGGGGGTTATGGGGATCAGGCGGGTAAGTGGAACTGATCCACTTCAGATCAGCCATGATCTTATTGAATCGCGGGGCAGGCTCGAGGGGCTAGATGGCCTACTCCTGTTCCTATTTCTTATGTTCTTTTGTTCTTATGATCCAAACGTTGGGTGAGTATTGGAAAGTCAGGAGCACTTGCAGATGCTACAGCAGGATATACTTCGGGTGGAAATCTGATTCGAAAGATGGCAGATGGAATTTCGGGCGGTTTTGCGATTTGGAAGCTCGACTGAAGAAGGAAAGTAGACAGCGAATTGTGGAGCCCTTAGAAATATTACAAAAAGATCTAGGCCGACAGATCCATATTTACAGATGGTACCTCAGCTGAGGTACAGGTGGTACCTCAGCTGGGCATGTTGACCAAGATGGCGTATGACATGCTGGTCTTCATCTTTTGGGGCGTTGAGTATATCAATTGGGGGGAAAAATATGCAGCTGTATACGAATTTGTTGAGGCCGCATTTCGATTATTGTGCACAATTCTGGCCGCCGCACTACCGGAAGCATGTTGATGCATTGGAAGCGGTGCAGGAAAGATTCCCTGGAATGCTGCCCGGTTTGGAGAAAATGGACTATAAAGAACGGTTGAACAAACTGATTGGTTTCGATTGGAGCGTTGGGGGATGGGAGGAGTGAGAGACCAAACAGTGGTTTACAACATTATCGCAGACTTGAATAGAGTGGACCGTCAGACGCATTTTCTCAGGATCGAATGGTCAATTGCTCGGTGGCAAAGGTTGAGAGTGAGAGGGTGAAAGTATAAAAGAGAAGCAAGGGAACTTTTTCAGAGGGTGGTCAATGCCTTAAACTCACTGTCGGAGGAGGTGATGGAAGCATAATCTACAGCAACGTTCAAGAGGCATCTGGATAGGTACATGAAAAGGCAGGGAATCGCGGGATTTAGACTATGCAGATGCACGAAAATATTAAATTAAAGAAACATTTGTGTCGGCACAGACCTCCTGGGCCAAAAAGCCTGTTCCTTTGCTGTACTTATCATCGTTCTTCTTTGTTCCAACAATGGATAAATCTGATGAACAATGGTAACGAAGATGAGGTGTTCATTAATAATCAACAGGATAGCTTCGTAGAATAGCAAGTTGTGGAGCCAAATGGAGAGCGTGCAAATTGGAACGAGCCACTGTGGACGAGATATGATTATTTGGGAAAGATAAAGTGAAGACATTCGAATGCAGTGGCAATCTTATTATAAGGTTATTTCACAATAAGTTATCGGGACACAAGAATGCACCATGTACTGTCAGTTAGACCTAAATAAGTCCAACTCTGATGATTAGGAAGAAGATTTTTTTTAATGAAATGCAAAATGATGTTAAGAGATTGGTCAACTGCTGTGTCGTGAGAACTGTTTTTTTTTTCTGAACACGCAGCATTCATAGAATAAAACGAAAAAGCAGAAAAAAAATGGGAAGCGGGGATCCACCCTCCATTTTGAACTGTCAATGTCAAAGGTGGCATTAGATTTAATTAAAATAGGTCAGAGAATTACACAGTGAATGGGGGCAGATGTGACGAATACATAAAACGGAGGACAAACAGAAAATGCGTCAGAAAATCCGTTGGAATATAACTATGGAGAATATGAGCTTTAGCACAATGCAGAGACCACATTTGGAATTCATCCTCCAATACGAAGCGCCCTAGCCACAGTAACATTCAACATCAGTATCATAAATTACACTGAAGGCCATTTGACGATCGAGTCTCCAACGACAATATTTACCACTCTAAACATATTTTCCTTTCATATTATGTTACTTTAATTGCTCATCCAAATATATATTTGTTTAATGGCTGTAATATTTCTGGCCCCGACCACGTTATCAGCTGGTGCATTCCAGATTCCCACCACACCCTGTACGGAGAGCTTTTTTTGCCCTAATTCCAAATACATTCTGGCCACTTATGCAAAATTAGCGCCGTGATTTATCGCTCAATAAATGGAACACCATACAATTTAACCCTGTGCATACCATCCGTAATCGGATACATCTCAGGCATATGGCCGCTTAAGCTTTTCTGCTCAAAAGAAAGCAATCCAAGCTTAGCCAATCTCTCCTTGTAGATCACATGTTCCATCCCAGGTAACATCCTGAAGAACAACGATTGTTGCCCCTCTGGTGTTACCACATTTCTCGCGTCATTGTGTGACAGGAACAGTAGACATCACGTCATCTGTGGCCTACCAAACGCTCTGTATAACCCCAACATTGCTTCATTGCCGTTTTATACTACACCCCGTGTGCGGAATTCAAATGTCCCGGTTGCCGTCTTCACAATACTATTCATGTGCTCTGCCAACTTCAGGGAACTGTGAATAATTACCAAGCTTCCACCTTTTCCTCTGAGCTTCCCAGAGTTCTGTCAGAATTTGAATCCCTCCGCATCTTTTTTTTTCAGTGAATCATTTCGCAATTAGCTGGCTAAAATACCGCTACCACTGGCCTGCCCATCAAAGCAATCCATCTAAACCTTCCTGTAACCTACAAGCATCATCATCAATACTAATCCCGCTACAAATCTTGATATAGTCTTCGATCTTGCTCAGGATTTCCTTGCATAATTTTTAGGAAATAATAAGTGCACTGGCATCCACTCACGCGCACTGTCTTCTAACACTATACTATGATTCTTCTTAATAAGCCAACTTCTGATACATTCCGCCAAGTTTCCCTGGACTCCACGCACTTTACCGTTCACAATCGTTCTCCCAGGTGGGTCATTTTCGAAAGTTTTGCTAAAATCCATATACAGTACAAGAGCTGAACTTCCTAATCCATGCAACAGATCAAATTTTCGAAATATTCCAACAATTCTTTTTCGGCTTGAACTCCCGCTGGCAAAGCCGAACTCGGCCTAACTAACTTAATCTTTTCAAGTGGACGTTAAACCTCCCATTCGGAAATGTCTCCAAATGGTTCCCCACCATTCCCCTGATGTACGACTTACCGGGCTAAAACTTCCTGGTTTGAATGGAACTTAAATAAAGGGTTAGGTGGGGTAAATGTGGTCACGAAAAGTCCTTGGCAAATCAGATTAAGGGAAAACCTTAAGCATTTTATGCAAATGTAAAGTGCAAGTGAATAGCCAGGGAGGATGTTGGTCCACTCAAGGATAGTGGAGGGGTCTACGCCTGAAAGCAGAGGAAATGGGCGAAATACTAAATGAATACTTTGCCTCAGAATTCCAACAAAAAGAGAGAAATGACGGCTGACGAGCCCAGGGTAGGTTGTTCAGACATTCTGCATCATGCTGATATCAAAGAGGAGGAGGTATTGTGTGTTTTTAAAAATAACTAAAGGAGATTATTCCCCAGGGCAAAATGGGATGTATTCTAGAATACTGAGGGAGGCAAGGGTGGAAATTGTTGAGGCATTGACAGAAATGTTTGTATCCTCATTGGCTACAGGTGAAGTTCCAGAGGATTGGAGGATAGCTAATATTGTTCCATTGTTGCAGAAGTGAAGAAGAGATAATCTTGGAAATTATAGGCCGGAAGGCCTCACCTCAGTGATGGGGGGATGTTTGCAACAGATTCTCAGATACAGGCATTAGTCACATTTGGAAACAAATGGGCTTATTAGTGATAGGCAGCTTGGTTTTGTGAAGGGGAGATCATGCATCACTAACTTGATCGAATTTTCTTCAAAGAAGTGACGAAGATGGTATATGAGGGAAAGGCAGTGGATGTTTTATACATGAACTTCAGTAAAGTCTTTAACAAGATACGTCATGATAGACTGGTACGAAAAGTGAAGACAAACGAGATCTGAGGAGAGCTGGCAAGATGGATACAGAATTGGCTTGGCCTTGGAAGACAAAGGGTAGCAGTAGATGGGTGCTTCTGAGAATGGAAGACTGTGACAAGCGGTGTTCCACAGGGATCAGTTCTGGGACTTCTGTTGTTTGTATCATATATTGATTGTTCCACTGGGGCAAGCTGAGAGGGAGTGATTGGAGGCAGGAGTGCTGGTGAGAAATTGATTGAATTATTTATTTATTTAATTAGTCAGCGAGTGTGTGTGTGTTTTTTTTTACCTTTACTTTTGCAGGAGTATTTTTCTTAAGTTTAAAGTGAACACTGGAAGTGGGCTGCTAAGGAGTCTGGGAAGGGTTTTTATTTTATCTTTAAAAGTCAGTTACCTGGGAGGTTCCCCCTCATTGTTTCAGTGGAGCAAGTTGAGAGGGAGTGATTGGAGGCAGGAGTGCTGGTGAGAAATTGATTGAATTATTTATTTATTTAATTAGTCAGCTAGTGTGTGTTTTTGTTTTGGCCTTTCCTTTTGCAGTAGTATTTTTCTTAAGTTTAAAGTGAAAACTGGAAGAGGGCTGCTCAGGAGTCTGGGAAGGGTTTTTTAAGCGCGCAAAGTATAAAAGGTAGGCTGCAGTATACAGCGGGCAGCGTTGGGAGCGGGCAGCGGAGTGCGTGGGTAGCAGACTGTGAGCTATAAGGCTTTGGCTCACTGGGCTTAGGCAGATAGGGCGAGCAGGGGTGAGTTTAAATTCATTTTTCCACTTTCTACCTGGTACCGGTAAGGTATCTAAAGGCGATGGGTGTGCAGGCAGTGCTATGTTCCTCTTGCACTATGTTTGAGGTAAGGGACGACGTCAGTGTCCCTGCTGATTACATCTGTGGGAAGTGCACCCATCTGCAGCTCCTCCAAAACCGTGTTAGGGAATTGGAGCTGGAGTTGGATGAACTCAGGATCATTAGGGACGCAGAGGTGGCCATAGACAGAAGCTTTAGGGATGCAGTTACACCGAGGAATGAAAACAGATGGGTGACGGTGAGAGGGGCTGGGAGGAAGCAGTCCGTGCAGGGATCCCCTGTGGTCGTTCCCCTTAGCAACAAGTATTCCGCTTTGGATACGGTTGAGGGGGATGGCATACCAGTGGTGAGCCGCAGTGAGAGGATCTCCAGCACTGTGTCCGTCTCTGTGGCTCGGGAGGGTAAGGGGCAGAGCGGGAGGGCAATAGTTACTGGGGACTCGTTAGTTAGAGGGATATATAGGAGGTTCTGTGGCAGCAAAAGAGACTCACGGATGGTATGTTGCCTACCGGATGCCAAGGTCCGTGACATCTCAGACCGTGTTTTCCGGATTCTGAAGGGGGAGGGGCAACAGTCACAAGTCGTGGTACACATTGATACCAACGACATATGTAAGAGAAGGGACGGGGATTTAAAGCAGGAATTTCTGGAGCTGGGCTGGAAGCTGAGAACCAAGACAAAACATGTGGTCATCACTGGTACGTTGCCGGTGCCACGTGATAGCGAGTTGAGGAACAGGTAGAGAGTGCAGTTAAACATGTGGTTGCAGGGATGGTGTACGAGGGAGGGTTTCAGATACGTGAATAATTGGAACACATTCTGGGGAAGGTGAGACCTGTACAAACAGGACGGGGTGCACCTGAACCAGAGGGGCACCAATATCCTGGGAGGGAAATTTGATACGGCTGTTCAGGGTGGTTTAAACTAATTTGTCAGGGGAGTGGGAAAAGGAGTTGTAGTCCAGAAGTCAGTGTTGAGGGTGGTGAGGTATTGGGGAAGGTATCAGGGTCAAAGGAGGGTACCGGTAGACAGGAAGGTGGGTTGAAGTGTGTCTACTTCAATGCAAGGAGCATCCGGAACAAGGTAGATGAACTTGGGGCGTGGATTGGTGCTTGGGACTACGATGTTGTGGCCATTACGGAGACGTGAGTAGAACAAGGACAGGAATGGTTGTTGGACGTTCCGGAGTATGGATGTTTCAGTAAGTGTAGGGAAGCTGGTAAAAGAGGTGGAGGAGTGGCATTGTTAATCAAGGATAGTTTAACGGCTGCGGAAAGGCACTTCGAGGGGGATCTGCACGCTGAGGTAATATGGGCTGAGATTCGAAATAGGAAAGGAGCGGTCACGTTGTTAGGAGTTTACTACAGGCCCCCGAATAGTAATAGAGATGTGGAGGAAGAAATTGCTAAGCAGATTATGGATATGTGTGGGGGTTGCAGGGTACTTGTCATGGGGGACTTTAACTTTCCAAATATTGATTGGAACCTTTGTAGGTCAAATAGTTCGGATGGGGCAGCTTTTGTGCAGTGTGTGCAGGAGGGTTTCCTGACACAATATGTGGATAGGCCGACAAGAGGTGAGGCCACATTAGATTTGGTACTGGGAAATGAACCGGGCCAAGTGTTAGATTTGGTTGTGGGAGAGCACTTTCGAGATAGAGAGCAGAATTCGGTGTCTTTTGTTATTGCAATGGAGAGGGACAGGGCCGTACAGCAGGGCAAGGTTTGCAATTGGGGGAGAGTTAATTATGATGCGATTAGGCAATAATTAGGGGGCATAAGTTGGGAACAGAAACTGTCAGGGAAAGGAACTCATGAAAAGTGGAACTTTTTCAAGGAACAAATACTGGGTGTCCTTGATAGGTATGTCCCTGTCAGGCAGGGAGGAAATGGCCGACTGAGGGAACCATGGTTCACGAAAGAGCTGGGACTGTCTTGTGAAAAGGAAGAGGGAAGCTTATGTAGGGATGAGGAAATAAGGTTCAGATGGCTCGATTGAGGGTTACAAGTTAGCAAGGAATGAACTGAAAAGGGGGCTTAGGAGAGCTCGGAAGGGACATGAGAATTCCTTGGCGGGTCGGATCAAGGAAAACCCCAAGGCTTTCTACTTTTGTGTGAGGAATAAAAGAATGACCAGGGTGAGGTTAGGGCCTGTCAAGGACAGTAGTGGGAACTTGTGTATGGAGTCAGTAGAGACAGGCGAGGTGATGAATGAATACTTTTCTTCAGTGTTCACCAAGGAGAGGGGCCATGTTTTTGAGGAAGAGAAGGTGTTACAGGCTAAAAGGCTGGAGGAAATAGATGTTCGGAGGGAGGATATCCTGGCAGTTTTGAAGAAACTGAAGGTCGACAAGTCCCCTGGGCCTGATGAAATGTATCCTAGGATTCTTTGGGAGGCAAGGGATGAGATTGCAGAGCCTTTGGCTTTGATCTTTGGGTCCTCGCTGTCCACAGGCATAGTGGCAGAGGACTGGAGAATGGCGAATGTTGTTCCTCTGTTTAAGAAAGGGAATAGAAATGACCCTGGTAATTATAGACCGGCTATTCTTACTTCGGTGGTTGGTAAATTCTTGGAAAAGGTCCTTAGGGATGGGATTTACGACCATTTAGAAAGATGCGGATGAATCCGGGATAGTCAGCACGGATTCGTGAAGGGCAAGTCGTGCTTCACAAATTTGGTAGAATTTTTTGAGGATGTAACTAAGTGTGTTGATGAAGATAGGGCAGTTGATGTCATATACATGGATTTTAGTAAGGCGTTTGATAAGGTCCCCCATGGTCGGCTTATGATGAAAGTGAGGAGTTGTGGGAGAGAGGGAAAGTTGGCCGATTGGGTAGGTTTATGGCTGTCTGATCCAAGACAGAGGGTCGTGGTGGATGGAAAATTTTCGGATTGGACGCAGGTTGCTTGATTTTTATTAATGACTTAGAGGAGGGGGCTGAAGGGTGGATCAGTAAATTTGCTGATGACACCAAGAGTGATGGAGGAGTGGACGAGGTGGAGGGCTGTTGTAGGCTGCAAAGAGACATAGATAGGATGCAAAGCTGGGCTGAAAAATGGCAAATGGAGTTAACCCCTGATAAGTGTGAGATGATTCATTTTGGTAGGACTAATTTAAATGTGGATTATAGGGTCAAAGGTAGGGTTCTGAAGACTGTGGAGGAACAGAGAGATCTTGGGGTCCATATCCACAGATCTCTAAAGGTTGCCACTCAAGTGGATAGAGCTGTGAAGAAGGCCTAGAGTGTGTTAGCTTTTATTAACAGGGGGTTGGAGTTTACGAACCGTGGGGTTATGCTGCAACTGGACAGGATCTTGGTGAGACCACATTTGGAATATTGTGTGCAGTTCTGGTCACTTCACTATAAGAAGGATGTGGAAGCGCTGGAAAGAGTGCAGAGGAGATTTACCAGGATGCTGACTGGTTTGGAGGGTAGGTCATATGAGGAAATGTTGAGGGAGCTCGGGCTATTCTCTCTGGAGCGGAGGAGGCTGAGGGGAGACTTAATAGAGGTTTATAAAATGATGAAGCGGATAGATAGAGTGAACGTTCAACGACTATTTCCTCGGGTGGATGGAGCTATTACAAGGGGGCATAACTATAGGGTTCGTGGTGGGAGATATAGGAAGGATATCAGAGGTAGGTTCTTTGCGCAGAGAGTGGTTGGGGTGTGGAATGGACTGCCTGCAGTGATAGTGGAGTCAGACACTTTAGGAACATTTAAGCAGTGATTGGAAAGGCACATGGAGCACACCAGGATGATAGGAAGTGGGATAGCTTGATGTTGGTTTCAGATAAAGCTCGGCACAACATCGTGGGCCGAAGGGCCTGTTCTGTGCTGTACTGTTCTATGTTCTACATATAAATTACTTCGAGTAAAATGTAGCTGGTCTGAATAGTTTGCAGATGAGACAAAGATTTGTAGAATTGTGGATAGTGAAGTGGATTGTCAGAGGACAAAGCAAAGTATAGAGTGGTTGGAAACATGTGCGGGGAAATTGCAGATGGAATTTAGTCCTGGCACGTGTGAGAGAATGTATTTAGGAAGGTCCAATACATGTAGGAATTAAACAGTAAATTTTTGTACCCTGAGGTGTATTGACAGGCAGAGAGATCTGGGCGCACATGTCCACCGATAACTGAAACTGGCAACACAGGTTGATATAGTAGTCAAGAAAGCATGGGCAAAAGCAGACTTGTCTTCATTGGTCGGGCTATTGAGTAAATGTTTGGCAGGTCATGCTCCACCTGTACAGGACCTTATTTAGGCCTAATTTGGAATATTGTGTACAATTATGGTCGCTGCGCTACCAGAAGGATGTGACTGCTTTGGAGAGGGGACAGAAGGAGTTTGTCATGACGTTGCCTGATCTGGAGAGTTTAAAGTACGTAGAGCGGTTGGATAAACTCGGTTTTCTCTCAATGGAACAAAGAAGGTTGAGGGGGTGATAGAGGTCTACAAGATTATGAGTGGCATGGACAGAGTGGATAGTCACATGGTCTTTCCGAGGATAGGAAAATAAAATACTAGGGAACATAGGTTTAAGGAACGAGGGGAAACGTTTAGAGGAGATGGGCAACGCAAGATTTTTACAGAGAGTTGGGAAAGATTGGAACGCGCTGTCTGGGGAGGTGGTGGGAGCAGGTGTGATAGCGGCATTTAAGGGGCAACTAGATGGATACATGAATAGGATGGGAATGAAAGGACGCAGACTCCGTAAGTGCATACAGTCTTGTTTCGGCAGGCATCAAGATTCAGCGCAGGCCTGTGATGTACTTTTCTTTGCTCATTGTTTTCGTTCATTGCCTGCACCACCTTTTCTGAACAATGAATACGCATTAGCCATCCTCCCGTTTTCTGGAACAGTGATGAAGTAATGAAATGCATCAGAGCCCCTGCCATCTCTCGTCTCTCCTCCCACAGCAACCGTAAATGAAAATCATAAGGACCAGTGGGATGTATGCATTTTTACGCCCGCCAGAACTTCCAATACTTCCCCTTTTCCTTTCACGAACTCTGCAAGGCCCACACAGTCCCTGTTCCTCAACTATGTTCTTATGCTCTCTTTTTTAATGAAGAGCGAAGAGAAGTATTCAATTAACAAACTCACACCAATCTGCGACTTCATACTCTGATTTCCTCCTTCCATCTTTAACGGGCCCAACTCTTCCCCTGGTTAACCTATTTCCTTTAAATAATTGAAACAATGTATCTGAGATTTCTCCAGAATCTTACTCAGAACTCATTTTATGCAGCATTTTTTTTCGAATTGCTTTCTCCAGTTCATTATTTTAGTTCTTATATTTCTATGAGACCGTTGATGCATTGCTTGCTTTAGACTTGCTAAAACCCTTTACGTTCACCCTCATCCAGTCCTGGATCGTCCGAGTCACACAGCTGTCCCTGAACTTCTTGCTTCTGCATTTCCTCCTATTGCGTAAATGTTGGACCTGCGCTCTACCCATCCCCTTTAATTTCCCCCTTCCCAACTGCTTTGCTGTAGTTACCCATAAGGAGCTGCTCATGGTCAATTATGTCCAGAGGCTTGGCGCATGTATGGTTTAGTTGATGGATATGATCATTATCATGAGTAATGCCTTGTCCTGAATGGAATAGATCAAATTGAGGTGCCATACCGGCACCCAGTGAGGCCTGCGCAGAATAATGTGCCGCATGCCGGACTTGCCATTGACAGAGAGGGTTTGGAGTTACAGGATGAGAGTTCCAGTCCACAACATGACAAACGTTCGTTCTGCTGTTTTAATCACAGCGTTTACTTTATTGAGGTGGTATGGCTTTCGTTCAATGGTAATGCCAAGGTCATTGGGACACGGGGATTCATTGATTGCAATGTGATTGACTATCGGTAAATTGATAGATGCGCTCTTTTTCGAAATAATCATTTATGTCAGACATATATGACATAAATCTTAAACTTTCCCTTTGCAGATCACGTCGAAACACACTCCAATACTTCATCAAAGGGTTATAGATCGCTTAACATCTGAGGAGTAGTGAGGCGTTTTGAATATTCTGCATAAAGCCACACTTTCAACTTGGCACTCAAGGGGAATCTTTGATGAAAAAGCTGACGTTGTTTCGATCTAGGCATTTCGAAGAGGATTATCAACAAGGGATGGGTGGAGGCATTTCAAAATGACATGCAGCAGTCTCAAACATCTCTACATACTTATTTTGCGCGGCGTATCACCCCAGTCAAAGTAAAACTTCACAACTGGACTCCATTGATATTTGATTTTTTATGCATGTTTGAGTTGAGAATCGGTCAGTTTTGGCGTTGTTCACGTGAGCCGTTTTCAGCAGATCTCTTGGGTTCAGCTCTGTTTCTCCTTGTTTTGGACAATGATAAGACCAGGAACAGCTTGGCCCCTGGAAGATTCAACTCAATGTCAGTCGGTTGATTATTAATTCATAAATGGTGACTGAAAGTAAAGTTTCTGAAACTTTCCATCAACTTGCTGAGAATCGAGAATTAAATAATTGGTCGTGAATGTATAGATTGGGATTTGTTATTTTTGACTGAAATGTCATTATGATTCTCCACAATGTCTTCTAAAGTTCCGGCTTGCATTCAAACTGGAAAAACTTACCTAATGGTGCAGCGAAGTCTGGAGGAGCGGTCACCAATAACGATGCCAGAAAGTTCTCAATTGCCACCTTTGAATTATCCAGTGCCTCGGGCTGTATCTTCATTTAAAGTAGAGTTAATCAAATTTGCCCCACTGTATGTGCAATTATGATGGGAATTCAGATCACGATTCGAACTATATTGGTCTTTATAATAGATTTCTAACGTTTTAGACTCTTCAACTTTAAATTCAAATGGAAAGTCATGATTCAGCGTAATCTGTTCATCGTTTGCTCATATGGGAATATTAAACTAATTGTCAGAAATACAATCGTAATAAAATACTGAGCGATAATCTGAATGCAACATTCGTCCTATTACATATAACAATGTCATTCACGCAGCTGAAATTATTTCTCTTCTACTGGATCCAATAACAAGTGAACAGAAATTTAATCAAAGTTTGCGCATAATAAGCAAATCTAACGCAGAGCAATGGACAATATTTCTTTCATATCTGGAAAGCATTTTGCGCAAAGAAAAATATCAATCAAAATTTGGAAAAAACACAGACTCTTAGGTTTTTTTAGGGAATATAAAGACTGACAAATCCCCAGGGCCTGATGGGATCTATCCAAGGCTGCTCAGGGAGACGAGAGATGAAATCGCTGTGCCTCTGACAAATCTTTGTCTCGTCACTGGACACAGGTGAGGTCCCAGAGGATTGGAGGATAGCTAATGTGGTCCCGTTATTTAAGAAGGGTAGGAAGGATAACTCGGGAAATTTTAGGCCGGTGAGCTTGACTTCCGTGGTGGAGAAGTTTTTGGAGAGGATTCTCAGAGATAGGATGTATGCGCATTTAGAAAGGAATGAACTGATTAACGATAGTCAGCATGGTTTTGTGAGAGGTTGGTCATGCCCCACTAACCTGGTGGAGTTTTTTGAAGAAGTGACTAGAATGGTTGACGAGGGAAGGGCCGTGGATGTCGTCTATATGGACTTGAGTAAAGCGTTTGACAAAGTCCCTCATGGTAGGTTGGTGCAAAAGGTTGGATCTCATGGGACAAAGGGGGAGGTGGCTAGATAGGTGGAGAAATGGTCACAGAAGACAGAGGGTGGTAGTGGAACGGTCTTTTTCCCGCTGGATGCCTGTGACCAGTGGTGTTCCGCAGGGCTCTGTATTGGGACCTCTGCTGTTTGTGATTTATATAAACGATCTGGAAGGTGTAACTGGGGTGATCAGTAAGTTTGCGGATGACACAAAATTGGCTGGACTTGCAGATAGTGAGGAACATTGTCAGAGGCTACAAAAGGATATAGATAGGCTGGAAATTTGGGCAAAGAAATGGCAGATGGAGTTCAAACCAGATAAATGCGAAGTGATGCATTTTGGTAGAACTAACGTAGGGGGGAGCTATACGATAACTGTCAGAACTATAAACGGTGTAGATACGCAGAGGGACCTGGGTGTGCAAGCCCACAGATCCTTGAAGGTGACGTCACAGTTGGAGGAGGTAGTGAATAAGGCATATGGCATGCTTGCCTTTATAGGACGGGGCATAGAGTTTAAAGGTTGGGGTCTGATGTTGCAGTTGTATAGAACGTTGGTTCGGCCGCATTTGTAATACTGCACCCAGTTCTGCTCGCCACACTACCGGAAGGACGTGGAGGCTTTAGAGATTGTGCAGCGGAGGTTTACCAGGATGTTACCTGGTACTGAAGGGCTTAGTTATGAGGACAGATTGGGTAAACTGGGGTTGTTCCCACTGGAAAAACGGAGGAAGAGAGGTGACATAATAGAGGTGTATAAAATTGTGAAAGGCATAGATAGAGTGAACGGTGGGAAGCTTTTTCCCAGGTTGGTAGTGACCCTCACGAGAGGTCATAGGTTCAAGGTGAGGGGGGCGGTGGGGGGGGGGGGGGGAGATTTAACACGGATATCAGAAGGAACTATTTTACACAGAGGGTTTTGGGGGCCTGTAATGCGCTGCCAGGCAAGGTACATAGAACATAGAACATTACAGCGCAGTACATGCCCTTCGGCACTCGATGTTGCGCCGACCAGTGCAACCAATGTAAAGCCCCTCTTATCTACACTACTCCAAAATCTTCCATATTTTTGTTCACTAACCATTTGAATGCTCGGAATGTTGACGAGTCCACTACTGCTGCAGGCAGGGTATTCCACGCCCTTACTGCTCTCTGAGTGAAGAACCTACCTCTAACATCTGTCCTATATCTCTCGCCCCTCAATTTAAAGTTGTGTCCCCTCGTGCTAGCCATGACCATCCAAGGAAAAAGGCTCTCACTATCCACCGTATCTAATCCTCTGATCATCTTGCATGCCTCTACTAAGTCACCTCTTAACCTTCTTCTCTCTAACGAAACAACCTCAAGCCCCTCAGCCTTTCCTCATACGATTTTCCCACCATACCAGGCAACATCCTGGTAAATCTCCTCTGCACCCTTTCCAACACATCCACATCTTTCCTATAATACGGCGACCAGAACTGTACGCAGTACTCCAAATGAGGCCGCACCAGATTTCTGTACAGTTGCAGCATGACCTCCTGGCTCCGAAACTCAATCCCTCTACCAATACAAGCTAACACACCGTACGCCTTCTTAACAACCCTATCAACCTGGGTGCCAACTTTCAGGGATCTATGCACATGGACACCCAGATCACACTGTTCATCCACACTACCAAGTATCTTACCATTAGCCCAATACTCTGTATTCCTGTTACTCCTTCCAAAGTGAATCACCTCACACTTTTCCGCATTAAACTCCATTTGCCACGTCTCAGCCCAGCTCTGCATCTTATCTATGTCCCTCTGTAACCTGTCACTTCCCTCCGCACTGTCCACAACTCCACTGACTTTATTGACATCCGCAAATTTACTAATCCATCCTTCCACGCCCTCATCCAGGTCATTTATAAAACTGACAAACAGCAGTGGCCCCAAAACAGATCCTTGCAGTACACCACTAGTAACTGAACTCCAGGATGAATATTTCCCATCAAACACCACCCTCTGTTTTCTTACAGCTAGCCAATTCCTGATCCAAACCACTAAATCGCCCTCAGTGCCATGTGTCCGTATTTTCTGCAGAAGCTTACCATGGGGAACCTTATCAAACGCTTTGCTGAAATCCATATCCACCACATCAACCGCTTTACCCTCATCCATCTCTTTGGTCATCTTCTCAAAGAACTCAATAAGGTCTGTGAGGCACGACCTACCCTTCACAAAACCGTGCTGACTATCCCTAATCAAATTATTCCTTTCCAGGTGAATATAAATCCTATCTCTTATAAGCCTTTCCAATACTTTTCCCACAACAGAAGTAAGGCTCATCAGTCTATAATGACCAGGGTTGTCCCGACTCCCCTTCTTGAAGAAGGGGACAACATTTGCTATCCTCCAGTCTTCTAGCACTGTTCCTGTAGACAATGACGAAACAAAGATCAAAGCCAAAGGCTCTGCAATCTCCTCTCTAGCCTCCCAGAGAGTCTTTGGTTAAATCCTATCCGGCCCAGGGGACGTATCTATTTTTAACCTTTCCAGAATTGCTAACACCTCCTCCTTATGAACCTCAATCCCATCCAGTCCAACGGCTTGCATCTCAGTCCTCCCCTCGACAACACTGTCCCTCTCCAGTGTGAATACCGACGAAAAATATTCATTTCGCGCCTTTCCTATCTCTTCAGACTCCACGCACAACTTCCCACTACTGTCCTTGACTGGCCCTAATCTTAACCTCATCATTCTTTTACTCCTGACATACCTATAGAAAGCTTTAGGGTTTTCCTTGATCCTCCCTGCCAAAGACTTCTCATGTCCCCTCCTGGCTCTTCTTAACTCTTTCTTTTGGTCCTTCCTGGCTAACTTGTAAATCTCAAGTGCCCTAACTGTGCCTTCATGTCTCATCTTAACATAAGTTTCCTTCTTCCTCTTCACAAGAGATTCAACCTCCTTAGTAAACCACGGTTCCCTCACACGTCTGCTTCCTCCCTGCCTGACAGGTACATATTTATCAAGGACGCGTCGTAGCTGTTCCTTGAACAAGTTCCACATTACAATTGTACCCATCCCCTGCAGTTTCCTTCCCCAAAATATGCCAGCTAAATCTCGCCGAATGGCATCATAATTTCCTTTGCCCCAACTATAACTCTTGCCCTTTGGTATATACCTATCTTTTTCCATTGCGAAGGTAAACAGAATCGAATTGTGGTCATTGTCTCCAAAGTGCTCACTTACCTCCAAATCTAACACCTGGCCTGGTTTATTACCCGGTACCAAGTACAATGTGGCCTCGCCTCTTGTTGGTCTATCTACATACTGCGTCAGGAAGCCTTCCTGCACACATTGGACAAAAACTGACCCCTCTGAAGGACTCGAACTATAGCTTTTCCAGTCAATATTTGTAAAGTTCAAGTCCCCCAGTACAACTACCCTGTTACTTTTGCTCCTATCCAGAATCATCTTTGCAATCTTTCCTCTACATCTCCGGAACTTTTCGGAGACCTATAGAAAACTACCAACGGGGTGACCTCTCCTTTCCTGTTTCTAACCTCAGCCCAAACTACCTCAGTAGACGAGTCCTCATCAAATGTCCTTTCTGCCACCGTAAGTCCTTGACTAACAATGCCACACCTCCCCCTATTTTACCACCTTCCCTGCACTTACTGAAACATCTAAACCCTGGAACCTGCAACAACCATTCCTGTCCCTGCTCTATCCATGTCTCCGAGACGGCCATAACATCAAAATGTCAGATACCAAACCATGCTGCAAGCTCACCCACTTTATTCTGGATGCTCCTGGCGTTGAAGTATACACACTTCAAACCGACTTCCTGCCTGCCAGTACACTCCTGGGACCCTGAAACCTCATCCAAGACCTCACTACTCTCAACCTCCTGTACACCGGAGCTACAATTGAGGTACCAACCCCCTGCTGAATTAGTTTCAACCCTCCCGAAGAGCATTCGCAAATTTCCCCCGCAAGATATTGGTACCCCTCTTGTTCAAGTGCAGACCATCCTGTTTGGAGTGGTCCCACCTACCCCAGAAAGAGCCCCAATTGTCCAGGTATCTGAATCCCTCCCTCCTGCACTATCTCTGTAACCCCAGGTAGTGGAGCCATACACACTGGGAACGTTTCAGACTTATCGAGATAGCCACATGAACGGAGTGGGCATGGAGGGATACAAAGAAATGGTCTAGTTTGGACCAGGGAGCAGCGCGGGCCTGGAGGGCCGAAGGACCTGTTCCTGTGTTGTATTGTTCTTTGTTCTTCTTTGTTCTATTTGCTTGTCAGACCTATCGTGGAATTTGGAACAATTGTTGTGAAACCAATTACGGCACAGTCCACCGGGAGGGAGAAGGACCCACTTCAAACATCTCATAGAAGCATATATTCCCCACAGTACAGAAGGAAGCCATTCGGCCCATCGAGTCTGCAGCGACCATAATCCAACCAGGTCCTATCCCCGTAACACCATTTACCCTGTTAGTCCTCCTGACACTGTGGGGCAATTTAGCAAGCCCTATCAACCTAACCCGCACATCTTTGGGCTGTGGCAGGAAATCGGAGCACCCGGAGGAAATCCACGCAGATAACGTGTAAACTTCACACAGACAGTGACCCAAGCCTCGAATTGAATCTGGATCCCTGGCGCTGTGAGGTAGCAGTGCTAACCGCTGTGCCACCAAGCCGCCTTGTCGCTTGTTTCTTTTTTGAGTTGATGTTTCGTAATCGAGTGAAATGCATTCCTCTATTGCAACATTGCAATGCACGTAAAGATTGTGTTGAATTATTGATATGTTCTGCTATAACTTGAGGTAGAAAATGAGTAAAATAACATCGTTACCCAATTGGCATTTAATCAGGTCAGTTTCTGGGGAAACAAATACGAAATAAATAGAAACATTATAGATTAGAAACCAACTGGAGGACTGCGATTTCAAATTTTCCAGCGAAATACATTTGTTGCTCACCCAGCCAAAAATAAAGCATGTTTGCCATGGCTATTTCTGTCATGCAATGTGCTGTTAGTTCGAAAAATGTGTAGATTAGGGGGATTAACTGAGGAAAATGCGTAGAAAGGGCGGGAGACGAAGACGGGACAAGGAAGGAGGCATGTTGGTGGCGGATGCTGGTTGAATTGCTCTTACAGAGAGTCTCTGCAGGCTATTGGGACGGATCAGCCTATTTCGGCACTCTAGTTGTTCTATGGATCCAAGGTCATGCAAAGTTAAATGTTTCATTTGCAGAAAATACTGTAGTTTGGGTAATGAGCGCACGTTGCAACTCCACACATTTTTTAAAATTGGACGATCTGTTTTTTTTTCCAATTCTTGAGTGTCAATAGTGCAATTTCAAATTGTGCGCCTATTAATTTGAACGTCAAATCAGAGGGAAATTCAAGCAATCTGATGCAACTTGCATTCGTGTTAAAATTAAGGGGAAAGAGTGTATTTTCAACGAACATCATGAATCAGGTAATGCAGAAGTAGTAAAAAAATCTGATGAACGTTCAGAAATAATGTTGCTCACCTGCAGTGGAAACATCCAATGATTGGCAAAATATTGCCTTCACCATGGATGCTCTCGTTTTACTATTAATTGAAAAAAAAACTGATTGCGTTATGAGAGTGCAGTCACACCCTCGATTTCGTTCATCAACAGAGCTATACTGAAGAATCCGCCAGGATTTTTTGTTCCTTTTCTACTGTAAAACGTTTGCTTACATCATTATTCATAGCCGGAAATGCGGGAAATTTGTGTCTGTTGGATGCTTCATGCTTGAATGTGGCAACCCAACAGCATCAGCACCAAGCAAATATCCCTGGCCGTCGGCGTCGATTATTCGAACATTACTAACATTCGTAATCGTGACCAAAATTAGTTAAATATTACCTGAATTGTGTAAAAAAAAAACAATCGGGCAACGAAGCAGAAGCACCTGTTTACTGCGTGTGTGCCTTTTGCCATTTCCAGGTACCTATTCGGGGAAGGTCCGAGACCCCAGATATATTTTGCAGCCAGACTGGGCACCAACAGTTTTTATATGTTGCTAACATAGAGACGATGGCATGGTTAATCCAATTGAAAGTACGAAGACAAATTGAAAATATTTTATCAAAACAAGCTTTATTCATTAAACAGTTTAACAACGTCTAAAAACATTATCTTCGGCGTTTAAAAAAGGGCGGAGTGGACAAGTTGGGCCGAAGGGTCTGTTTCCATGCTGTAAACCTCTATGACTCTAAAATGAAGCATCATAAAATTATAACAGTCAAACAATTGTTTTAACAAAATGAAATATACCAATTTCAATCGCTAACTTAACACTGTTTTAATTCCAAACAAGCAATTGTCCACTTAAAATCAAATGCCAATTTCAATACAGTTAACAAGCACAGCCAGATCGATAATCCACGAAATTATATTGATAGATTGTGGAGTGGACTTTCGAATGCTTTTGGCACATTTTTCATTCCAAGTGGCATGATTTTAAACTGCGACTACATATCTGACGTCATAATAGCCGAAAGGTTTTTCACCCCTTCTGATAAAGTTACTGGAAGCCATTTAAGTCAATCCAATTTGGTAATACAACTTGCTTGTCCCATTTTACCAATGCAGCCTTCCAATCGAATAATTTGACTTTATAACCGCAGTGACGTTTCTCGAATCCATGTGTACTCCTTCGGTACCATCTGGCCCCGACGAGTGTGTCCAACTGAGTTATAGAACATAGAACAGTACAGCACAGAACAGGCCCTTCGGCCCACGATGTTGTGCCGAGCTTTATCTGAAACCAAGATCAAGCTATCCCACTCCCTATCATCCTGGTGTGCCCCATATGCCTATCCAATAACCGCTTAAACGTTCCTAAAGTGTCTGACTCCACTATCACTGCAGGCAGTCCATTCCACACCCCAACCACTCTCTGCGTAAAGAAACTACCTGTGACATCCTTCCTATATCTCCCACCACGAACCCTATAGTTATGCCCCCTTGTAATAGCTCCATCCACCCGAGGAAATAGTCTTTGAACGTTCACTCTATCTATCCGCTTCATCATTTTATAAACCTCTATTACGTCTCCCCTCAGCCTCCTCCGCTCCAGAGAGAATAGCCCGAGTTCCCTCAACATTTCCTCATATGACCTACCCTCCAAACCAGTCAGCATCCTGGTAAATCTCCTCTGCACTCTTTCCAGCGCTTCCACATCCTTCTTATAGTGAAGTGACCAGAACTGCACACAATATTCCAAATGTGGTCTCACCAAGATCCTGTCCAGTTGCAGCATAACCCCACGGTTCGTAAACTCCAACCCCCTGTTAATAAAAGCCAACACACTAGAGGCCTTCTTCACAGCTCTATCCACTTGAGTGGCAACCTTTAGAGATCTGTGGACATGGACTCCAAGATCTCTCTGTTCCTCCACAGTCTTCAGAACCCTACCTTTCACCCTATAATCCACATTTAAATTAGTCCTACCAAAATGAATCACCTCACATTTATCAGGGTTAAACTCCATTTGCCATTTTTCAGCCCAGATTTGCATCCTATCTATGTCTCGTTGCAGCCTACAACAGCCCTCCACCTCATCCACTACTCCACCAATCTTGGTGTCATCAGCAAATTTACTGATCCACCCTTCAGCCCCCTCCTCTAAGTCATTAATAAAAATCACAAAGAGCAGATGACCAAGCACTGACCTCTGAAGCACTCCGCTAGCAACCTGCTTCCAATCCGAAAATTTTCCATCCACCACTAACCTCTGTCTTCGATCAGACAGCCAGTTACCTATCCAATCGGCCAACTTTCCCTCTATCCCACACCTCCTCACTTTCATCATAAGCCGACCATGGGGGACCTTATCAAACGCCTTACTAAAATCCATGTATATGACATCAACTGCCCTACCTTCATCAACACACTTAGTTACCTCCTCAAAAAATTCAATCAAATTTGTGAGACACGACCTGCCCTTCCCGAATCCGTGCTGACTATCCCGGATTAATCCGCATCTTTCTAAATGGTCGGAAATCCCATCCCTAAGGACCTTTTCCATCAATTTACCAACCACCAAATGAAAAAATGTAACCCTCGTAAATCTCTTCCACATTCACTTTGCATTATGAGGCAAACAGTCCTCCTGTATATATTTTTACCAGTTTAAGCATTTACAGATTGAAATTTACGTCGGAATCCAAACTTTTTTTACAAACTAATCTGAAAGAATCGCCATTTCGCTGCCGATTCCACAGTGCGCAACCTTCACATTTTAAGTTGAGTTCTCTGTCCTTGGTGAGGTGAATCTTTAGATTCTTCCAAAAATAACGGTTTGTCGTTCCGTATATTTTGCTGATCATTCCCACCTACCAATGTTACTTTATTCGTTCGTTCAAAATCTATGGACGTCTGACGTGCTTCCTTCCTCAGATTTCTCATCTTCAGTCTCTAGGTTTCTGGAACTAATTCATGTACAGTTGTGTTGTATTTTTTCCAAGCTCATAATATACCTTCTGAGACTGAGGCAAACAATAGCTCAGTCTACAAACTTTGTTTGAACCATCAGTCTGTCTGTCACAACTTATTTTTGAGCTACTTTCTCAATTGAAATGAAAAGGAATTATCATTCCTTCGCGTCAAACCTTGGAATTTCTTGAATGCATTTACGATTATCCCGAATAGGGTTTTGATGAAAAACGTGTTCATTTCTCCTCTCTTTTTTCGCTACATTTCTCAACATTTCCCTTTGCCTCCAACATCATGTCAGCTACGACTCCCACCAACTTTTACAGATGCACCATAGAAAGCGTTTTTTCTAGTTGTATCACAGCTTGGCATGGCTCCTGCTCTGCCCAAGACCACAAGGAACTACAAAGGATCGTGAATGTAACCCAATCCATCACGCAAACCTGCCTCCCATCCATTGGCTCTGTCTACACTTCCCGCTCCCTCCGCAAAGCAGCCAGTAGAATTAAGGAGCCTACGCTCTCTCCTCCCGCCCCCCCCCCCGCCCCCACCACCCGGACATTCTTTCTTCACCTTCTTCCTTCGTGAAAAGTATACAAAAGTCTGAGGTCACGTCCCAACCGATTCAACAAAAGCTTCTTCCTTGTTGCTGTTAGACTTTTGATTAAATTGACCTTGCATTAAGTTGGTCTTTCTCTGCACCCTAGCTATGACTGTGACACTCCATTCTATGCTCTCTCCCTTACTTCTCTATGAACGGTATGTTTTGTCTGTATAGCTTGAAGAAACAATACTTTTCCCTCTATGTTAATACTTGTGGCAATATTAAATCAAATCAAATCAAATCAAAATGAAACCAACAACATGGTAAGTTCCACTTCCCTCAGTTCAAAACTCCATCTCACTATCTATCCTTTGCTTCTCATTCAAGTTGCCTCTTTTTCTCATCGAATTGTCATAAATGTCCATGCTTCAGACTAGGTTGCTCACAAGTTCAAGCGCTGGTGTATCGTTAAATTCATCTATGCTTTCCCCGTCCCTTCAGGAACAGTCAATTTCAGGTTGCTCGTCAAATACAAATGTATTCCCGTAAGTATGCTTTGTAAAGCACTCTAAGTGACCTCTACTACACGCAGAAAGTCTATAGTCACTGAAAAAGATATTCTCCAATGTACTCCCTATTGAACCTAACCAAATACAACACATGAAAGAAAGAACCAGCCTTTAATCACACACTGTCTTTGAGTTCAACATTCCGAAGCCAAACAGAAAATTATACGTTTAATCTAGGAAAGGACACCGAATTTTATGTAAGGCCCTGGACCCGAACCCAATGGGAAAAAAAAATCCAGATTAGACCATTAATATGTTTCTATTTGACTCAAATTAGAGAGAAGTATACATCGCTCCTGGATTAATTCTACATAGAAATTGGTGATCTTTTATCAAAACAAGCTTTATTCACAACACAATATGAATAGAACTCTGGTAGAATGAGAATATTTACTGTTCACAGTTGAACAGCAGTTAGAGAATGAAATAAATCAATTTTAAGTTCTAATTTACCACCATTCCATTTCCAAACAAAAAGCAACAGCATTCTTACACTCAAATGCCACTTTACATCTAGTTAGAAATGAGGATAGACATATTATGTCTTGGTGTAGATTTTGGAGACGTTACGATTTTCCTTGTAGCTTGCAAATTTCTGAATTTAAGTAATCACTGCCAAAAAAACTATAATAAAACCAAATCAGCATAGCAGCATAGCTCCTCCCATTAACCGTACCATCACATGGTCCTGCGTACCTCAACCTACCTTCAATTCCTTTAATACAAAAAACACGACCCTCTATTTTGCAGACAAGATCCTATTAGCCCCCTGCTAAATAAACATAAACTAGCAAAAAATAATAATCTATTTTTGATGAAACAGTGATTCATCCCTTTCAGCAGCAGTAACTGCCTGTAGGGAAAAAAATACATGCGAACGCATTCCGTCTGGAGGTAAATTGTGTGCATTGCACGAAATCATCATAGTTTATTTTAAAATGGATGAGAAAATTCGTCCATTTCGTACTGCAGTTACAGTCGAAAGCAATACGAACAAAATTCAACTTGTGTGGATACCATAAAGCTGTGGTGTCAATTTTAAATGCGTGCCTTAAGGATAAGTACATCTTATGCCTTTTCCCGTTTCTACCTTCCATTAAATTTCTTGTCAGCTGTTTTGTCGCATTCTCGTCTCTTAATCAGAAGTCTCCATTTTACATCTCAATAGAAAGATTTTACTGAGCTGGCACACCGAGTGCATTGAACAGACAGTGTGCTACTTTTATAGTCATTACCTTTAGCATGACATATTGTACTGAACTGTGGATACCTTCCAGGAAAAATAAAGTAAAAGTGAAACATTTTGTCGAGTATTGAAAGGAGCAAGGGATTTGTAATCAGATTTCATTATTGCTCAGATCTGAAAGCGATAAGACTTTGCGTTGGTAGCCTTTATCATTCGCGAATTGGCAGATTTGGTGATATTGCTGAATGCAAATTCGTTCACAGTAACAGAAATGGCCTTTGCATTTTTTTCCATTTGTTTTCATGTTATTATATGCACTTTTTTGGGCAGTTGACAATTATATCTGACGTGAGAGCAGCATGGCTGGAGGGACTATATTTCACATTCTCCATTGATTTCATGTAATATGTAACTCAACTGAGGGAAATATCTGACTTTTGGCAGTGACAAACTTATCAAATTCCACCCAATGCAGAACCATATTAATCGATGCAACGTTTTCGAAATAGCCTCTTGCGTCCGTTTTCCAAAAATATAGATTGCAATGGAATGCATTTGAGGCTTTAATGCCGATGTAAGTATGGCAATCAATTTATACACAGCAATGTACGAAATTCAGAAATTATGAAATAAATCTGTACGTGACATCTTTTAGTCATGTTAATTGTCAGGGACACTTAATGCCACCGAGTCATAGTTATGCGAGAGAGCAAGGCCTTCTGCTGAGCTCACCCATGCCGGCCAGGTCTCCAGAAGTGAATTTGGTCCACTTGCCTCCGTTTGGCTCATACTATCTAAGCCTTGCATATCAATTTTGCTGACCAAAAGTTTCCTTTTTATATGTTGTAATTTTACCATCTTATATGGCACCTATCCGGCACCAGCCATTATGTGAAAACATTGCTCCTCAGTTCACTCTTAAATCTTTGCCCTTATATCTATGCACTCTAGTTTTTGACTCTCCTTCACTGTCGAAAACTCTTGTGATTTTGTTTAATCCTTATATTATTATGCCTCATCCTACTTCTCCCGGAATGAAAGTACAAAACTAATCCTTTCATCTGACTATCGCAGTATGTTGTTCTGCATCCATTAGAAAAGCGGAGGAAATAATGAATTCAATACCATTTGAAAGTCGTCATGAAGGGTAATCTAACACTCCTTCAGTGCTGCAAATTCTGGCTGCTGAGACTGTATATTTTTGGTCAATGGCGTGAACTTTCAACATAATCCTTTCTGACTCAATAGCGGGTTGTGAGCCAACGCCCAAACCGTTTTAGCAGTTGATTTATATTCACTCACCCTAACTCTCCATGTTTTTGGCGGAAGGAATAAATCTGTAAATGACATTCGCCTCGTTTCTCAGAATTGACCTCGAATTATTATTCTACCTCTAGTTATAGGTAGAACAAAATGATTGCTTCATATCATTTTTCGTGTTTGATTAAATCTTAGTTATTCCAATGTCTCCACTGCATGGTGACATGAATGATACGTGAACCCCAAGAAAAAAACTGTTTTTATTTAAACAATTGCGGTATTTTCTTTAAAGGATTTTTTTTTTAATGACCTGAATGTTTCACCATTAAATTTGCATGCTCTGGTTATGTAAGTTCCAGTTCTTTAGATATTTCAGAAGCATTTTCTAGGCCAAAGTCAAGTTATAATATGCCGAATTCACTCAAAACGTTATGGATTATTTTGCTCTGTGAACAGCGGGCTGGTTGTGCCACATTTTATTTTATTTTTTAAGAGAGTTATGATCCACGGAATGACATTGAATTACTTAATTCTAAAAGAGATAATACCAACTCATTTGCCAGGCAACTCTTTTGCAGCCAACATTACTACTCACCTGTATCATTCAGAAGTTGATTCAGATTGGCAACATCTGACAAAAAGAAAATCGAACAGTGCTTTGGTGCTGACTTTGCAAAACAGATAAATGCAGATGCAACAGTAAAGGCACATCAACAGGCAGAAAGTGTCTGGAGACTTCTGAATGTCGTCGAGTAATTGCGCAAGCCGATTTTCTCTCCATTTATGTAATCATTTTGATTAATTTCCCACAATCGTTTGACTGGCACTTTATAGTATATTTTTTTTCCAGGAGCAATGTGTGTATTTGCCTGAAGAGGAAGCAAACATTTATTTTCAGGCAATTAATACCTATGCCTTTCTCAGTGAACTTACAGAAACAATGGTCATGCACTCACGGTCATTTGTTTTGCAGACTTTCAGCTCTGAGATTACAAACAGCAGGAATTCAAAAGTTATCAGAAAAACAGAACAAGTGTTTTCAAGTATTACTGTGTCTGAGGGCGGCTTTGCTTACCATTTTGACAGGCCTTTAATTTATCTTCTGTAATTGTAGAAACAAAAATAGCATTGCGGCACTGTCATATTATTGCGAGCTAAACAATGGGCCTCAATCCCTGCTTCGCATATGCCGTTGCGTAAGCGCTACAATATACTACATTACGAACATTACATGTAGGTGATTTAATTTGTCATACTAACGCAAGTGCAGTTGTCAACATAAAACATTTCAAGTTCTTTCTTTTAAGGACGCACTGCATTGTGTTAATTAGATCATATTTTCGTCCTGGAAAGGGTGCAATGTGATCTTAAATGCCTACTTTGGTGCCGATATGGCTTTTCAGGATAATCCTTTAGGCAAATGAAACAACAACTCAGATTCCGCAGATTTCCCTCGCTACTTATTATCTTAAAAGCAATTTTATTAATTCAGAACATTCGTCCCAACGAAAAGCGTAGTATAACCTGCACTACAGGACAAGAAAGCATAATGGAAAAAAATGCTCACACATGGTGCACATAAGGTTATTTTTGGCCAAAATCTATATTGAGGCGAGAGAGTGAGAACTATTTAAAGTTAACGTTTATCTATTAGTTATAAATAGGCTAACATTCGCACTGCAAAGTAGTTACCGTGAAAATACCAGAACTGCAACACTTTGGCACCTGTACGGGTACATTGAGGGAGAATTTAGCATGGCCAATTCACCTCACCTACACATTTTTGGACAGTGGTCGGAAACCGGAGGAAAGCCATGCAGACACAGGGAATACATGTAAGCTCCACACCGACCGTGACCCTAGCCAGGAATCGAACTCGGGTACCTGGTGCTGTGAGGCAGCAGTGCTAACCACTGAGCATAATGCAGTTCTCCGTTTTTCATATGAATCGTAAGATGCAAGAATGCATATAGCATGAAATTGCAAAGGCAAACGTTTTACCAGTTAAATGCTAGGTTGTTTGCAAAGAAGACAATAACAAATTGCGAGACAGTTATGCAGAGTAATAACGATTTCATAAGGATTAATTTGATTGAAAGTAATATCAACAGTCAATAATGGTGCAACCAATTTTGTAACATGCCCAAAAGTTAACTGTGAGTTCATCAACGCACCTGCTTCGTTGAGGCGCATCACCAGTTTATTCCGTTCTGAAAGTACATGCCATTATATTTGAGATTAGTTTAGAGGAACTTGTTTCAACACATTATATTTTATGTTCAGCTCGTTCACGAAGGAAGACAGCCAGACTGCCCAAAATTCCGGTCCCGTCTATATGCTCCACAATATTAATGCGCTGTTTGCCAAGCAAGCTGTTTCCAATCGACACTCCGTAAATTTAGACACGTTTTCCTTAATACAGAAACGCGCTTCTCTGGACGTGAAATAGACTCCGGGATGGTACGTTGCATCACTGGTCCCAGGGTTCCGGATGTCTCAGAACAGGCAGAAAGCATTTTAAAAATAGAGGCTGAACAGCCACAGGTCGTGGTGCATATGGGAACTAACGGCACAGGGAGGTAGATTGACGACATACTGCAGCAGCAGTTTAGAGATTGAGGTAGAAAGATAAAAGCAGGATCTATATGGTTGTGATCTCAGGATTAGTCCCTGCACCACGTACCAATGAAGCTAGGAATAGGGATGTAGTGCAATTCCAGACGTAGCTAAACAGGTAGTGGAGAGGGGGGGAGGGGCTCAGATATCTGGGCCATTAGGATCTCTTCTGGGGCAGAAGGGACCTGTACAAGACGGATGGGTTGCATCTAAACTGGAAGGGCATAAAGATTCTGACCGGGATGTTCTCCAGTGTTACACTGCAAGATTTAAACTAGTTTGGCAGGGGGTGGGAACAAAACCAAAGGTGATTTAACTGAAGGGGAACTAGAGAGTAGGGCCAGCGCTTGTAACATTCCGAGGAGTATCGAACAGAGTGTGGTTAGTTATCAAAGAGGGTCTTGTGGACTGAAACGCATTTGTTTTAATGCGAGAGTGTAACAGTAAGGCAGATGAACTGAGAACTTCGATTATTACTTGATATTATGATGTTGTTGCCACGATAGTGAATTGGTAAAGGGAAGGGCATGGTTGGCAGCTTAACGTCCAAGAATGCAGATGCTTCAAGTGGGATAGAGGAGGATGTAAAACGGTTGGGGGAGTTGCACTACTTGTTCAGGAGAATATCACAGCTGAACTGCGGGAGGGCACCTCGGAGAGCTTATACAGCAAAGCAATATGTGCAGAGCTCTGGAATAGGAAGGGTGTAGTCACAATGTTCGGGTTTTAATATAGGCCTAGGCCTCTCAGCAGCCAATAGGAGATAGAGGAACAGATATGTCGGCAGGTTTTGACAAAGTGTAAAAGAAACAGAGTTGCTGTTGCGAGAGATATTAAATTCTGCCATGTCGACTCGGACTCAATTAGTGATCGGGTCACAGATGGGGCAAAATTGTAAGGAGCATCCAGGAGGACTTCCTGAAACAATATGTAGATAGTCCAACTCGGGAACGGACCATACTGGACCTGGTATTTGGGAATGAGCCTGGCCAAGTGGTCGAGGTGTCAATAGGGGAGCAGTTCGGGAACTATGGCCAAAATTCAGTAAGCTTTAAGGCACTGATGGATAATGATCCGTGCAGTCCTCAAGTGAATGTGCTAAATTGAGAGAAGGAAATGTAGAAAAATGTAAGGCAGGAACTGACGAATGTAGATTGGGAAAATGCTTGAGGGCAAATCAACATCTCGGATGAGGGAAGTTTTCAAGTCTAAATTGATATGGATTCAGGGTAGGCACGGATCTACGAGGATGAAGGAAATATATGGCAAGTTTCAAGCATCATGGACAACGAGAGATATTGTGAGACTAGCCAAAGAGAGAAAGAAATCATCTGTCAAAACCAGAAGGCTGGCAACAAGGAAATAAGGTGTAGAATGCAACGAATGTAGAAATACACTTAAGCAATGATGAAGGAGGGCTTAAATGTGTCATGAAAATTCATTCGGCACCAGGAGTAAGGAAAATCCCAAGGCTTTTTACACATATATAAATGCAAGAGGGTAGCCAAGAAAAGCGTTGGCCTACAGAAAAACATTGGAGGGAATCTATGCGTGAAGCCAGAAGAAGTGGGCGCGCTATCAGATGAGTAGTTGGCATCAGTATTCAACAAAGATAAGGGCTTGGTGGATAATGAGTCTGTGCAAGGTTGGGTGGAGAGGTCGGGTCATGTTGAGATCAAAACCGAGGAGGTATTGAGGTTCTTGAGAAAGAATGAGGTAGACGAGTCCCCAGGGCCTGATAGGATATACCATAGAGTACTGAAAGAGGCAAGGGAGGAAGTTGCTAGGGCCTTGAGAGAATTCCATATGTCCTAATAGGCTACAGAGGAAGTAGCAAATGATTGGAGAGTAGCCAATGTTGTCCCTTTGTTGAAGGAGGGTAGTAGGATAATCCACGTAAGTAAAGGCCGGTGAGGGTTATGTCAGCGTCGGGAAGTAATAGAAGAGGATTCTTCGAGACAGGATTCACCCCCTCTTGGAAATAAGTGCACCTATTAATGAGAGTCAACATGGTTTTTTGATGTCTCCCGAACTTAGTGGAGTTTTTCGAGGAAGTGAAGAAGGTGATTGATCAGGGTAGGGCAGTGGATGTTGGCGACATGGACTTCAGTAAGGCCGTTGACAAGATCCGTCATGGCAGACTGGTACAGAGGTAAGTTTGCACGAGATCTGAGGTGAGCTGCCAAGATGCATATATAACTGATTCGTTAATGGAAGAGAGAGGGGACCTTTAGAGTATTGATAGACATAGAGATCTATGTGTAGAGGTACACAGGTCACTGAAGCTGGCAACATACGTGGCCAATGTAGTCAATAAAGCATACGGCATGCTTGCCTTCATTGGCAGGGATATTGAGATCACAAATTGGCAACTCATGCTTCAGCTTTATATGAATTATTTTTGGCCGCACTTGGAAGATAGTGTTCAATTCGGGTCGCCCCACTACCAGAAGGATGTGGAGGCTTTTGTCAGGGTACAGAGCAGATTTACCAGGATGTTGCCGAGTATGGAGGGCACCAGCTAGGGGGAGATGTCAGGGAAAGTTGGTTTGTTCTCACTGGGACGACGAAGGTTGTGTGGCGACCTGATAGAGTGGGTAGTCAGAAGCTTTGTCCCAGGGTGGAGGAGTCAATTACAGGGGGGAGGGGGTGGTTGTGGGGGTGAGGCTGGGGGGGGGGGGTGTTGAGGGGGGCGCGGGGGAAGGTTTAAGGTGCGCGGTGCAAGGTTTCAATGAGATTTACGAGTCAAGTTGTTTCCACAGAGGTTGGCGGATGCCTGGAATTCGCTGCCGGGGGAGGCGGTGGAAGCAGGTGCGATTGTAAATTTTAAGGGGCGTCTTGACAAATGCATGAATCGGATGGGAATAGAGGTATATGGTCTCCGGAAGGGGACGGGTTTTATGATCAGTCGGGCAGCATGGTCAGTGCAGGCGCGGAGGGCCGAACGACCTGTTCCTGTGCTGCAACTTTCTTTGCTCTCTGGTCTTTGTTCTTTGACTCACCGCATCAGAGAAGAGCATCTGGAGGTTGACAGCATGTGGAAGGTCATTGAGGTATTCAGGGTGCATAGCCAAAAACGAAGCAGTCTGGCATAATCAGATTTTCCTGCTCTCATTTTCAGCTCTGAAGGTTATATCATTTCTGCGGCATTTGCCTTCCTTCAATCAATATCATAAGGATTTCCGTCTCACACAACATGAACATGCTTTTAATGGCTTTGACAAAAGGGTCATCTGCACTGGAAAGGTGAGCTTTTTTCTCTCCATCCAGACGCTGCCAGAACTGCTGGGATGTTCCATCATTTCTCTTTTGGTTTCAGATTCCAGCATCCGCATTAATTTACTTGTATAACGTGTTTTTGATTATTTGTATACACAGAGACAGAAATATCTCCTCCAATTGTCCTCCAAGCTCAAACCTAATAATTGTTCAGCGGACCTAGGCCTTTCTTTTGTGCCCCCTTAACGTTTAAGATTCCAAACTTTGTTTTATCTTCTGCCACGTGCATTCCAAAAATGCGACCAATGTTTTTACCATATTTGCCAATAAATACAATTGATTATTTGCACGTTGCAAATTCAACAGGAAACTTGGCGAGGGATTTCAATATTTTTGTTGACCGGAATTGCAAGAAACGCTCCAGCTCTGAACAATGCACATTGAAACATTCATGCAATAAACGTTTGATTTATTGCACTGTTTTGATTTATTGTCCCAGAGTTTTGATTTATTAAACTGTCTTCAATAAAGTATAGATGGTGCATGTATTTTTAAATCAAATTATGTGTTTGCACATCAAAGCTTAGCGACCTCTGGCCATGCACTGCCAGTTTCCGTGCACCGCTGTTTTGCTTTAATCGAGTATAAATTATTGTGTATTTCCTACAATTGCCTACATCTTGTCATACTACGCCACATGTTTTGTTCTGTGAGATTTGACTTATTTGCAGTTGATCCCTACTCCTGACCATTCAAGTCATCTGAATCGTTAAATGTGTGAAACGTCACCTTAAAGGGCCTTTGATGAAACAATAGCCACGGATCTTCATTCATTCTATCCTTCTTCTGACGAAAGCTTTGTTCAAACTAGTTACCTTTCCATTGGTCAGTTATGTTTGTGCATTTGTCTGCAACTGAATACCTTTATTTCCAAAACTGTCTAAATGTGTTTTGCAGACCACAGAAGAACATAAGAACATAAGAAATCGGAACAGGAGTAGGCCGTCTAGCCCCTCAACCCTGCTCCACCATTCAATAAGATCATGGCTGATCTGATCGTGGGTTTAGTTCCACTTACCCGCCCGCTCCCCATAATCCTTAATTCCCTTAATGGTTAAAAATCTATCTATCTGTGACTTAAACACATTTACTGCCTCTACTGCATCATTGGGCAGAAAATTCCAAAGATTCACTACCCTCTGGGAGAAGATCCTCCTCAACTCTGTTCTAAATTGACTCCCCTGTATTATGAAGCTATGCCCCCTAGTTCTTGTTTCCATTGTAAGTGGAAATAACCTCGCTGGTTCTACCTTGTCTAGCCCCTTCATTATCTTATATGTCTCGATAACATCTCCCCTCAACCTTCTAATCTCCAATGAGCACAGGCCCAGTCAACTCAATCACTCCTCATAAGCTGACCCCCTCATCTCCGGAATTAACCAGGTGAACCTTCTCTGTACCCCCTCCAAAGCTAAAATATCCTTTCTTAAATAAGGGGACCAGTAAGGGGACAAAACTGTGCCATAGCACAGAATCATAATCTTCATTAGCAGATGCTGTATTTATGTTCAATTCAGACATCTGCAATTGGATGCCCTCCTTCTGATGATCTTGAAAGGATTGTTAAGTGTCCTTAAAATAAATGATTCATCTGGTTCCGTGAATTCCATTAGCGAATGGAATATTTCCTCATTGCGTGTTCTGCCCCATATCCGTACCAAATCCCAGCGATGCAAGTGACTTATTAAAGTCTTCTGACATTGCGTAGCACGTCAGACATTCGCATCAAATACTAAGAAATAGTTTGACTGGTTTATTTAAGCAGCGGAGGCAGGGGCTATCTAAAAAATAATATTCCTGGTGACCTTGCACGGAGTGCAATTTTTCTCTGAGTACTGAGGAATTGTGGTAAGAGAAGCGGAGATCGAAATAATTTAAACAAAATTCTCTTTCGAATTAAATTGACGTTCTTTCATCTAACATATATTGCTGGCAAATTATTTAATTTACGAACTGCTGATGGAAAAAAAATCCTTCAGATCTTAGTGGAAAACGAAGATCCCTCCGTGGACTAGACAGTTGATTGATTTGGAACTGTTGTGAGACCGGTCCAGGCTACTTTATTTAGACATGGGAAACAAAGACTATGTAACAGGATTGCGAGCGCCCTTTCACGGAACACGATTTTTCTCTGAGTGCTTGGGCGATAAGTTAAGTGTGGGAGTTTAGAGAAGTCGGAGAGGCGGTCCTGTTGTGTCCTGTCTTTTTTGTTGTGTACACAGGTCAGCAGGGACAGTTGCAGGTCAAGGCCTAAGGGGTGAACACATCTGCATCATATCATATTTCAACGGTACTTAAATTAGCAACGGAATACAATAAAACGAAGTAATTAAAGTAAATATGCTGGTCCATGCTGTACTGTCGCAGCATCATGTGAGAGTTGGAGGACCCCATTGTGGTTCCTAGGGACGACATCTGTAGCGAGTGTTGGTTGCTCGAAGAACACCGGCTCAGCGTTGATGAGCTGGAATCAGAGTTTTGAACACAGCGGCAGATCACGGGGGTGGTGGGGGCGTTGCCGGGGGGGGAGGGGGGGGCGGTGGAGGGGGCGTGGATAATTACCTGGACACTGTGCTTCAAGAGGCAGCCAGATCCCTTAGATTGACTACATCACATTATGTCAGGGTACGCTGAGAGGAAAGTATGACTGTGGACAAGGTTTGTCGAGGGATCCAGCAGGTTGTTATGACAAGCATCAACGTTTGACGTCGTCCAACTGATTAGGGATTCTTGACAGCTGTGTGGACAAGAGCGGGGACTGAAGTGAGGGCGAACAACCTGAGCAAAGCATCGGGGTCAGGGAGCCATTCAAGAAGAGGGAGAGCAGAGAAATGTCGTTTTAATTCGGATCGTATAGACATGGCACAGACAATGTTCCCTATGTTAAGGATCGTGATTTGCCAAGGTTGTGTTGACTAGCTGGTGTCCAGGGTTCAATACAGCTCATTTGGACTGCAGAGGAAATTCTTGCGCGTGTGGATGGAGCAGGGAGGGGGACTACGCAGATGTCATGGCCTACGTGGATGCGAACGATATTGATAGAAAGGGAAGTACTTCTCCTGAGGGGATATGAACAGTTAGGTAAATAAAGTAATGAGGTTGATAATAATGATCTCTGGATTGCAGACTCGATGGGCCGAAGGGGTTATTCTGTGCTATACGAGTCTATGGCTCCCTGGCAATATGATTGGCATGGCAATGTGGGAATTCACCGTGGCAAGTTGTGCCCACAAAGAAAATAACAAATTCAATTCAATATTTATCAAGGAGATAGATAAGTTAACGTATTCAATTTTACTAACGGTTATTGGGAGAAGATAAGGATGAAACAATCGAAACAGGATAAATTACCCATGGTATTATTGACGAGCTGTTCCCGAGTGGCTTATTTACTTTGTTCATAAATACGTGTTTTTACATGTTATCAGTAGTGCTATGAATTTCTAAATACTCAGCAAGAATCTGTTGAAGAACAGACCGTTGGAGTGCAGAGGGACAATCCTTCCTAGTCTCATTTCGTTCTTGGAGAAAACATAAAGAAAAACAAGAGCTGAGATGAAAGTGTCTTCCCAAGCCATCATGTCAGATTTAGACGAAATGTGGCTTCAAACAGCCGAGGCAAAGTGGAAATCAATGTGATTCAAAGGTAAACGTTCATTTAATTTGACTCTTAACGTGAACAAAGCATCAAATATGCTCGATCACCTCGATCCTAGTTCATCATTGCAGAAGCCCTGGCTTGATTAATCAACGCATCGTCAGCTATCACAGCAGTTGCCTTCCTTCAATTATTTGGTCAACAATAGGGATGTACGCTAATTGTCGCAAAATTATGAGCGACATTCTTTGCCTCTCAGACAGGGAAGCATTATATATTACGACGCAAACTATGTTAAGCGATAGGTGAGAACTGCCACATGTCACTTATTCTATAATTGCCCTATTCTATAAGAGAGAAACGAAATATCCCCAGTTGATGTTCAAATGACCAATGATGACTACAAATGCATGAGCATTCTGTGGCTAAAATTGAGAAGAACTTAAAGAAGGCGAACTGCATACATACAATGACGAATGACGTCGGTCCGATTTTGGAATTACAGCTGATTGTTTTTTTTATTCTATCCGATTCCTGAATCTGATTCTTGAACGTACAATTTGTTACTTCTTTGTTGAATAACTGAATTTAGATTCAGTTGTTGGAAATCGATCAACTGAACTACAACATTCCAGATGTCTGGAATCGCAGACAATAATGTCTTCGGTAAGGTGCATTGCACGGTTTTGAAATGCTTGCGTAGGCTAGCTCGTCAGTTAAAGAATTTACCCCTGATAGTGAATGTACCCAGGCTTATCAAGAAATTGTATTGAATATGAATTCCACCTTATGCCACATCTGATTTCCCATTTGATTGAAAAAAATACGGGAGCAATGAAAACGGTTGTATCATTGCATTCAATTGTGCAAACTGCCGGATACTTACCGAGACTGTTAGTGATCTGCGAAAAATCTTTAACAGGAGGGATATATCTGTCAAAGAGACTCGGTTCATAACACATGTCACGATGCAGCAGTACATAACATTGTTCAACTCAGACTGCACAAACAAACACATTTGTTCAAAAACACAAGTTTTTAGTTGTCCAGATCACCAACAACCTGTCATGCCCCGTTCCCTCCCAACCCATCCCCCCCCCCACCCCCCATGCCGAACACTATAGTTAAGAAAGCCCACCAGCGCCTCTACTTTCTCAGAAGAGTAAGGACGTTTGGCATGTCAGCTACGACTCTCACTAACCTTTACAGATGCACACAAGTTGAATCACAAATTGGCATGGCGCCTGCTCTGCCCAAGACCGCAAGGCACTACAGTAGCCCAATCCATCACGCAAACAAGCCTCGCATCCATTGACTCTGTATACACTTCCCGCTGCCTCCGCAAAGCAGTCAGCACAATTAAGGATCCCACGCACCCCGAACATTCTCTCTTCCACCGTCTTCCTTCGGGAAAAAGATACAAAAATATGAGGTCACGTCCCAACCGACTCAAGAACAGCTTCGTCCCTGCTGCTGTCAGATTCTTGAGTGGACTTACCTTGCATTCAGATGATCTTTCCCTACATCCTAGCTATGACTGTAAACTACATTCTGCACTATCCCGTTTCCTTCTCTATTGACGATATGTTTTGTCTGTCGAGCGTGCAAGAAACAGTGTTTTTCATTGTAGATTAATACATGTGACAATAATAAATCAAATCAATTCAAATCAAAGTCAAAGTCGCTAGGAAGCAAAATGCAATTGACGTGCTCTTTGCCGATAATAATAAGTTGCGTTTTGCAACTGTACAAATTGTGCAGAATGCTGCCGATTAAACAATGGGTTATAGAAACAGATAACATCACAAAACATAAATCCGTAAGGTATATCCATCTTGTATTCACACGTTCAATACCAATCATTTATTACAGTGGTGCGTGCAAGAATCTGAGGTATAATTTCCACTGCGAAAGATATTAAATGACAGCTGAAGCGGAATACTGCTAGTTGCTATTGGGTACGGTCCAAATGGCGGCCCAGTAAAAAAAAAAGAGGGCAATTTTACATCATGTAATGTCTTGCAACATGAATGCTGTTCTTCTGTCCACCAATATTGAAATAAGTATTGAGTATTTCCAATATTTTCTTTTCTCATTTTAGCTTCAAAGGATTCAACGCATTTTGCTTGAGGAAATTACATTCTTTAGTCTTCCTGGGCATCTTGCTGTTATGGCACACACGGATATTTCATTTTTAGCCCCAGCAGTGAGCAAATCTTACAATAGCGCCATCAAGGCAGCTAAAGTTGTGACGTTGTCATCGAAGTGGATCACGTTGCTGAATGAGATGAATGGCCAAATCGGTGTCATTTTCCTGACCTTTCCTTGTGCAACGCCATCCAGGGTTATAGTTGCTGTCATGATGACCCGGCGCAAGTCTCCGGGAATGTGGAGGATAAGGTATGAGTTAAATATCTTGAGAAATGGCGAGTGTAATTTACACACTTATGGCATACATGCCTTGATTAATTTGCTGTGGATTTTCTTGAAAGACTGCCTCCTCCCTTAGTCAATAATATTTCGGTGTGTCCATCACGCTATGCAGAACCACATGTTAATTTATACTGAAGGAAATTCAGTGGTTAGAACATAGAACATAGAACATAGAACAGTACAGCACAGAACAGGCCCTTCGGCCCACGATGTTGTGCCGAGCTTTATCTGAAACCAAGATCAAGCTATCCCACTCCCTATCATCCTGGTGTGCTCCATGTGCCTATCCAATAACCGCTTAAATGTTTCTAAAGTGTCTAACTCCACTATCACTGCAGGCAGTCCATTCCACACCCCAACCACTCTCTGCGTAAAGAACCTACCTCTGATATCCGTCCTGTATCTCCCACCACGAACCCTATAGTTAAGCCCCCTTGTAATAGCTCCATCCACCCGAGGAAATAGTCTTTGAACGTTCACTCTATCTATCCCCTTCATCATTTTAAACACCTCTATTAAGTCTCCCCTCAGCCTCCTCCGCTCCAGAGAGAACAGCCCTAGCTCCCTCAACCTTTCCTCATATGACCTACCCTCCAAACCAGGCAGCATCCTGGTAAATCTCCTCTGCACTCTTTCCAGCTCTTCCACATCCTTCTTATAGTGAGGTGACCAGAACTGCACACAATATTCCAAATGTGGTCTCACCAAGGTCCTGTACAGTTGCAGCATAACCCCACGGCTCTTAAACTCCAACCCCCTGTTAATAAAAGCTAACACACTATAGGCCTTCTTCACAGCTCTATCCACTTGAGTGGCAACCTTTAGAGATCTGTGGATATGGACCCCAAGATCTCTCTGTTCCTCCACAGTCTTCAGAACCCTACCTTTGACCCTGTAATCCACATTTAAATTAGTCCTACCAAAATGAATCGCCTCACATTTATCAGGGTTAAACTCCATTTGCCATTTTTCAGCCCAGCTTTGCATCCTATCTATGTCTCTTTGCAGCCTACAACAGCCCTCCACCTCATCCACTACTCCACCAATCTTGGTGTCATCAGCAAATTTACTGATCCACCCTTCAGCCCCCTCCTCTAAGTCATTAATAAAAATCACAAAGAGCAGAGGACCAAGCACTGATCCCTGCGGCACACCGCTAGCAACCTGCCTCCAATCCGAAAATTTTCCATCGACCACCACCCTCTGTCTTCGGTCAGACAGCCAGTTACCTATCCAATCGGCCAACTTTCCCTCTATCCCACACCTCCTCACTTTCATCATAAGCCGACCATGGGGGACCTTATCAAACGCCTTACTAAAATTCATGTATATGACATGGTTCTTCGAGTAAAACGAATTTCTTCAGAATCACAGAGATTTTTTTGGCACAATTATATATCGTTGGCACATAATTTTGGTGTCCCAAGCAGACAGTCAAAACAGAAGCATGAGTTGTAACTTCACACCTATTGGTGGGAAATGATGACTCTTTTCTGGAAAATGAATTAGAAACGAGGTTTGCGTCAGAATTAGAGTTGAAAATTGAGTTATACAGTAATCCCTGTAGGATGGATCTCGGTCCATATTACACGTCATAAAATCAGTCCAATACACTTGATTTTCACGTTTTCCCAATCGCAAAACAGTCTTCTATTTTTCAGTTAGAAAGCTATCTGGGAACATGACGTACTGTCCAGAAACGAACAACTTATTGCAGAATCTGTCACATTATCTCCTCTCAATTCATTTATAAAAGGGGGAGAAAATTGAATCTGTCTCATTTGTTCAAAAACGTTTCTACATGTTTACCCCGAAGCATAACTTAACCTGTACATTCAGCATTAGCCGCTGTTTCTGTTCCAGAAAATTCTCAACGTGTTATATATTCAGTTATGTTCTGTGACACGCAGGTATAGACAATCACTTAAGGCGAACATGGGTGATAGCACATGTTATGGTCAATTTCCATGTCAAAACCTTAATTGAATCTACATTCTGAAAGAACGAGAGTTTTAGAGGCATAGCAGTTCTGGCCTGCTCTTCTCCAGAACATTAGCAATGCAAATCGGGTTGCAAAATACAGCAGCTCTCGTGGATGGCTTGGACCGAGGTTTCAGATTTCGATTATCTGATGATAGGAATAGCACCGTCAACGAACAACTTCAAAGCGTGCTTTGTAATTGTTCACTAAATATTTTGCCAGACACGTTAGATAATAGCTATATGTGCTGATTGCATTAACGTGCGAAAAGATCTGTGCATTTCATGAAATAACTTCGCCACTTTAACGAATAAAAATGTTATCAGAACACATAAGGTTCATTTGCGCCATGTAAGCACTTTTCTTACCCGTAGCCAATCTCTTGTTCTTCATTTTCTCTAAGTCTATAGAAAGGGACATTTAAATTTATCCGTTTTCTTACGTGATCACTTTTCTTGAAAGTAATTTCAAAAGCAATGTGTTCAGCATGTGATCGTGGCGATGCGCACGAGAACGATGTTATCATGTTGGCTGTCTGCCTTAATTAATGATTTCAGAAAAAAAAAACAGAAACTACTTTTTGTTATGTAACGGCTCTGGAGAAATGCCTTGATATCTTCTGAATTTCTTATCCGATGGACTGAAATTAATCAAGGCAAATAAAATGAGGCTTTTTTCGACACACAGTAGGAATTATCACCCGGGTGACGTGTTAGAAGTTTATTCTGACCATTGACTTTAGCATAACTGAACGCAAAGTTTCCCATTAAAAATCGACAGCGGCATCAGACCGCTATGCCATCGTGTCCATGATAAGTTGCAAATCCATATCCGATTTTGTTTATTGGCATTGAAATAAATGCATGCTCGTTGAAGTTTCAGTATTTTTTATGAGAACAGAAAACTAAAACAATGTATTGTCACTGACATACTACTCTGCCTGTATCTGATGCCATATTTCGCAATCAATTGTTCAATAATACAGGGTCGTCCACAACATTACAACAATGTCTAAAAGTGACGGCGTGTTTCAAGCACTGGAAAACCAATCTGCCTGACATTATAGGGAGCTGCGTTGATTAATGGAATGGATTTTGTAGACGATATCTATGTAGCCTAAAACACGGCGGATTTGATTTAAAATAATGGCTCTGAATTCATACGAGATGAATGATGGCCATTCTTTGTGATGTAATCAGTTTTGAATCGGTGGTGATCTTCAATTACATCCCTGAAAGCATTTTCACCGAATAAGTGCTCAACTCCAACTACGGTTAAAGATCCACCATGCATCGTGTGAACCAGAGCATATGCAGTTCTTGTCGAAGATTGTAACTGGACCGCATATTTGATATTTACTCAAAATAGAGAGCACATATTTGCATCGATTCTGCATTGACATTCGCAGTTTCATGTGAAATTCTACCATTTACTGTATTATCTTTCCACAAGGCAATGATAAAAAATATCGGGGCTAGGTTGATTTAATATATTTACCATCTTTACTTCTTTCTACAAATTGGGCTGTAAAATTCCGAAGAAAATTATTATTATCAAGCAAACACATAGTAAAAAAGATTGCATATTTAGGATGCAATCAGTCTGAGACCCTCTGCAGTGTTAAACTCTTGAATCTACAATTGTACCAATTATCAAACGAGCTCTACATCTCTCTGTCCGCATTGAACCAAACTGAGCATTTGATGTCCAATATTTATTTTATAGTCTGATTGATTAGTGAGCATCGTCTCATTGGAAGTAAAATGGTCCAATTTTGCAGCACGAGAAAAATGAAATAAAAAAGAACAATATTGCACGTGGTTCTGTGTGACTTTTTGCAGGAATCGCCAAATAAGTGCGTAGTATGCAGTGAGGGAAACGTATTATGGAAACAAACTGATGTTTTTTTTCAAGCGAATTCAACATAAACGTAGGTGATGTATAGCAGCCGTGCAGTCGTTTGCTTCGATTAGAGTTCACATTTTTGTCTTTGTTTCTGTTTAAATCTATGAGATTTTGAACTATTAGAAAATGTCAAATACAGGGAATGTGATTCTTCTGAACAGAACCAGTGCAAATTTTAAAAATAACAGCTTTCACCTTTAAGACTGATTTGAATCGATTTGAACTTTGGAGTTAATGAAGTTTGTAATTTTCCAACTCAAAGAAGCAATTGCATCTATTTCACTGAATTATTTTAAGGCCAATTTGTCAAGGTTTCTGATTGGCAACTTAATCGCGACGAATATTGCGGAGCGGGATGGGTAAGGGAAGAGACGTTGACGGAGGACCGGAAACTGATCAGCCCCGAAATTTCGGAATGGCGCTGAAAGTTCTGAAAGCTGAACAGCCTGCTTCTGTTTCTAAGTACTCTGATCGTATAATAGATAGAAATATCAAGTTTTTTCGATTACCTCATCCTGCATGAAGTTATCTGACCTTAACTTTAAGATGTTAAATATATTTTTCTTTCACTTGAATTCAATGCAACGAGGTGCAGAGACTGTGCATTAGAGACGTGAAAACAAATTCGCCTTTCTTGATTGCATTATAACTTTATTAATCTTCGCAGGTTTATTTTCTATAACTATCCTGTGCGTGAATGTTCTTGACTTGATATCTGTTGTACAATGTCGATTAGACATAAAAACAACATGCCCACATGAGAACATTGCTTTTTTCTTTGCAAGTTGTATCTGGGGATGAAATAATAGTAAACTCATAATACAGCAGATGATGGACATCAAAGACTGAAATTGCTGGAAAAAATCTTAACCCTTATGGGCTCATCTGTAGAGAAAGAAAGAGTTAAAATTCAATCTCATGATTTTTACTGAGATCAAGAGATAGGCCGAAAAAGATATACATGGTGATGTTACAGAGGGATCCATCAGCGGAGAAAGGCATTCATTGCTCGGAACTAGGACACTTGTGACAAATACTTTTTGAGTACGATGCAAAGAGGAAATGTTAAAGAATACAGCAGGCTCTGATACTGACGTAAGTGTAAGATAGCGGAATCGGATAATAGCAGGGGAAATATCTGCCTCAGAGCTCTGAGAAAGAAGAACATCAGAAGAAAATGTAAATTGCGCAATGGGGGAGGCCGAGATTTGGACATCAACATCGTGAAATCGGGAGAGATGTTCTGCATTTGCTGAACTCACAGTGAACTGCAGAATGGGGAGAGGTGCCGCGACACTCTCTTCATCATTGCGCTTCATTGGTCTTCATTGGAATATTGTAAGATGGGGATGCCAGACATATAGGCACGGCAATATGTTTACTCCGCGGAGCATCATGTGCACATAGACTGTTACCACTTTTTCTCCGTTCAAAATTATTGACAGGTCCGTTTCGGTCTTTTTTACACTTTCTGCGTTGCTTTGTTCGAAAAACGTGAACTCTGTATCCGTTATACAGGTATACAATAAATGTTGCACGAGCCTTTTTGAGAAAGTATCAATCTAATTCCCTTTGGACTCGAATAGGATTAATCAATTTTAACAGTTTACAAGTTGTTTAACGAAATGTCCTGACTCAATTACATATTGTGTATTGCAAAATTGCAGGATGTCGAAACGTTCCTCTGAAAGTGAGCCTGCCCTTTGCAGGCGTTCGATACCATGCATGCCTATATTTTGCTGACCGATTCTCACCCTATTTCTGACTTCAATAATTAATAAATTGTTCGCAAACAGCTTTTCCTTTGAAATTGGTATTGGTGAGACTTCTGTTTTCATACTTCGTGATTACAGAAATCCATTCTCTTTAGGTTTCTGGATTTTACTTTTTCTCCCTTCTGTATTGGCCTGCCTGTGCAAGGAGCATATTTGGAACGCTTCTTGTTTCTTGCTGACTTAGTTCTGAACAAGCTTCAATATGTGAGATTTTATGTTATCAACAACATTTCAGGCAGCGTTTAAGTGAAACCAAACGAAAGACTTCGAGGTGCCTTTGTTTTACAATAATTTAAAATATATCTGGACCTTTCCAAAGATGTGCGGGTTAGGTTGATTGGCCAGGTTAAAAAATTGCCCCTTAGAGTCCTGGGATGTGTAGGTTAGAGGGATTCGCGGGTAAAATATGTGGGGGTAGGGCCTGGGTGGGATTGTGGTCGGTGCAGACTCGATCGGCCGAATGGCCTCCTTCTGCACTGTAGGGTTTCTATGATTTCTATGATTTCATTCATTAGCACAGACACAGAAGCACACGCACACAAAAGAAGAACATCCAATTCCTAAGGCTTGAATAACAGTATAAATTATTGAAAATATCCATATTCTTTCGCATTTTACATCACATAAAATACTTACATGAATATGATCCTGAATGTGTGTTAACGGCAATGGTAGGAATCTAAGCTAAAAAAAACGTTTATCCTCGCATCTCAGGAAATTTAAATGGTATATTAAAGTTCATGGTCATTCAGGGCGCAGTGAGTGAGGAAGACGTCGCCTGAGTATTACGGAGACAGATCAACGAAATTTGGGAATTTGATTTGATTTGAATTTGATTTGGAGTAGAAATATTTTGATTTGTCCAGGGCATCCCTTAATTAAGGGTCCTGATAAAAATTAATCTATGCCATTTGGTGAGTTTGGCAGCGATGATGTGTTTCTTTCACTTTCCAATCTATTTACACATCCAATTTGATTTTCGCATTGATGCAGCAGAAGAAGACATTAAGGCTGTCAATGGTATATGTAGAAACTGTACTTTTTCATTAGACATTTACTTCTAGGTTTTATTTATCAGAGTTGCATTGTTCACCTCCAATTCCAAATTCACTTTCATCGTGCAGGCGTTTTCGGTAATAAATAATTTTACTGGATTCTTGGGTTGACCCATTTCTGAGGAAGCTGTGCTGTTGATGTTCTGCATATGCATATAAACAACCTTCTGGTTGCCTTTGTAGTCCGCGAGCAACGTACCTGCAGTAAATATACGAGGTGACAGAAACATCAGCTCTCATTTATTGAGCTGGAGTATGCTCTGTAGTAACTGCAGCACAAGAGGGAGGGGAAACTTTAGATTCAGGTTTAATTCCAGGATACGTTCATAACACAGATTATAGGGTCTTCCATGCAGTCAGCAGTCAAACATATGAATGCATGACTGAAAATAAGGCAGGCATGAATGTCCAGCATATATGGCTGCTGGGGACGTGGCCTCTGTAATTTTGCATTCGTTTTGAAATTGTCTGGACTAAAATAAAAAACTGGCAGACAATCTGAGATAAACGGTCATGTCACCGTGGGACAGGAAATAACAAAATGTTGCAAGGTAACACGTAATTTATCAGCAAACAGTCGAGGCACAGACATTAGCAACATATTCGGCAAAAATGTGTTTGAGTGAATTCGAGTTGAAGCCCCCCGCGTGCAAGAGACCTGCATGGGAAAGGAACATTCGTTGGACGAGGGAGGGACTAGCCTTTGCACTTCGTGTTGGTGCCGAATTATCGGCAGCAGAAAAAAAAATGCACATCGACAGAATGTGAAGCTTTGTTCTAAGTTTAGAAGCAGAAACTCAAAGTTCAGTGTGTCTGAATTCCTGGCTTAGCGTATGGAAATATGCCTAACACCAAGCGTATCAGGGACTTGAATGCATAGCTTGAACATTAGTGTAGAAGAAGCGGCCTTCAATTCCTGGGCTGCCACCGATGCTGAAAAAACTGACATCTCTACTCTTGGCACGTTTATGCATGAATTGTCATTGTACCAATGTCTTTACCAGACACACAATCAGCATGACGTAAAAGTTTGTACCGACGTTGATGGAGATAATGTGGACGGTGTGCCAAATCAAATGTTTACAATGAGACAACTGCTATAAGTTAACAATGGGAAAGTTAAAAATAGACAATTCACGGAAGTGACAGTGAGGGTGACCCTATTAATAAATAAACGGATGAGACTAGTGGTTACAAAAGTTTAAAAAAGTTGAAGCTTTTGTATCAGAAAGTACTAATTCATAATAAAAAATCAGATGGACGTAGAAGGCATATGCGTTTGATTTTGCAGCAACTGCAGAGTCGTGGATGCAGGAGAAAATGGATCGGGGAACTGATTTCTGAAGGAAGACGACAAATCGGTGAATTGGAATGTTGGAACTGGTAGATTAAATGTTAAGTTGGACAATGCTATTCTCGGCAAAGTATAGATGGAGGAGCTAATTTCAGGAAACCAGCATGAGGAGACGATTTGGAAAAATATGAAAAATGGTACAAGTTATGAAATTACTTGGGGGTTGGTGCGCAAGCCACTTTATTGGAATTACGTAGTGAAGTGGCACTTAACCAAAAGAAAATTGAATTTTGCTTTGGAAACGGGTGGCGAATGACATAAAGAAGGTCAAACATTGAAACTTTGAAAAGTCAATGGCAGGGCAGTTGACAGGGATTAGCGCATATATTTGGGACAGCCTTTTCTGGAGCCAATAACGAATCGACCAACACAACAAATGATACTCCGCAGGGGCTGACAATAATTAAGAACTTTAAAGCTAAGGCGTTCATAAGTATCAATGAAAGATATATTATTGAATTTGAAACGCAATTTGTTTCAGGAACAATTGCGTCGAAGGTTATGAGTTATGTTCAATTTGGGACAGTGAGAAGGGCATGGAATTGAAAATGACCAAAGTAAATTGGAAAATTACGTTAAGGCGAAGATAAATATGGTCTGAATAGCACATGCTTCGCACATTTTAAAGTGTACACTATATATTAATCCGCTAAAGTAAGAAAATTAAATCCAAGGGGCAGTGGCACAATTCATAGTTGACTAGAATGGTGAAATATATAATAATCAAAAGGAACAACATAAAATAGCGCAAATAAACGTGTCAGTTCAGAACGTTGATCTGAGGTAGGGGACAACAAATGCTGAGATAAACATAGATAGTATGGGAAATTTGTGCAAGAGAAAATATAGATTGAAATAAATAAACTGAGTGGCATGGTTTATTTGACTCTTGGAGCAAAACACAAACAGAAATATCAAAGGGAGCAGTCGTCACATGGAACTCGACAATTGAGATTTGACAATGTAAATAACGTAAATAAAGGATGTTGTGCATGAAATTGACAGGCATTTTGCGTCTGACTTCTTTGTCGTCAACCCAGGTAACATCACGTAGTTCTTCTCCATTATGAGGCCGAAAAGTACTCAGGAAAATCATTAGAAGCAGATAAATGATATTGGACGAATTGTCGTGACGCCGGGATACAAGTGCCCGGATCCTATTGGATATCACCCAACGTTATTTCATTGACTTTACTTCATTCGTTGGCTTGAACTTGCCAATCCTCCTAGATTAGCAGAATGGTCCAATAGGTTGGAAGATAGCAAATTGATTTCATTTTTCTTTTCAATAAAGGAGGTTGGACAGAACACAGGCTACCACACGCAGATGGCTACCTGCAATAAGAAAATTATCAGAAGTATTACTAAATAATTTTCAAACGAGAATTTGGATCTGAATCAAGCCATTGGAATGTTTTGTTAACGATAAATCACATTATTCTAACTCAATGACGTTTCCTTTGTTGGTAACATATGCCACAAATGAAGGCAGATTATCGGCATTGCTTTTCCACAAATGTTTTGTTAACCCTTGGCATCGGTTATTGTGGTAACAAAACCCCATCGTGTAGAAGGTAAAAGTTTGGAGTCAATAACACATAGATTATCTCACAAGAAGGAGAGAACAGTTATAAACAACTGTTTTCACACTGGGAATATATAACGAGTGGCGTGCAACAGAGATCCGACCTAGGACATCAAATTATAACAAATTATATCAATTTGTCAGCTCAATGGTATTGAATAGATAATACAAGATTTGCTGAATACGCAAAGATAGGTAGTTAGTTCTGAGTAAGACGCAAGCAACCTCAGAAAATATAGAGGTACATGAAGTTTTCGAGTCCAGATCTTGCAGACGGAGTATAATGCGACGAATAGTTAAATTATTCGAATTGGTGAGGGGAATGAAATGGAAGGCTATCAAATCATTTGTGAGAGTTTGCAGATCTGGGAGGTGCAGACAGATCTAATCGTTTTGATGCATGTGCCATTAAAAAGCCACTATGCGGCCAGGAAAAATATATGCAATTCGTTGCAAGCGTAACTAAATTAAAAATAATAATGCACGTCAAGTATGTAGAGTCCCAGCGAAACTACATGCCCCATATTGATTGCAGTATTTGTCAACTTATTTACGGATATTTGACAATCTTCAAGAACTACGGAGAAGTTTTACCAAACTTATGCCTGGAGTGGGCATATTGTCTTTTAAGGAAAAGTTGATCAGTCAGGATCTTGTCTGATGAAGATGAGAAAGGTAACAGGAGCATTTCGTGAAAAAAATAAGGCATTGATGGGTCTTGACGGAATATATAAGGAAATATTTTGTTTTCACTTTTGGGAGAATCGAGAACTGGGAGTCACTGTTTAACAATAAGTGATCATCTCTTTGACGTATAGATTGAGATTAATTTTCTTTAAGAGAATGCTGAGTTGCTGGAGCGCCCTTCCTGAACATGTCGTGTTGAAGCAGTGAATGAATATTCCAAGGCAATGATACATAGATTACTGGTAACCAAGTAGTTGATAATTTATCCGGGTTACGGGGGGAACAGATTTAGGATTACAACCATGTCAGCCATGGCGTTATTAAATGACAAAGCAGGGTCGGAGTATGAAACAATGTATTAATTAATTGTGGTGTCCTCTGTTTGAATAGAAAATTATTGATTTGACCAACGGAAGTATTTATGGTGTGATACGTGAAATAAGCGAACAAATGCTTGGGACATATGGCTACTCCACCACACTTGGTCCCACGTAGTTTGGATGAAAGTTGTATCAAGTACTTACAAAGTTTCTTCATTGCTTCCTTGATCCCTATTTGTAAGGCACGAGATACATAAGTACTCATTGATGAAAAACAAGATATCTGCTATATAAGACGAATGCAGTCATATATTTTAGTTCACCGCTGCTATTTACGCTCATGTGGCCTGACGTTACTAGTCTTGCCCCTGTCTAGGACAAGAGTTTCAAGATCATGCACTTTTGGATTCGGAAACAAAACTTTTCTGAGCAGAATGATTTAAGGAGCGATTAACTTTGTATGTTTGTCGTAATGCAATGTGAGGTAGCGAGAACACACAGTGAGGTTAATTGTCAAAGAACAAAGTACAAATAAAATTACTGCACAGGAACTGGCCCTCCAGCCCTCCAAGCCTGCACCGACCATGCTGTCCGACTGAAGTAAAACCCCCTACCCTTCCGGGGACCATATCACTATATTTCCATCCTATTCATGTATTTGTCAAGACGCCCCTTAAAAGTCACTAACGTATCCGCTTCCACTACTTCCCCCGGCAACGAGTTCCAGGCTCCCACTGCTCTCTGTGTAAAAAATCTGCCTCGTACATCTCCTTTAAACCTTGCCCCTCGCACCTTAAACCTGTGCCCCCCAGTAATTGACTCTTCCACCCTGCGAAAAAGCTTCTGACTGTCCACTGTGTCCATGCCTCTTATGATCTTGCAGACTTCTGTCAGGTCGCCCCTCAACCTCCAACGTTCCAGTGAGAACAAACCAAGTTTCTCCAACCTCTCTTCACAGCTAATGCCCTCCATACCAGGCAACATCCTGGCAAATCTTTTCTGTACCCTCTCCAAAACCTCCACACCCTTCTTGTAGTGTGGCGACCAAAATTGAACACTATATTCCAAGTGCGGCCAAAATTGTCTTTTGGCTTTTGGGAGTTTAAACAACGGACGCATTACTAATTGAATCTGTCCATGTAATTTCGTTATTTGATGTTGAAGTTGCATCATTTATGATATTGTACGTATGCAATACGTTTGCCATTTCCCTCAAATTATGTTCGCATTGTTTTTCAGTATCAGAAACCGAATTGAACACACCAGTGATATATTGTTTCATCACATCAGTAATGCATTATTTAGGGTACCGAGACTGTGTGAACAATTTGCCATTTCCTTTAGATTGAGTTTGCAGCCTGTTTCAATTTCCAAAAAACGTTGCCTGCAGTTTAATTAATAACTGCCTAAAATTGAACAAAAGACGTGAGAGTTCATCCATGTTATGACAACTGAATCAAATATACCATATGTTTATCAAATCTACATTCATGGGGCGTCAACTGAGCTAACCCAGTCAGCAAGGATTGAAAGTTCACATTTGCGATTTGAGACTTTTTTTCTTGCTGAACTCCTCTTAATAACTTTACAAGTGGAATGGTCTCATAATCTAGAAACGCTATTCGGAATTTGGTTTAAGAACCAACCACAGAAAAAGCGTTGAAGCAGCGATACATATCCACGCGGGTTTCAGGTGTGACTTTCACAGAAATGTGAGGTGCCGAGGCCCTCATCACTGTTTTTTTGGGCTTCTATGCAGCCATCGATGGAGTCCGGTGGAATGCGTCAATGTTTGTAATTCTGCACACTGATTGAAGTGCAGTCGTTACTATGTGTGTATAATTCTATATGCACCACATAACATAATGGTTATGTGTTACATATGGACAAGCTTGCAGCCTGCAATGTAATTAAGCCTATCACTGAGTTTAACTCATTGCCTTGCTACCAAATTTAAACATGATGAGATTAAATTGAGTTGCACAAAGTCATTGATAGGTCTCTGTACCTTTTCTCAACAGTGAAAAAGAAAACCTTGATGGCGGCAGCATGCTTTTTTTGACTCTTTATTAATGATGTTAAACTTTCAGGCAATACACTTTGATACATCTAATAAACAGTGCAATCTGAATAATCTGCATTCCTGTAAAGAGATTATCTTTCATACTTCGGCATCACGGAGCCTTCGTTCTTCTTAGACAGGAATTGGAGTTGCAAAGATTTATTGAGCATGGAAAAATGCAGCAGCAACAGAGGTGCATTCCCACAGAACGATTACAAATCGTAAATTGAATCATGAACCTGCAATTTCGACGCACAGAGACTGAGAGTTATGGAAATGCACATTATCCAAGGAGCAATTGAAAGTTATGCCATCAATAGGAAAGCAGCGCGATCCTTCGTTCAGGATAGTGTCAAGCAATATTCTTCAAATACGAGGCTCTGAAGTGACAGACGGCTGATTGCTTATGGGTACACAGTGGAAAGTTAGACAGATGACATGCGTAATGCAATAGTATTGAAAAGTACAGGAGATTGTCTATAGTTCTGTCAACACAGCGTTTCCTTCCAAGCCTGGGATGATATTTATTTATTCTCTGTGCAGCAAATGGATGTTAACCCAAATTTCGCGAAATTGTCGGGACGTGAAGCAATGCATATAATTTTCCTTTATCGATTTTGTTTCATATGAACAGGATATGCATGGTGTCACGACAGAAATCGCAATTGATAATGAAGGTAGACACACAGTAAGCCGAGCGTGATGTCAGATGTCCAGCAGAATAATCCATGTGTGACATAGACGACCATCCTGTGCGTCAGGCGCAGATTTTGCAAACAGTACGTGCTTCGTGGTATCAATGCAGAAAATGAACAGGGCTGTGATTTTCCAGAAAACATACTGTGCGAATCATCGGTTGGTCGTCCCATCATCATGAGAAGGGAGCAGGCCAAATAGTATCCGTAGTTTCTCATCTCCACCTGGAAGAGCGGACGAATCCAATTTAGTCCACTCCCAGGCTCCACACTACGGGACCGCAATACACATACCTTGCATAGACTTCGGGCCACTCCGCTACGAGAAAGCAGAAGGCGATGAAATCCATAGCCAAAATAGTGATATCACAGGAACACTCTAACTTAATCGCTGGTATAAGTCTGCAGTTGGGAGCTGTAACAAATGCTGTAATTTTGAAAAAAAACGTCTACTTTTAAAAAATAGCGATATAGTGAGAAACAGCAGCGAGTCGGGAAAGTGAGGTCCCGAGTAACAAAGCATTATATCTTGTCCAAATGGCAGTACACATACGGTGATTAAAGTAAATATAAGGCATGACAGAGAACCGTGTTTGCGTGGAAAACGTGCCTTGGAAAGTGTAAAATGGGAGACAATCGACGCATCCTTTGATCATAAGAATCAGGTGTGGGAGGAAATCCTGCTCTCCACAGTAATCTGATCTGAGATTGAGCGGTGTCTAGAAACATGCATTTGCGTGTCTCCAATACTGATCAAACGCCAAGCACAAGGATATTATCCTGAACTGAGTATAAACTTATTAAAAAACATTAATTTAACTTGCCCACCAATATAAACAGCGCGTTCACCTGCCCCGTGCTCATAGACCCAGTTAGACACTTCAGAACACCTCGAGCTCACAATGTAAGCATCAGTACCGTATTCTACTCACCCAACTAACAAGGTTTGCTACATCAGCCTGAACCAGTACTTAACTGTCGCACTTGCTACCTCAAATATTAACAAATATCACCCTGACAACGCCATCGTTTATTCACAGCACTGAACACCTTCAAAATACGCTACTGTCTTTTTACATATATAAGTCAAATTATCAATACACATTTCCCTCTGTCGTTCAACCAGACATTTTAGCCCGATTCCAGATATCAACATACCCGTCGATCCAATTAAAACGACAGTTTTAAACTTTGTATACCCAAACGACATATGTATCATTCAAAAGCCCCAACCTCAACACCCACCTCAAAGAAATATGATCTACGGATATACTTAACAAGTAACCCAGCAGAATTAGTCATTCATTGTACAACTTGACCCATTGAGTCCAAACATTTATCTTACGTAGTTATTTGATTAGCAACTGAGCCAAGTGCCAACCAACTCACCGATGGCGTTGTCAGGGTGATATTTGTTAATATTTGAGGTAGCAAGTGCGACAGTTAAGTACTGGTTCAGGCTGTTTGTAGCAAAACTGGTTAGTTGGGTGAGTAGAATACGGTACTGATGCTTACATTGTGAGCTCGAGGTGTTCTGAAGCGTCTAACTGGGTCTATGAGCACGGGGCAGGTGAACGCGCTGATCACCAATTGCTCGTCCCCTGAACATGCACATAAACATTTACAAAACCAAACTGAACATGCATCCGTGCCAATGGAGAGCGTGCCTTCAAATACTTGGGCAAGGGAATACAGTTTCCTGCTATCCCACGACGTTTTTGTACCGGAACACCCAGAGCTGCCTAACCTGGCCCGTCTCATTTTGAAATGATATGCTTAGCAAGGTCCGGATGGGTCAGCTTATGCACACAGCTGCATTCTGAGAATTATTGCCACTGTTCAGAAGTTTCACAGTTCTAAACTACATTCACAGAGATTTGGAAAGAAAAAGAATAGGAGAGATATGTTGGCCATAAAGCGATCACTGGTTCTGTGACGACAGGAACACTGTGTTCCAATTCCAGAGCTTTTGTTTTTCGAAAAAAAAATGCATTGGAGAGGGAGCAGGTGCGTATACAGCAATAGTACCCAGTATTAAGAGACATCTTCTAAAGTCTCAAGTCGATGAATCTGGATATTTTCTTAATGGAAGTTGTAGATAAAATAACACTTGATAGAGCTGTTCATATTTGTGCGGGAACTTGAAAGCATATTTGTGTTATATTATTTCCCCTTATGAGACGAAAATCTGACGTCATTGATTTAAAGTGATGGCTGAAAACGTAGAGGAGTTTCTGGAAGAACATCAGTTCTTTAACGTGTTCATGAACGATGTGTATCACCGCAAATAATTATTGGGCATCCCTAAGTTCCATTGAGCAGGTGTTAGTGAGCTGACGGATTGAAATGTTTCAACGCACACGCACATTGTTCGCTCTTCGTTACACGTCCGTTGCTGTTATGAACGGACATCCAAAATTACGAACGCCAGACAATGTGTGGTTGATATTGTTCCAGGTCAGGGTGATTTGTCTCATGGAGGATAAATTGCAGGTGAAGTTGTCTCCATACATCTGTTGCTTTTAGTCTTCTTGGCAGTTCAGTGCCGGTTGGTGGAAGATGCTATCGAATAATTTTTTTAAAATTCCGCAGTGTATCTGTTACATGATACAAACTACTGCCACTGTGTTGGTATTGGCTGAGTTAATGTTCAACGCAATAGGCCGGCTTTCAGTATTATGAGATAATTTGCCTTGGATGGCGTCCATCTTGCTCAGACTGTTCGAGGTGACTTCATCTAAACATTGTGGATTATTCCATCACTCTCTTGACTTGGAACTTGCCGATGCTCGTTAGCATCGGGCAATCAGAGGTAGGCTCAGCCGTTGCAACATTCCTAGCTTCTGATGTGCAGTTGCTTCGATAGACGTTTAAGGTTGATCATCTATTTTATTGAGCGACTGATTTCTACTTGCTTATGACCTTCCGAGATCGTTTGCGACACAACAAACCTAGAGAAGGTGAACACCAAATCATTGAAGAGAGAAAGAAAGACTTGGAATAATACATGGCTTGTCAACTTTCTTACAGCACAAATTGATTAACTTGAAAGTGTTTTATTTTAAGAATAGGGAATCGCTGGCGCAAGACATGGGAGATGGATTGGCTTGAAAAACTCGTTTCAAAATTCAGCAAGAACAGTCCGTTTCGAAAAACCTCTTTGGGCTCATTCTGTTATGTTATGATTCAACGTTTCTATAATATGTACCAGAAATAGTTATGTTAATGTTATGTTAAACATTAATCTTCCCATTTGATAAAGAGTTCAATTATGTCCTTCAAATATATCATTGCAATTAACGAATAACGCAAGGACAATAAACCTGATGCATAATAAACGAAGGAGGATTTAATCTTTGCACTGTCCCTGCACTGTCTCCTCTGCTCCACACACGGATTCCACCCTCCATAAAAAAAACATTACACCACCCATATAGCATGTTGCTGGCTTGTGTGAACATTACAACTTAATTGACCTAACTCATTTCTGTAAATGTCGTTTCTCGTTGGGTCCTCCTACTAGGTCCAGATACGTGTGATTGAACGAGGCAGCATTTTTAAAACAGCCATGAATATTTAGTGACCTGAAGGAAATTAATATTCATGAAGTGATATTAACTAGTTAGGTTCCAATTGAACTATGCATGATCAACCTATCAAATCCTGACGCAAATAATTATTCAGTTTAACCATCTTGAGTTTTGCAATACTTTGGATATCAACATAATCTTTAGCATTTGTTAATGTTTTGTACTAATAACAATTGTATTTTAATTATTACTCAATGAAGAATTTTACATACGCATTTATTGCAGTGATGTTCGAAACTACGGTTTGAAACATATATACAATAAAGGTATATTGTTTTTTCATTGCTTGATATTGGCTGCACATCACAATGTCTGAAGCAATACTTAATTGATATTTGTAATAACTCAGATTCTTTCCCAATCCCCTTTGAAATTTCAACTTGACATTTTTCTTCCATTCGGAGGAGAGCATTCCGTATTCTTCATGGTATCACGTTTCTGTTTATTGCAATCTGAAACAAAAGCATATCATTGTGTGCGAATGTTCTCAGATCATGGTTTTACAGAAAGTACCTCTACTTGATGGGCGCAACTTTTCTCCTGCAAGAGATAAATTATACATTATCATGTCTATATGCGTGTCAACAGGAAACATTCCATAAACTTTTGTATGAAGGTCTGGTCCGACAGAAAAATATCCCTTTGCGAATATTGGGCTTGGCCTCAGGTGTAAAAAATTCCAGCTGTTTTACTTTTCCCGTTTGCCTTTAATAAGTCGTTTTCCTGTGAATGCATCAAAAAGGTCTTGTTCTAAATCCCAAGGGAAATCAGTACCGCTTGCCTCCGCCAATTTTTGGGCCTGAAATTTCGAGAGTAAGGCACGGCTGAGTAAAGGCAAGACCATCTGTTCATTTCCATCTTGAAAAGGTGTCCTCTAATTCTTCAGCTGTTTCAGATTTCTAGCCCGCTCCTTCCATCCCCATCCCCGTTACACGTTCTCGGCTGCACGCTGATTTGGTGTAGATGTCCTTCCTGTACAATCCTTGTCATGTCCTAATCAACATATGTGAGTGCAATCACGTCACTTCACTTTATGATCTCATGCTCAAAAAGCATTCAAGGGAACTTTCCCAGAAGTAAATGTAGCACAGCCATATTATGCCCAACAAATGTAGTTTTATTTTTGTTTCTCCCCCACATTGGAAAAGATGATGCAACATGTGTCACTCCAATCCCTTCAGCATATAAAGTGCAGCATTTTGTTTTGTTCAGATTTGCTTTTCCACAAACAAAACATAAAACCACTGCCGCTAGCGGTTATCAGGCACCTTGCATCCTACGCTTCGGGTTGGATATGTTTACTGTTTATGATACTCTTCTAAGTATATAATGATGACGTGCCTTGAATTTCCACGCCGATAAAGTTCACATGACTCCTGTGAAAGCCCTGGCATTCGTTGTGGGAAATAACTGTATTATTGTTTGGGACAAGATATGAACGTATCATTTTGCTGCCCGTGTCGTACGGCCTTTTTTTCTCAAATACCTATTTGGAATATGCACACCTTTCTACCGAGGCCACAACATATGACTGTCCGTTGAACTCAGTTCCCAGATCACAAAGGACATTCGACCACGAATACTTGGCTGGTCGTGCAGCTTCTACTGCATTCACTTTTTTCTGAGGTGCTTAATGAATGAAGAGTTTGCCTCTCAGGCAGGAGTAATAAAATGAAAAAAATAAGATCAGCCGAATGAACCTGAAATTAGAGTAATTCAATACTGAGATGTATGTATGAAATGTTCAGTTTCTTGTGTACTGTTATCAGTCAAACATCAACCGATAACTAGGGTTGAAAAGGTAGTCGCTAATAAGGTTTAGCCTCACCGAATTTGGTGATGAGGTCGTCCAATACTTGCAGTTCTAAAAACACAAACAACATTGAAGCAGAATCTGGCTTATTCAAAGCAAGATTTTAATTTGCAATACCACATTGCATCTTCTGAAATTTCCCAATGGCCTAAAGAGGATTACTCTTGGACAAGGTGCAATTTGGATGTCAATTAACAGCAAAAACTACAAGACGATGTGCAATAATGAAGTGATGTAATTCTTAGAACAGAATTGAGAGAGTGAGATTTCGGGACTTATTTTTTACAATCAGGACTCCACCTCAGCCAACCGACCGGTGTATAGACCTACGCCTGTGTTGGAGTTCCATAGCTTTGAAAAAAGGTGACATACGAGAATTCATGCGAAAATTTCACCTTAAGGAGGCGCATACGCAACGTTGATTGAGTATGGAAAAACTAAGCCACTACAGATTGGCTGAAAAAGGGGAAAGTAGCTGAATGGGACCTTGTGAATAGCCACATCAGCAGTTTATTTTCCTGTACTTAGGTAACTACATGATATATTTAAATGAAAGAGATTGAACACAACCCTCAACCAAAGGACAGTATGAAGAGTTGTTTGGAGTTACCGAGTTAATATTCGCCAGTTCATTGTAAGTTTTAGCATGCTTTTCTTTACACGCAAACCAAGGTGCAAAGTATTGGGATGTTGAGTAGCGATCAATCTTTTTTTTTAGATATGGTTACTGAAGGGACAGGAGGTGCCCCACTGCTCGGAAATCAGATCCCCGCAAGCCACTTTAGATGGCAAAACTGCAGATCTATCTTTTTATTGAAAATTCACGACGCACGCGTTGGAGTAACTTGACACTTTGGCCCGAATTTTCCGGAATTCTCTGTTGGCCTCGGGCGGGATCGTACTAACCTCGGCCGGACGTGCCGGTATAAGTCTGCCCATTGTCTTTCTAAATAGGTGCATTTGAATACTTTATGCGCACGGCACTATCACGTGCTTAGTATTACTCACCGTCACTTTTTGTCTTAATATCCCCTTTTTAAAAATACATTGAAGAAGGGAAAGGGTTAATTTTTTCTTGTACTCAATGTATTTTGTACCTAAAGGGTTGAACTTTGTACCTGGAATGTATCACAAACATAACCCTTCCTTATGGCTAGTCTCCCCTTTGTTTATATTGCTCCTGGGAGGAGGATGAGCCGTTTGCTCGTGGTTTCATCTTTTACTTTTAGTATTATAAGCACTTATTCATGTCTTTCATTTTATCCTTGAGTAGTATAAGCCATTTGTTCATGGTTCCCTCGCTTGTTTATATCATTCTGATGAAACAGACAGTTAAATTTAGATTTGGGTTGGAAGTCTTACTTTTCCCGTCGGCTTCTGTATGATTTAAACAACGGAAGCAGCTACCAAATGGTAGAGTGCGAGAATGGCCGTTTGAATGAGGACTCCCACTGGGACAGCTGCAATCGCACGCAGTCACTTCAAAGGAAAGGCCGCGGGATGAGCGGGGGACCAGAGGTTGCATCTTGACTACAATTACCAGGAGAATTGTGCTATATGACCCAAGGTTACCAGATAGTCTCGAACCAGAAACCACTTGTAGATGTATCAGAAGCTGTTAAAGGAACTATAATCTATGATCAAGGACTGTTAACTGGACTTTGCTTCATGACTTGTATTGGGAACCCTGATGTATAAAGGTCCACGCTTCTTATGTTCAGGGAGAACTTTGGCTTCCGCTCTCAAGGAGTCAGGTTCTCCCGCAAGCTTGTGAGAATAAAGCCTCACTCTATTTTGACTCATACCAGCCTCGGAGGTATTTTTACCTACTTCATTTGGTGCCAAAACCCGGCCGATACCCGGGAGCTGTTTGCGGGACTCTGTTTGCGGGCTCAGGTTGACTGGCCACAACCGGGGTACTGGAATAGAGTTCTGAACCTAATCAGATGAGTCAAACTACAGTGAGGTGATCATATGAGATGAGAGAGTGTGAGAATGAAAGACGTCTGAACTGAACATATACGGAAAAGGAGGCATTTGTCTTTAATACTCAAGTGGGTATAAAGACTGGAAAAAAGGTGCCTGAGGTGTGATGTTCAGACGTGAATGAGAAAGATAAACTGTCTGAGTGATCAGCGGAGTAGAAAAACGCTTAATGTAAGGTTAATAGTGTAAGCAGTGGTACGGAGGGATTTGATCACCCCGACAGGTAACACCGGGCTCTGATAAGCGCGACCTAGAAGTGGGAGAGTGAGAAGGGAGAATAGAAGCCTCCAGGTGGTGAGTATAAAACTTATCTGTATTGTGGCGGGATCACAAAGACAGTGGGGACCTCCGGAATCCCTGATAAATGAGTGCATGACCATGAGGAAAGGGGCGTGGAACTTATCCTGCCCTCTGGGCCAACTGCATAAATGGTTGCATAAATAAAAGAGTAACATGACAAAGAAAATAGGAGTATTGTTAATACATCAGTTAGCTGGAATAATTGAACTTTTAGTCACCTCTACTAAGAAGTGGAGTGAGGACAAAAAAAGGATTAGTGAGTTAGGGTGCAGAGTAAGGGAACTGGAGAAACAAAACAAATTATTCGAAGAAAAGCGATGGAGAGGGGAAACCGTTTCTCTACCTCCTTTTGAGTCCACACAACGGGGATTAAACGCTCTTCCAGAGGAATGGGAAGGACGAGAACACAACTTAGTGCCAGTAACCCAAGGGGGAACAGATGAGCAGCCAAAAGTAAATTATGAACCATTCACCCTAGGTTAGAGTCAGCAGATAATGGCTTCCCTGGGTAAATTACAACCTAGAAGCGCAAACACTAAATTCTGGGAAGAAATAGACACAATCTGGGTAGGGCACCAATTACACCTGAGAGATATACACCAGCTGGTAAGGGCAGCCTGTCCAGCGGGTAAGTAGAGTCAGGTAGCAGGTGGACCCGCCGCTCCTCCAGCACAGGAGTATAGTGGGGGACGGTGGACTCATGTAGTCGCCGTAACATCAGAGATAGATGCCCAACAGACTCCCTTCGCCCAGTTTAAGGTAGAAATTCAGAGACTGGTAGGGAATGCTCCTACTAACTGGAGCAGTTTGACTACAACGAAACAGCTAAAAGGGGAGGAGCTTCTGAATGTGGGGGATGGTTGTTCCAGGTACATCAGGAGTGCTAGGACAAGGAAACCCAGGTGAAGGAGGTCGAGCGTTCATTCAGGCTTTTAAGGATGAATTATTTAGTGTTCACCAAAACAGACTGAAAATGGGAATTCTCAGTACCCCGAACTATGATGAGTCGATAGAATGGGCTAATGGCATACATGGAGGTGGATAGGAGAGATCTTTGCTTTTGTATTTCAGTGTGTTTGTGTGATCTGGTTTCCCGAATGCAGGTCGTTGTTGTTGTCTTCAATTGAGAGCAGGAATTGATGAAGTCTTTGCTTGTTCTTGTGGAGTGTTTATTGTGGGTAATAAATGACCTTAGTTTAGCCTCAGGAGAGCTGGGGAGGTGTTAAGACTGTTAAAGATTAAAGTCATAAGATTTCTTGAATTTACTTCTGTTTTTAGTTTTAATAACAGTTTGGAAGAAAGAAGAATAAAAGTGACAGTCTTAATCCAAGTTCTGTATTCTTTTAAATGTTTTACTTACATCTCAGTTCAAGATGTTAAGTTTGAATGAATGTTGGAAGCTTCCATGTGTGTCTATGTGTCTGTTTACAAACTTGTTTGCTTTGTTGTGATTTTACAACAGTGGGTTTGTTGCAGTGTTTAAATAAAATTGGAAAGTAAATTGAAATTTCAAAATCGAAGTACATAAATTGAAGTTGGAAATAGCCAATTTGAATTTTGATTAAACCTGTGTTTGAATTTTGTTAAGAAAGGATTTAAACCTTGGAGGGAACCTTGTGCTATCACCTTTGTCTTGAAGTGACGATCATGAGAGAGTTAGTTGAGAAATTGGGAGAAGAAATTAAGTAATTTTATGGAAAAGTAGATAAACAAGGACACAATAATGAGGTAAATATACTGTCTATGAGTCAGTTTAAATATTTTAAGTTAGTGGAATGAATCGTAATTCTGCTCATTTCAAGTTCCAGCAGGAGATTAATCAATTAAATCTTAGTTTGCCAATGCAAATTGCCCTTACAATTGTCTGATAGTTTAATATTCTGTAACCTCGTTAAAATTATGTACTGCTGTTGGAATTTTATGTGCTATTTATTGTTCAAAGTTTGCCAAATATTGAGCACAGTCAAGCGTAAAATCTAGCCAGTTAAAATCAAACCAAAATGCTTCTGATTAATTAACTAGTATGTATTGCACCTACTTTGGTTTTGATGTGGCGCCTGTTGTTTTCCTCGAGTGCGGGCGGGGGTTGGGGGGGGGGGGGTTCATCTGGAGCTCAGTTTAAAATTGGAAACGGCTTGGATTGAAAGGGTTTGGATATCACAGTCATGGTGTGTAAAGTGCTATGATATAACTGCCGCCTGATTATTTTTATTATACAGTATAGCACTGCTATATAGACCCGAAAATAAAATCAAATCCTGAAAAGCTTTCACGAATTCTGTATAATATAGTTATATATTATATGTTGTGTATTCGTAAAACACAATTCTGTAGGTGCTTCCTGTTTTCCTTGCTATGGAAATGATTAAATTAGATATAATGTTATAATGTTATAGATATATTAGATATATAAAGATTGGAGCTGTATGGTATGTGATTTTAATGGGGAATGCGATGTATTTTGATGAGATTATATGCAAATGAAGGGATGTCCAACTGCAGCCAAAAAAAAGTGTTATTTAATTCATACTAAGCTTTCTGTGGAAGGGGGTGTGTACTAAAATGTATAATGTACGAGCTGAAGCCATACCGACATCGGGAAAATTGTGGACAGAGGTATTGCTCACTATACTGATGAGGCTAAGAGTTACCACAAACCGGACAACCGATTAACCCCTTATGGAATTAATGACAGAATGAGCGATGATGTAGGTTCGCTAAAAGATGAATTCAGGTGATATATTTTGGAACTAAGCACCCAACTAAAAGGGATGCGCCAATTGATAAAAGACAATCCAGAACAAAGAGACACAGGGAGAGAGAGCTTGAAATGCTCCTTGACGGGTGGGAAGTTGTGTCCGAGTTAAAGCACTACTTGAAATATTGGTTTGCCCCTGAAGGGAAGGGCCCTATGAGGTTGAAATTGTGTTGTGTGCTTAATTCACAGATATGTGAGATGGTTGACCTCTAAGCAAGCTGAACGGGTTCGCGGGCAGTGCCGTGCGGGCAGTATAGCCATTGGACCATTGCATAACGGTCGCGCGGGTTATTAGTTAAGTGTTAGGATAATTTTCTTGCTGCTTCTCACGACCCTTGCCCTGCTAGTTACGGAGGGGAAGTACAGATGGAATTGTGTAGACTTGAGGATAGAGCATCGCGAGCATCTCTGCAACGATGGCTCTGTCTATTGTAACCTTCCTACACATGGAATAAGTCCCTGGGAGGTAACCCGTGGGGACCGCTGCTTCGGATTCCTTAACCATGCCATGTTGCCAACTCTGTTGGAGGGGCGAGCTGATTGGGGTCTCCCATGCAGTGTAACGCAGTGTAACTGGAATGTTTGGCGTTTAGCTGAGGGACCGGAATGGACCTGTACCCTGCATCAGTGGAGAGCTCGGAAGGATGTGTACATCAACACGAGATTTGGTCGATCCAAGCGATCATTGTACCAATCCTCTAATATCCTACCCTATCACATGAACACTTTCAGTCATATGTCTCACTTGTATGTATTGCAGTCAAAATTTTGAGCAAGTGCTGGGTGTGCTTACATATTCCCATGCACGAAGGAAAGGAGGGGGGGGGGGCGGAGTCCTTTATTCCCTATCTCTTTGTCAACTCCGGGAATGGTAGAGGGGATTTCGAATCAGAATGGTACCCAAGATGGGACAAGGAAAGTGACATTTAAAACCCCATCAGGCATCTTGTGAAAAGCCAACAAGTGGGTTCTATCTGCTTGGTAAGAAACTGAACCATACTTCGTGGCTGTAGCTACTGTGCCCAGCAGGTTAATGTCACCAGTGGTGCCTGGGATTTGGGGCAACAGATTGCAATCCATTGCCCCATTTCTGATGTCCTGGTCAGCCTCTCCTCTACTTATATAAGCAGCATGACTGCATATAATGGTACCTGTTTTGTCTGTGGAAACAGTGCCTACCCATGGCCTACTGGTGATTGGGTAGGATCGTGCTATTTAGCATATGTGGTATCCTATATTCACCATTAGTGAGACAGAACGTGTCTTTATGATAGCTTTCCCACTTTATGGGACAGCAAAAGCAGCACAGGAACTTATACATTTGGCCTCGACCTTGGCGAGAATTGCCAATGAAACTAGAGGCAGGTTCAAGGAAGTAACAGCCGAGGTTGTACCTATCCGGACTGTTGCTTTACAGAACCGATTGACACTAGATTATGTGTTGGCTTTCCAGGGAGGAACGTGCGCTATAATTGAATCCGAATGCTGCACGTATATCCCAGATGTTTCGGAAAATACAACACGTTTGGCAGATCATATCAAATGACTGACGATGACAATACAAGGTGAAGGGAACCTGTATCATAATTATAACTCTCCGGGATGGCTGGGGCAATGGTTCGAGTCGTGGGCATCATACCTGATGCACGGGTTAATTGTATTAATTGTCATTGTTATCGCATGTTTTATTTGTATGGCAATATTGAACGCTTGTTGTAAAACGGTAACAGCCCGGATTATGGCAAGTGCAAGTGTGCAGGCAGAAGGGCAGACTTCATGACGAAGGGGGTAGACCCATATGGTGGTAACATCTGGCTCTAAATTGGTCATGGGGCCATGTTTGCACTTGGCCTCTGACCAAAATGGGGGATTGATGAATGGAAAGGGTTAATTCTTTTTTTGTACTCAATGTATTTTGTACCTAAAAGGTTGAACATTGTACGTGGAATGTGTCACAAACATAACCCTTCCTTATGGCTAGTCTCCCCTTTGTTTCAATTGCTCCTGGTAGTAGTATAAGCCATTTGTTCATGGTTTCATCTTTTACTTTTAGTAGTGTAAGCCATTTGTTCATGTCTTCCATCTTTAACTTTAAGTAGTGTAAGCCATTTGTTCATGGTTCCCTCGCTTGTTTATATCATTCTGATAAAACAGACAGTTCAACGTCGATGTTGGGTTGTAAGTCTTACTTTTCCCGTAGGCTTGTGCATGATTTAAACAAAGGAAGCAGCTACCAAATGGTAGAGTGCGAGAATGGCCGTTTGAAGGAGGACTCCCACTGGGACAGCTGCAATCGCACGCAGTCACTTCAAAGGAAAGGCCGCGGGAAGAACGGGGGACCAGAGGTTGCATCTTGACTATAACTACCAGGAGAATTGTGCTTTATGACCCAATGATACCAGATAGTCTCGAACCATAAACCAGAGCGTATCAGAAGCTGTTAAAGGAACTATAATTCCTGATCAAGGACTGTTAACTGGACTTTGCTTCATGACTTGTGTTGGGAACCCTGATGAATAAAGGTCCACGCTTCTTATGTTCAGGGAGAACTTTGGCTTCCGCTTTCAAGGGGTCAGGTTCTCCCGCAAGCTTGTGAGAATAAAGCCTTTCTCTATTTTGACTCATACCAACCTCAGAGGTATTTTTACCTACTTCAACATCATATTTTGAAATTGAGAAATAGTGCAGAAACAGAAATGTATTCGTAAAACGAGCTGTTAAAATATTGAATTAATTGCTGTGCGTGTGAAACTCAGGATTATTGACGTTGAAAGTCATTATGGACAGCAATAGCAAGTGTCAATATCCCATCAGGCGTCGTTTGTACGACATGCCCATAGTTAGTTCAAAGAAAACCATCTTAATGTTATATCTGCAGAATCCATTAATGGGAGGCACATAGAATAATGCATTTTTTAAAAAAACTTCGCATCAAGGCAAGTCTCTTTTTGCTGCAGTTACTTCTGTGCACACAGGTCCCACAAGCACAAATGACGGACCTGCTTGAATATCTAATTTCTGTAGCAATTCACGTATCATAAGGGGAAAACTCTCATGTCTCTATTTCAGTGTCGCCTTTCATTAATGGGGCTTAACAAGATTTAAACGTACATTTTGACATGAGTTTTAGCCTCCAGGCGGGGAGCAATCGAGTTTGCTTTCAGGGTGTTACGAAAGTCATCCAATTGACTTCCAAACATTTTGATATGGTGTTCATCAATGTTAAGTTTGAAAAGTGTCCTACTTTCCATTTGCACGAAGGAACATGGTCAGTGATTTGTCTATACGGCCACTTGGAGCATCGATTGTCAAATAAGTATGCGGCACGTTTTATTTATTGTCCTCAATAAGATGTACTGTTTTTCTCTTATTCAGGAAAATGTTTAGTCATGTTAAATTCAACGCAATTAGGCAAAATTCGATAGTACATCCCCAGGTAATAATCGGAAGAGACTTGAGGACTCCTCAAAGTATCCTAATCAGGTGAATTCTTAATGGACAACTAGGATCTGAAGGAAATCCTTGTTCGTCAGGATATTAGTTTGGGGAACTTGCTGTGATTAAAACCAAATACCTCCCCAGTGCCTTATGTGTTGCACCCCAGCGTACTCAAGGAAGTGGCCCTAGAAACACTGGATGTATTGATAATAATCTTACAGCATTCTATAGGTTCTGGACAAGATCCAGTTGATTGGACGGTAGTTAATGTAAACTCACAATTTTAAAAAAAAACGAGGGAGAGAGAAAAACGGGGGGAATTATAGACCGATTAGCCTGATATCGATTGTGGGGAAAATGTTGGAGTTAATTATTCAGGATGTGATAACTGAGCATTTGGAAAGCGGTGGCAGGATCGACCGAAGCCAGCATTGGTATACTGACGGGCTATCGAAATTGACAAATCTTCCGCATTTTCTTGAGGATATGAGGAGTGGAAAAGGGGTAACCAGTGGACGTTGCGTATCTGCACTTTCGAAAGGCTTTTGACAAGGCCCACACAAGAGATTAATGACCAAGACCAAAATTCATGTTATTGGGGTTACTGTATTGTCGATAGAGAACTGGTTGGCAGAGAGTAAGCAGAGATTGGGAATAAATCGGTTGTTTTCCGAGTGGCAGGCAGTGAAAGAGGAATACAGAAAGGGTCAGTACCGGGATCCCAGCTATTCACAACACACATTAATGATTTGGACAAAAATAAATAAATACAATATCTCCAAAATTACAGAAGACACGAAGCGAATGGCAACATATGCTGTGAGGAAGATGATCAGTGGCTGATGGATGACTTGGACAGGCTGTCTGAGTGGATAAATATTTGGCAAATACAATACAATAGATACATAATATACAATATAGTGGCTGAATGTGAAATTATTCACTTTGGTGGCAAAAAACAGGAAGGAAGATACTTATCTGATTGGCCGCAGTTTAAGACAATGGCGAGTGCAACGTGACCTGGGATTCATGATGGAACATTCACTGATGATTGGTTTGCAGGTTCAGCAGGCAGTGAGAAAAACTACGAGCATGCTGGTATCCGTAGCAAAATGATGTGAGGAGAGGAGCAATGATTTGTTGCTGCAGTTATACAGGGCCTTGCTGTGGAAGCACCTTGACTATTATGTGTAGTTTTGGATTCTTAGTCTGAGGAGGGACATTTTTGTTTTTGGTGGAGTCCACCCCAGGTTCATCAGACGGATCCCTGGAATGGCAGGACTGGCATATGAGGAGAACCTGGATCGACAAGCATTGTACTCTCTGGAATTCAGAAGAATGAGTGGGAATCTCAGAGAAAAATATACAATCCTGATAGGACTCGGCAGGTTTGATGCGGGAATGATATTCCCCCATTTATTGGGAAGTGCAGATGTAGGGGAGACAGACTTAACATACAGGTTTATCCATTCAGGATTTGGATGAAGAACTTCATCAGAGTAGTGAACCTGCGGAGTTTTCGACCACAGGACGCTGCTGGTGCCAATTTGTTCAGTATGCTCAAGAGGGAGCTGAACGTGGCTCAAGGGATCAATGGGTATGGACATAAAGGGGGAGTGGGATGCCGAAAGTGCAAGATCAGCCATGATCATATTGGGTGGTGCTGCAGGATCGAAGGGCCGAATGGCCGATTCTTGCACATAGTTTCTATATTTCTAAGTTTTTATATTTATTTTGGAAAGAAGTGATCGATTTTACTATCTGTTACTTTTCAGTTTAATATAATATTCGTTGTGCCTTATGAAAGAGTGTCAATGGGGAATCATATTTATTCAAAATCTATTTGGTAGGTTCACGTAATCATTGGAAATATCTCCAAGTTTTCTGATGGAAATCATCAACTTCAACAGTAAATATTGCCAAGTCGCTGCAAATCCTGCAAAAATCGCAATTTCACTATATCATGGTGCATGTGTACATTGTGACACATCAATTGTTCTACTTCTCACTTGCGTTCTTCAGATCGTTTTTGCATTTGTCCAGTTCTGGAAAAAAAAACAATTGATTTCCATTTGTGTAATGCATGATCAGGCCAAAAGAGAAAGCCGAGGATTTTGGCCAGAACTTTGACGAACAGCCGACGACAAATTCAACATAGTGAGCATATTGTGGAAAGCTAGTGCAATAACTATATATATACATGCATATATATGCCAAACTATGGGAATCAGGTGTCTTCTGTTGCTTACTTAAGTAATGGTTCTATTTTGGAAATTATTTCATTTTGCTAGTCTCAATGCTCAAAACTGCTTATGAGGGAAATTAGAGACAGTATTACATTCAAATAAGTAACAATCAAATTGGCTGAATAAGAACAATGGACGAGGCGTTTCGGAGCAGCTTGCAGTTCAGCAAAGGTGAAACACTGGATTGATTCCAGGAGCGCAAAATGGAGCACGAATGTAACATGGCGGGGAACATAAAAACTGACTGAAAATGCTTATGTAGCTTTGTAATGAGACAATAGATTGACAAAAACGAACATCTGCCCTTGAATTCTTAAACGTATAAATTCATGGTAAGGGTCACATGAAAGGATGAGGATTGAAATTCGTACCTGCCTTCAGAATTAACTAAGGAATACACGAAGACGGCGTCGGAAGTTGTGGGGGACACAAGTTTTACTGAGGAGTTGAAGGAACTCAGAATTAGTAGAGCCTTGATTTTCGTAAAATCAATGGAATTGTACTCATATTTATCCCTAGCGCCTGCAAACCTTCACCAATCAATACTTATGGAATTGGCCTGGAAATAATAAATCATTGGTGATCATTTTTCAAAATTGTGTGGACTCTGGAATGGTTCCTATCTATTGGAGTGTAGTTAATGTTAAACTGCTATTCCCGAGGCGAGGTAGGGACATCGTGGACCATTGATCCTAACGCCAGTGTTCTGGATGCTGTTCGGAACATTATCAATGATTTCCCAGCACAGCATGCCATAGCACGGCATTTCCGTTCTAATCACACAAAGGCAGCATGCATTTACAGAAGGCAAAACACGCTTGACAAATCCACTGAAATTCTTTGACAATGCAGGTAGTAGAGTTGACCTGGGAAAACTGGTGGCTGTGGTCTATTATACTTGTGAAACGGCTTTCAACAACCATCAATTAGCGGATTAATATCTGAAGGTGATGCGCATGGGATTGCTGGTGATGCGATGAGATAGAAAGAAAGCTGTTTAGTAGACGACAAGCAAAGATTTGGAATAAACAGGTCTTCTTTCATTTGACAGGCAGCGAATGGTGGGTTGCCGCGGGATGTGTGTTCGTAAAGCAACTGTTCATTTTAAGGATTTGGAGAGGGAACTTGATCTATTATCACATGATTGTAATCTATTATCATATTTGGCTGAGAGAGTGGACAGCTCTATGCCAGATGCAGCACAATGCGATGACGTCTGAGGATAACCACCTAAATTGCAAAACAAAACGAATGCAGATTACTATTTAAATGGTTATAAATTAGAGAGTTGAGTATTCAGCGAGACGTACATCAATCGTTGGAACTTAGGTCGCAAGTACAGCGGGCAACAAAAAGAGGGCCAACAACACCCTGGCCTGCATAGCGTGAAGATTTGAGAATGGGAATAAGCATGTTTTATTGCAAATGTTTAGGACGTTGGTGTGGCTCAATCTGCATTATTTTTTTCCATTTGGTTTCTTAGCTGGAAATTATATTCTTGTTATAGGGGGAGTGCAGATAGGCTGACCAGGCCGACTTCTGGTATGACAGGACTGTTATATGATGTCGGTTAGAATGATATACATTGTCGTATAGAAAAAAAATGAGGTGATCTCGCAAGCGGCTCGCGGCTATACAGAGGTGCAATATTTACAAAACGTACAAGACATGGGAATAATGTTTGAATTTTGAAACGATGACAATATTACAACTGCTGCATTGCTGTGGGAGAGCAAATGTATGCGGTGTGGACTAGGGGCACTTGGGACTAGAACGCCAAGCTAATTAAGAAAACAACATAGAAACTCAAAACATTTTTTATTACCGTTCATGGAATGTAAGGGTTGCTCGCAATTGATATGTTTTGTCTGCATTTAAATGTTCCTGCGAGCAATTGAGGCTGAATCAGATTGCTGTCGTTCTGGAATAACAAAGATGCTGGAGCAGACGAAGATGGCAGATTGCTTCAATGGTGATGTATTTCCGTTAATTTACAATATTGTCAGAATTATTGTTGAAATCGTTCAAAAGGCATATAGTGACATTAGTATCATATCATCCTCTCCCGTGATTTTATTAATAATCAATGTCTGTTTCTTGCTGCCTTTCTGTAACACACCGTCATCGAAAGAACCACAAATTATCGTTGTCCACGCAAAGCTGGGGAAAAGTCCTAAAGAACAACTGGGAGAATTTACTTTATTTTCATCACAATTTCGTGAAATTACAGCTCACTGTCGAACTGAATCGTTATCCAATCTCCACAGAAGTGCAGTACTAAACTACACGCAAAGACCCATCGGTCATTGAGTCAATGAATGCTCTTCAGTCAGGCTTATTCTAAACGTTCTGTTCTTTTTCAACCCATACTGGCAGTGTTTCTTTTGGCATTATTGCAATATTTCATGATACTTAGAGGTGCATTCCAAACTACTGCTCGCTGAAACAAACAACGTTATCCTTCCAAGTGCAGTTTATTTATATCCGAGTGTATGACATCATGTCATTTGAAAGATCCTTTCCCTCTTGAAATTATTAATTATTCTAATCTTCCTGAGTAGTCAAGTCAACTTGACGGACACATCGTTTGGCTGGTCGGGTCGAGCGATATGCATGCCGGCCATTTCACGGGTTCCCTGCGCGAGCGGCACCAACTTTGTGCCATCTATTGTTTCCCCTATGTGTTACACCAGGATGCACATTGGAGGTAGAGGTGTCCAGCTGTTACGCACGCCCCGTTTCCTGTGATGCCTTGGCGGACATCCCCTGGGTGGCCCTGGTTGACTTGCGGATGATACACTTTCGGTGCCAGCCTGTTCATCCATCTGGCCTGGAATTGCCCCGTTGTGAGGAAGGGGGGAATCGGAAAGCATACGGACGTCCGAGATCTCCTGACTACAAGGCCCCGGCATGGGCTCAAGCCCTTCAGCCTCACTTGGGGTGCCCAAAGGCCCCAGAAAAACTCAATTAGACGCCAAATTCGCTGGACTCAGCTCCAGATACTTCCGCATAAACTGGCTCTGCCAGTCCTGGTGGCGCAGATGTGAATGCCCCATGAGCTGTGATACCATAGCCCTGGTCCTCTGAGGGGCCAAGCCCTGGAGCCTCTGCGCACTCTGACTGAGACAGGCTCTCGGCCCCTGAGCGCAAGTCCCCGGAGTCCCGGCTACGTTGCTGACGCTGATTGCCACGGCCTGCTCTGCAACCAGGATGCCAGCAAGAGTGCAAGCTATGGCCAGTGGTGTCTCCCACATGCCCCCGACACACAGGGCCATGGAACGGTGTGCCTTCTGGGTGCCAGCAACACCCTCGTACGTGGCCCACCGTGTCTCCGTGGCCTGGACTCTGTCAACCATGAGGATTGACCCCTGAGACAGACATTCCATGTGGTCACCACCGTCGCAGTGTTGGGCTGGTTTGCATTCTGTGTCAGAACCAACTGCTGCAACAGCAGTCTCTTGCATTCCCCTATACGGCCGTGTAGTCGCAGCATTGTTGCTGACAGCCCTCCCACAACTCGCCGGGTTTCCCGAAGCATCTCCACCGGCTTTGGGCTGAAGACACCCCGAGGCCCGGCATCTGGGTTGGGGCAGCTGAATCATCACCTCCGGAAGACATCTGTCTGCCCGATACCTCGGACGTGCCCGCCGCCACCCGATGTGCATCAGTATTTGAGATGTTGTCACCACCTAGTGACCCAGAAGCCTCAACAGGACCCACCGTGCTAACAGTCTCTGTGTTGGTATGTTATATGGTACATGTCAGTGCCGCATCAGCGGTGCTGCCCTCTGAGGATTCTTCAATACCTCCCTCCGAGGTGCGTCCAGGGGGTCGTGGGCAGTTTGCTCCAGAGCAGCAGTGGCGGCACCAACACCCGAAGGACCGAAATCCTCTGGCTCCAGAGCTGGGATAAATAACGCACATTAGAGTAAGGGAGGTAAAGCATTCTGCACAGCATTGCACTTACTTCGAGGAGGACCTAGGTTGAGGGCTATGCTGGACGCATGCTGGAAACCGACCTGGCCGTACGTGATCATTCTGGATGCGCCATCCCGCCAACCAGCGGGATGCGCCATCCCGCCAACCACGTCTGCAAATCTGCAAGACTCTGCAGAGTCTCACTGGCTGTCCTGTCTGGAGACAATACACATCTCTTTAACCTGTCATAAAGCTCTCTCCGCTCACATTGTTTGTACATTTAAGACTTGATTAGCTGTAAGTATTCGCATTCCAACCATTATTCTGTAAATTGAGTTTGTGTCTTTATATGCCCTGTTTGTGATCATAATTCCCACGCACCTGAAGAAGGAGCTTAAGGCTCAGAAGACTTGTGGCTTTTCCTACCAAATAAACCTGTTGGACTTTAACCTGGTGCTGATAAAATTCTTACTGTGTTTACCCCAGTCCAACGCCGGCATCTCCGCATCATTATTAGAGGTGCGCAGATGTAATGACTGTGACCAGTCAACGGCTAGTTGGCAACAAATCCTTTTCAGAAATATTGAAGGCTGCTTTCAATTATGTGTTATACATTCCGAGGTGAGCTGATTGGCAGCCATTCAATAGGCTGCTATGTCCAAGAGGGCTGCATTACTCAGTGCTCCTATTCGATAAGCTGCAGTGTCCGAGGGTGGGGGAAGATGCAATACTCAAGGCTCCCATTCAAGAGAGGGAATGCTCACAAACAGAGGCTGTGCATGTCAGCACAACGCAAGTATTCTGTAGGGCAGCAGTGAAGTCAGTATGTTCAGGGATGGACGGATGTGGTACCTGCGATTTTTGGATTCATGGGGGCGGGTGTGCGGAAAGCCATGTCTGTGGGAGGGCAGAGAGTGCGGGGGGCGGAGAGGGGTGGGAACGATGTATGTGTGGAGATTGTGGAGGCCAGCGATGAAGCCAGCGATGTCTGTGAGAGAAAGGGGGGATGGTTTTTGGGCCAGATATGAGTCAACGACATCTGTGGGTGTTGGATGGCAGTGAACTGGATGCGATGAGTTCTGTTCGGTGATCTCGCAGCGATGTACGCTTGCGCGGTTTCCCGCTCATCGTGCTGATTTCGGGCTCTTTGGTGCGAATAGGTCATTGCCGCCAACTCCCCCCACCCCCACCACCACGCCCCCCCCCCCCCCTCGCCCCCCGAGCGTTTAACGATATACCCGATTGTGACCTCTGCATTGCACAGTGTGGAGATTCTTGTCTGAAATTGCACTCAATAAAACAGTCGTGATCTCGAACAGTTTAGTCGCCAATTCAGCACTTTTGAGAGGATCGCCCTCGTGTTGTCTAACTTTAGCCATGCTAGAATCTCTAGTCTTTACAAACAAATAAGTTAATGTTTCCAGCTCCAATGTGTTATTATTTTCATGAAAAGTTTTAAAAGTCAATATACTTTCCGACCAGTGATGTTCGGAGTTTTGCAAATAGCTTGCTGAAATGTAGGTATTTATATACTATGTTTCTATCTTAGGATAACGCCTTTTTTCGACGTTTCTGGTTGAAAATGTCTCGTTATATGGTCTAAAGGGAATGGTTTAAGAACAGGGCAAATTTTAAATAGTGCACAAACTCATTATTGCACTTTCTTCCTTCATGGCTCTGTAACATGGGACCAAGCAGCCTCAGTTTTTCGCGAATCTTTATAAATTTCTATTTAGGTAGGATCGTTTTGGGTTAAGATGGTGAATCGGAAGGTGCCTTAGGTTTGTCACAGTCCAATTTGTAAGGAATATAGTCACGTGCAATTGTCCGTCCGTCCGTGGGGAACAGAGTGAATGTGGCTTTGGAATGTAGATGCGCTGCCTGTCAAACATTATGTTTTTTTGTCCTGCAGGATGCGCTCGAGTTTCTTGGAGGTTATTTATGCTGTATCGTCTGAATCAGCATTTGGGATATTTGCAATGCAGCACAGCAGCAGTGGTGTTCTGCAATGCAAGGCTCAATATTCGGATTTACTTTCAATATGACGCATTTAGTGAATAATCCTCCCATAAAACTGGAGATACACTCATGAGTACAGGGTAGCAGAGTTTTCACTATATTTTACTTCAAACAAACAAATTCGCAATTAAAAAAAAACTTACTATAAGCTTGATCAAGCAACTGTAGATCTGCAATATTTGCAAAATTTATTCACGACCAACATAACAACGCAAAAAATGCATTGAATGAAATCGACACTGTTAACACAATTAAATACACATGGGTGTTTGAAAAGACAATCAGCTCACGAGCCAGATGAGCATGCATGACAATGTACGAAACAAGAAAAAAATGAAAAACGTGCATTGGTACGAAGAACATATTGCGAACGAGCAAAAATGTTTAGGTTTCAATTTTCAGGGCGCTTCCAGATCAGTGAGTTATGTGGAACACGATTTCAAGGGGGAAGTGGGGGGCACTCACACGGTACTCCATGCACATATTAGATGAACCTATACAATTTTCATGTTCCCATTTGGCTTCAGATAGCAACAAGTGAAAATTGGGCAGATGCATCATTTCTGTCCGAATAGCTTAACTTACCATCCTCCTTACGACAGGCTGCAAGGTCAATGAAAAATGCTAAGTTAAAGGCATAGTTGAATATAAATCTCGATAAAATGCTCCATATCTTTTTCTTTGTAAGGCCTTTTCTCCAACCGAGCTAGCATCGACATTGGCTTTTCTTTTACCAACCTAACTCCTATTGTGGATTGTTGAATCTACTGAACCTAACGTCGATCTGATGAAATATAATGGACCTCAATAATTATCTTAATGATTTTCCTTTCAACACCATGTTCTGCTTCATTTCATATCGAAGCTTTCGCCGAATTACAAATTTGCATCAAGAATAAAAATGCCGTATAAGCACAACAGATCTGGCAGCATTTACAGAGACCGAGTGCGACTGGTTCCTTATAAGAAGTCCAGACTGTTTTTGACAGAATATATATATTATATATATTATGTGCGCCTTGTAACACGGTGACTGAATTTTTATGAAAATGGACAGATACTCTGGTGTAGGATGGAGGGGAAGGCAATCCAAAAGTGAATGTATGCAATATTTAATAAACAGTGTGTAGATGGATGGGAAGTATTAAAGCTTATACTTGTTGAAGTCATTATTTGATCATGAGGGCTCAAAATCTTCTTTCAGAAGATGACACTGTTCCTTCATCTTGTCTCAGGGTTCACCAAGGCATTGAACCAGTAAAGGAGAATGATGTGCACATGTGATCAATGTGTTGAGGTAAAGCTTTCAGCAAAACTTATGTTAGTTCTATTTTTGTTGACGGAGCAAATATGTCCCACATGATGGTCAGCTAGACAATTCACTCCAGTGTAGGGCAGACGGCACTGCGTGCAGAAGATACATTCAAACCAAAAGAAGAAAGTGCAAGTGAAACATTGTTTATTCCGAACGAATGATTGAGGGTTGAATGGTGACGAGGCATCAGGTAAAATGTGGCGTAAAGCACATTGGGTAATTGCAAGGGAATGCGCTTTGGGTTTGAGGCCTTGGTGTGAAGGAGAAATAGACGAGGGAGACCGGGTATGACGAAGGGCGTTATTATGGGATGCTGACTGTGTTGGCGGTGTGGCAGTGGTGAGGTTTGATTTCTGGTGGCATAGTGACAGAGTATGATCCTCTGAACGCGGAGGATGATGGGGTGGAATGGACAAAAGATCAGATAATGGGTCGAAACCATTTCAGGATGTGAAAACAACAGAAACACCAGTTTTGAGATAAAACATTTTTAATGCAAAAAACGCAAGTCAGAAGCAATTGATTCGACGGTGGTGTGATCAGAACAGATGCGATGGAGACAGATAAACTGGGAGAATGGAATATTGCTCACAAAAAAAAACCGATATGCGAAGCAATCCTTACAGTGGCTACGAGAGGTTGTTTTTATATCGATTATTGTTCTATGTTTGTCATTTGTGACGTTCCATCGAATCCATTTGTCGTGGCGTATGAAAGGAAATAATGGGATACGACAGAAAGTGGCAAATGGCAACAGACATGTATGAGAGCCCCCACCCACAGTAATGTTGCATGTGTTTATCGATTATTCCTTTGCGTCATTCCCAGTTACGCAAAGAAACTGGTGGCAAGGATTACATACAGGCGTTTTCTATTTCTCTACCAAGCAGGAAGAAAGTATTTAGGCCAAGCAAAACCAGGAAAAGAAAACTAACCTCATTGCTGCCGACGGAGAATATTAGTTAGCTAATGTGGACATTTGTAACAAATGCTCGAAGACATATCATAGATCTGGCTGCGGTAAATTCGGGACTGACGTTCAAGTCAATGCTCATTTAAATTCGAAAAGAACATTAGCTCCTGGAAAAGTGGCCGCAGAATGCAATTCAGGGAAACGAGTATGGTTAGAAAAATGCTGGTGTTTTCGGTGTTGTCGCAGATTTGTTTCATGAGAATATGGAGCAGTACTGCTTGTACACGAAATATTATTATTAACTTGTTGTTGCGGAATAAAATGGACAGTTTCGTGCATATTGTCCTCAACATGATGGGAGGAAAATCTTTCACTCTCCTCCACAGTCAAATGCGAGGCCAAACACTGAAAGAAACAGGCAACTTGTGGAAACGTTGCAAACAGATTTTAAAATAACCCTCTGGTATTCACAAGTTGCTATAGCGTTAATTAAAGAAATCAAGCGGCAGGTGGCGGATGACATGTTTTGGCGGTGGCTGGGGGTTGTGGAGACGGGTGCGTGTTTATTCTTAGTCGCCGTAAGACGTGGATATGTTCAATTGGTCAATTTGTTTCAAAACATATAACACTTTCAGAATATTGCACATTACTGAGAATTGTTTGATGACACCAATCAAGAGATGCTTGCTTGAGCACTCGGTAGCAAAGCAACAGAAACAAAATGCGCGCTCATTGAGTGTAATATCAGTCTAATAAAAGCAGTGGAAATCACTTTTTCCATCGAATTCCATGAAAATAAAACTCGGCAATTCAGATCATTCTAAATGGGGCTGCACGGTAGCATAGTGGTTAGCACTGCTGCTTCGCAGCGCCAGGTCGCCAGGTTCGAATCCCGGCTTGGGTCACAGTCAGTGCGTAGTTTGCACGTTCTCCCCTGTCTCCGGTTTTCTCTCACATTCTGAACGTCGTGCCGGTTAGGTGCATTGGCCCAAACAGGCTCCAGACTGTGGCGACTCGGGGAATTTCACAGTAACTTAATTGCATGTAAGCCTTACTTGTGACTAATAAATAATCTTTAAACGTCATTCAATCATGCGCACATATAACAGCTGAGACAATAATGAAAGCTGCCGTGGTCCCGTACATGTTAACTGAATGCCAAACCAGGGCAATATGGTGCGGTCTGCCCTTGCCAGAACATGGCATGTCACAGCATTGTGGGAATGAACACAGAGAGTGTGCTTGCAGGAGCAAAAGGCAAACTCTAAGTATAATTGAAAGGGAGGAATAAACCAAAACATTTAAACCAAGTAAATGTAGAACTATTAGGTTCGAGAAGAACAAAGTGGCACATTGTCAGAGGATGTGCTATCACTAAATTCCCTATGCATTTCCAAGACTACCACATGGGTGCTCGGTCACTCCACTCCTGGAAGGACAGCCAGAATGGATCCAGGAGAAACCTGGGGTTGCGTCTTCACTCGAGTCAGGGTATTTTTACAATGAGAAACACCAGCAAATTCTCTTACGGCCATGAAGTATCGTGCAGGTCTAAAATATTCCCCGAAAGGACAGCATTGAAATCATTATCAGTCAACGGATAATCAATAAATTACCCTTTCCTCCAATCGGAGGGAATCTACCAACGTTGACATGTTATTTATGGCATCAAAAGAACTGATAGAAGTGATGTTCAACGAAAACAAGGCCTCGCCAGTTTTTATTGGTTGTTTCTAGTGAAGAATTAGTGCGTATGAAGGACAATGCAGTAAAATAAAAATGAAAGATGGAAGACAAGCGCATTTTTGAAGGCACAAACTCCACCATGTGCTGTTAGTTCTAAGGTGGAGCCTGTCTTGTTATGGCTTGTAAAGACTGGAGTTTCGCAATTTTCAGGATCACCGAATGGGCCAGGACTGTTTGACCAGATGAGAATAAATATAACTCCTTGAGGATTTATGGGAACATTATTGACACAACATTTCCAGAGTGATATGTCAAACTGTAAGCATTATCTGACACTGAAGATATTTTGTCCAGGTTGGCAGGCGGTCAAATGCTAATCAAATTTGACTTGGGCCAGCCCCACTTGCAGTTGGGTGTGGACGGAAAGTCACAAAAACTTTTAAGAATGGTTTGCTCCAGCAGCAAAGATTATTTTTTTGAATCACAAATGAATGTTTCAGCATTTTTTTCAAAATACAATGGGTCTGCCCGTCAGCGACTGACTGCAATGTAATGCTATCTCTTAGACATACCATTTCCTGGACGAGATGAACAGGAGGACGTTTCAATTTTGGAAAGCTACTCTGTATCCATTACCGGGCAGTGGTAGCAGCGTCTATTTGGACAAATGTGACGTCTTCGAAACTTCATTGCATTACATGATCATTGCGATTAATGCCAGCTTTCTTCAGAAAATTATCTCAAATGCATTACGATCTAACAGGTGCAGTTACATCACAACATGAGCCGGTTACGTTCCCTCATGGGATCTTTCACGTGTTACTAAATATTTGTCCAAGTCTTGGCAACAATTGTCTCTTAAAGTCTAGTGCAAGAACTCAATGTAAAATTCGGTTGTTTCAGGCAAAGAGGGTATTACCTACGTCCAATTCTGACTGGTAAGATCGTATGCGCCGCCGTAAGGTACAGCAACATTGGTCTCCTACATCATGCCGGATCATAGAGAATGACAGATTGATTGTGATTCCAGAACCTTTGGAAAATCTGGGAGCAACTGTGCAGAGATTGAACAGGAAGCACTGGGGATCAGCATTGCTATCAGGAAATTCCATGGGGCAGAGATGATATTGCTGACAGATCAACGTCGAGGCACTGACATTTTTGGTCTGCACATAAATTTATTCCCTCGCTGCAAGTCCAGGCAACGACATTTCCCCTATCTGCACATACGGACTCCATTAAATAAGAGCAGTCAAGTTCTTATGGCAGCGTAAATGGATTGTCATTGTGGTCATTACCTCACTGTTGAGTCAGGGCACCTTCTGTGAATGTTTGGAGTGATTGCCAGATCACTATTAATCAAAAGGGTGTTGCCGGAGCGGCTTGACGTATACTGTACTGTTGTACACATGAAAACAATAACAGTAATTTGTTTCTGGAGGCCCGAAATTGATGCTGTGTTTGTAGAAATGGCGATGACATAGTTTCCTGTGCAACCACAAAAAAGGTCTGCCACAGTCATCATGATGTGGAGATGCCGGCATGTATGTGGTGTATGTATGTATGTATGAAGGTGCCCTGTCTCAACAGTGAGGTAATGACCACAATGACAATCCATTTACGCTGCCATAAGAACTCGACTGCTCTTATTTAAAGGAGTCCGTATGTGCAGATAGGGGAAATGTCGTTGTCTGGGGTGAACACAGTAAGAGTTTTAACAACACCAGGTGAAAGTAGTTGAACTTTAACCTGGTGTTGTTAAAACTCTTACAGTTATCATGCCACATACATGGATGTGGCCAGAACGCACTTGGCCTGGTGTGCCTGTGGATTTTGCACTACCATTTGAAGGACACGGGCTTAGTAATTGTTGGCATTTACACCAAATTTCCAGGGGCCACTGTAAAGATATTTATCTCATCTTAAAATGGAATTGTGAAGCTGGGAGAATTTTAAATTTGATTTGAATTTCTACACGAGATTCTGCACAACAACCAACCTCAATTTTTGGAACAGTATATTGAGAGCTTCTGGCCAGTGAAATGTGTTCAACGCACTACATTCGTGCCGTGTCATCCCACCAGTTATCGGTTCGCAAAACCTTTTATTAAATTGAGGAAATATGTTTTGAAAACATCTAAAGAACATGTTGCACTGATACAACATTTTATGGAAAATCACATGTCAGGACTGTAGCCAGAGTGCGGAATGCAACAGCAATAATTACAATAACGATCCCGACAACAAAAAAAAGCAACGGCATTGTTAGATGAAATAACAATTTTAACAGAGAACGGAGCATGTTGGGAGAGTTGGCAACGTTGTAATTATACACAGATGCAGGTTAAAATATTGCAGTACGTCGTGCCCTGGCTTGTATTCTGTGACGTGACGGTCCCTTTGTTGACCAAATGACCACGGTTGTGTTATCTTTGCTAGGCCCTTCGGGGCCATGTTGCCATATGTGGTGAGACTATGTAAATTGCATGCTGCTTGGTATAAACATTCGGAATTTTTTTGCAAGCAAATCCATTTTCTATGATGGAACGTAGTATTTTATTTCCGATTAGATAATTGGCAATGGCAGATACATTTATGGATGAATATGAAAGGTTTGGAACAAAGGCAAGTTTTTTTTTCGGAATTTGTCTTCAGCGACAGCTCCAGATCAGTCGTCGCAATTCTGCCCTGAAGGGCCATTTTAAGAGAAGACATCCAGGAACAGAATACATGGAAAGAGCTGACCTGGGCACTCCACTTCTTTCTGAAATGGGGTAGCATACAATTTCAGTCAAATAGTTAAAGTTTTTTGTTGAAGAGTTACAGTTTCAGTTGTATAATAGAAGTTGTATAATAGAGCTGAAGTTGCAATCATTGTAAGTTTGAGTTTTGGTACCTAATGTATTGACTGAACAAAAGTTTTAGCGAATTTGAGTCGACACTTTTCCTTTGGTTTGTTACACTCAGTGAAGTCCATGGAACGTGATTCAAGTTTAAAACCAAATTACAGGACAAAGACCTCTGCTGCATTAACCAGAATTATATAATAGCTGCCTTTTGCATTTGATCTTCCAAAGCATCCATGAATCAAGGAGATTATGTGCAACAGCAAGCCCATGTGGAACGACATGAAATCTAAGCAAGGCGCTGTGTTTTCTCCAGAGCCAAAAGGTTTTGTCTCCCAAAAAACTGCACAATCCATGGCAAAATAGATCTGCCCCTGATACGGTGAGCCTTAAGAAGACATTTTCTGAAGCAGGTATTTATTTATTACTCACAACTAAGGCTTCACTGCAATGGCGTTGCTGTGAAGTTCCCCTAGTCGCCACAGTGTGGCGCCTTTTCGGGTCAATACACATAAACAGCACGTCTTTCGTACCGTGGGAGGAAACCGGAGCACCAGGGAGGAACCCATGGAGACACGGGGGGAACGTACAAACATACAGGCAATGAACCAAGCCAGGAATCGAACCCAGCTCCCTGGCGCTGTGAGGGAGCTGTGCTAACCACTGTGCCACCGTGCCGCCCCATACAAAGATACAAAGCACAGCTGCCTGCTGGACAAACATATCCGCCCGAATTAGAACGGGAGAATAATTCACCCTCATCAAGTCATGAATACACTGTGAGCCAGTACACCACTGGACACTATAATGGAAGCCAATACCCCACTCTGCTGAGACGCAGAAACATCTTCGTGTTCTCATGTAAACGATGGAGAATCCAACAATAATTGTAGTAAGAGTGAGGATATGATCGTAAGCTGTCTTCGGGGTGTAATGATTAAAATTCCAGAGTGTCACACTTGACCGTTCAAGTGTGACGACCTTCAGAAGGCCAAAATATATTGAAATTACTAAACTAATGCTTCTTCATAATGTTGAATTTATTGAGGGGACGCTTAAATTAAGGGGCAGGGGCCCTGGTGTTGTTATATATTTCTCCCTTTTCGCTCATCCCAGATAACTTTGGTCGTAATGTATGCAAATTAATGAAGTGATGCGACGCAGAACGGGAAACAGAAGCAGCGATATGAGAGAGAGCACGATCGAATGTTTTGAATTTAGTTATTTGTTTTTCCTGAATGTGAATCTCCAAATCCAGAACAAACGGGGTTATTAGTGGTCTATTTGTTACAGGAAGAGGAGGCCGAAGTGGCAATAAAAGGAAAGGCATTGACGAAGAGGGGACATATAAAGGCGAGTGAATATTTGCGATTGCAAGCAAAATTGTTATAGTTTTCCAAATCCAGACGAGAGACTGAAGTGGCACAATTATATTATTTGATGCAAATGATTGAGAGTCGCTGGGACGACATGGAATAGGACTGCAGCATGCAGTGTTATCCATACCCACAAAAGTACAGTCATAAATCAGGCGCATGACGGTTCCTATTCTCAAATATGGGTTGTGAGACAAGATTGTAAAAAAAAAATGTTCAAAGAACAGAGTGGAGTCGTGGTGGATGAAAATGTTCTGCACCACTGCTGAAGAATGAAGCAGAGCGTTCAGAAAGCCTAATTTTGGAGGGCGACTGTATTAATTAATTGAGCATTCATCAAGATGCAGATGCGATCTGGTCCAGACAACCGGGAAATATTGATATGGTTCTTGTGCAGTCATGAACGGAACTGGAGAAACCAAAGCAGCAAGGCAGGCGAGGATGACTTCAAAGTCGGAAGAGTAGCCCTGCTGTTGTTTCCTTTTTTGGTAAGGAGGTAGAAAAGAGCTGTGCAGCAAAAGTGAACAATGCGTTCTTTGGATATGGAAGGAAGATCTCAAGAGGAAACGAGATCAGTAAAAGTCCTGTGAACTATTGATCAATGATCGATCACTTGGTCAGAATCTAGGGCAGGGTAGTATGAACTCACTGGGTTTTTGCGCTGAGCCGTTGTGAGGTACAAGCCAGTATGGCGAGAAACGATGTCACCCACCCAGTGAGATGTTCTACTCTCTAATTTAGTGTTGGATTGTTAAAGCAGAGAGCAAAAAGATCAGAACCAGACAGGTTGGAGGTCATCCGGCGGATAGATGACATGCGACAACTAATCGTGCATCTGACATTGTCATTAAAAATATGCTTTTGTCCATAAGTATAATGAACATATTATTTACGCATTCGTATGATGTACATCACCATGAGTCAGGAAGTTTTCTGAGCGGAATAGCAATTATGACGGAGCAAATCTCTTTCAAATGGGTAATTTGCAGATTAAAAACATTTGTTGAGTCACACACACTTCCCACTGCCTTGGAAAAGCAGCGAGCATAAAGAAGGATCCTACACATGTCGGATGTATCTTCTTCAGTGGGGGAAAAAGACCCAAAGGTATGAGATCATCTTTCAAACGACTCAAGAGCAGCATCTTTCATGCTGTCATCAAACCTTTGAATGGACCGACCATATATTAATATGATGCTTCTCTCCACCCAAACTTTGACTTTAGCACTATATTCTGCACGTTTTCCTTTCCCGATCCTCTATACACTCTATGAGCGGCATGTTTTGTATGCATAGCCCGCAAGAAAGCCCAACAAATTCACTGCATCCCAATACGTGTGACAATAATTAATCAAATCAAATCAAATCAAATCAATTGCTGTGCACAATAGATATAAACACAGCTCAGCCTTTGGAGTTTCAACATTTTAAACCTTATGATAATGAAATACTGAACGGGCTTTCTGCATGACCGTCACATTTGCTCATGATACAAAGATACGAGGGAGAATTGCGTTCGAAGTGATTCCAAACGATGCAAGCAGTCCATTGACCAGGATTAGCAGGCAGAGTAAATTATTTCAAAATGACGTCATCAAATTTGATAGCGTATACAGAAGAATGAATATTATTTCTGTGAGTTTTCCTGCAATCCTAAATGAGAAGACGACAGCCAGAACATTTTGCAAAGACTTGTCCTCGTTACTGAAGGGGGCATACAACTAGGAACAACATTTTCAATCCTTTGGATTTCTTGATATTCATTACCGGTGTGTACAGTGTTGCATTTGAAAAAAAATGGGTAATGGAAGCAAGGCAATACGCTAATCATTTAAAATAACGCCATTCACTCAAAACACTGCGAAACCTTCCGGTGGAATCCCGCTGATGACTATCCTGGAATGCATTTAAGAATGCATTGACATGATTTTGACTCATGTTGGAAACATAAGTGATATTTGGAGCAGGTGTGAAAGTGAAACTGAAGGCAGGGAGAGGCGAGTGTCGCCCGGACATTGGCATAGCTACTGAAATTTCACGTCAAACATTTTATCCATCCCGTCATCGAGTGTACTGGCTACTGAATGTGGATACAATTACAGTCTTCACAAGGCGACCCGTGTACAACTGGCTGAATAACGAACACTATTGCAATCTCAGTCTGAATCTCAACTCTGGTATCTTGATAACATGCAAACTATAAATATACTTTAACTTTTCTGAGCACTTGGGGAATCTAATTATATAAACGATAGAATGTAGGCCATCTAGTTACTTGGCCAAGAGCACACGGGGGTGGAAGTAATGTACTGTAAACAATACATGATTCGCTTTCAAAATCATACTTCTATTCATTTTTTTGCACATGGCTTGAGAAAATTGTATTTCCTCTGGACAGTTGCTTGGTATACTGACAAGAAACAGAGCTGTGGTTAATATATCTGGGTTGCCTACGGTGGTATACCTGCTGCACAGTCTGTTTTAACCCTTATACGGTGGACAAATAACTGCGAGTCGACGTCTGGTTAGTTCAATCAACATTTATTTAAGACACACAATCAATATTCGCCCACCCAACCAACAATATGTTATCTTTACAGAAAATACGAGAGTTCAAGTCCAATACAATACCTTGACTTAACTTTGCTTGACTGGCAAGTCCCCAAGCAGACATTGGCCTATATCTGTGCGCTGGTCTCGCTCGTCCTCTGCGTAGCCTGGTCCTTTGGTCTGGTCTGGCACTCTGACTCTGGTCTTCCTTCCTTCTCGGGTGTGATGGCTCTCCTCGTGCTGGTCGTCGCTGGGGACGATCACCAGTGTTGTAGCTCGTCCATGGGGTCAGAGTGAGAGAGAGATTCTTGGTTGTGCAGCACCGTTTATACCCCGTTGGGGTTCGCGCTCCTTTTGGCCATTGCCAATCAATCGATCAGGACATGATCACCCTGATCGATAAAGTCCAACCGGGTGTTGCCACACCAATCTCTGGGTGTGTCCGCAACGGCCATGTCTGCAGGTGCAGGGGGCACGTCGGGTTCACATCTCCCTCCCAAATAAGGGGTTACGGTGCCCCTATGTCTGCTAAACAACCCAGTTTGACCACAAAGTCTCTTTTGTCCTGGTGATGACCCATATCCTTTGTATTCACTCGTCTAATTTGCAGCCTGTTTATCTCTGTCTTTTAGGCTGCAGCCTGTCGCTTTAGTTCTTGTCCAATTATCCCAGAGTGCTTTACAAATTGCCATTTTAAATGGCCCGTATGGCCACAACAGAAGCTGCAGGTTCATGCATTGAAATTTAGAAGTTTAAGTTAAGGAGCCAGGAAAGATTTACAGATATGAAATTTATTGAATGCAATATCTCCTAAAATTGCAACCGAAACTAAGCTGGCTGGAAGTGTGTGACGCTTAGATATGGCTGGGTGACTTGTACATGCTGCCTGTGTAGGCAAATACTTGGCAAATGCAATAAAATGTGGATAAAATTGAGGTTATTCACTGTGATTGCAAGGAAGGAAAATTATTTTCCGAATGGAGCCATTTAGGAAAAGGGGAAGTGAAAGTGACCTGCTGTCCTGGTAGGACAGTTGCTGAACAATTGCATGCAGGAAGATCAGGCTGTGAAGAATTTCAATGACATGATGGCCTCCATAGCAAGATGATTTTGTTATAGGCGTTTACAGGGCTACAGTATGGTTACACCTGTGTACTGTGCGAATTTTGGTCTTCTAATCTCAGGAAGGACATCTTTGATACTGAGCGAGTCCAGCGATGGATCAGCAGACTGGTTCCTGGGATGGCAAGTCTAACATAAATAGAATGACTGAATCGACGAGACTGGTACTCAGTGGTACTCACTTAACTTAGAAGAATAAGAGGGGATCTCATTGAAACATGTGACAGATTAACTGCTAACTTTTAAACTGTGATCGATAGACGTCTGCAGAGAGAAATGTGTGAGAAATTAGGAAAGGAAAAACTATAAGTTGTTATTTTGCTGTAGTGCCACGATCAGTTTGGAGCTTGTAACTTAATGATTTTGAATGGAGGAAACCAGTTTCCATCGAATTGTACAGCAAATACTGCAAGATTCTCAACAAACATGCAACAGGCTGTCAGAAGTAACCTGCCTAAAATGCATCATTCGATTTTTATGCTATTGATATGATTGGTATTCAATTGTTTTAGAGGTGCAGGTAACATACGTTAACATGACTTCATGTTTCAAAAAATACAACAACGTTATTTCATCAATCAATAAAGTGGATCACCAGCGAAATCTAAAGTTACGAATTTCCGACTACTTTTCTAAGACAGAGAGATCGTCGTTCAAGGTGCAGTAAGACAGGGCAATTTTTTTATCAATACACTTTTACATTCGGTGATAATGTGAAATATAAATTTGCATTGATCGAATAATTTTCGTTTAGGAACATAATTCACTCTTGTCATTTGTGCAATTCTCATTCTTACCTTGTTTACACTTGCGTAACTGATCCTCTGAAAAACAGATAGTCGTTGAGCTCATCCAATTCTTGCGACCTTCCTCTCACTACGATATCTGTCTCACATATAGCATTACATTTGGAAATTGAAATAGAGGACCTGAAATTCGCGATTGTCGGGCGTACAAAGTCAGAGAGAAATTGCACAGTTCATGGTATCCTGAAGGTGAAGCCAGTGCTGTTGGATGGAAGGAACAGGAGGATCAATTAATCAATGTTTCCCTTGAAGGCCCATTTGAAATGCTTACTGAAATGTGCAACAACACCTAAAGGTAGGGAACAAGAATTCTGAAAATCGAGTGAAATTGCGTGAAATTAGAAAGAAACTGAAGTAAAGAGGATTTTGTTTTCCATTATGTCTTAATTCCCCCATAAGGCGAACACAACAGATTCAAGATGCTATTGTTCTTTGCACGAAACTACCTGTAGCGCATCGTTTCACTTTTTCTTCTGCAAATGAAAGCATGGAATATCTTTAGGATGATACTCTGTTTTACATCAAAGATGCATAATCTATAAAGTAGCAAGATAAACGGGAGTTTAATTACAATTTGAGAATTGTATAACCATGTTACAATCAAATGGAAGAACAGGCATTGAAATGAACAATTATGTGTCTGCTGACCCCTTTAAGAAATAGTTATTAAAACCATTGTCTTGCTCTTTGTTTAGTTGTTACTTAATTTGGCGCTTCAATTTCCAATGAATTTGTGCACTCGTCATTTCAGAAAAGAAATAGATTACTTATCAGTTCCGTTGGCTTCATAGAAACCTGTTGATTTCTCTCATTTGATAATGTTAGCAACTCATTGGATATGCTCCAATGGCCATTTACTCTGCCAATGCAAATGATTTCAAAACGTTAACTTTTGAAAATGATATAGCTCCAAAGGCCCAGAATATCTTGCGTGGTTAACAATTCACTGATAAACAAACCGCTGACAGAAGTCTGAAACAATGAGATCGTGTCCTGGAGAACACAAGTCACGCTAATCCAATTCAATATCCGCGGCAACACAATCCATGCAATGGCGTGTGCAGTTCCTTCCTTTACACAATGTATACGTTGCTGGTTATCCGAACAATTATCGTCCATTCACATTTTATTTTTTGGGGGGACGCAATGAACAGTTGTGGCACCATGCTCAGCACTGCTGCCCGCGAGCGCCAGGGACCCGTTTTCGATTTCGGCCTTGGGATAATCTGTGCTGTGTTTACACATTCTCCACATGAGGATTACACCGGATGCTCCAGTTTCCTCTCTCATGCCACAAGTGGATTATATGCATTATCCATGCTAAATGCACTCTTGTTTTCCAAAAAAATCACGAGGATAGTTGGATACGTCATTACGTTACGGAGAGATGTTGTGAAGCTGAGCTTGGAGCAGTCTCGTTTTGGCCGAATCGGATCCTGCTGTCTTTCAGGGACTCGATGGTTCTATCTTCTGTAACAGCTGCAGGCTCAGTAATGTAGGTGCACCATTCATGCTGTTTGGCAGTATGTTCCAGGATATATATATATATATATATATATATATTGTTTCAGGTCTGAATGTTCGGTAACGTAGAGGGGACGTCCATCAGTGTCCCCCATATGTCTGTTGCACTTGTTCTTCTGGATTGTAGGCGTTGTGCTTTTAGGGAAGTCTCCCGAAGGAGCACTGCAGACTTTCCACTGTGCAGTATCTGGGTGGTCCACATAGCAAATAAAGATTGAAAATAAAGACAGGTGGAATGTGTAGTATGCGTGTCGGCCTCATTGTTCCTGGAGCGTCGAACGTCTTCTGCATTGTTGGACCTGCAACCATTCAAGCAATCAATGAACATTCTATCACACCTTTGACCTGTACCATGCTAATCTGCTGAACTCTCTGCAAAGAAATAAGGTATGTTACTCTCCACGCGATTTCTAGCATCTGACCTTCTCAAGTAGCCGTAGTATTTGTGTTTCTACGCAACCTCAGTCACCAATGACGTTATATGAAGCAGCGCTGCAATACACAACAAAAATGTTTGGACGATCAGCTTTTTTTTGACAGGGAAGTGCGCCTCTAAGCATATTTCAACCTCTCCTTCCAAACTAGCACTGCCAAATATTTGAATGTGTTTCCTCTTTATTTGCAGTAGATTATTAATGTTCAATCACGAACACCCTTCATCTGCTCACATTTCCTTTCCGTGGTAAAAACATTTGATTAGATTTGATTTGATTTGATTTATTATTGTCAATGTTTTGGCATACAGTGAAAAGTATTGTTTCTTGCGCGCTGTACATATAAAACATATCGTTCGTCGAGAATGAAACGGGAGAGTGTAGATTGTAGTGTTACACTCATAGCTCGGGTGTAGAGAAAGGTCAACTTAATGCAAGGTAAGTCCATTCAAATGTCTGACAACAGCAGGGAAGAAGCAGTCCATGAGTCGCTAGGTACGTGACCTCAGACGTTTTTTTCCGAAGGAAGAAGGTGGAAGAGAGAATCTCTCTGGTGCGTGGGTCCTAAACTATGTTGGCTGCTTTGCTGAGGCAGCCGGAATTGTAGACAGAGTTAATAAATGAACCCATTACAATGGATGCTGGATATTGAAGACGAAAAAAGAAAATGCTGGTGAGAGAACAGACCTAATGCTTCGAATCTGGACATTCCTTTGACCTGATGAAGCGTCATCCAATATCAATGTCTTAACCCTGTTCTCCCCTCAGAGATAATGTCGCATATGCTGAGTGTTTCCAGTAATTTATTTTCTTGTGTCTTTTAGTACTTTCTTCTCCTTCAAATGTTACATTTTATGACTGGTCCGGTCCCTTCGCGCGATTTACGTTAAATATTTTGTCATCACATTCCGTCTCATTTCTACTCCTCCGTCACCGAAATGTTGATTCCATTGTTCTCTGAGTCTATTTGTTTTAGCCGGTCCCTCGCCGGGATCGATTCCACTCATTCCTTAAACAGTCGTTGCACTGCACATTAGTTAGCTCTGGCCAAATGTGCTTCAATTTTCGATTAAACATGCCGACCTGGAACATCAATACATATTATTTCATGGTGATTCTCACAGTAAGGATTGTTCTTCTCTTTTTCTGCTGATGTCTTTTCCACTCATTCAATTTCAAATTCCCATTCCCAGGCAGGTTACAGTCTTCTGTTTTTTTTTGTCCGCGCATTGCTAACGTAAACAGATACAACGCTTGCTCTTACCCAATGCAAAAGTAGTTTACTTGGTACCGGGGATACTTCTCCTGCATCTGTTCGAGCACTGTCTGCCTTTCATTTGGAACGAAAGCATCAATTTAAATGACTTTCTTCTCAATAGCTTTTCAAATTACCTGTCAATCCGCATTCTTCACTGAAAATGCGTTACGTGAAACGGCACAAATTGCTTAGCATACGCAGACATGCACACAGGTACCAACCAACACACATAAATATGTACAAGCACACACACATACACATACATCTCCAGTGTATGTTTTCGTGCGCCATACATTCGCTTGCATGAATTATCAGTTGGAAATGCTTTTGAAAACATAACAATATTCTCTCAGTTGCACTGCCGTATGGCAACTTTTGCCTTTGTTTTCATTATTATAGCACACTATGTCTTCTAAATGTGCCTCTCATTATGAACGGATAGTTGTGATATACTTTCTGAAATAATAAAATACTTAAAGCTCCCTCTTCACCTGCGTCATTGAGGGCTTGTTTAATCTTCTCCAGTTCTATAAAATAAATCATTATTCTCCTGATTTTCAAAACATTACATAATCAGCAAGTCTGCTCCCTCCAACTTCACATTATTGGTAGACTATGAACGCGTACTTCATTTGGCATCAAGTTCACTGTTCGTTTAGCTTCGACAAATAGTCCACAATTTCACATTCTGAAGTTACCTCAATAGAATTACTGCTTGCAATGAAAAAAAAGCATAGTTTCTTCGAGATTGACGAAGTGGTTCAGAATTGCTGCACAATTGCATGAATGTGCTTGTAGTCGGTGAGCTTTAAAAAAAATGCATTTATTTCCCTTCACATCTCTCCCAAGGTAGACCAGGCATCTTCCCCTCTTCACGTTGGGCCTGAGAGTGCAGCGTAAGGAAATCAAACATTAGCATAATTAAGAAAAAAGTAAAGCAGCCTAAGACTGGAGAATAAATATAAACTGTACTAAAGCCGTGTTTATGCCCTGTGCATAAGCGAATGTGATTGATTTTCTGTAGTTAATACTATTTTACGAAAGAAGTGATGAATACTGCGAGCAAAACAAAAAGAAATCTGGAATTTCCACGTCGTGAATCCAATGATAGGCAAATGACCAAACTTCAGGGTTCCCGGGATTGGTTGCACTGGTTTGTGTATGACATGCAAGGAAGTACCCTGAACAAACCATTGGAAGTGCCTTCACTGATACAGCGCTCACAGGTCTAACAAATGTCCAATATAGCGCTTCTGCACAAGAATCACTGGTGCAGCATTCCAATACATTTCCTACCACCAAATCACAGACAAAATCTGTGTAAGCAGTTGTTCAATGCACATCACATATTCTAAAATGCTGACCAGAATAATTAGGGTCATCAAGAATTGTTTACATTCTTAACAGATAATTATCAGTTATTCTAACCAATAAACAACCTTACTGACAAGTTCGACAGATGTCGGAATCTTGAGTTACGATCATTTGAATGGCATGTAATTTTACTCCACTTCAGGGATGTCAGATCTGTGCACACCTTTTAGCAACACCATTAGTTCACTCTTGCAAAATAAAAATAGTTAGAAATTTGCGATTGTCCAAATGGTTATTTGTGGATGCTGGTAAACGTCATTTAGTATATCGAATATACATTGGGACGTCTAACAACGCAGTCAATTAACTAATGGTAGTTTTACCTATGTCTTTCTCGATTACCCTTTCTTCTGTACGGGGAAAGAGGAATTGTATAATATAGTGAATTGCAGGCATTTCTGTAGATGCTTGAAAAAAAATGAACAGTTAAATCCATTATTAATGTAAAAATGAGCGAAAAAATGCAGAGACTTCAATGGTGAAAAATAACTTCTCTCGTTGGCAAATCAGCAATAACGCAAAACAGGTGCTTGCATCTCGTCAAATGCATCACATTGTGCGTGTGTGGGCCTCTGTGTGTGTGTGTGTGTGTGTGCGTATGTGACTGTGCGTGTGTGTGTCTATGTGTGTTTGTGCCTGTCTGTGTGAGTCGCTGTAAAGAATCTAGAACTGCAGATGTAAGGATGCAGTGACGTATGCATTTGTACAAAAGGCATTAACGTCCATCATCAATAAAAATGGCAATCGACTTTAGTTTATTTATTCCTTTATTTTATCAATCTACTTTCCTTCGGGTCTCAATGACGTACCCAGTTCCCGATTTATTTATCATTTATTTATTTATTAGAGCCACAAGTCGGCTTACATTAACACTGAAATGAAGTTACTGTGAAAATCCCCGAGTCGCCACACCCCGCCGCCTCGGATGCACTGAGGGAGAACTTAGCATGGCCAATGTACCTAACCCGCACGCCCTTTGGACGGAGGGACGAAACGAGAGCCCTGGGAGGAAACCTTTGCAGATGCAGAGAGAAGGTGCAGACGTGGCAAAGACAGTGAACTAAGCTTGGAATTGAACCCGCGTCCTTGGCACTCTGAGGCAGCAGCAATCACTGTGACAGCCTAATGTGAGCCTACCTGCGACACTGACAAATAAAGGTTACGAGAGCATTCATTTTACTCTGTAGGATATAAGATTACTCAGTAGGCGCGCGAGTTCTGCAAATTTCGAATGGTTTGGCAGTTTCAGCATCCTGCTCCCCACATTTTAGAATATGTCTTTCATGACATAAGCGAAGATATAACGCAGTGTTTACTCCTAAAGCATATCTAGAAGATGCAGCTCATTTTCCTTAGCTATAATGCATCCATTTGCAGCTCATACATTCTGCTACGTGGCGCTATTAAATATCGGGCTCTTTTCACAACTTTGATCTGCTGATTGCACCCCCTGCCTTGAATGGATTTATAATACCCGTGCCGACAATAAAAATTGCTCTCCTTTATCGACACAGAAAATGCATCTGATTCCTGAAGGCCATTTTCTTTAGCCAACAAATTTTGTTTCTGTTGGTAGGCCCATAAATACTGGAGTGGTAGTTGCCATAACCCTTGACAAGGCTTTCCAATAACGTTGCAACGGTCGTTCACAGTTTAATTGGATATTATTCCCTGTTTTCGTTAAACTTTCCAGCAACTCGCCCATGCTATGTGAAATCATTCATATTGTGTTCCTGGATTTAGTTCAATGACGGCACATAATTCGCAACACATTTATTTTACTGATAATTTGCTGTTTTTAATAGTCATTTAATATTCCAAACCTCGCTTTATCTCGCTAAATATGCTTTCGTTAGGAATAATCAAATCACTTGAGTGTTGAGTGGCCGCCCTTAAGATGCAGAGCATACTTGACTGAGTTAGGCCTCAATATGTCTGGGTAAAACTCGAGGCAATGAAAAATGAGGAGGCGATAGAAATTTCCACGAGCTGTGTTTTTTGCAGCTCCATCATTTCAGGTGCAGTAAGCGACAGCCACAATCCTCAGAGGATTGTTCTGGGCGCAATAATCGTGAGGTGTTTCATCAGTAACGTTCCTTCCATCAGAAAAGAAGTTTGGGAGTTCGCTGATGATTGCACATTTTCCGACGCACAAGTGAGGATTGTGATTTAATTATTTCCTCTTGACAGGACTTGTACAGTTGCACCAACACTTCAAACGCTAAAACATATTGGAAGTAGCAACCCACTTAAATGGAATCCGGCCACAAACATCCACTGGCTTTCACCTTCGCCGCATAATCGCAGCAATGTGTAACATTTGGATGTTGCACTGTAATACTGAACAGAGTGCTCATTTCCCATCACAACTCAAACAGATCAGCAAAACAGTCTTGAAGAATAAGGGCAATTGATACTTCCTAGCATCTCTATCCGCATTTTCCTCTCGAACAAACACAGTAAACTTACCAGGAAAAAATACTGCTGTCACCTCACTTCAGATGGATCAACACCAACGATTTTTCTCACTAACAGAGTTGTGGGAGTAACGATCCAACATGGACTGAAGCAAGTAGAGATGTAAGATCACAACCGCCTTTCTTAGGTAATTGCGGATGCAATTAGTCAGATAAGTCCAAATTCCTGAAATGAACAGGACACAAAGTTAACTGAAATAGTTTGCACTTTTGCACCGGAATGGCACTTGTTCAACTCATCACCAAGTGATTTAAGTAAGTTAATTTATTCGTCGTAAGTAGACTTGCATGCCCACTGCAATGAATTTATTGTGAAAATCCCCTGGTCGCCACAGTCTGGCTCCTGTTCGGATAAACTGAGGGAGGATCTTTCGTGACCAATTCATCTCACCTGCACAGCTTTAGACTTTAGGGGGAGGGCGGGGGGTCGGGGAGTGTGTGTGGGTTTGGGGGGGGGGGGGGGGGGAGCGGGGGGAGGGGGGGCGGGGTGGGGGGAGGGTGGGGAGGCGGGGGGGGGCGGAAATCGGAACATCCGGATGAAAGACACGCAGACACGGGGAGTATGTGCAAACTCCACAGACAGTGACCCAAGCCGGGAATCGAACCCGGGTCACTGGCATTGTGAGACAGAAGAGCTAACGACTGTGCCACCCCTATTTATTATTCACTCTTTATGCTCTGTTACATTGTTTGTTGGAAATCAAGATTTAGCTAAGCAAACACAAACGAAGCTGTCTTAGTGAGACGTTCGAGGGCATTCTTTTCCGTTTGGATAGTTCCAGCCTTGACAATTTTCATGGAAGCATATACACATTTGGATGAGAAGATACTTTAGGAGACTTGAACACTGTCGACTGCTCTGCCATTCAACAAATTCCTGATTGATCTTGCTATGACTTCCCATTGACCCCAATTAACCTCCCCTCACAATCCATCAAATGTATATCTACGTCTGGCTTAAAGCCACTGAAAGATGCGGTTTCAAGTGCCTTTGTCTGTGATACAAAAATAAAAGACTCAAGAATCATTGAGTGCGAACACGAATGTGCTGATACCTGTTTTAAATTGACCGTTTTTGTCAAGTGTTGATACCGAGCTCCAGATTCTGCGACATGAAGCAATGTTGTCAATTAATCAGTCTTTTAACAATTATTCAGTATCATTGTTGTCTGAGACCGCTCCTGATGGTTCCGCAACATGACATTAAATTTTACCCAGATAAAGTCCTGTTGATAACACTGCTGTACACTGTACACTGCTGTACACTGGTTGATAGTAAATATTCATCATGGAGTGCGGTTACAAGTGGTGTACCTCAGGGATCTGTTTTGGGGCCACTGCTGTTTGTAATATTTATTAATGATCTGGATGAGGGTATAGTTGGGTGGATTAGCAAATTTGCTGATGACACCAAAGTCGGTGGTGTGGTAGACAGTGAGGAAGGGTGTCGTAGTTTGCAGGAAGACTTAGACAGGTTGCAAAGTTGGGCCGAGAGGTGGCGGATGGAGTTTAATGCGGAGAAGTGTGAGGTAATTCACTTTGGTAGGAATAACAGATGTGTTGAGTATAGGGCTAACGGGAGGACTTTGAATAGTGTGGAGGAGCAGAGGGATCTAGGTGTATGTGTGCATAGATCCCTGAAGGTTGGGAATCAAGTAGATAGGGTTGTTAAGAAGGCATATGGTGTCTTGGCGTTTATTGGTAGGGGGATTGAATTTAGGAGTCGTGGCGTTATGTTGCAAATGTACACAACTCTGGTGCGGCCGCACTTGGAGTACTGTGTGCAGTTCTGGTCCCCACATTACAGGAAGGATGTGGAGGCTTTGGAGAGGGTGCAGAGGAGGTTTACCAGGATGTTGCCTGGTATGGAGGGGAGATCCTATGAGGAGAGGCTGAGGGATTTGGGATTGTTTTCGCTGGAAAGGCGGCGGCTAAGAGGGGATCTTATTGAAACATATAAGATGATTAGAGGTTTAGATAGGGTGGATAGTGATAGCCTTTTTCCTCTGATGGAGAAATCCAGCACGAGGGGGCATGGCTTTAAATTGAGGGGGGGTAGTTATAGAACCGATGTCAGGGGTAGGTTCTTTACCCAGAGGGTGGTGAGGGATTGGAATGCCCTGCCAGCATCAGTAGTAAATGCGCCTAGTTTGGGGGCGTTTAAGAGATCCGTAGATAGGTTCATGGACGAAAAGAAATTGGTTTAGGTTGGAGGGTCACAGTTTTTTTTTAACTGGTCGGTGCAACATCGTGGGCCGAAGGGCCTGTTCTGCGCTGTAATGTTCTATGTCTATGTTCTATGTACCAGGATGAATACAGCCTCCCGCGAAAACAATGGTGTCTAATAGCTTTGGTGGATCACAGCTGCTGCTACAGTTGTTTTTGTGACTTCAGAGCATTAGAATTCTCTTATTTCATATTGTGCTATAAACAAGACAAGTTCAAAGAAAATTTCATATCCTGCCTGCTTAAATAGACGCCATCCGATTCATGTGCCATCAGTGTTTCCATTCACACGCAATTGCTCTTATTCGGGTGATACGCTTGTGTTAAATAATTTCTCCTTTAAAAATCGCTTCAGGAATCTCCTAATTGGTTACTTTTTTAATCACCTTTGTCAGATGGTGCACTACAATCTCCAGAATCCTCCAGTTCTGTGCACTTGTTCGGTCTCGCTTTTAATGTAATCACAATTTGAGATGGCACTTTAAGCCACCGTTGTCCAAACACGTTACAATTCTTTCCCTGCAATGAACTGATTCTATACCGTTTGTCCTTTGTGAAACGATTCACAATTTTTACTTATTGACATCCCCGTTTTCCAGATTTTACTCTCTCCCTCTTTCTCGCTCTCCCTATATATATGTGTGTTGTGTGAGTGTGTGTGTGTACAATTAGGTGGCCACTCTCACAGCTTGGAAATGCACGGTTCTCATTACTTTGTGACCAATTTAAAAGTGCACAGTATAATCCCGACAGTGCAAAATAAGGCCATTCGACCCACAGGTCTGCACCGACTCTCCAAAGGAGCAACACGAGCAGGCACTGAACCTACATAGAGAACACTGCCCATTTCCCGTGGCTAATCCAATTAACATACACTTAATTGTACATCAGCGGCAACTCATCATGATCGATCCAGCTAAACGGCACACATTTGTGTGATGGACAGAGACTGGTCAACACGAAGGAACATTTATATATATATATATATATATATGGAGAACGGGCAAACTCCACAGGACTGTCAATCAACGCCAGAATTGACACCAGCTCCCTGACGCTTTCAGACAGTAGTGCTTATCTCGGTGTCATTTTCCTCTTTGTATTGAGCTCGTTCTTTGACATTGAGAACTTCAGGAAACGGTACAACAGTTCAGCTAAATATATATTTAAATCATATACTTAACGAACATCTCAGATGTTACGTTGCCATGATCATTACCGAAATTCACCTCCATCACGGGACAGCGAAAAACCAAAGTGTACTCACCTGGCCAAAAGCGCCAATTTGCTGCTGTCCATTTCCAATAGGTTAGCAGGCATGTATAGGAGGTAGTGATACGCATGAATTGTAAAATGCCTCATGTCATTAGAAATCTGTAATTGTCTGTTGTAGAGCTGTAATAAATTTGTGATATGGATTGTTGAGCTCTTCCACTGTTTCCCTGCACCCTTTTCCGCACGAAAGAAAGATGCTGTACACAGCCAAACGTTATCGAAATCTGGACACCTTCCAATAAATTTTAGAATGATGCACACCTACCTGCCTTTAATTGTTGAATTTGTGCATTAATTCGTTGTTTTTATTTGTCACTCACCATTAGTTTTACACTTTGTATGCAACTCTGAGAAATGAAGTAATAATTGTAATGAGACGGGGAATTTGACCTAATAATAGTTTCGAAATATCAAAACAAAGATTAATTTTGTAATTTATTACCTTCTTCGCATTGGCGTAATTTCTCCTCTGCACAAGAAATAAAGGAAATTCTCCATATGTTACTCAAAGCGAAGCATAAAACAGGCGCCCTGTCCAATTAATGCACGCTGCTTTAATAATGCAACCGATCTGCTCCACGATACAACACACTTCCTTTCAAATGGTGTTCCTTTCACAGACACCAACAATCCATGAAAAAAATCCAATTTTCTCAAGGTGGGAAATTTGTTGAGCCACATTTGCTTCATATGTATGTTTGCTGCCCTTGTGTGTGAATGTTTGTTTATCTTTGTGTGTCAGTGTGAGTGGAAATGGTGTTAGTCCGTTCAGTGTTTGGAGGTCCCAGCTACGTTTCGTGCAAACCAGAACATGTACCTACAGCACCCTAATTTCAGGATGGAAGTCATAATCACTGTCGTCCTGGACCTCTGCATATTACTTCTCCTCCTTCGACATGACAACCGCTAATATCTCATCGACGAATTTTTCTGAACCTCCCCAGCAGCATCCATATTGAAATGTGTCATGTTCCATTTAACACGTCGGCTACGTAGCTTTCTGTCAAATGTGAAAAAAATATCGCAATGAGGAAATAATAACAGATTTGATTTAAATACTCGTGTTGTGTACTCAAACAAGGAACCCATCTTAAAACATTGAACTCCATTGAGGATGATGCATCTTCTGTTACCTGTATAATGTAGCTTCTGCTTCAGTTTTTCCAGAGCTGAAAGGCAAAATCGAAATTTTTAAGCATTATTCAATGGGGTCTTCATACATCGTATGAGGCCTCAAGTAACATTCTGGCCTTAAATTTTCAATGAATAAATTTTGTCGCAGCATGACCTTTGAACATATGCCGCTTCCGAAGAATAGGTCAAGGTGACATTTGATAAGACTTAAAATGTGAGATTGCAAATGCTGTCAAACATTTGTTACACAATCAGTATCAGGCCTTCGCCTCACTACAACGTTCAAGATTTCATGAGAGTGACCACCTGTAGTGGATAATTACGATGTGGAAGCAACATGGAATTGGAGGAAGATTACATACAGCCAATTTCTGATAATTAAGAAAGCAGCAAGAAGACTGCAGCGACATCAAACTAACATGACTTATGTTGTTGTTGTGATACTACTTTTTGCGGCAACATTGTCCATGAAAGAGAAGGAAATATACGGTTTGCCTTTGAGAAAAAGAAATAAGATTGCATAATAATATTGATGAAGTTGTCAATGTCTGCAGTCACAAGAAATTAGATCTGAGTATGCATCTCAGTTGAGGCTAGATGGATGGGGCTTATAAAAAGGGATAATCACGAATTGGGATTAGTCCATAGGCTCACAAAACTTCAGGCAGAGTGAGAACAGCAAATATGGGAGCAAATTTCAGAGAAGTGGCAAAGTAATAGTGAAATATTAATTGGGTTGTTTAAAGTGCGAAAAACTTAGAGGGAGCAGAATAATTATATTGCATCCTGTGTGGCTTTTCGTGCCAGCAGGGACAAAGTCTTCCAGCAGAGGGAGGTGTTAGAGCTACTTTATGGAATGACGCCAAGGATGTGGTGGAAATAGAGAAGTGTCATTGGCGAAGCATTTCAGTGATAAGCCCATTGCAGGTTCAATTTAAGTCAATACTGTAAGTGGCAAATTTTGAATGCAACTAAAGTTTTTGAAGTTGGTGAACGTGAACGCCATTGTTCATTTGACAAGATGAAATCGGTTCAAATTGTTTTGGGAACACCCATTTGATGGAAAATCAGCAAAAGTTGAAACCTTCAAAATTGAAATAGAGAGACGACAATGCCAACATGTTTCTTTAAAGTTACTGGGTGTTAACAGTGCATATGAAAATCCTCAGATGTCAAGATATGCACATGATTCAAAAGGGGAAAAATGGCTCATGGCAGCTGCAAGAGGCTCAAAGTAGTGTAAGCCTTCTCCTTCTCTGTGTTTAGAAGTTGCAGCAACGGCATAACAATAATAGATACAAAATAGAGAGTGAGGAGGCGAATGAGAAAAAAAAACTAACCCGCAAAAAAAAAGAAATACAATTTCACAAATGTGTTTTATAAGCATATTAACAACAAAAAGGTAACCAGTAATGCAACAGAATAGATTGTGAAATAGAATGCCAATTTTCGGGAGTTCAGGCGAGTTAAGGAGACGTAGTGACGGACATGCTCCTGTCTACATCAATGTTGCTGAAGTGGAATGTTTGAGTGCTTCAAGTTTCTAACCGTCCAGATCACCAACAACCTGCCCTGGTCTCTACACGTTAACACTATAAATAAAAAAGCCCACAAAGCACTTTACTTTCTCTGAAGGTTCGGGAGATGTGCCATGTCCACTACCACTCTGACCAGTTTTTACAGGTGCACCATGGAAAGCATCTTTATGGATGGATCAACGTTTGCTAAGGCTCCTAATCTGACCAAGCCTGCAAGAAACAAAAAACGGGCTAACGACACAGAGCAGTCCAGGACGCAAAGCAGCTTCACATCCATTGACTGCGTCTGCACTTTGAACTCCCTCAGAAAAGCAGCCAAGGACCCCACGAACAATGGGCAGATGCTCTGCCACCCTCTTCAATCGGAAGAAAGACACACGAGCCTGAGAGCACGTACCAACTGACTCAAGAACAACATATTCCCTCCTGCCATCAGGCTTTTGAATGGAACTACCGTATATTAAAGTGACTTTTCTCCACACCCTATATTTAACAGCAACACTGTTCTGCGCAATCTCCTTTAATTTTTCCCGATGCGCTCTATGTAGAGTTTGTTTACATTGTATAGCGCACAAGAAAAAATATTTTTCACTTGCATTTCAAGTGCATGATACAATAATAAATCTACTCTGTGTGATGAATCAAGTGCCGAGATTTCGAATGAACAACGTGGGCGAGGCCAAGGTAGATACATAATGCAGAAAGGGGGGCTGCAATTTATTTGAACAATCATAATTGATCGACAGGAGATGCTTCTGGATTTAGAGGGATAAATTAGTGGATGAACCACCAGGCCCAATGATGATGTATCTGTGGAAGATGCTTGAAGTAACCAAAACAATCACAGGGGCCAAATTCCTAAACTTCAAGCACACTATATGCACAATTTTTTGCTGATGGACAGGAGGACAGTGGTAGCATTATTCAGGAACAGAAGTTGGGGAATAACAGACGACAATCAATCGAACAACAGTGATATGCTTCGGTTTCAATACATTAGGAGGAACATACTCAATCTCCACCTGGAGACGCCAGGAATAACGAATCATACTGAACATGACACTGTCAGGGGGATATGTATAAGCAATCTATTTGCAATTTCAAGCAGTTGACTAAGTGCGTAGATGAGGGCAGAACAGTTGGTTTTACAGACAGAGAACATTATGGTTTTCTGCAGAGTGATTCACGGGAGACTAGCCATGTATGAAAAAACTCATGAGATCCCTGCAAATTTGGCTATTTCGGTGCAAAATTGGCTTTGCGGCTGGACGAAAAGTGGATTTTCTCAGTAAGCTCATTGCAGTGTTAATGCAAGCCTCCTTGTGACATTCATATATATACTTAAATTTTAATTTATGTTCGTAGGTTGATTATGTTATTACATGTCTGTGTTCATTGTTGTAGTTCAATACTCTGCTGGCCCCTTATTGTCGGCAGTGTTCACTGTAAACAGAGACGGGAATGTGTGTGGTACGGTCAGCAAGTTTAAAAGAAACATACAAATTGCTAATGTGCTCAAAAAAACGATGAGGAATGCCCAATATTACAGGACAATGTGAAAGTAGGCAGAAATTCTGATGTTTTAATCATCTATGTTTGGATTGTTAAAAAATCTAAATACGGTATGCATTTAGATAGGTGAATTTAGCTTCACACTGTAAGATGAGTGAATTATTTGAATGTCCAGATATGTTCGTCAGTTCAAACATTGCTTCCATTGTCCTTAAAAGGAAGCAATTTTCTCAGCATTGCTTGGAGTAAAGCTTAACATGCATTTCTTTCCATCATTTAAGGCAGTAGGACAGCTGGATAGAGTGGTTGTGATTTCAGGGACTTGCTTTTATTAGCCAAGACATAGCATATAAGGGCAGGGGAGGTATGACTGAGCTGAATAACATGCAGGAAAGGCAGCAGCTCGAGTTCTGTTTGCAGTTCAGATCGTCACATTATAGGAAGGATTTGATTACAGTAGAAAGGAAGCAGAGTAAATGCTCGAGAATGTTGTCCTGGAACGTTACATCGATGAAGGGATGCCTGCATGGATGGCATTCCTTTTCTCTCAGAGCATAGATGGCTCAGCAGAATGTGTGGAGCGGGTTATGCTGCTGAGGGATGCAGGGGGCTGGGATAGAATCTGATTGAGATGCAAAAAAATTTGAGGGACATCGATGAGGCAAAACGTTCCCCTCAGTCGTGGAGACAATAATGGGGTTGAGGGGGACGGGTAAGTTTAACGTAAGGAATCTATATTTAGAGGGGACGTAACGAAAGCCATTTCACCCAGCAAGAGGACCGAATCTGGAACTTATATCCTCACCGGGTGAGGCAAGGGACTTCACAATGTTTAGCAACCATGTAAATATGCATTCGAAACACCACAGTATTCAATACCATGGGCAAACCGCTAGGAAAAGCAGATCAGGATGGATAGGTGCTTCGTGCAATGCACAAACACAATCACTATGGCATCACGCTTCTGGTGATGTGTAAATCCATATCTATATCACGCTATATATGTGTAATGTGACTCCATCTTTTTCCCCCAAAATATGAAGTTTTGTCAACTGTTTTCATTTGTAAGCCGCCTCTCTCGCATTACCTCAGTCCGTCGATACCGTCAATCCTCGAGTAGATTTTAGCTCAATCTAACAGTTGAGTTTTGCATGATGTGGACCAGGAAGATGTTAACTGGTGAATGTAGCTTCAACGATGTGGTATAAAAATATCTACATTAATAATGGCACTGAAAGGATATAGGAAATGTGTTTGGAATATAAATTAAGTGCATTTGCATTGTTTACCGACATAACACTGCCTTACGCAAGCTATCTATGAGCTTCAATGCCGACGTTAAGTATGTGCTGATGGTTCAAAGCTATTGCAATAACGTTATGTTCACGGATGAGTCAGAATTGCCACAATGGTAAAAGTAAAGCACATTTTCCAAAGTGTCAGATATGGTAAAATGTTGTTCCAACTGGAGGGAAATTGATGTGCTAACATTTGGGTTTAATATCATTTATGCACAATCGAAGTATGCCAACACTGTTTTATATTGAGCTATCTGTGTTAACAAATGTTCATCACATGACTTGCCCAGACTGTGACATTCAACATTGACAGCGGACAAATAATATATAGCCTTAAAATGGAGGTGGGCGCCATCAAGGTTGAACAATTACTGGCTCACAACTATCCAATTCGCTCACAATTAAAATTACCAGCTCTACTCTCTAAATTTGTTGTCCAACTTTGCAAAGATAAACAAGTGTCAAAACAGGCATCCATGTGCATTTATTTTCAACGTAAAAATAATAGACTTACAAATGCTAACTTGCTTCTCAACTTACAGACTCAAAGGTGGCACGGCGAGACTTTCCTCAAAACATCAAAGTTATAATGAATGCAGTATAACTTTGATGTTTCGAGGAAAGTCTCGCCGTGCCACCTTTGAGTCTGCAAGTTGAGAAGCAAGTTAGCATTTGTAATTCTATTATTTTACGTTGAATGCCTGTTAGATAAACGTGCTGCCTTTACTTTAGAGAATCATCTCTTTGAAGCATGCTTGTGATTATAAATATTCACTGTGCAAAATGGAAGGTTGCAAAATTGTTCCCCATTAATAGAATATAACCAAACACATTCTTCTGTTGATCTGATGAGTGCATGATGAAGAGATTCAGCAACAGGTCTCTCTTTTCAGCAATATTCAAGTTCAGTACTAACAGGTATCTGTGCATTGTTTTATGTTCCTTGATAATTAAATGTGATTTGGGAAGTATCACTTTTAATTAATGAACAAGACAGTAAGATATACTAAACAAACTACAGGAGAAACAAATCCAAAGCACATGATTTAACGAGTTCCTATCTTATCACATGTAAAAACAGATAGGGCACTATTCTGACTTAGACTCTAAGCATATACATTTGCCTTTCGAAGGTTGTAAATGTTTTCTTTCATTAGTTTTAATGTTATGAGTTACTTTACCAATCATTGATTTGTTATAAATGCAAAGTATTTAATCCACTTAGCCACAGAAGAAATAATAGAAACCTTTAAATTAAGTGCTCAAAATGTACAAAACTGATAGCGGATTTGAGGCGATGAGCTCAAATATCAATCATGAGGTCATTTTAGCATAGTTCTCCCATCCTGAAGAAATCGGAAAATAAACAAAACGTTAGTTTTGTTTTCCATGAAGTGACAACAAACAAAAACCTTCATGAGAGTAATGGTCCAATCAATAGTTAACAACTTTGAGGACCAGCGGGGGGCAATTGGAAATTATAGAAATAGCTGATCATCACGCTGTCGGAAACACTTTGAAACACAATATGTCCAAGAGGAAACATAGCAGATTGTTCGCACACACGTTAAACCCGTTCGACTTAGCCACACCTCGTTTGAAACAACAGATAATATAATAACCTTGAAGTGGTTCGTCGCTTGGAATTATTTAACAAGCAGAAGCATCGACTGAGCAATCGTATAACAACAGGTTGCTGCCCCTGTATAAAGCAGAATTTGGGGAGATAAAATATAAAGAATGATGACCTGCACCCACGACCAAATTGGAACGTATGAACCATAGTAGGCTGGTTAAGTTCCAGTCTGTCTTTAGTAGGAACAACTTATTGAATATTTACGATGTTGCTTCACCAAACCGACTCCTGGTGTCTAATTGGTTAAAGTCTCAAATGAACATGATGACTAATTGAGCGTCAAACATTTCCGAAGCTTACAAATCCTTTTCACATTTTTTTTTCTTTTGAAACATTTAATGTTATATGTAATAGCGGCTGGATCATATGACGACATTGATCAGAAACCATGTACATTCATTCTGCGGCTAAATTGTGTCACTCAAAGCGGTGGACTAACATGATCAACAGAAATTATGCCTTCGAATTACGAATAGATGGATATATTCTTAGCATTCCAAATGCAAAGGTCAAAGCTTTACAGCGAAGGATCAGTTGGTTAATTCAAATTATTTGAATCTCGCTACTCTATCAAATATTTTAAATTGAACTGTAAGCTGAAAAATGGGTATTCTTTCATTACACTTCAAGCCGGATAAATCAGTCTGTAAGAATTGGTGCCTTATACAAAATAACCTCCTCCAACTATTAAAACATAGGAAATTTGCGGACCATCACATCAATCGTAGGAAATACGTTAACAAGAGGTTTATACTGCGTCACTCTTCATGACAAGTGTTACCGATTTCCATTTCAATCTGTGACAAGATTCACAACTCATATTTGTTATTAATCCAGAATAATCGTCAATCTTAAAATAAGGACACCTTGTATTCTGGTGCATAACATGGGCTAAACTCGTTCCACAATCGTATGTATCGATTTATTTCCTTTAATGATTATGCACTGCTTCTTTGATGCGCCACTCCGAGGTCAAGTCACACTTTCTCAAATAATTCATCAGGTAAAATAGGACGAAACAAATCGACAAATGGAATTGTTATAGACATAACACAACATTTCCATACCTATTGCTCCATTCAACAGTCTTCGATCTATGATTGCAGAAAAATAATGTCCAGGTCACATAATCACAATGGAGCTGTTCCATGCAGCTCTTTGCATCATTACCTGACAGTGCTGAATTATTCCATTGTTCGCACTAAACACGCAACTGATTGGTTTATATCACAAACCATTGTTTTTAGGTTAATAAATCTTGCAAAATATTTTAGGCTCACGAACATAAAATGAAATCTCGATGGCGCGATTCTCCGCCCAATTACAGATGCCATAATGTACTGAGCTCGCATCTGACTTTCAGGAAGCATGAATTATAGGCGACTGTTGCTATTCCCTTGGACTTGAGTCACTGACTATGCCCATATTCATGCTCATGCTTGAAAAAGTTATGGACGAATTTCCTTTGCCTTAACTATACTTAACCTGGCAGACAAATCTGTCCAAACTTGTTGAAAATATTGTACGAATTAATTTAGCAGCTCTTCGTTGATATTTCTGCATAAGTCAGCATTATATGAACAAATGGCCCCATTAGCTCAAGCCAAATGGACATATGCGATCGAACATTTGTTACAGATTCATAGATATTATGCAACGCTAATAAAATTACATGCAATGTTGAAGATGCGAACTCGTCCAGATTCCACAAGGACTCTCTGTACATTAAAACCCATTTTCTCTCCTTTCGCACAATTTCAAATGATGAAACGGTGCATGTTTGTTGGATATCAAAACCACTCCAACGTATGGCACGCAGTGCGGACAAGCAGTCTTACTCACTGTCATTCTGACACTTCTCTTGCAACTCTACAAGGGAAGATAATGATTAAAGCTCAATTAAAAGATCTGATTATGTTTCAATTCGTGGCCTTATCTTTAAATGTGCAGGGATTTTGTGGATGTCTGGGTCAGTTGAGCGGGCAAAATTTCTTCTCGTATAGTTGCAATCATATGTAAGGCAGAGAAAGGTGCCAGACTTTGTTCCCTGATATTCATTCCTCATTACAATCATGGACATTTCATTACAGATTTCATTAGTTTCAATTCATGAAGTTTCTGACCCACAATCCGAAAAAGAATTACCAAAGGTCTCTGTAGTATAATTCATGTGACAACAAAGCGAAATCAACGCCAAAAAGCTGTCAATGTTGAAGGCTTTCAACTGCAAAAGGAAATATTTAAACATACTATTTACCGTTTTGACAGGCGTTCAGTCTTCGCTCTGAGAGAAAAAAAAGTCAAGCAAGTTATGACAGACATTTACATAATTTGAATGCAGAAGTTTTTGGTCTTTAAAATGATTGCTTAATGGCTCACCATCCTGGGATGTTCACATCTTGTAAAATTTATCATGTGGATGTTTTGTTTTAGTTTGTCGATATTGGAGCACACTTTGAGGTAGAAAAATGCCAAAGCTGTTCAGTTTTTTATTTGCTGTTGACATTGCGCGACCCTTCAATCGCATCATCCCTCAAAAAACTAAGTATCTAACACTGATGTATAGCTTTGATGAAGATTTCAAATATATTTTGAAGTGGTGAGTTCCACTTTATCATCACAATTCTATGGAAGAAATGTTCATACCGGGAGAGTGGGGCTATGTGAATGCAGTCAAGTGCATGCATACTTGCATGTGCGAGAGGACAAAACAAGTGAATGAGGATGCTGCCATGACAGAAAATGGAACTTAAGGAAAGGATTGGATTGGTTGTGAAAATGTTCCGCGGAACTTCCAAGTCTTGAGAAAAAATGAGGAACATATATATAAATATATTACATGTTTTAAATGAGTAACGAGGGTACAATGGATGTTCAGGCTTTTGTACTTTTCAAGAGAGTTCCGGAAATACGTGGGTACATAAAATGTGATAGATGGAATGGTCAGACTGAGATTTCTTTATAAATTCAAAACTTTGCGGGCATCGATATTTCAATGTCTAAACTGGTGTCAGAGTCAGCAATTCCCAGACCATGTAAAATGCATATGGATATGTACCCCATGTGCCATAATCTGCCTGGCTAGAGGAACAAAAAAGTAGAAATTGTGGTTCTGTTTTGCCTGCACATTTATCAGACGACACTCTGTAAAATGAATACACGTTTATTCAAACTCTAAATTACTTTGAGTTGTTGGTTTAAGAACATTTTATATAAAAGTATGTTCACTCTGTTCGCGTTTTGTAGTTTACATCTATACCTTCTTAAAACTTGAATGACTTCTGTAACTGTCTTCCATGCGATTTATTCACCCCTCTTTCTATAATATTAATGACGATCCCTTTAGTCCTCTCGTGGTCCATCACATTTACAACGACACGAGTCAGATAACATTTCTGTCGTTCCTGTGTTCATACATGTGGCTTACTCACAATATTCTGGGTAATCAGTAGGACACAGTCACGAGAATGTGTTTCAATTGACATGCAAGCCACTCCTGAGCTTTAATCAGAGTACTTAAGTTGCAACAAACCTTGTTGTTTATCTCACAAGGCACGCGTCCCAAAAGCTACACAGAAACACATGGAATGCCATCGATGTCTCGAACATTCAATGTCGCTTCTTACGTGTGTCTTGCAGAGCAGTCTTCATCTTTTCTAGATCTGCAAAGAAACATCAAATAGTGCTTTATATGGGAGAATCTCAATGCACAAATAGCACTGAAATTCAAATTATTATGCAAAACAATGATGAAAAATAGTGAAAGTGCCTACGATTCCAATTTTATTTAGGCATGTACCATAAAAAATTATAATTTCAATATAGCCTGAGCATTGCAGGAGATTTTTTTAAAAAATCGAAATGACAACAAGACGCAACTGTAAAGAACTTCCATGAAGCTAAGTTTACAATCCTTCTGTCTTATTTTTTCACGTTACATTTAACAGTGCCTGTTGACAATCCTGATGCAGCTAATGTTTTTCCCTCGTCTTGATAGGTTTGTTTGGTGAATAGCGAGAGGGCGCAAGTATTATAATGGAAGAGAACGGTGGCTGATTCAAAACTAACTTAGCAAGTGGACCCTTAGAACAGTAGCTCATTGACGTTGTTTTATATATTTTTTTCGCATTGCGATATACATACGAGATTTCAAGGGTCAAGTTTCAGAGCGACCTCATACATTGAACTCTATGTTAGCATCCCATATTTTGCATGACCACCAAAAAATAAAATCATTCGCTCGGGTGATACGATTCGTGGTGACATTGAGAACTCTAGGATGATGGTCATGACATGCAGACTACATAGATAGGCTGGACGGATGAGCACACACACGTTTTAATGCTTTTGGAAGTAATTGTAGTGCAATTTGATGAGAAGGACGATGAATAGTCAGAACAATTTAGCAAGAAAACAAGCCATCCGTTGCAATAGCGACATTTAAGGATGGCGATGTACTGTTCACACATGCGTTGGTCTACACGTGACTGCATACGCACAGACATGACATTGTCTGGAAATTCCCTGAATAAAAACGAATGGAAGTCGTCCAGCCACATGGCATCGACTCAAGGGAGCGAGAACGATTTCAGCCTGTAGACAAATCAGCGTGCTTCTGACGGATTGCTATGCATCGATTTCCATTCAGTTCATTTTTAGCTGAACGGTATCAAATAAAGACAAGTGAAGATGCTGATTGCGATGTAATTCGTTCGCTTCTCTCACCTCGATCTCCGCCACCCCCGTCCCCTTCCCAGACACACACACACACACACACAGAAACGCGCGCGCGCATTTTATCCTACTTGAGAAGGATTGACAGCAGCTAATGTATTCGGGGTGGCGAATATAGAGCAGAAGAGTAAAGCACAGGAACAGGCCCTTCGGCCCACAATGTTGTGCAGAACTTTGACGCCAGATTAACTATTATCTTCTGCCTGGCCTTGGTGCATTTCACTCTGTCCCTTACATATTCATGTGCGTATCAAAATCAACTAAGTCTTCCCTATCGTATCTGCTTGCACTACCAAACCTTTCAGTGGATTTTATTTAATTTGATATGATCACGGAAACAAAGAAAAAAGTACAGTGAACAAAGGACCAAGAATAGTGAAGGATAAGAACAGGCCCTTCGACCCTCCAAGCCTGTCCCCAGCATAATGTTGGAAAAAATAAAAAACAAAAATACTTTCTGCCCTTACTCAGTCCGCATGCATCTTTTCTTCCATCGTCATGGACCCATCCAGACGCCTCTTAAATGTTGCTAATATGCCTGTTCCCACCGCATTATTGGCAGCAGCTTCCAGGCACCCACCATTTTTTGCGTGAAAATCATTGCAAATCTGAATTCAAATTTCCCGTCTCACTTTGAACTTCTGCCCCCTTGTAACTGATTCTATCACCCTTGGGAAAGTTTCCGACTGTCCAGCCTGATTATGCCTCGCATATTCTTTAGGTCTTTATCAGGTTTTCATTGAAAACAATCTATCTTATTTAACCTCTCCTCAGAGACAACACCCTCGAGACCAGGCAAAATCCTGGTGAAAATTCTTTGCAGTGTCTCCAAATATTCCACGCCCCTCTGATGGTGTACAGCTTCAACATGACTTACCAACTTCTGTACTCAGTGCCCCAGCTGATGGAAGCAAGCATTTCATATTCTTTCTGACTCTGCTTGGCCACCTGTGTTGTCACTTTTAGGGAACTGTGGGCCTGGACGACCAGATCCATTCGCATGTTCATGTTCCAGAGTGTTCCGCAATTTTCAGTATATTTCACAATAATGTTTGATCGTCCAACTTCACAAATCAGCATAAATGGGTATGATCTAGTGGCCAATACAGAAACGTGGTTACAGGGTGACCAGGACTGGAAAATGTATATCCAGGGGAACCAGGCATTCAGAAAGGATAGACAGGATGGAATAAGTGGTGTGGTAGCTCTGTTAATAAAGGATAATATCAGGGTAGTAGTGAGGGACGACAAAGACTGTAAGGAGCAAAACGTGGAATCATTATTTGTGGAGATAAGGAATAGTAGGGGGACACTAGTAGGCGTGGTCTATAGGCCCCCAAATAATAATGTTGAGGTGGTGAGGGCTATAAACAAACAAATAATGGATGCGTGCAAAAACGGAACGGCAATAATCATGGGGGATTTTAACCTGCATATTGATTGGCTGACTCAAGTTGGGCGTGGTGGGATGGAGGAAGAGTTCTTAGAATGCTGTTGGGATAGTTTCCTTGAACAGTATGTTACAGAACCTACGATGGAACGAGTTATCTTAGATCTGGTAATGTGTAACAGGTCAGGTAGAATTAAGGATCTTCTTGTGAAGGACCCTCTTGGGTCGAGTGATCACAATATGGTCGAATTTCTGGTGCAGATGGAGGCGGAGAAAGTAGGGTCCCAAACCAATGTCATCTGCTTGAACAGAGGGGAGTACGATAGGATGAGGGCTGAATTGGCTGGGGTGGACTGGGGGAGCAGACTGGTAGTTAGGACAGCCGAGGAACAATGGAGGATTTTTAAGGAGATCTTTTTTCAGTACTCAGCAAAAATATATTCCGGTGATAAAGAAGGACTGTAAGAAAAGGGATAGCCAGCCGTGGATAACGAAGGAAATAAAAGAGTATTAAATTGAAAACTGATGCGTACAGAGTGGCCAAAAATAGTGGAGACTTAGACGATTGGGAAAGATTGAAAAATCAACAAAGAATGACTAAGAAAGCGATAAAGAAATGAAAGATAGATTATGAAACTAAACTAGCTCTAAACATAAAAACATAACAGTAAAAGTTTTTTCAAATATGTAAAAAGGAATAGAGTGGCTCGAGTGAATGTTGCACCCTTGGAGGACGGGAGGGGGGATTTAATAGTGGAAAACGAAGAAATGGCTGATACTTTAAATAGGTTTTTTGTGTCGGTCTTCACAGTGGAAGACACAATTAGTTTACAGAATATTAAGGATCGAGTGTTGGTAGGAGGAGAGGTACTCAGTACAATTATTGTGACTAAAGAGGCAGTGCTTGCTAGACTAACGGGACTGAAGGTGGACAAGTCCCCAGGCCCGAATGGAATGCATCCCAGGGTACTGAAAGAAATGTCAGAGGTAATAGCGGATGCGTTAGTGGTTATTTATCAAAATTCACTGGACTCTGTGTAGTGCCAGCTGATTGGAAAATGGCTACTGTTATGCCGCTGTTTAAAAAGGGACGTAGACAAAAGGCAGGTAACTATAGGCTGGTTAGCTTAACGTCTGTAGTTGGGAAAATGCTGGAATCCATCATGAAAGAAGAAATAGCGGGCCATCTGGATAAGAATGGTTCGATCAAGCAGACACACCATGGATTCATGAGAGGAAAGTCGTTTTTGACGACCTTACTGGATTTTTATGAAGATGTGACTAGTGCGCTTGTTGGAGGGGAACCGGTAGATGTGGTGTTTTTGGATTTCCAAAAGGCATTCGATAAGGTGCCTCACAAAAGGTTGCTGCAGAAGATTGGGGCACACGGAGTTGCGGGTAGGGTGTTAGCGTGGATTGGGGATTGGCTGTCCAACAGGAAGCAGAGAGTTGGAATAAATGGGTGCTTTTCTGGTTGGCAGATTGTGACTAGTGGCGTGCCGCAGGGATCAGTACTGGGGCCTCAACTGTTTACTATTTACATAGATGATCTGGAGGAGGGGACTGAGTGTAGGGTAACAAAGTTTGCTGATGACACGAAGATAAGTTGGAAAGTGAATTGCGTAGAGGAAGCGGAAGGTCTGCAGAGAGACTTGAATTGGCTGAGTGAGTGGGCGAGGATCTGGCAGATGGAGCATAACGTTGGAAAATGTGAGGTTATTCACTTTGGAAGAAATAATAGCAAATTGGGTTATTATTTAAATGGAAAAAAAAATTACAACATGCTACTGTGCAAAGGGACCTGGGGGTCCTTGTGCATGAGTCGCAAGAACTCAGTCTGCAAGTACAACAGGTGATCAAGAAGGCAAATTGGCTGTTGGCATTTATCGCGAGGGGGATAGAATATGGAAGCAGAGAAGACTTGCTGCATCTGTACAAGACATTGATGAGGCCGCAGCTGGAACACTGCGTGCAGTTTTGGTCCCCTTACTTGCGAAATGATATATTGGTCTTGGAGGGAGTGCAGAGAAGGTTCACTATGTTGATACCGGAGATGAGGGGTGTAGATTATGAGGAGAGATTGAGCAGATTAGGTTTGTATTCGTCGCAGTTTAGAAGGCTGAGGGTTGATCTTATAGAGGCATATAAGATAATGAAGGGGCTGGATAGGGTAGAAGTGGAGATATTCTTTCCACTTAGAAAGGAAACCAAAACGAGAGGGCACAGCCTCAAAATAAAGGGGGGTCAGTTTAGGGCAGAGTTGAAGAGGAACTTCTTCTCTCAGAAGGTGGTGAATCTCTGGAATTCTCTGCCCACTGAAGTGGTAGATGCTACCCCATTGAACATGTTTAAGTCATGGATAGATGGTTTTCTGATCGGTAGGGGAATTAAGGGTTATGGGGAGCTGGCGGGTAAGTGGAACTGATTCACTTCAGATCAGCCATGATCTTATTAAATGGCGGGGCAGGCTCGAGGGGCTAGATGGCCTACTCCTGCTCCTATTTCTTATGTTCTTATGTTCTCAACTTATATCAGCTCGCTTTTGTAAGAAATAAACTCCATCTGCCATTGATGTGCCGAAGTCTCCAAACCATCTATATCCTACTGCTTCATCTGACAACTATCAGCACTATCAGCAACGCTGTCAATCTTCATGTCATCCACAGACTTACTAACCAGCCCATTTCCATGCGAAAATGCATATATGCCGTCCCGCAGTATCTTCTCCCAATTCTTCCCCACCACTGTTATCAGGCTCAGCGGCCTAAAATTGCTGGTTGACCCCTGCTTCCTTTTTTAAACAATGGAAAACACATTGGCTATTCCCCAGTCCCCTGGAACTTTGGTTGTGGTCAAGGAAAATGTGAAAATATCTGTTATGGCCCCAACTATTTCTCGCCTTGCCTCTCGCAGTAACCTGGGTTAGATCCTCACCAGCCTGGGGACTTGACTACCAGTGGACTACGTGTTCCACTGATATCAGGTTCAGTGGCCCACGTTTGGTGGTTGATCACTGCTTCCTTTCTTAAACAAGGGAAAAACATTGGCTATTTCCCAATCCGCTGGAACTTCTCCTGTGTTCAAGGAGAATGTGAAAATATCTATTATGGCCCCAACAATTTCTCGCCTTGCCTCCCGCAGTACCCTGGGTTAGATCCCAACCAGCCCGAGGAACTGACTTCCACAATGCAATTTAGGATACACAAAACTTCCTTCTTTGATATACGACGTTATCAAAATTCAAAACTTTGCGGGCATCGATATTTCAATGTCTAAACTGGTGTCAGAGTCAGCAATTCCCAGACCATGTAAAATGCATATGGATATGTACCCCATGTGCCATAATCTGCCTGGCTAGAGGAACAAAAAAGTAGAAATTGTGGTTCTGTTTTGCCTGCACATTTATCAGACGACACTCTGTAAAATGAATACACGTTTATTCAAACTCTAAATTACTTTGAGTTGTTGGTTTAAGAACATTTTATATAAAAGTATGTTCACTCTGTTCGCGTTTTGTAGTTTACATCTATACCTTCTTAAAACTTGAATGACTTCTGTAACTGTCTTCCATGCGATTTATTCACCCCTCTTTCTATAATATTAATGACGATCCCTTTAGTCCTCTCGTGGTCCATCACATTTACAACGACACGAGTCAGATAACATTTCTGTCGTTCCTGTGTTCATACATGTGGCTTACTCACAATATTCTGGGTAATCAGTAGGACACAGTCACGAGAATGTGTTTCAATTGACATGCAAGCCACTCCTGAGCTTTAATCAGAGTACTTAAGTTGCAACAAACCTTGTTGTTTATCTCACAAGGCACGCGTCCCAAAAGCTACACAGAAACACATGGAATGCCATCGATGTCTCGAACATTCAATGTCGCTTCTTACGTGTGTCTTGCAGAGCAGTCTTCATCTTTTCTAGATCTGCAAAGAAACATCAAATAGTGCTTTATATGGGAGAATCTCAATGCACAAATAGCACTGAAATTCAAATTATTATGCAAAACAATGATGAAAAATAGTGAAAGTGCCTACGATTCCAATTTTATTTAGGCATGTACCATAAAAAATTATAATTTCAATATAGCCTGAGCATTGCAGGAGATTTTTTTAAAAAATCGAAATGACAACAAGACGCAACTGTAAAGAACTTCCATGAAGCTAAGTTTACAATCCTTCTGTCTTATTTTTTCACGTTACATTTAACAGTGCCTGTTGACAATCCTGATGCAGCTAATGTTTTTCCCTCGTCTTGATAGGTTTGTTTGGTGAATAGCGAGAGGGCGCAAGTATTATAATGGAAGAGAACGGTGGCTGATTCAAAACTAACTTAGCAAGTGGACCCTTAGAACAGTAGCTCATTGACGTTGTTTTATATATTTTTTTCGCATTGCGATATACATACGAGATTTCAAGGGTCAAGTTTCAGCGCGACCTCATACATTGAACTCTATGTTAGCATCCCATATTTTGCATGACCACCAAAAAATAAAATCATTCGCTCGGGTGATACGATTCGTGGTGACATTGAGAACTCTAGGATGATGGTCATGACATGCAGACTACATAGATAGGCTGGACGGATGAGCACACACACGTTTTAATGCTTTTGGAAGTAATTGTAGTGCAATTTGATGAGAAGGACGATGAATAGTCAGAACAATTTAGCAAGAAAACAAGCCATCCGTTGCAATAGCGACATTTAAGGATGGCGATGTACTGTTCACACATGCGTTGGTCTACACGTGACTGCATACGCACAGACATGACATTGTCTGGAAATTCCCTGAATAAAAACGAATGGAAGTCGTCCAGCCACATGGCATCGACTCAAGGGAGCGAGAACGATTTCAGCCTGTAGACAAATCAGCGTGCTTCTGACGGATTGCTATGCATCGATTTCCATTCAGTTCATTTTTAGCTGAACGGTATCAAATAAAGACAAGTGAAGATGCTGATTGCGATGTAATTCGTTCGCTTCTCTCACCTCGATCTCCGCCACCCCCGTCCCCTTCCCAGACACACACACACACACACACAGAAACGCGCGCGCGCATTTTATCCTACTTGAGAAGGATTGACAGCAGCTAATGTATTCGGGGTGGCGAATATAGAGCAGAAGAGTAAAGCACAGGAACAGGCCCTTCGGCCCACAATGTTGTGCAGAACTTTGACGCCAGATTAACTATTATCTTCTGCCTGGCCTTGGTGCATTTCACTCTGTCCCTTACATATTCATGTGCGTATCAAAATCAACTAAGTCTTCCCTATCGTATCTGCTTGCACTACCAAACCTTTCAGTGGATTTTATTTAATTTGATATGATCACGGAAACAAAGAAAAAAGTACAGTGAACAAAGGACCAAGAATAGTGAAGGATAAGAACAGGCCCTTCGACCCTCCAAGCCTGTCCCCAGCATAATGTTGGAAAAAATAAAAAACAAAAATACTTTCTGCCCTTACTCAGTCCGCATGCATCTTTTCTTCCATCGTCATGGACCCATCCAGACGCCTCTTAAATGTTGCTAATATGCCTGTTCCCACCGCATTATTGGCAGCAGCTTCCAGGCACCCACCATTTTTTGCGTGAAAATCATTGCAAATCTGAATTCAAATTTCCCGTCTCACTTTGAACTTCTGCCCCCTTGTAACTGATTCTATCACCCTTGGGAAAGTTTCCGACTGTCCAGCCTGATTATGCCTCGCATATTCTTTAGGTCTTTATCAGGTTTTCATTGAAAACAATCTATCTTATTTAACCTCTCCTCAGAGACAACACCCTCGAGACCAGGCAAAATCCTGGTGAAAATTCTTTGCAGTGTCTCCAAATATTCCACGCCCCTCTGATGGTGTACAGCTTCAACATGACTTACCAACTTCTGTACTCAGTGCCCCAGCTGATGGAAGCAAGCATTTCATATTCTTTCTGACTCTGCTTGGCCACCTGTGTTGTCACTTTTAGGGAACTGTGGGCCTGGACGACCAGATCCATTCGCATGTTCATGTTCCAGAGTGTTCCGCAATTTTCAGTATATTTCACAATAATGTTTGATCGTCCAACTTCACAAATCAGCATAAATGGGTATGATCTAGTGGCCAATACAGAAACGTGGTTACAGGGTGACCAGGACTGGAAAATGTATATCCAGGGGAACCAGGCATTCAGAAAGGATAGACAGGATGGAATAAGTGGTGTGGTAGCTCTGTTAATAAAGGATAATATCAGGGTAGTAGTGAGGGACGACAAAGACTGTAAGGAGCAAAACGTGGAATCATTATTTGTGGAGATAAGGAATAGTAGGGGGACACTAGTAGGCGTGGTCTATAGGCCCCCAAATAATAATGTTGAGGTGGTGAGGGCTATAAACAAACAAATAATGGATGCGTGCAAAAACGGAACGGCAATAATCATGGGGGATTTTAACCTGCATATTGATTGGCTGACTCAAGTTGGGCGTGGTGGGATGGAGGAAGAGTTCTTAGAATGCTGTTGGGATAGTTTCCTTGAACAGTATGTTACAGAACCTACGATGGAACGAGTTATCTTAGATCTGGTAATGTGTAACAGGTCAGGTAGAATTAAGGATCTTCTTGTGAAGGACCCTCTTGGGTCGAGTGATCACAATATGGTCGAATTTCTGGTGCAGATGGAGGCGGAGAAAGTAGGGTCCCAAACCAATGTCATCTGCTTGAACAGAGGGGAGTACGATAGGATGAGGGCTGAATTGGCTGGGGTGGACTGGGGGAGCAGACTGGTAGTTAGGACAGCCGAGGAACAATGGAGGATTTTTAAGGAGATCTTTTTTCAGTACTCAGCAAAAATATATTCCGGTGATAAAGAAGGACTGTAAGAAAAGGGATAGCCAGCCGTGGATAACGAAGGAAATAAAAGAGTATTAAATTGAAAACTGATGCGTACAGAGTGGCCAAAAATAGTGGAGACTTAGACGATTGGGAAAGATTGAAAAATCAACAAAGAATGACTAAGAAAGCGATAAAGAAATGAAAGATAGATTATGAAACTAAACTAGCTCTAAACATAAAAACATAACAGTAAAAGTTTTTTCAAATATGTAAAAAGGAATAGAGTGGCTCGAGTGAATGTTGCACCCTTGGAGGACGGGAGGGGGGATTTAATAGTGGAAAACGAAGAAATGGCTGATACTTTAAATAGGTTTTTTGTGTCGGTCTTCACAGTGGAAGACACAATTAGTTTACAGAATATTAAGGATCGAGTGTTGGTAGGAGGAGAGGTACTCAGTACAATTATTGTGACTAAAGAGGCAGTGCTTGCTAGACTAACGGGACTGAAGGTGGACAAGTCCCCAGGCCCGAATGGAATGCATCCCAGGGTACTGAAAGAAATGTCAGAGGTAATAGCGGATGCGTTAGTGGTTATTTATCAAAATTCACTGGACTCTGTGTAGTGCCAGCTGATTGGAAAATGGCTACTGTTATGCCGCTGTTTAAAAAGGGACGTAGACAAAAGGCAGGTAACTATAGGCTGGTTAGCTTAACGTCTGTAGTTGGGAAAATGCTGGAATCCATCATGAAAGAAGAAATAGCGGGCCATCTGGATAAGAATGGTTCGATCAAGCAGACACACCATGGATTCATGAGAGGAAAGTCGTTTTTGACGACCTTACTGGATTTTTATGAAGATGTGACTAGTGCGCTTGTTGGAGGGGAACCGGTAGATGTGGTGTTTTTGGATTTCCAAAAGGCATTCGATAAGGTGCCTCACAAAAGGTTGCTGCAGAAGATTGGGGCACACGGAGTTGCGGGTAGGGTGTTAGCGTGGATTGGGGATTGGCTGTCCAACAGGAAGCAGAGAGTTGGAATAAATGGGTGCTTTTCTGGTTGGCAGATTGTGACTAGTGGCGTGCCGCAGGGATCAGTACTGGGGCCTCAACTGTTTACTATTTACATAGATGATCTGGAGGAGGGGACTGAGTGTAGGGTAACAAAGTTTGCTGATGACACGAAGATAAGTTGGAAAGTGAATTGCGTAGAGGAAGCGGAAGGTCTGCAGAGAGACTTGAATTGGCTGAGTGAGTGGGCGAGGATCTGGCAGATGGAGCATAACGTTGGAAAATGTGAGGTTATTCACTTTGGAAGAAATAATAGCAAATTGGGTTATTATTTAAATGGAAAAAAAAATTACAACATGCTACTGTGCAAAGGGACCTGGGGGTCCTTGTGCATGAGTCGCAAGAACTCAGTCTGCAAGTACAACAGGTGATCAAGAAGGCAAATTGGCTGTTGGCATTTATCGCGAGGGGGATAGAATATGGAAGCAGAGAAGACTTGCTGCATCTGTACAAGACATTGATGAGGCCGCAGCTGGAACACTGCGTGCAGTTTTGGTCCCCTTACTTGCGAAATGATATATTGGTCTTGGAGGGAGTGCAGAGAAGGTTCACTATGTTGATACCGGAGATGAGGGGTGTAGATTATGAGGAGAGATTGAGCAGATTAGGTTTGTATTCGTCGCAGTTTAGAAGGCTGAGGGTTGATCTTATAGAGGCATATAAGATAATGAAGGGGCTGGATAGGGTAGAAGTGGAGATATTCTTTCCACTTAGAAAGGAAACCAAAACGAGAGGGCACAGCCTCAAAATAAAGGGGGGTCAGTTTAGGGCAGAGTTGAAGAGGAACTTCTTCTCTCAGAAGGTGGTGAATCTCTGGAATTCTCTGCCCACTGAAGTGGTAGATGCTACCCCATTGAACATGTTTAAGTCATGGATAGATGGTTTTCTGATCGGTAGGGGAATTAAGGGTTATGGGGAGCTGGCGGGTAAGTGGAACTGATTCACTTCAGATCAGCCATGATCTTATTAAATGGCGGGGCAGGCTCGAGGGGCTAGATGGCCTACTCCTGCTCCTATTTCTTATGTTCTTATGTTCTCAACTTATATCAGCTCGCTTTTGTAAGAAATAAACTCCATCTGCCATTGATGTGCCGAAGTCTCCAAACCATCTATATCCTACTGCTTCATCTGACAACTATCAGCACTATCAGCAACGCTGTCAATCTTCATGTCATCCACAGACTTACTAACCAGCCCATTTCCATGCGAAAATGCATATATGCCGTCCCGCAGTATCTTCTCCCAATTCTTCCCCACCACTGTTATCAGGCTCAGCGGCCTAAAATTGCTGGTTGACCCCTGCTTCCTTTTTTAAACAATGGAAAACACATTGGCTATTCCCCAGTCCCCTGGAACTTTGGTTGTGGTCAAGGAAAATGTGAAAATATCTGTTATGGCCCCAACTATTTCTCGCCTTGCCTCTCGCAGTAACCTGGGTTAGATCCTCACCAGCCTGGGGACTTGACTACCAGTGGACTACGTGTTCCACTGATATCAGGTTCAGTGGCCCACGTTTGGTGGTTGATCACTGCTTCCTTTCTTAAACAAGGGAAAAACATTGGCTATTTCCCAATCCGCTGGAACTTCTCCTGTGTTCAAGGAGAATGTGAAAATATCTATTATGGCCCCAACAATTTCTCGCCTTGCCTCCCGCAGTACCCTGGGTTAGATCCCAACCAGCCCGAGGAACTGACTTCCACAATGCAATTTAGGATACACAAAACTTCCTTCTTTGATATACGACGTTATCAAAAGCGTTTACGCACTCACCCTCCCCTCAAAATCAGACATGACCTTCCCTTTGCTGAATACCGATACAAAGTACTCAATGAGGATTTCATCCACTTCCTGTGTTTCTGCGCATCACCACAAGTGTTTTTGTTATCTAGGTGTTCCAGGATTCAGTGCAGGGCCAGTGAGACGAGGTTTGCTGTGGATCTGTTGCAGCGGTAGGCGAACTGTGGTGGATTAAGCTAGTCCGGGAGGCTGGAATTGGTTCGTGCCATGACTAACCTTTCGACGCACTTCGTAATGATGGAAATTAGAGCCACCGGGCGATAGTCATTAAGAGACGGTGCTTGGATTTTCTTTGGGACTAGGATGATGGTTCTTTTCTTGAAGCAGTTTTGGACCTCAGATTGTTGGAAAGAGAGGTTGAAGCTCTCTGCGAATACCACGCCAACTGATCTTTGCAGCATCAGAGTGCTCGTCCGGGTACCGCATTCGGGCTGGTCGCCTTCTGTTGATTGATCTTCGAGAAGGCTGTTCTGGCATCTGCAGTGGTCACCTCCGATTCCAGTTCATCCGAGGTTTACATGGCGCAGGCCATGCTGTCGCTGAGCTCTTGCTTAAAAGGGGCATCGAGTGTTTTGAGCTCCTCAAGGAGAGGTGCATAGGAACGGGCGATTTTACATCCCTTCAACTTCTAGCCTGTTCTGTCTTGTAGACATTGCCATAGTCGGCGGGGTTCGTGTGGCTAGCCTCGTTCCGGTATTGTCTTTCGGCATCTGTTCTGGAACTTCTTACACGGTATTTCGCTTTATTTTATAGGTCAGGTTCACCTGACTAGAACGCCTCAGACCGAGACTTCAGCAAGCAGTGTGGTTGATTATGCTGGCTGCTTTCCCAAGGCATTGGGAAGTGTAGTCAGAGTTAGGAGATGGGCGGCATATGTGTGTGATTGGCTAGGCTACGTTCACGACGCTTTCCTTTTTTTGTGGTCTTTAACAGATCAGGAGACATACCAGTCCGTGATACAACCAGAAAAAAAAACGTTTTCTGTGATGCATCAGTAAAAGTTGGTGAAAGTCGCTTTCCAGCATCCTACCACTTGTGTGTGTAAAACAACTTATCCCTCACACTTCCTTGGAACGTTTCCCCACCCATGGTAATGCGCAATCCCTGGGTTTAGATATTTTAACTCGGGAAAAAATGATTATGACTTTGAACCCTACGTCGTAGTCTTCGATCCGGTTTCTTCTCAGCCTCCATCCTCTCCGTTAAGTTTCCGCAATCCAGGCAGCATCCTGGTAAATCTTTTCTACTCCCTCCCCCAAGCCTCCACATCCTTCCTATGAAAGGGTGCGCATAATTGAAGGCATTCTCTAAGTGTGGCCCATGCTTCGTCCATCAAATGTCATCACCAATAATGACTTAGGAACAAGAGCTGATCGATTGTTGCCGATACAGCTGCTATATTGTTGTCCTTGGAACGGACTGAGGGAAATACATTGAGAAAAATTATCCTCAACACTTCCTAATCCATCTGGTGGCCACAGTAGCATTTTACAAGGGAACTAACGGCAGGAGTCTTCAAAATGCACTGCTTGAGTAAATGAGGGAAACATCAATCCAGTTGTGTAGGAGCATCATGATCCAAAGAAGTAATAGAATTCGAACGACTCAAGCAACTCAAGGCTGAGCATCCATGGGGAACTATCGGTCTTGAGCAAGAGCAGAGAGGTACTGAATCAATGTTTATAATTTTGTGACTCAGTATTTTCCTCCATTCCAAAACAACAACCAAGGAATGGGATCAAGCGTGATTCCGTGAGCGTGCAAGATGGCATGCCAGGAGCAACAGCCAGCGGAGTCAAGACTGATGAGTCACATTAGTGATTTTAGAACACAGTGCGTGTGTTTCAAAAACCTGCGACAGCCCACAGAATCACAGATGTAAGTTTTCAAACGATTCGATTCACAGTTCACGATCCTTGATCGATGCGCAAAAAATATATCCTGAAGATGCAGACGCCAGGACATTGAGACTCCAACAATGTTATTGCCCTGAAACTGCAGTGATCTTTAACCTGAAACGTTGAAAATTGGCTCAGTTATAAATGTGAAAAGAAAAGGCAGGACGGATTCCAACTAACTGATTCCGACTTCATTGCTCCACCAGCTAACATGAGGAATGAAATGGAGAAGTCATTAAAAGTGATATCAAATGGTACTATTCGACATAACCGGCTCAGGGACTTTGAAATTCACTTGCACCAGAGTCTTTTGACTCACCACTGATGACCCCATCGGTTTAAACATGGACACATGAGAGAGGTCCAGAGAAGAAATACAATCGTTTTGCCTGGCGTTAAGAAAAAAACAAATAGAAATAAAAAAAATGTGCGTGACACAATGGAAATCCAGCAAAAATATCGTCAAAAGGAACAGCGGCTTTATTTTGCGGGTGGGGTGGTTGGACAGTTGGGAACCGTTTAATAAATCATGTTTAACAAAGAGGAAGCAGGTTGTGGTTGTCTGAAATCGTTTTTTTTTTACTTTCGGTCCAAGGAAACGAAAATTAGTTCATCGGGATAGTGTCCCAGGCCCAATCATCTCCAGTTGCTCCAACAACAATTTCCGTACATGTTTAAATCATAGCTTTGAGCTATCACTGAATAATGTATAATCTAAAAATAATTCCCGCATTCTCGGATAGGAAAACAGTGTACATCCGAATGCAGCAAAACCTCGGTAACAGGAGGATTTTGCTGGCAATGACCATGCAACAATTGCACCAGACAAGTACCTGCCAATGACAAGACCTGATCAGAACAAAAACTCACAATCTATCCTCGACATTCAATGAAATTATCATCGCTGAGTCCCCCAGCATCAAGATCCTGCCAGTAATCATTGATCGAAAATAAAAATAAAAAGTAAAAAAAATGAGTGGCAATATAAGTATAGTGCCTGCAAGGGCATCTCAAAGACATTTAATGCAGTGGGGAGTAACTCAACTGTTATTCGGAAGCCCACCTATCATCTACATCATTCACAATCTAAAAATAAAAAGTCTGGAGAGTGATTTAATGCTCTCCATTTTCTACGAATACTGCAGCTCAAATGACACAAAAGAATCTTGCCACTCCCTCGAAAATACATGCTGCGTGATTGGAATCAATGGCACAAATGTTCACTCTGTATTCCAACACCAAGAATTAGAAGCAGAATGTACCATTTGCAAATGGAACATTAGGAAGTTATCAGGGTTCATTAGACAACAAAAAGTTCCACTCCCTGGAACGTTGCTGTCTCGCAGTATATGTGTATAACATTGGTGAGGCAACCTCCTAATGGTTGTTTCCTTCAAGATGAATGGTACTCCCTGTTGGATACATTGAACTTTCAGTGCCGCTGGGTCAAAATCCTGAAATATGCTCGTTGACCAACATCACCGTACATGATGCTATATTTTACAGTGTGTAGCTGTTCAAGAAGGCAGGTCAAGACCTTTTATATCGACGCCAATTAGGTTTCAGTTATGAATTGTGGCCTTACCAATGATGCACACATCCCATGCCAGTACCTAATCACAACGTTACTCCCTGTCTTCAACTCTGTGTTGCAGCAGTACGCTCCATGCAGAAGATAGATGGCTCAATTCGTTGCAATTCACTCAGATTCAGACTGCACAGCCACCACACAGGAAATTTCATAGAACCATAGAAAATTACAGCTCAGAAACAGGCCTTTCTTGTCTGTGCCGAACCATTTTTTGCCTAGCCCCACTGACCTGCACTTGGACCATATCCCTCCACACCCCTCTCATCCATGAACCCATCCAAGTTTTTCTTAAATGTTAAAAGTGCCACTTGATCCGGTAGCTCATTCCACACTGCCACCACTCTCTGCGTGAAGAAACCCCACCTAATTTTCACTTGAAACTTTTCTCCTTTCACCCTGAACCCATGCCCTCTGGTTTTGTTCTCCCCAAGACTCAGTGGAAAAAGCCTGCTTGCATTCACTCTATCTAGACCCATAAAAGTCTTGTACACCTCTTTCAAATCTCCCCTCATTCTTCTACGCTCCAGGGAATAAAGTCCCAACCTATTCAATCTCTCTCTGTAACTCATCTTCTCAAGTCCCGGGGACATCCTTGTGAACCTTATCTGCACTCTTTCAACCTTATTTACATCCTTCCTGTACCTAGGTGACCAAAACTGTACACAATACTCTAAATTCGGCCTCACCAATGCCTTATATAAACTAACCATAACACTCCAACTTTTATCCTCAATGCTCCAATTTATAAAGGCCAATGTACCAAAGGCAGTCTTTACAACCCTAGCCACCTGTGACGTAACTTTTAGGGAATTCTGTACCTGTATTCCCAGATCCCTCTGTTCAACTGCACTCTTCAGAATCCTACCATTTACCCTGTACGTTCTTCTTTGGTTTGTCCTTCCAAAGTGCAATATCTCACACTCGTCTGCGTTAAATTCCATTTGCCATTTTTCAGCCCATTTTTCTAGCTGGTCCAAACCCCTCTGCAAGCTTTGAAAACCTTCCTCACTGTCCACTACACGTCCAACCTTTGTATCATCAGCAAATTTACTGATCCAATTTACAACATTATCATCCAGACCATGGATATAGATGACAAACAACAATTCACCCAACCCTGATCCCTGCGGCACATCACTAGTCACAGGCCTCCACTCAGAAAAAGCAATCCACCACAACCACTCTCTGGCTTCTTCCATTGAGCCAGTGTCTAATCCAATTTTCTACCTCCCCGTGTATACCCAGCGACTGAACCTTCCCAACTAACCTCCCATGAGGGACCTTGTCAAAGGCCTTGCTGAAATCCAGGTCGACAACATCCACCTCCTTCCCTTCATCCACTTTCCTGGTAACCTCCTCGAAGAACTCCAATAGATTGGTCAAACATGACCGAACACGCACAAAGCCATGTTGACTCTCCCTAATAAGTCCCTGTCTATCCAAATATTTGTAGATCCTATCCCTTATCACACCTTCTATTAACTTACCCACCACCGACGTCAAACTTACTGGCCTATAATTTCCCGGATTTCTTTTGGAACCTTTTTTAAACAATGGAACAACATTAGCCACCCTGCAATCATCCGGCACCTCCCCGGTGAATACTGACATTTTAAATATGTCTGGCAGGGCCCCTGCAAGTTCAACAATAGCTTCCCTCAAGGTCCGTGGGAATACCCTGTCCGCTCCTGGGGATTTATCCACTCTGATTTGCCGCAAGACAGACAGCACCTCCTCCCCTTTAATCTGTAAAGTTTCCATGACCTTCCTACCAGTTTGCCCTATTTCCGTAGACTCCATGCCCGTTTCCTCTGTAAATACGGATGCAAAAAAAAACATTTAGCATCTCCCCCATCTCTTTTGGTTCCATACACAGTCTACCACTCTGGTCTTCAAGAGGATCACTTTTATCCTTCACTATCCTTTTGCTCCTAACATACCGATAGAAGCTCTTTGGATTTCCCTTCACTCTATCTGCCAAAGCAACCTCATGTCTTCTTTTCGCCCTCCTGATTTCCCTCTTAAGTAGCTTCTTGCACTTTTTATACTCCTCGAGCATCTGATCTGCTCCTTGCTGCCTATACATTTCATACAACTCTCTCTTCCTCTTAATCAATGTTAAAATCTCCCTCGAGAACCAAGGTTCCTTATTCCTATTTACTTTGTCCTTAATCCTGACAGGAAAATACAAACTTTGCACTCTCAAGATTTCTCCTTTGAAGGCCTCCCTCTTTCCATTTACATTTTATCAGAGAATAGCCTGTCTCAATCCACACTTCCCAGATCCCTTCTCATGTCATCAAATTTGGCCTTTTTCCAGTTCAGAACTTCAACCCGAGGACCAGATCTATCCTTATCCATGATCAGGTTGAAACTCATGGCATTATGATCACTGGATCCAAAGTGCTCCCTCACACTCACATCCATCACCTGCCCTAACTTATTCCCCAATAGGAGATCCAATATCGCACCCTCTCCAGTTGGCACCTCTATATACTGATGTAGAAAATTGTCCTGAACACATTTTACAAACTCTACCCCGTCTAAACCTTTAACAGTATGCGAGTCCCAATCCATAAGTGGAAAATTAAAATCCCCTCGTATCACAACTTTGTGTTTCTTGCAGTTGTCAACTATCTCTCCGCCGATTTGCTCCTTCAATTCTCGCTGGCTATTGGGTGGCCTATAATACAACCCCATTAATGTGGTCATACTTTTCCTGTTTCTCAGCTCCACCCATGGAGCCACTTTTGCCAAGCTCCCTAGTCTGTCCTGCCTGAGTACCGCTGTAGCATTTTCCCTGAACAACAATGCCACGCCCCCCCCCTCCCCCCCCCCCCCCCCCCCGCAACCTATTATCCATCTGCCTCTATCACGCCTGAAACATTGGAACCCTGGAATATTGAGCTGCCAGTCCTGCCCCTCCTGTAGCCAAGTTTCACTAATGGCTATAATGTCATATTTCCATGTGTCTCTCCACGCCTACAGCTCATCTGCCTTCCCCACAGTACTCCTGGCATTGAAATGGACACACCTCAAAATATTATTTCCACCACACTCAACTCTTCCACTCGTGATTTTGCTTGAACTAACCTGTCTTTTGACCCCTGCTCCACTATCTACTCTGACACTCTGGTTCCCATCCCTCTGGCAAATCTCGTTTAATCGCACCCCAATAACGCTAGCAAACCTCCCAGCAAGTATATTGGTCCCCTTGTAGTTTAGTTGTAACCTGTCTCTTTCGTACAGTTCCCCCCTGCCCCTGAAGAGGTCCCAATGATCCAATAATTGGAAACCCTGCCCCCTACACCAGTTTCTCAGCCATGTGTTCATCCGCCCAAGCATCCTACTCCTACCCTCTCTGGCATGTGGTACAGGTAGCAATGGTGAGAATACTACCCTCGTGGCCCTGCTTTCTAATTTCCTTCCAAGCTCTCTATACTCACTCTTCAGGACCTCCCCACTCTTCCTTCCTACGTCATTGGTACGGATGTGTACCACGACATCTGGCTGATCACCTTCCCACTTTAGAATGCTGCGCACGCGATCAGAGACATCCCTGACCTTGGCACCTGGGAGTCTGCAAAACCATGCGGGAGTCTCTGTCCCGACCACAGAACCTCCTGTCCATACTTCCAACTATTGAGTCCCCTTTCACTACTGCTCTCCTCTTCTTCCTCCTACCCTTTTGCGCTGTAGAACCAGACTCAGTATCAGAGTTCCGGCTGTCGCAGCTTGTCCCAGGTAAAGCATCTCCCACAACAGTATCCAATTCACTATACCTGTTGTGGAGGGGTATGGCCACAGGGGAACCCTGCTCTGCATGTCCTTTCACTGTGCCATTTCCTCTCCTGACAGTAACCCAATTTTCTGTACTCTGCTGCTTAGGTGTAACTATCTCTCTGAAGCTACTGTCTATATACTTCTCATTCTCCCGAATTGGATGGAGGTCATCAAGCTCCTGCATCATCTGGTGCAAATAAACACAATTAGCTGGAACTTTTATACTTTCTTGACTGTGAATGCCCTCGGCCTTCAGCACCGTGGTAGCACATTAAAAATACATGTATTGCAGTGGTCATGCAGGGGCCACTCTATCACACTTTCTGGACGGTTGGTGTTGGCCAAGCAAACGAACCTGATGATTAAATCACGAATTTCAATCATCAAAAACACTTTATTGTCGTAATAACTGGAGAATATTATTGGTTTTGCGGCCAGCTGAGAAGAGACAGCGATTGTATGACACGCAAGTTAATACTCGCAAGATATGTGGAGCTTTCACACCTTGATTTAATCAATGAAAAATCATGTCTCACTGACAAGAGATATTGATGCCCAGTACCAAAGCATGCAACAGATGGACTGTACCAATACATAGTATGCAACTGAATTGATGACACTTCACGGAGAATAAGATATTTGGAACATGCATTTCATTTTAATCACTGATCAGAAAGTGAAAATTAGGGTTGCAGCGAGGATGAAGGTTGTTCAAGGAAATGTAATATTCACAACATATGATGCAAATAGAGTCCATTAAACTGGTTATCAGAATCAAAGATTAATAGAAGTGGAAAAATAGCCACGATCACATGAAAGGATATTTCAAGCTCTTACCGCATATTTTGATATGAGAGAGAGTTGTATTTTTCTTTTGGTCTGAATAATTCTTCTGTTCCACGGGTGAATCAAGGTGTTTTCGGTTACAGGAGTGCTGTGATAGTGTAACATTTCAATTGTGTTTGAACGATTGTTTCCCTTTGGAATTATCGAAATCGAAGCTGTCTTTTTTTCATTCGGAAGATATTACGACTCTGATTGACTCAATTGATCTGTAGATTGTACCAAAGATTGAGTTAACATCGGTCATAAACCATGGCATATGGAAGGTTGGGTCGCTCTTCTGTTTTTTAAGTTGTTATTGAAATTCTGAATTGTTGTTGGAAAGAATGTTGGATTGACTTCACAAAAAAGTGAAGAATTTACTTTTGGCATGGAAAGCAATTTCGAAACTTGCTTTATGGTGCTTCCAACCAAGGATGTTGCTCAGCGAAAGTATGATTTTGCAAGACATGTTATGTTCATTAATTGCAGGATCAAAACTGAGGCGAACAGAACACCCGGTCTTTTGCTTAGCAGCGGATGGAATAATTCACATTCCTTTCAGGGAACAGACTGTCCAATATTTAAAGCATGACTGGCTGCAACACAGTGTTGGTGCAATTGAGCTTCGAAATCTCCAGCATCCGTTGGGCGACAACATGAATAACATTCTCTGACTTGGGGTTAGACAAATGAACTTCCCACTTTGGACGCAGAGCCATGTCATTGAAGTGTTGTTGTGTGGCCGCAAGCATTTTCTCTTGAGCAATAATATCAGTTTTCCATCCTGCAATATGCTGCAGTGTATTTAACAGCGTAATATACATTAATCTATATGCATTCATTAATGCGACAAACTTGTTAGGGCTTAATTTACCTAATTTGGTTTTCGGAAACTGTAGGTCTGCAATGAACCCAATGCAAAATATCTTATTAAATGTTGTCATATATTGATTTCATTATTTTTACAGGGAATGCAACATCAGGCCATGCGCGATATTTTTAGAGCATGGTGGACGGATGTACAACGATGTACATTAATCTCTACGACCAAAGCGATCTGCACTTACAATGTATCTCAGTGATTCTCCAGCCTTCTTGTTCAACGAGAATGTTCACTTTAGTTTCCATGGAGAATTGGGTACGTTGATTTCAAAACGGTGCAACAAGGTTCAGGAGTTTAGCGTTCCAACGAATGATTTGAATACATAATTTGGAGCTCTCGTTTTGAGTCTTTTGAAAACTTGGATTGAATACACACTTTCTTTCACGAGAGACTTTCGATCCAAACGGCAGGAGCTAGAAGGACAAATACATAATCGGGTAACTTTTCCGCTCCGGAAGGAAGTGATATGCCTTATTTTCGAACTGGAATTACTTGTTTATGTGGCCACAGGATTTCGACTCTGTGGACAATAGGGGAATGGTTTATGCTTTCACGGAGTTAATGGGCGGGACGTAACGGCTATGTTCATATCCCGCCCGAGGCCAATGAAGATTTGAATTTTGGAAGCCTCACCCGCCCAGATTCCGGGGCGAGCGAGGTGGCAGACTCTCAGTCATGTTTCTCGTCTTGCGGTCACCTGCTGATGATTCGTTCTTACACACAGCACGACGGCACCTGTCTTTAACTTGAAACCTAACCGGTCACTTGAGTGGAATCTCCAAACCTATTCGAAATTGGACTCCCGGAGTCCGGCGGGGCAATAAAGCATTGAATGTTGAGTGGATTGCACGGATTATACTATTTGTAGACATACGGAGTTCACTTGTGATTGAAGATGCGAACGCGCTGCACGCTTGAGCATCCAATGAAAACGGGTTCAGGGTCGATTCTCGGAATAGGGCATACAGCGCCCTCTAGTGTATAGTGTCCCTGTTATGGCCGCTGTACTTCGCTTTGGTTTTCCATTTTAAGATAAATTTACATGATCCAGTAGCTTGTCAACCCAGTGAGGAGCTCGGGTATATTTTTATCTCTTTACCGCACATCTGCAAATTTGAATTGCTCTGGATTTAGGATACTCGGTTCAGTTTCGCAGGGGGGATAATTCTACTCACCATCACTTTCACACTTATATTGCAACTCTGAAGAAACAATAATGATCAGGGGTGAAAGTTCAAAAACAAAATGTATGTCTTGCATGTGAACTAGAACGCATTGAACTGTAGGACAAATAATGATGCGTACTTGCCTTCATTACAACGAGCAAGTTTGTGTTCTGTAATTAAAAGACAATGCAAGTTCAAGCCACTGAGAAGGGTACTACTTAATTCTGGTAAAGAGATAGGTGAAGCGGTGCTCGCAGTTGCAGAGAACCAGTGACTCATTCAAAAGGAAATTTTCAAATTTCGTTTCAGATGGTATGAAAAAAAAGATTTTGCGGCAGGGCAAAACTCACTTAGTAGCATTGTTGGCAATTTTGATTCAGAGGAAAAAATGCAATCGTAATCATACACAGTTTCCAAACGTGAAATACAATTTCACAATGCAAGTTGAATTTAGACAACCCATCGTGCTCCTTTAACAGTCTGCTTTTAGAACATAACTGAAGACAATTCGGCACGAATTAAATGCAGTTGACATAGGAACTCCAGTCTATTTTATAACAAAACTGCACTTAACACTGACAATCGTATGTAGTACACACTATGCAATAAGTGCTTCAAATCTATTCATGCATTCCTCATATGTCCAATCAGCTATACTTCTTGTTTTGGTCTTTTTTTTGTCTTTTTTCACAAGTTGGAATGTATTTTCGATGTTTCTTGGAATATATGTAAAATCATTTGCACAAGAAAACAACCTGAAATCAAAGTTGTACAAAAAGTATAATATTGTTCCCAAACATCGTTAATTCTCGGTTTAAAAAAATAGTGTCATGGACTGTATAAAATAAGACGTTCGGCAAGCAAATTATTTTTGGTACTTTGCCCTCAGCTGAATTTATTGGTGTAAATAGGGTTCGACTTTGGCAATGCTCTTGAGGAATTGTAACGGATTAAAATGGAATTTTTTTCAATTCTAAAACACGCTTTTCCCTGCCAGGATAGTTGAGAGCCATACATTTTAACTTTAAAATAATTGCAAACTTACAAAAGAGACAACGAAGTGCTACTTGGTCTATTCGTGGTTCTGATTTTACCGGAGAATTACAACCTTAGAGAGATGGGGAAAGTAGTTCAATGTATCGTAAAACAGAGAAACGATAAATAATTTAACTGGAGGCTTTTTTGCCAGGAGCAGGAACGAAAAATTAATTCGGCATGTCAATAAAAAAGTAGCCTTCCACTGCGCAATCCACTGCGATTAAATTTGCCCCTGCTGGAATAGCGCACAACATTTTATGATCTTTATAATATGATACAGTATCAAATATAGCACGTACGATCTCGGAAACTGCTAATTACTAATTGAAATTAAATGAATACGAACCTGCATCTTGCGCAATTGTCTTCAGTTTTTCCAATTCTAGGAATGGAAACCCCAGAATTCATGATTTTGAGATTTTATCTGGCATGAGGGGGTGCATTTGACACTGATGCATTAATGCTTCAGGCCTTACCGTGGATCAATTTAGCGCAACATTGGTGTTAGCAATGGTTGTGCTGAAATGGCGATGGAAGGTTCCATAAATTCAATATGCAGTAGTGGCGCTTAAGAGCTTCGACATCCGAGAACACATTTATTTTAACCACTGTGATAGAGAGAAGGAATCATGAATATTTATTTTTTGGGCGGAATTGATGAAGAAAAGGAATTCCATTGTAATTACTCCTTAAGTAAACAAAATTGCAGGAACAGCCTTAATATGTATTGTTCAGTACAGTACCCATGATATATCTCGGAATTGAATTGAGCCAAAAAGATTGTGTTGCGATGGATGGTGAGGAAGTATAACGTAGCGAAGAGAAGACACTATCAGATGGGGGTTAAATGCCGGCAATACAATTTACGCGTGGATTTAAGAAAAAAAAGTCGTCCCGAACTAGTTTGTGTGGGATTGGCTTGCTCGGCCATTTCATAATAAAGCAAATGAATGTCAACCACATTGATAAGGATCTCGACTTTCATGGCGTATAGGCAAGAGAAAGACGCCACCAGCGACGCTCGCCATGCCTGGCGGCTGATTTTTTTTTTTGTTTTCTTCTCGTATTTATTTTTCGAGCCAAAAGCAAACAAATCCCTTCGTAATAAAAATTGATTTCAGATTCAGATTCACTAAGACTGAGATATAACAGTAATGTTCAACAGGGTATGGTCCACGTAGTTAGTATTCCAGCATTCTGGACCGCAAAATGACACAATGCCATTACGTTCATTTTGTTCAAAGCAATATTCCATGCGTTCTCGACTCTTCTATCATTGTCTCACGCCAGAACTATAAACATATTGTTAAATTTTCTGCCATCCACGTTATCGCCATGTAACCCGTATCCCTGGTGCTAGAGTTGAACGATTTTAGATTAACAGGTGGTTTCAGTATTCTCGTTAGATTTCGGGCATGCTTGCAGCTAATAGACCACATCCGGAGAACAGTTCCCAATTTTACTCTTCATACTATGAATAATGTATTGCCGTTTGTGGATGGAGAAAGAACGGCTACAACAATAATGTAACAACAATAATGGCAATAGTGACTATACCATGGTTTTTTCCTGCTGAGAGCTAAGCATGGTAGGAATTTTGGTGAATTTATAGATTAAAACCAGATGCAGGTCGTAATGAGGCTCTGGTCTCGGTGCTGTGATCTGAAGCTTCCTGTGTTGGTCAGATCACGGAAGTTGTTTACATTGAAACAGACATCGGGTCTCCGATTCATGGCTGCGATGTAAGGAGTATGTAGTTTGAACTAAGTGTAATAGTTTAGTTCAAAAGTAACTTCATTAGATGTTCAGGCCATGTGATCAGTTTCTAGGAACACAATTGGTTTGACGACACAGTATCTTCCAGAAGCGAGTGGAGAATGTTGGATAAAAAGACATGTGAGTTCTTTGTTTGGCAGCGATAACTTGACGAAACCAACCGCAACCATCGCAACAAAAACTGTATCCTAAATAATGCATCAGAGAGAACAAGAATGTAGGTTCTTCATGCAGGATATTTCTTGGCCAACTTTTTCCGAAACTCGGTATTACCTATTTCCAGTTAAATAGTTAAAATTGACGTTTAGTTAAAGTTGGTCTTCAGTTAGAGTTAAAATTCAGCGAAGAGTTAATGACCTGCCACTATTTATGTTTGAGTTGCGACAAGAAGTGTTAAATCAAGAAATAATTGAATTAGCTTCCCTGTTTGCCTCATTAAACTGCAATGCTTGGAAGGTGTTTAAATTAAAGCAGCATAACACTTTTGAATAGTAACAATAGAATACTACCTGTGTATTTTAATTTTAAAGAGATGAAACAAAAACACAAGTGAGAAATACTAAACATTTCCGTGAAAGTTTTCGTGAAAGCCATGAGGAGTGAGTTGTGCTCTGCTGCCAATGTACAACAGTAGAGTAGCTTAATTGCACAGAACTTCGTTTTCTGGAGATAGAGGGGCGTTGCCGAATCTATCCCAATGTACTGACAAGCAATTACATGCGAATTGCGCATGTCAATCGATCACCGTTGCTACAGTGTACATGGGTGCAGATTCTCAGGAACGACTGAGCTGGTTGCCTGATGTTTCGGCATATGGAGGGAACTTGGCATCTGTGGCTCCCCAAGTTTCAGTGCGATCAAAAAGTGAAACATGTGACGCCGTTGTATAATTATATGCACTGCTGCTGAGCATAAGTAAATCGCATTTGGATTCCAGTGATTATCTTCAGCTGACTTTTCCGCACTTGGAATTGCTTAGAAAGTGATGTGTAATTCGCAGATGCATCTAACAGTATCTTTTTTTTTGTTTCCAGTCATATAGGCAGTTAAATTATCATTTATTTGTGCACTTTGAATGGTGAAATCATGGAAATGTTTAAAGCCCATTCCTGATGACCTCAAGTCAGCCTGCCTAGAAAAAGTAGAACAAGAAGAAGAGCTGATTTAAATGAACGCAATTTCCGGCTGGTATCATGTATTGGCTGCGAGCGAGAAATTTTACATCAATTTGATGCTGCAGAGAACCCAAACATATTTGTCCACCCACCAACATATTGTACTTGCATGATTTTTGGTGCCCGTGAAATAGAATGCACGTGAGTCTAATTTTCAACCGTTGGCTGCTCCATTAAAACAGCAGTTTATTTATTTTTTGTTCACAACAAGCGGAGTCGAAAGAACACTCATGTTGCCCGAATTTGGACAGCAGAAGATGTGATTAAGCATTTGGGTTGCAGTTGCACATTTATGCTGAGTGTGATAACAGTTTTAGTACCGGCCAATATAAGATGAGCAATTGAGCAGATTACTTCACTTTCCTATACATGGTATTGTAAATATATATTCAGAGAAAGGGAGCCATGCTGTTCAAGTTTTTGGCATATTTAAATCCATGCAACCGTGTCTTAATTCCTCACGATATTCAAGTGAATATCTGTGGATCCCTCGAACAAAGGGACGTTGAATCTCAAAGACGAGTTTTCAGTTAATAAGCACAATCCTCTTATATCTTGCTTTATTATATGACGACTTAAATTTGGAGCTGCTCAGGATGACACAATTGTAAGTCGTTGAAATAAGTTTCCATGCGAGGAATGATCCAGAAAACAGTGTGAATAATCCGTCATAAAATGGATGCACTTTGAAGGTTCAATTTCCAAGATGGCGGCATGGTAGCACAGTGGTTAGCACTGCTGCCTCACAGCGCCAGGGACCCGGGTTCGATACCCAAATTGGGTCACTGTTTGTGTGGAGTTTACACGTTCTCCCCGTGTCAGCGAGGGTTTCCTCGGGTGCTCCGGTTTCCTGCCACATTCCAAAGATCTGCAGATTAAGTGGATTGGCCATGCTAAAATTGCCCCTCAATTTCAGGGGGAATGGCTCGGGTAAATGCGATTATGGGGATAGGGCCTGGGTGGGGTTGTGTTCGGTGGAGACTCGTTGGGCCGAATGTCCTCCTTCTGCACTGTAGGATTCTATAATTCTATGTTAAAGGACAGTACCTGTGATTTAACATGTGTAAGGACCAGAATTCAACACGCTTTATCTTGATCTTCACTTCCAACCGAGGGATACGTCTGATTGATGAACAACTTATTCAAGTCTTGTGGAATATTTGTATTTCATCTTAAATTTTCGATACTGGCTTTATTAAGGAAAATACCACATATCCGATTTAATTTCACCGTTATCGAGGCTTGTAATTTGTCAATTCCATTTACTTCGTTGTTCATTATCTCGAGAGGCTCGGCGATTCATTATAGGTAAAATATTAAATGTAAAACATGGAATCATTTTGTGTTTGCAAATAACTATCACTGGGATTGCATGACTTTCTCAGCATGAACGAGATTTAAAAAATAGTGGCGAGTGAAAAATAGTTTTGCCCCATACACCAGATAACGTCGCATGTGAGTCCATCATAATGAAGATCTTGCCCATTGTATGTCAGCTATTTTTAGAATTTCTACATGTTCCACAAAATTATATTTCTGAATTCGTATTATTTAAATATTGCCATCAATAAACTAATGATATTTCCAAGCAAGGGACTATTTTTTTTTACCTAAAACGTTCTGAAGTATTCGATCATCTGCAAATTAATAAGTGGGCAACAACATTGTAAATAGTGAAGCATATTTTGATTTCGCCCAGCAAAGTCATCTATTCAACGCCAGATTTCCCCTTCAATTAATGTTCAAAATTATCTGAGTAGAATGAAATGAAATGTTAAATTTCCTGTTTGTGTTCCTTATGAATTTAACATCCTCGTACCTAATACAGAGAATTGCAGTTCAGAGCGTTGGACTCCAATGCATGAATGTGATTGTCACATATTGTGAAACACTTATTATTACCATCACAATTATTACCATTGTCTATTTGGAGAATGCTGAGCATACAAGGCTAATTGAATTATCCATTTAATTCACCATTTATTTTATTCACTCAGGGGCTGCACCAGTCCTTTACTGGGCCAGTATTTATACTCCATCACGACTTACAATCATAGTGTCACGGAATCACTAAAGTTCAGGAGAGTTCTCGGCCCACCGAGCCTGCACAGACAAATGTCCCACGCAGGCCCTATCCACTAACTTCACGCATTTACTTTGCTAGTTCGCCTGACACTAATGGTCAATTTAGCATGGCCAATTCTCTTAACCTGTACATGGAAAAGTAGAAACATAGAAAAACTACAGCACAAACAGGCCCTTCAGCCCACAAGTTGTGTCGAACACATCCCTACCTTCTAGACCTACCTATAACCCTCCATCCTATTAAGCTCCATGTACTCATCCAGGAGTCTCTTAAAAGACCCTATTGAGTCCCCCTCCACAACCATTGACGGCAGCCGATTCCACTCGCCCACCACCATCTGTGTGAAAAACCTACACCTAACATCTCCCCTGTACCTAACCCCCAGCACCCTAAACCTGTGTCCTCTCGTAGCAGACATTTCCACCCTGGGAAAATGCCTCTGAGAGTCCACCCGATCTATGCCTCTCAACATCTTATACACCTCTATTAGGTCTGCTCTCATCCATCGTCTCTCCAAGGAGAAAAGACCGAGCTCCCTCAGCCTATCCTCATAAGGCATGCCACTCAATCCAGGCTACATCCTTGCAAATCTCCTCTGCACCCGTTCAATCTTTTCCACATCCTTCCTATAGTGAGGCGACCAGAACTGAGCACAGTACTCCAAGTGGGGTCTGACGAGGGTCTTATATAGCTGCATCATTGTCGCCGGACTCCTAAACTCAATCCCTCGATTGATAAAGGCCAGTACACCATACGCCTTCTTACCCACCTCCTCCACCTGCGGGGCCGATTTCAGAGTCCTATGGACCCGGACCCCAAGGTCCTTCTGATCCTCTACAGTACTAAGAGTCTTTCCCTTTATATTGTACTCCTTCATCCCATTTGACCGACCAAAATGGACCACGACGCATTGATCTGTGCTGAAGTCCATCTGCCACTTGTGCGCCCAGTCTTGCATCCTATCTATGTCCCTCTGTAACTTCTGACATCCCGCCAGACTATCCACAACCCCACCAACCTTCGTGTCGTCAGCAAACTGACCAACCCATCCCTCAACTTCCTCATCCAGTTCATTTATGAAAATGACAAAAGCAAGGGTCCCAGAACAGATCTCTGGGGCACACCACTGGTGACCGACCTCCATTTAGAAAAAGACTCATCTATACCTACTCTCTGCCTCCTTTTGGCAAGCCAGTTCTGGATCCACAGGGCAGCAGCCCCTTGGATCCCATGCCCTCTCACTTTTTCTAGAAGCCTTGCATGGGGGACCTTATCGAACGCCTTGCTAAAATCCATATAAACCACATCTACCGCCTTCTCATCGTCAATGTGTTTAGTCACATTTTCGAAGAACTCCACCAGGCACGTAAGGCACGATCTGCCCTTGACAAAGCCATGCTGAGTATTCTTGTGCATACTAAACCTCTCTAAATGCGCATATATCCTGGCCCTCAGGATCTTCTCCATCAGTTTACCAACCACTGACGTTAGACTCACCGTTCGGTAATTACGCGGGCTATCCCTATTCCCCTTCTTGAAAATAGAAATCACATCCGCAATCCTCCAATCCTCCGACACCTCTCCCGTCTCCATCGATGATGCAAAGATCATCGCCAGAGTCTCTGCAATCTCTTCCCTCGCCTCCCACAGTAACCTGGGGTACATCCCATCCAGACCTGGCGACTTATCTATCTTGATGCCATTCAAGAATTCCAGCGCAACCTCTTTCTTAAAGTCCACATACTCTATCCTTTCAGTCCACCGCACGCCCGCAGTACATCCACCCAGGTCCTTCTCCTCTGTGAAAACCGAGGCAAAATACTCATTGAGCACCTCTGCCATTTCTACTGGTTCTGTACAGACTTTCCCGCCTTCACCTTTTATAGGCCCGATTCCATCACGTCTCATCCTTTTACTCTTCACATATTTATAGAACGCCTTAGGGTTCTCCTTAATGCTACCTGCCTGCGCCTTCTCGTGACCCCTTCTGGCTCTCCTAATTTCCTTCTTTAGTCCCTTCCAACAAGCCGTATTCTCTTCTAAATCCCTACCTTCGCCAAGCTCTCTGAGAAATTTGTACGCTTCCTTTTCTTCTCGACTACGTCCCGCACAGCTTTCGTGCACCACGGTTCCTTTAACCGACCAACACCTCCCTGTCTGCTCGGAACGTTGTCCTGTAGAACTCTAGACAGAGATTCCTTGAGAAACTGCCCCTTCTCTTCAGTACATTTCCCCGAGAATACCTCCTTCCAATTTACTCCTCTAATTTGCTGTCTCATGTCTTCATATTTCCCCTTACTCCATATAAACACTTTCCGAGCTTGCCTGATCCTCTATTTTTCCAATGCAAGCCTAAAGGAGATAGAGTTATGATCGCTATCCTCAAGATGCTCTCCCACTGAGAGATCTGACACCTGTCCAGGTTCATTGGTCAGTATCAGATCAAGTACAGCCTCTCCTATTGTAGGCTTGTCCACATGCTGTGTCAGGAAATCCTCCTGAACACACCTATCTTCGAACTGTGGGAGGAAACGCACGCAGACACGTGGAAAACGTGCAGACCCCGTGCAGACAGAGTTCCAAGATTGTAATTGCACCCTGCTCCCTAGCCCTCTGAGGCAGCAGCTGTAACCATTGTACCATTGTGCCGCCTATCACATCATCTGTAAAAGATGGTTGAGTAATGTTTCTTTGATCTGCTGCAGTCCAGGGTGTATAGGGATACCCACAGTGTTATCATGTTGTAGTTGCAGGATCTTGCAACCGTGACAGTGAATGAACGGCTAAAAAATAGCGTAAGATTAATAACTGACTTGGACGGGAATTTACAGCTGCTTCTCGTGATCCAATGTGCCATCTACCCTTGTGCTTTCAAATGTTTCCTTTATTTCGATTTAGAAATTGCCATCAAATGATGCTCTGGAGTTCCTGCAGTGAACAATTTAGATATAGCACACCATTGTTCGTCGGTGACTGAGGTTGTTGATGTTCATGGAAAAGTTGTCATGCGACCCTTGTCCTGAATGGGGTCGAGCTTCATGAGTCCGCTGGAAGGTGCACTACTGCTGGCAATGGAAGTATATTCCGTAAGTCTTCTCACAGGTGTTCAATCGGCAGTTTCAGGTGTTCGGCGTAAACAAGAACACACCACATGATCCGTAGAATGTGTAGTGCATTGGTACCCACATCACGTATGTGTGTCACATAGCTCAGCTTTGGTGAAGTCTTAACCCACAACCTGTAGTTAGTTGGAAACTGAATGAGATTATTGCAATGGAATATGAGCGACTGCTTTATTTTGCATTTGCACATGGGCTATTTTGGTATCTTGGGATTTTGAAAAGACGATATGAATTTTAGAATATTGAGGGTAGAACCCATTCCTGACTCAGTTAATGGAGGAAGGGTCTTGGATAATTAATATACGATGCCCGCCCTTTAGAAAGTCCTGCGATGTTGTCCTGGATCTGTCATTAGTGAAATCTAACCATCTTCCGTCCTGCTCGATATGCATGCAGCGAGTACAGTGCGTCCACGTGATTCCAATTGACTGTAATATTTTAGATCTGCTTGATGGCACGCAGTACCAATTGCTGTTTAATCGCAAGACTGCACACTCCAAGCACACCTCAGGAACACTGAACCATTTTCCATGTGTGAGCATGGCTATATTATGGCGAGGTTCTTAGTGACCCTGGCCGTCACCAAACTGAGAGTCATCATGCAGCGTATTCAAGTAACGCTTAATAACACTTCCGATGACGCCTTGCACCACTTTATTTATGATGAAAGGAAGTGTGTTCTATCGGTAGTCGATTGTCTTCCATGTGTCTTGCGGTTGTGTACAGAACATATCCGTGAAATTTTCCACACATGCTCCTTTGGCATCTGCATGGATTAGTTTATTTTGAGATGTGACAGTTTCTGAAGTAAAATTCTTCAGTACCATTACAGAATATTTTCAGGGCACATGGATTTCGCCGTCTCCGGTACATTCGGCGGCTTCCTGACATCTGGTCGAAGAAATAAAATAATCAGAAGACTGGCATTTATGGTGATGGTCATTTCTCGTGGAAGCTGAGAGGCTTCGTAAATTCGAGCTGACGATTGAAGGAATGCTTCAGATTATGATTTTCAATATTTTGCTGGGCTCTTCCATCAGTGGGCATGGATATTTGTGGAGACCATTTCATCACGAAATTTACTAAGAGCATAAGAAAATGTAGCAGGAGTAAGATGTTCCGCCAATCTGCAAAATCCCCCATTTAATAAGATCATCACTGATATGCATTGACCCTGAATATTAATTTTGTCTACCCCCGTTTACATATTGCCTTTTTATTTCATCAGCCGTTTATCTAACTCACCAAGAAAAACATTTCCAAAGACTGCTTGATTCTTTCAGGAAGACGGATCCATTGGCACTCGGCCATCCGAGTGATGGCAAGCACTGACCCATGTGTTTTTTTAAATAGACACTTCGTTATTTCTAAACATGGAATACTGAAATCGTTGAATCCTTACAGTGCAGATGGAGGCCATTCGGTCCATCGACGCTGCACCGACAACGATCTCACCAGACCCTCTCCCTGTAATCCCATAGTTTAACCCTGCTAATCCCATTGATACCAATGGACATTTTTTCGTGGTCAATTCAACATTGTACAAAGTGAGGAAACCGGAGCATTCGGAGGGAGCCGACTATCTTGTTTATGGCATTTGCTTCATACGTCGGAATGGTATTAAGCTGTCAAGCTTCATACAATTTCATGTTCTTTTTGTGTTGTTTGTAATTGGTGAACGTTATTTGCTAATTTTCTTTCGATATGTGTTAACTGTATTTTTTTTTTAAATTAAACTTCCTAGTAATTTGAATCATACCTGAAGGAAAACAACTCATGTATACCGGAGCCAAATTCAAAAAAGCAAAGCATATGATCCATGTGGACGTCATGGAACACGTAAGCGTCTCCGACATGTGTTATAGCATAGCAGAAAGGGACGATATAATAGCTTCCCCCATTATACTCAATTTGTTAGATCGTTGTCCACTTACGTTTCCATCTCTGGGCTTCTTTATGCCACTACAGTTGCCAATTTCCAATCTCTCTCGGCATGGTATTCAAATCAGGAAACCATCGCATACATTGCTTCAAAAAAGCTATTTATATATGGTATATTTCCAGCAATGAAACCTATGACACAGCACCCATGACAACTTACGCATCTTACAACAAAAACGTATGCCTAATCTCTGGTTAATATCAGCCTGTCAATCTACGTTCCACTTCAATCTTGTATCGGATGACGTCAACATTCATTTTCCACAATGAGGTTTGAAAAGGCATTTTTTTCAAACGGCAGTTGCATTTCTAAATAAAGTGCATCCCCAGTTACCATGTATTCACACACATGTCACTTCTCAGACAACAAGTAGTTGATGAAGCATGATTGCCCTTTCATAATCTAATATTGACGATACCTCATAATAACGCATTTATGGAGGTGCGCTGCTATCCTTCCACCAATAACCCCGCAAACAGTTTCCTGAAGACACGTGCAATGCAAACGTTGCTTAGTTAACGCTTTCTATCTGAATCCATTGTGTTTGAATCAAGCAGCGAGATTTGCTAACTTCATGTCTAAGTGTACCTTCGATTCGAAGGGTAATGGAAAATCAATCAGAATACAACAGTATCCCAAAAAGCCACGTATTGTATGACCTTCGAAAGAAGCCCACCGGGCTTCGCATACTTGTCAGCCCGCAGTTCCAATAATTTACACCGTACCTCTAATTCTGCGATTGTACTCTTTTGCCCCGAGAAATTACCAGCATCCTCTTCAATGAAGATTCTTTCATAATTTGTAATGAATTTATCTGCATGTTTTTCTTTTCATTAAAAATGTGTGGCTTTCTTTGTATAGTGGCATTGCTAAATTACTAAAAAAAAGACTACATATGAAAACAAAATGTTTTATGTTTCCACCTTGCTTTTCGTTGCCTGTTAATCTTTTTAGCAATCATTTGCTATTCGTTGCATTCTGTCCAATCTTTTCAGTTGTCAAATTTCTCCCTCCAGTACTTTCAAGTTCTCTTCAAGGTTGCTACTACGTTTCACCATTCCCATTGGCCATGATCGTGTTTCCGTCCCTTTGTCTTTCACATACTTGTAATAATGTATTTATTCTATGCAGTCCAACTCTGTTCAGTGCTGATTTTCCACGGCGCTGCAATAATGCCCAGTCTTCATTTGCTCGATATGTTCGAAATGCAGCCCTTTCAGCACGACAAGAGCCAGACAAAATGGTAAATGACTACCTTAACATTAATAGTTTTTCCCCCACAATATAGTATGTGACACCATTCGAACATGGACACCTGCATTTGCTGCAGCAGTTCAGTTAACATAAGGTGAACTATGACTTTTCAATTCTATTAGTTCCAGCACACCCGTCGCAGACCCAGCTTAACAGCTGAGTCAACCTCACCCGCCGAACTCTGTCTCTGGCGCCAGTTAAACATTCTTGATGATAGACCTTGACGTTCCCCACCCAGCCTTCATTCTGCACCCCTTCCCCCACCCGTGCTTCTTCCGGGTTCAAGTGGTCAGGAACTCACTAACCAGCTGTGTTGCAAAAATTACAACCAGCAGGCGAATCCCCTTGAACACATCCCCTCGTCTTTCAACACATGTCACGAGACCTTCTGGTGAACAAGGTCGAAGTTGAGCACTCTTCAAGTAAAACGCAATGCACAAACCACAATGTTGCAACTTATGCTCGGTCCACAATGTCTTTGCTAGGATACATAGCCGGGATTGTGAAAGTGGGCGAGGTGCCTGGGACATTATTTGCGTGGTACAATTCAGTGAGGACCGCAATGCGAGGCTACATATTTTACAGTGCTTTATTGTAATGCAGTCGCTATCTGGGCTTTTACAGATGGCATTTATAAGTTAGCGCATTGTTTTCGTGTGGAATCACGTGTTGGTGTCCATATCATCTGAAATAAAACTCTGCCATCTGCTGAATTGACGGTTCGACCTTCGTTCTACAGAGTCGCCTTCAGTTATAATACCACGACACTAGAGCCTCTCTTCGTTGACTATATTTTTTTCTTAATTCACTGTATCAAATGCATTGGTATATATTTCGGAACAAAAACAATGAAGTGTCATCAGTCTGTAAAGCACCCGCCTAACTATTTCAAATAAGCAGATTTGTGGCACAGCATCTCCCTCTCTTCATCAGTCCCCCACTAATACCCGCGGTGATAGAATATCGTAATCGGTTTGCCGTTTCCATTTTCTGCAATATTTTTCATTGCGACGACACACAGAATCTCGACTCTCCTCCAAATCTGCCCTATTGTACACATCTCAGAATATTTTATTTTTGCTCTTTTAGTTGTATTAAGTGAAGCAGTCTGGAATCTAAATTAATAAATTCTCTCGGCATAAACCTTGATCTCACGTCACGACACAACGAAGTGTTTTGTTGCCCAAGCCAATAGGTTATAAGTGGCCGAGTGTCCAATTGTAGCCGATTCCATGCCTGAATCCTGACTTGCACTTCAACTAAGGTAAATTTGGTATTTCAATCAAACTATTATTTGTGCTCACCAACGCTTTTGCACTTTTCTTTCAGTTCTGGAAACCGGATTAACAATGAGGTGAAAGTTTCGTTAATAAAAAAGAACGAAAACATTTCTTCCTGGCTTCAGATGAGGAGGCATGGGGTCTCTCGGGTGGATCCAAACCAATATTTCGTAATGCCAAAAATAAAATATATGTTGCTAATTGATATTATTTTTTTCAACATTCTATTCACGTCACAACGTCCATTAACCGGTAAAACGAGTCGAACCCTTGCTCCTCCCACTGATGGTCTGCGCATGATTATCAACCTCAGCTGGAAATCGCTGTTTTCACTCAGATATTAGTGCAAAATTAGTTTAACTGAATGCACGGGTAGGTGTATTTTTCCGGATATTGGGGTGGCACAGCCGTTGACGATGGAAGAGATAGGGTTCCGGTCGCTTGCATAGGGCGGGATCTAACCCGAGAACGTTCATGATATGTCATGCACCGCCATCCATTGTTCGAGTACACAGCGCAAGACGTTACTGTTTTTATTTTCTGAAAATGTTGTGGCGAAAAAGAACAAAAAATGAGGCAAAACAGCTCAGTAGAATTTCAGTTTGTTTAATCGATGAGGCCTTCTTCAGCTTACTCATGTTGCTCCATATCGGCTGTGTGTGGAGATGAAAATAATTTGGAAATATATATATATAACACTGCATTCCATAATTCTGACTGTTCAGAAATTTTGAAATGAGGCTGCTATGCGGCAATTACTTTAGATTCCATATTGTCCATAAAAGATTGATAACTTGGTGACATTTTTTTTTTGAAACAAGCAATTCGAGATACAGTAGTGGATAGTACAATATACTGTCAAGTTCATCGTTTCTTATCAGTTACCTCTCTCACAAGCTCGCAGTTTCTTTTCTGAAATGCACAAACATATAAATATTTAGACAGTGTTTCCAGTACGCCGCTCAACTTGTATTTTGAAAAAGGTATGTTTCCCCAGACAGCAGCGTTGTTCCGCACAATTCCATCCAATAAACTGTGCATATAGTTGTTTTACGTGAATTCAATTGTACAATCTAGTTCCCAGTTAACTACATGTTATTATTGTCCTTTGTCAGCAGTACCAACGTGCCTCAGAAATTTGCTCAGACGTTGCGTTCTCAGGTGCTAATCGATTGTAATTGGGTAGCTGGAACATCCATGAACAGGAGAGTAGTTAAAATACCTTGGGTGAATGTAGTTGGTTTTGACAACAAAAATATAGTCCACCTATTAACATGTCCGGATTTCGGCAAGCCGAAGACAGCAGGTATGCACAAGTATTCTATCCTTCATGTCACTCTTGGAAGTATGATTCAAACTAGCAATTTCAGCAAATAATGCAACTGTTTCCCATCAGCGACACAGCAGCGATTAACGGGGACATGGAAAGTCTCTCACAAAACACATTTCAAGTGATAGGTATTTCGTTGTATAAAACGGAAAATATGTAAGAAGCGCAAGAGAAGAAATGCAAGTTAATTGCAGACAGTCACTGTGGGTACAATAAGGTGGCGTTCTGGAAATGCTCCCGTGATGGATGTTCTAAAGAAAGGTAACAGCGAACCACATGACAAAAACACACCTTTTCACCAACGTAAATAATTCCAATATAATTTATTTGCCCTGAACAACGGACATTATAGAGGCCATAGTTCGCGTTCCGTGCGTACATGACTCTCGCTTTGTCCGATACAATATTTTTTAAAAATCAATATATTTGAAATATCGTGACAAGAGAAACATGTCACCCATTTATTGGCGATGGGATCTTTTGCAGTGTACGTTTTCTTTGTTGACTGAAAGATCAGTTTATGGGTGGCAATTGCTGCCCGAATTGTCAGAGATGTCGGGGTGATGAAATTGCATTTTGGGATTCTATACTAGGTATCTCCAAATTATGATAAACAATTTAATCCACGTATTTGTCTGTTTAAAAACATATTCCATCATTTATTGGCGACTTTTAACTGTATTGTTGACTAATTTCGAACGCTTTTGTCGAAACAAAAATTTTATTTCCTTCATGTTCATCTTCGAAGTACGATTCAAATTTGCCAGGTTAGACCTGGTCATGACAGGGATTGATCATCCCTGGGATACAGTTGAGTTAATGTTGGGGGGTGCATTAATCAAAAATGGCGTGGTGGTGAGAATTTCTGAAATACTTTTCAGAGAGGGAATCAAGTTTAAGTACAGTTAACAGTTAGTGGGATAACCAAAGTAAAATGCAGAGAAATGACCGCTCAGAATCAGACAGGTTCCGACTCAAAACAATGGGAGGTGACACACCATTAAAAAAAACCTTAATGCTTTGATCTTTAACGCATAGACGATTTGTAATGAATTATATAAATGAAACAGAAATAAATGCAATGGTGATGATGAGCGCATGAAACATTGCGCAGGAGCTAGGCTGTTTCTTCAGAGCTGTCCCCAGCAAATCCTCAAAATCAACCACTTACTCTACTCTGCTCCTGAAACTGAACATCACCCTTTTAATGTCTCCAAAAATGGGCTTTTTTGAATATCTTACAGATTTGGCGATCCTCCAAACTACGTGGAATCCAAATCTGGAGGGAAGTGACCGACCACGTGGGACCGACGGTCAGGGCAGCAACTACGAAACAGTGGCCTTAATCCCAGCGGCCCCCACCAACAAGCGCAGCAAGTCCAGAACCGGGGCCTTCGCCCTTTCGGCACCGACTGTTCATCCCAGCAAGTCCGGAGTAATGTTCTTCATTCATGCAGCCTCCAAAGGCTCTGATCCGGAGTGTTTTGACCCTTCGCCGTATCCAAACATTCCTCCTGTTTCACTCCTAAAATCGCCGCACAATCAACAAAAAAACACGCAAAAGTTTTGATACTGCCGTGTGAAATTTTCTTGCAGGTCGAGAGGTCCTTCTGCATGCGAAAGAAGGTGGCGACCTGGCAGTGACAAGGATCACACCAAACAATATATCTAACTATCGTTTCATTCGCGATAGAAGAGACGCGATCACTTCCCAGCCTTCGAACCGCCCACGATGGAGTACGGTCTGATCATCCTCCGCTCTCTCGCGTCAAGCCACTGCTCGACATTGGCCCCAAACGCCTGATCGTGCACACCTGACTGCTGACGCAGGAATTAAGAATAAGGTAACAAATCAGCCACTTACAAACTGAGAAAAGGAAGACCTCATTGGACTCATCTTTACTCTTGATATCACAAAATACTCAGACCGAGTCTCACGCCCTGCCCGAAGCAGTCGCTCATGGAAGAACGGTAGGAAATGCGCACGTCTGCACCGGAGACTGAAACAGCGCGGTCCCGACGCCCCTCTCCTCAGCGTTCTTCTGGATCAGGTCCAATATCTGGAATACAAGAAAGGCGAACTTAAAGCCGGGCACAAAGTACAAAGGGAAATGAGTTACTGGTGTGTGCTCGTTGCACGGAATCATGGTCCATTCCTGCTTATCCTGGCTGCGCCCTGAAGCCGGAGGGTTTCTCAATCCAACGAAGGAACCGCATGGCGGCCTTGGGCAAGGAGTGCGAAGGTGGGCTATGCAGTTTGATCAACAGCTGTTTTTGCTCAGATGTTTCTTCCCAGGCTTAGATTAGCTGACGTTGATATACTGCAACCTATGATATTTCACGTATGTTATCCTGACAGTACTTTGCATTCCACGTTTTCGCAGACGTGAAGACTACACTGCGCAAATTATATACCACTATAGCTAGGCGTGTGTCCCAAGATCCAGAGGCCTTGTTCGTCGTTGTCGGGACTTCAACAACGCCAAGCTCAAGGGAGGTCTGACATAATATTTTCACTACATCTCCTATCCCATTGTCGGCACAAACATCATCGACCACTCAGATATCAATAGCAAACATGCCTACTGCTCTTTGCCGAACCATGCTTTGGCAAATTCGACCCAAGGCCGTGCCCCGGCTCCGGGGTTACATGCAAAAATGAAGTGGGAGTATCTGAAAAAGGATGTTGTGCAATGTTGACATAAGGAATCGGATGATCTCCTTCAGGGCAGCTTCAAGTCAGAGAATTAATCAATATTTAAGCACTCAACGACCAACCTGAATGAGTACGAATTTACTGCCACAAAATTCGTTAATAAGTGGGTAGAAGACTGTGTGCCAAAATGTAAATCCGTGCGTTTCAAAACTGGAAATCATGGATAAACTGGGACAATCACGGCTTACTGAAGTTCCAGTCTGATGCGTTCAAATAGCATGTCACCGTCCGAGACACAAAGCCCAGATATGTCCGAGAGGAACCATTAAAAACGCCAAGGGACAGTGGCCGATCAAGCAAAAATCCCAAGCTCGCTGTCTGAACATCCAAAAATCATACCAATTTATTTAGAAAATGACAGGCTACAAGCTGTAGGCATGCGGAATCGCCGCTGGCAATGCACCCTTCTCTGCTGAGCTCAACACATTCTATGTATTACTTTATTCTGCTTATTGATGGCACAAGATAAGTGAATCAAAATAACATAGTGGAGGTATTAAATGAATATATGGGACGGTAAACTGAAGCAATACATTTGACAATGAACCACAGAGCAGGTCATTGTCGACTGGATATTCTTTGAATGGAGATTAATAATTGTCAATTTGGTGGTGCTGACCCCTTGGGGGATGAGTGCACATAATCTGATACAATATATATCCAATATATACAGTAAGAAACGACTATGGTACGGCTATGATCGAGTGGAAAAGGTTACTTAAAATTATGATGACGGATAGGCAAAGTCAGACATTCAATGAGTTCATGTGTGCAGTGGAATTCATATATATTGCCTAGTGCGAAAATAAAATAGGAAAGTGCAACACACGATTGCTTCGAAAAGAAATGAGAAATATTATTAGATCGAAGGAAGAGGAATGCAAATTCGCCAAAGCTGCGGATAGGGAGCAGATTAGAATTCAGCAAAGGGGCAATGACGATGGAAAAAAGAATTGGAGTGTTCAAGAGTAAGCACATGCGAAACAACAAAACAAACAATAAATATTTCTCTAGGTATGACAGGAGAGAAAAATGGTCAAGACAAATATACATGACAGGAACATAACAATTTATAATGTAGAGAAAGAACTGCTGGACCACATAAACATATGCGGAGGAAATAGCAAGACTGTTGCGGAACAATTAAACCAGTAACTCAGCTAATGTTTTGGGGACCTGGGTGCGAACACCCCCAGGCAGATGGTGGAATAAAAATTCAATAATATATAATTAGATATATACATACATATACATACATATATATATATATATATTCTCCTTGTGGAAGCGAAGGATGAGAGGTCACCTGATAGAGGTGCATAAGATGTTGAGAGGTATAGATAGAGTGGATTCTCAGAGGCTTTTACCCAGGGCTGAAATGATTGCCACACGAGGTCACAGGTTTAGGGTGCTGGGGAGTAGGTAGAGAGGAGATGTTAGGAGTAGGTTTTTCACTCAGAGGGTGGTGGGTGCGTGGAATCGACTGCCAGTAGTGGTCGTGGAGGCGGAGTCGATAGGGTCTTTTCAGAAACGTTTGGATAAGTTCGTGGAAGTTCGTAAGATAGAGGGTTATAGGTAAGCCTAGTAGGTAGGGACATGTTCGGCGCAATTTGTGGGCCGAAGGGCCTGTTTGTGCTGCAGCCTTTCTATGTTTTATGTCTATATATATATATATATATATAGACATAAAAAAACTACTGATGATCATGACACTATTTATCGATTGTTGAAAGAACCCATGTCGTTCACGATTCACTAATATTCTTTTGGGACTGAAATCTGCTGCCCTTACTTTTTCTCACCCACATGCGACTCCAGAGCCACAGCAATGTGTTTGACTCTCAAAGACAACTAGGGATGGGCAATAAGTGTTTCCAGCCAGTGTCACCCATGTCCCAAGAATACATGAAACAAATAATAAATGACATGCTTTGGTTCAGTCTTCAAAATGGAGCACAAAGCTGACGGATCAGAATATTCAAGCCGATCTTACCATGACATGTGGGCTTCAGTTAAAGGGACAGGTTGGCCAGGCGAGAACACTTTTCCTTGGAAAGAAGGAGGATGGGAGTGAGGGAGGTACGATGGCACAGTAGTTGGCACTGCTGCCTCAGAGTGCCAGGGAGCAGTGTTCCATTCCGGCCTTGGGTGCTTGTCAGTATGGAGCTTGAAAATTCCTCCCGTTTCTGCGTGGGTTTCCTCCGGGTGTACTGGTTTCCTTCCACAGTACAAAGATGTGCGGGTTGCGTGGATTGAACATGCTAAATTGTCCATTTGTGTTAGGGGGTTTGACAGGGAAATACGTGGAGTTACGGCTTAGGGCCTATGTGGGATTATTGCCCTTGCAGGCTCGATGGGGTGAGTGGCCTCCTGCTGCACTGTAGGGATTATATGAACATACCTTATTGAGTTATTTCAAAACATGGGAGACATTAATAGTACTAACACCAATGGTCTTTCTTTCCAAGGCAAGGAGATTTGACAACCAGACGACATCATTTTAAGGTGAGAGGGGAAAGATTTTAATGGAACCTAAGAGGCAACCTCTTTGTGCAAAGCTTGGTGTGTAGATAGAACGAGATGCCAGAACAAGTAGTTGAGGTCGGTACAAAAACAAAAGTGAAATGGAATTTGGAAAAGTACTTCGATGGAAAATAATTAGCGGGCTCAGGTTCAAAAATGGGCAGTAAGACTCGATTGGAAGATAAAATGCACAGCATGGACGGGTTTGATTGAAGGGCTCCTTCCCTGCTCTATTTCCCTCTGACTGTGTGACTTAACATATTGCCGAAACATGGTTTACTGAGATGGAGGAACTGATGGAAATGGCGAATAACAGAGACATTGTGTTGGTGAGGTTGACCAAGTGAAGGCCTCTAAAATTGCAGGGCTTCATCATCTACACCCAAATGTATTTAAGCAAGTGTTACACATTTCCGAGTAGTCAATGCAAGAATATCATTTAAAAAGAGAGGTAGAAACAAAAAAATAGAGAATCATAGGACAGTCAGTCTGATGTCGGTAGTGGGGAATATTCTCGTGTCTATTATCAACGTTTTAGAGCAGAACAGTTGGAAAACAAGGGCAGTACCGTACAGAGTCAGCATGGATTTACGAAAGAGAAAGGGTGCATGACAAATCAATTGGAATTATTCGACGATGTATCTAATACGGTTGGTGGAGGGATGTTCTTGGAAGGGGTTTATTCATACATTGAATGCACTTCTCATAAATTCCCACGAAAGAGATTAGCATACAAAAGTTATATGCATTGCGGTGGTGGCCATCCATCAAGATCAATAGAGAACGAACACAAGGGAAAATACTGCAGATGCTGGGATCTGACGAAAAACGAAAATGCTGGAATATCGCAGCTCGTCTGACACCATCTGTGGCGAGAGATTAGTGTTTCGAGTCTGGATGAGGCTTCAGCAGAACATGGGGAGGAGAAGCGACTGTTATTGTCAATACACCATGAAAGAAAGCAGGACAAATCTGTACTGCTGTCTGTTCAACACTGTTTAAAACCAAGATTGCATGTCGGCTGCAATTTCATTTGAAACTGTTTACTATGCCTCCCCAAGGGCTGCTCAGCTTCCCGATGAATTACAGAATTAGTCAAGGGTTGATGGCATTTTTCGTCACCCGAAACGGACAATTAATGATGTAAACAACATGAAGGAAATAGAGTAAATGAGTTCCTCTTCGAAAGCTTATTTGTAATTATTCTCGAGAATGTCATTGTTGTACGATCATTGTAAATTAGCTACGTGGATGTGATGCTTTTTTTCCGTCTTAAACGAAAGGTACATCGTGTTGCTTTGGCCTATATTCAGGCTAAGTAGCTTGTAGCCTATTTCATGTCCGGAAATAGTCCATGAATGAGGCTATGTGGGCTGCCACACCCATATTTTATTCAACCAGACTGGCGAAACTTGCCGCCGTAAGTTCTTCTTTAAATTAAAATCAAGCCAGGGCCCAACCTTCAACCATCAACCTTGGTTCAATGAATAGGGCCGAAGAGTAGTCTACTCGCCTCGAAAGATCTTTCTGAAAATGTGATGCCAGCTGACTGATGCAACAACATTGGATTACGGCAAGGCTAATTATGGCAAAAACAGATAATATAGAGACCTAAGGCGTTCCGCCAATAAATGATGAGACAAAAGTTATCTTTATCTTCCAAAGTCATGTCAAATCCTGAACTGTGTTAACAATAATAAAAAAAAACCGAGGAAGATGATGCTGCTGAATCAAAATCTCAGTGATGAATGTGTGCATTCAATGTGCATGAAAAAATATTTTAACCAATCAGTCAGAGAAAGGCGGACGAAAAATTGTCAGAACCTTCTCCTGGGTTTCAATGTGTCATGAACTCACTGTGAATGTTCTTTTTTTCTCTCCAAGTTATGAAGACATGATAGATTATAAAGTATAACACGATGATTATTGCAACATCATGGAATAGAAAGAAGAATTGATCTTCAAAACTAACTACACAAGTTGTCAAGATATCCGAGTACAGCTTGAATGGGAACATCCATCATCATGGGGAACATTACACACTCACTTTCACAGCTCGGAAAACTAGTTCAAAAATACTTTCTAATTGGTGACCACTACGACTAACATCTTCAAGCATAGCAGATGATCAAAACATGACCACATGGTTTCGAGTACCAAATGCATCGCCATACCGCCTTGTTAAACTATGCAGCTGTCCCTCACTTAAACAGTGTTTCTGGATAGTGCAATCAGAAATAAGAAGCGGCCGGCATTGGAGCACCACTCCTTTCTTCCTTGTCGCTGAGTAACTGTATTACAGACTGTCAGAGTCTCATTGCAGTTAGATAAGTTGTTTGACTAATATGGGCCTTCTGTTTGATTGGCAATCGAAATAATCATACATTTTCCTGCGTTCATATATCGTATGGACATAAATTGCTTCCACATTTGAAGAGAAGGCAAATGTTAGGAGCACGTATAAACAGTTAGCATCAATAATTGGTACTAAAGCACAGTGATGATTCACTCTTCTCGCCACCGATCCCTTCCCCCTGTCAGCCATCTTCCGAGAAGTGGTGACGCTGCCCGCTGAAGTGCTCGGCATTTCGTCACTGAATTATTGGATGCGATTATCGGATGTTATGTGAATTATGCCCCAATACATTGCATATTGAATCTCTATTTACTATCGCGAGTGGTGTCATTATTTCGGCGCAAAAAGAAAAGTGGAAGGAGATGTCTGTTTCTCCTCATTACAGATGCACCTGTATTATCTGAAATGCCACGCCAAACATGAAGCCGCTGGCCCGGAAATATAGAAGAACACAAGAACGTATGAACAAAAAGCAAGACTAGGCCATCTGGCCCCTCGAGCCTGCTCTGCCATTAAATTTGATCATGGCTGATCTTTTCGTGGACTCAACTCTACTTCGCCACCCGCTCAGCAGAACCCTTAACTCCTTTACTGTTCAAATAAAATCTATCCTTGCCTTAAAAAGAAATCAATGAGGTGGCGTCAACTGCATCAGTGGGCAGGGAATTCCAAGTTTTCTCAAGACTTTGTGTGAAGCAGTTCCTCTTCAATTCAGTCCGAAATCTGCTCCCCCTTATTTTGAGGTCATGCTCCCAAGTTCGGGTTTCACCTGCTTGTGGAAGTAAGTTCCCTGTTTCCATCTATTCTACTTCCTTCATAATTTTATATGTTTCTGTAAGATCTCCCCTCATTCTTTTGAATGAGTATAGCCTCAGTCTACTAAGTCTCTCATCAAAAACCAACCATCTCATCTCTGGAATCAACCTGGTGAATCTCCTCTGAACCCCTTCGCTGCTTTTGAACTCCATTCCTCTAGCAATGAAGGACACAATTCCATTTGCCTTCTTAATTACCTGCTGCACCTGCAAACCAATGTTTTGTGATTCATGCACAAGAATGTCGAGAATGGTGGTGGACAATTAAACAACTCACTGGAGGAGGAGGATCCACAAATATTCCCAGATTCAATGAAGGAGGAGCCCAGCACATCAGTGCAAAAGAAAAGGCTGAAGTATTCGCAGCAATCGTCAGCCAGAAGAGCCGAGTGGATGATCCATCTCGGCCTCCACCAGTGGTCCCAAGCATCTCAGATGCCAATCTCCAGCCAATTCGATTCGCTCCTCTTGTTATCAAGAAACGGTTGGAGTCACAGGATACTGCAAAGGTATTGGGCCCCGATAACATTTCGGCAATAGTACTGAAGATTTGTACACCAGAATGTACTGCTCTCCTAGTCAAGCTCTTCGAGTACAGTTGCAACAGTGGCATCTACCCAACAATGTTGAAAAATGCCTAGGTATGTCCTGTACACAATAAAAGGAGAAATGCAACCCTCCGTATTACCGCTCAATCGGTATATTCTCGATCATCAGTAAAGTGATGGAAGGGGTCATCAACAGTACTATTGAGCAGCACCTGCTCAGCAATAACCTGCTCAGTGACGTTCAGTTTGGGTTTCGCCAGAGTAATCCAACTCCTGATCTCATTACAGCCTTTGTTCAAACAGAGACAAAAGACCTGAATTCCAGAGTTGAGGTGAAAGTGACAGCCCTTGAGATAAAGGCTGCATTCGACCGAATGTGGCATCAAGTAACCCGAGTGAAACTGGAATCAATGGATATCAGGGAAAAAACTCTCCTCTAGTTGGAGTCATACGTAGTACATAGAAAGATGGTTCTGGAGGGTCAGTAATCTCAGCACCACAACATCCCTGCAGGGGTCCTTCAGGAAAATGTGCGAGGCCCAACAATTTTCAGCGGCTTCACAAATGACATTCCCTCTATCATAAGGTCAGAAGTGGGGATGTTCCCTGCTGATTGCACAATGTTTAGCACCATTCGCGACTCCTCAGATACTGAAGCAGTTTATGTTCAAATGCAATAAAATCATGGACAATATCCAGGCTTGGGATGACAATTGGCAAATCACATTCGCGCCACACAAATACCAGGAAATGACCATCACCAATTAGAGACACTCTAACCACCGCCATTCAACATTCAATGGTATAACCATCACTGAATCCCCCACTATCAACATCCTTGGGGGTCACCATTGACCAGAAACTCAAGTGGACTCACCACGTAAACACAGTGGCTACAGGAGCAGGTCAGAGGCTAGGAATACTGCGGCGAGTAACTCACCTCTTGACTCCCCAGAGCCTATCCACCATCTACAAGGCAGAAGTCAAGAGTGTGATGGAATAATCCACAGTTGTCTGGATGGGTGCAGCTCCAACAACACTCAAGCAGTTTGACACCATCCAGGATAAAGAAAGCCGCTTGATTGGCACCACATCTGCAAACATTCAATCCCTCCATCACAGACGCTCAGTAGCAGCAGTACGTACTACCTATAAGATGCACTGCGGCAATTCACCAAATGTCCTTAAACAGTGCCTTCCAAACCCACGACCAGTTCCATCTAGAAGGACAAGGGCAGCAGATAAATGGAAACACCACCACTTTCAAGTTCTCCTCCAAGCGACTCACCATCCAGACTTTGAAATATATCACCTTTCCTTCGCAGTCACTTGGCCATAATCCTGGAATTCCCTCCCTGAAAGCATTGTGGGTCATCCGACAGAACATGTTCTTCAGCGATTCAAGAAGACAGCTCACCGCCACCTTCAAAAGGACAGCGAAGGACGGGCAATATGTTTTGGCCAGCAAGCGTCGCACATGTCCCACGAAGGAATAAAGAAAAGGACAGGCAGGTCCCTCGGCACAGCAGAAAGCTGCAATTTTTTACCAATTAGAAAATAGTCCGTTTTGCTGTTATTCAGACCAAAAGGGATGACCTCACATTTGTCAAGATTGTACCCCATCGGCCACACCCTTTCCTACTCACTTAGACTATCAATATCCCTTTGCAGACTTGCAGTGTCTTCTACACACTTTGTTGTGCCACTCACCTTAGTGTCATCTGCAAATGTTGACACACTACACTTGGTCCCCAACTTAAAGTGATCTGTGTAAATCGTAAACAGTTGTGGCCCCAACACTGATCCCTGAGGGACACCACAAGTTACTGTTCACCAACCAGAAAAAAACCCATCCACTCCCACTCTTTGCTTTCTGTTCTTTAACCAATCCTCTATCCATCCTAATACATTACCAGAAATACCGTGCACCTTTATCTTATGCAGCAGTCTGTGGTGTGGCACCTTGTCAAGTGCCTTCTGGAAATCCAGATACACGACATCCACAGGTTCCCCACTGTCCACGGCACACGTAACGTTCTCAAAGAAATCCACCACATAGCCAGCAAGACCTGATCTTCATGAACACATGCTGCATCTTCATAATTCCCAACCGGCCTCAACCGGGATCTTGGGTTCATGTCACTCTATCTGTAACCCCCACGACTTGCCTGGGCTTGCAAAATCTCACTGACTGTCCTGGCTGTCGACAATTTTCACCTCTTTAACCTGTGCTGGACCCTCTCTCACATTGTCTGCACCTGTAAAGATTTGATTACCTGTTCAGACTCGCACTCCAAACATTATCTTGTAATTTAGTTTGTGTCCATATATGCCTTGTTTGTAAACCGAACTCTTCACACACCTGATGAAGGGGAAACGCTCCAAAAGCAAATGCTACTAAATAAACCTGTTGGACTTTAACCTGGTGTTGTGAGACTACTTACTGTCTTCCCAACTGGATAATTTATATCCAGATGGCTCGCTATTTCTTCCTTGATGATAGATTCAAGCATTTTCCCGATTACAAAAGTTAAGCTAACTGGCCTGTAGTTACCCACCTTTTGTCTATCTCCTTTTTAAATCAGTGATGTCACATTTGCTGTTTTCCAATCTGCGGGAACTACCTCAGAATCCAGCGAATTTTGGTAAATTACCACTCGTGCATTTGCTATTTCTCCCTCCATCTCTATTAGCACCCTGGGATGCATTCCATCAGCGCCAGGAGACTTCTCTTACGTTAGCCCCATTAGCTTGCCCAACACTTCCTCTTTCATGAGGAATGATAGTTTCTCAGTCGTCACCTGCCATAGCCTTCTTGTCATCAATTTTTGGCATGTGATTTGTGTCTTCCACGGTGATGACCGACATAAAATAGCTGTTCGGTGCCTCAGCCACTTCTTCATTTCCAGCTAGTATATCCCCTTCTCATCCTCTGCAGGACCAATGTTTACTTTAGCCACTCTTTTTCGTTTTATATATTTCTAGAAATGTTGCTATCTCTTTTTTACATTTTGAGCTAGTTTATTCTCATAATCCACCTTACCTTTCTTTATATCCGTTTTGCGGCTTTCTGTTGACCTTTAAAAAAATCCCAATCCTCTAGCTTCCCACTAAACCTTGCCTATTTGTGTTAATTTTCTTTCAATTTGGTAGCCTTCGTTATTTCCTTCGATATACGTTGTTGATTATCTCTTTTTCTACAGCCCTTCCTTGTCACTGGTATATACTTTTGATGTGCACTTTGAAAAATCGCTAGCAAAATCATCCACTGATCCTCAGTTCTACCACCATAAAGTGTTTGCTCCCAGTCTACCTGACCCAACTCGTTCCTGATCCCATGGTAGTCTACTTTACATAAGCAAAAAGCAGTAGTATTGGATTTTACCTTCTCACACTCCATCTGGATTTTAAATTCAACCTTCGAGAGGATCCCTAACTGTCGGTTCATTAATTATTCCTGTCTCATCACACAGGAGCAGATCTAGAACAGCTTGCTCCCTCGTAAGGTCCATTGCATCATGTTCAAGGAAGCTATCACCGCTCTGTTCCATGAACTCCTCCTCAAGCCTGACGTGACCGCCCTGGTTTGATCAATCGACATGGAGATTAAAATCCCCCACGATAATTGCTGTAGCAGCTTTATATGCACCGATTATTTCGATGTTTATTTCCCGCTCCACTGAAATGTTATTAGTTGGTCGCCTTTAGACTACACCTATCAGCGACTTTTTCTCCTCACTATTTCTAGTTCCCACCCAAATGGATTCAAGTTTTTTTTCCATGGAAGCTGTACCATTTCTCATTGCCGCCTGATGCCGTCCTTAAATATCAGAACTACACCACCTCCCTTTCCTTCTTGTCTGTCCTTCTGAACAGTCTGATAACACTGGATATTTGACTCTCTGTCGTGACCATCCTGCAACCCTGTGTCGTAAATGGCAATCAAATCATACTCGTTCGAGATGATTTCTGCCTTCAACTAATTTACCTTACGAGCATTCAGATAAATTGCCCTTATGCTCGTTTAGTACGTTCTTTTTGAATTCAAAACACCTCCACGAATAAAATCTCCTGAGCTGTCCTTTTATTTTTGCTCCTGATTTTTGATGTCGTTGGAATATTCTCCCCACATACGAATCTGCTCCTTTGCTTTCTATTAACCGTGATATTTCCCGTGAGTTTTATCCTTCCCACCAACTTGTCAGTTTAAAGTCATTGTGACCACCTTATTTATCATTTTCGCTGGAATACTGGTCCCAGATCGGTTCAGGTGAACACCTTCGTAACGGTACATATCCCTCCTGTTCCAATACTAATGCCTTTGCCTCATGAAATGGAACACCTCTTTGCCGCACAATTCCTTTCGCCACGTGTTAACTTCCCTACTTCTCTCAACCCTATGCCAGTTTGCACGTGGCTCGGGTAGTAATACAGAGATTATAACCCTTGAGGACCGTTCTTTAATTCGGTTTCTACTGCCTCATAGTACCCCAACAGATCCTCTTTCCTAGTCTTGTCTATGTTGTTTGTCCCACCGTGGACGACAATGATTAGATCCTCTCCGTCCCAATCCAATATCCTTTCAAACCGGAGGGATGTCCCTCACCTTGGCACCGGGCAGGCAATATACCATGCGTGACACTTGTTCAGGTTTACAAAGAAAGTTATTAATCTCTCTAATTAGAGAATCAGCTACAATACCACTTGTCTTTTTGCCCCCCCCCCCCCCCCCCCTATTGAATATCTTCCTGTACCACTGCACAGTGGTCGGTTAGCTCATTCCCCTACGGCCTTTTTCCTCATCCACACAGGGAGCACCGATTGGGCAATGTCAAGAGCTACGGCTGCTTTGTTCCTGAATTCCGGAGCCCCCTACCTGCCTCACTTGCAGTTACATCCTGCTGTCCCTGACTCCTGACCGAATTATATGTCGTGGAGATGCCGGCGTTGGACTGGGGTAAACACAGTAAGAAGTTTGACAACACCAGGTTAAAGTCCAACAGGTTTATTTGGTAGCAAAAGCCACACAAGCTTTCGGAGCTCCAAGCCTCTTCTTCAGGTGAGTGAGAATTCTGCTCACAAACAGAGCATAAAAAGACACAAACTCAATTTACATGAATAATGGTTGGAATGAGAATACTTACAACTAATCAAGTCTTTAAGAAACAAAACAACGTGAGTGGAGAGAGCATCAAGACAGGCTAAAAAGATGTGTATTGTCTCCAGACAAGACAGCCAGTGAACCTCTGTGGGGGTTACAAATAGTGTGACATGAACCCAATATCCTGGTTCAGGCCGTCCTCGAGTGTGCGGATCGTAAGTCCCGAGGCATGGTACATTGGGGAAACTATGCAGACGCTGCGACAACGGATGAATGAACACCGCTCGACAATCACCAGGCAAGACTGTTCTCTTCCTGTTGGGGAGCACTTCAGTGGTCACAGGCATTCGGCCTCTGATATTCGGGTAAGCGTTCTCCAAGGCAGCCTTCGCGACACACGATGGCGCAGAGTCGCTGAGCAGAAACTGATAGCCAAGTTCCACACACACGAGGACGGCCTGAACCGGGATATTGGGTTCATGTCACACTATTTGTAACCCCCACAGAGTTTCACTGGCTACCAAATAAACCTGTTGAATTATATGTAACAATCTACAGGGTGTGACCACATCCTGAAACAAAGTGTCCAGGTAAGCGTCCCCCTCCCGGATGTGCCGCAGCGTCTGAATGTCAGACTGTAGATCATCAATTCTGAGCCGAAGATCTTCGAGCAACCAACACCTGGTGCACATGTCGTCACTGCAGCTCGCAATGGGATTTGCCAACTCGCACATCATACAACGATAGCACATCAGCTTCCCAGCCATCTCTACTTCGTTAATTAATTTACTTCGTTTTTAAAAAAGTTTTGCAATGTTCGTTTTCAAACTTAGCAGATTTCCTAACTGCTAATCAGGCCATAGCGTCCTTTTTCGGGATCTTCTTTCCGGAAGCTGGATTTAAACTCACAGTTCTGCTGCTGCTCCGCCCTCCGCCTGCTCTCTGGAGGCTAGGCCACGGATCCCCGAGGTCAGATTTATACTCACAGTGCTGCTGCTTCGGCCTCCGACTGCGGCCCGGCGTCTTTCCCTTGCTTGTGGTCCTCACCATTACTTTTCTTTGAATAGTGAAGGTGATATGGAGGGAAACATTGAAGTCATGTTTGGAGTTTAACTATCCCTTTACAACAGCTCTTCCTCAAACCACTTCCTGGAAGCAGTCACTGAGCCTATGCAAATTTTCCCGGCAACAGCCAATCAGCTTCGCCGCTCTGCTGCCTTTGCTGGATCCTTATGTAAAAAGTCAGTCTGCAAGTTGACAGAATGCGTTCAACATGCTTCGAGAAAATTATTTAACAGTGATGCCTATATGTACGTGGCAAATGTAAATTCGTTTATGATTTACTGTATTCTAGTACACGATATGAAAACTAGCACATGGCATGAGAAATAGGTCCCGTCCAACAACAAATAAGTGGTCGAATAATGTGTGGATGTGAAAGGTCTCCTATCAGAGTGCTTGCATGCACCTTGGCTCGCAACTCATTTTTGGGCGAATTTTCTCACTACTTTCTCTGTATTAACTCGCACTATCTTTCCAAATACGTTATGATTTTGGAAGTCTAAAACATCACTTGGGCAAGCTATTGTAAACAAAGGAACACAGCATGTAATTTCGTTACCATCGCAGTTCCCAGTATCATCAATACAATGCCAACGTTATTTTTGTTCAGACGATTTGGAGTTCAGCAACTGTTGATTTTAAATTTCAACCTTTGGTCTTGGTGGCATCCTAGTGCTCACTTGATGGTTCAATAAATAACATACGTTTGCATTGCAAAGACCGTTTGGGTTTTCCTCATCCAGCATATTGTTGTAATATGTCAAGGTGACACATGTGCTGCTTTGACTGCTTTCAAATCAGGCAGTGCGCAGATTGTCCCTATATGCTGCACAATATTTTTTTAAATCTTATAACGACATCAACACCTCCTCCATGATAGTTCTCAATGCCAGTGCCCCAAAAGGCTGTGCATTCTGCCCTTACTCCACACTCCTGTACTCCTTTCACACCTCTGACTGTGTGGCCAAATTCCCCTACAACTCATTTTCCAGTTTGCTGACGTTACCACCGTAGCGGGCAGATCACAAAACATTTAGAGACAGATTACTGGATTAAGATAGAGAACCTGTGAACTGGTGCAGAGAAAATAATCTCTCCCTCAAGGTCAAGAAAATGAAGGAGATTTTCATCGACTTCAGGAAACGCAGTGGGAAGCGTAGTAGAAAGGGTCGAGAGCTTCCGGTTTCTTGGTGCCTCGAACACCAACAACTTGTCCTGGTACCTGCATGTCGACAATATAATTAAGAAAGCCCTTCTCAGAAGACGAAGGGAATTTGGCAGGTAAGCAACAATTCTCACGAAAGTTTACATATGCATCAGAGAAAGCATTGTTTCTGCTTGTATCACAGCTTTAAGTGGCTCCTGCTCTGCCCAAGATCGCAGGAAACTACAAAAGGTCGTGAGTGTAGCCCAATCCATCACGCAAACCAATCTCCCATCCACTGATTCTGTCTATATTTCCCGCTGCCTTGGCAAAACAGCCTGCTTAATTAAGGACTCCATGCACCCCGGACATTCTCCCTTCCACATTCTTCCATTGCGAAAATGATGCAAAAGTCTGAGTTCACGTACCAACCGACTCAAGAACAGCTTCTTCCCTGTTGCCATCATACTTTTGAATGGAACTACCTTGCATTCAGTTGATCTTCCTCTACACTCTCGGTTTGACTGTAACACTACATTCTGCACTCGCTCATTTCTTTTTCTATGAAAGATATGCTTCGTATTGTGCGCAAGAAACAATACTTTTCACTGTATGCTAAGACGTGTGACAATAATAAACCAAATCTAATCAAATTTATTTAAAAAATCAAACCACAAACAAGTAATGATGCTTAGATTTTGAATGGATAGTTATCAGTGATCAATTGTGAGCTCAATTTCTGTGAGATCAGTTGCTGTTCTTTCCTCGGTGATCGCGTAAGCAGTTTGGAAATTTCCTCATTCATTATATTGGTATTTCATCCTAAATGCTTGCCAGCTAGAGGTTAGTTGGGCGCTAGTACTCGCTGCCAGTATTCAGCATAATCACTGGTACTAAAGTTGTAGGTCACCATGCGACGTGCAAATATGTCAGAAATACGTGTGGCACCCTCACTCCCTGGTTGACAAGAGATTGGTTCGTCTTACATTCCTTGCTATGATACGTATGACAATGGGGAGTGCTGGACTGAACGGATTTTCTTGTGGCGAGCAGGTCACTTGAGGCCAATGATGAGGTCTGAACGATGACACACGCCAGAACGTTGTTTTTTTCCCCTGAAACCATGTGCAACTGATGCAACATATATTCCGTGGACAGAGTTCAAAATACCGTTGTTGTAAAACATCGAGTTAACGCAATGTTGCTCAAGGCTCAATTATCATGACCTTCTGTCAGAAGCAAAAGAAGCAGTGAAATTAACCAGCTCAAAATAACTTCAACCCATTACTAACATGCTCAGAATTTACAGATAACGTGATCTAATTTGCATATGATTTTGCCATTCATGACTTGGCATAACTGTCGATAACATTAAGATTTCATAAATATGATGATACATGCAGAGGTATATCTGGTTCAAACACTGCTGCTTATGGCTCATTTGACTAGGACATTCTGCTGCTGACTGTATCTCCTAACAGGCATACCCCATGGTCTATTTTTTTCAGTGTTACGTAACGTTAGAAACCTGAGTTATCCTCAGAAATAGAACACTGTGTCCACCAGTGCAGCCTCCTAATACCGACGCAAATCTTGCGAAGCTCATTGTGAATTAATTGCGTCTTGGGTGTACTCGTTGCAGAATAGGGGTCATTATTCATCGAGGGAAAAATAGACCTTAAAATTCAGCTCGCAAGCGGTTATGCATTGGATGGCCACTCACATTGTGAAGCCAAGACATTTCAAGTCGCTCTCCAACCCCAACGCCTTACCACATTAAAAATAATCAAATGTGTGTGTTGACAGGTCACGAGGCACTGCTCGGGTGCGCTCAGCCATCAGAGCGCATTTATTAACCGATATGAAATGTAGGTCCAGCCACCATTGAGGTTAACTCTTGGTGGCCTGAATCTAGTCTTGTTGAAGAATACAGATAAGCATATACTTTTAACTACGGCATTTGCTTACTGAATCATAATCATGGAACTGAAGTGCTCTCCCTTCTTCTTTTTCGCATTACCTCAGCATAATTTTCCGAGGAGCAGCATTTGAAGACCGTTCAACTGGAATGGGAATTGGTAATATACAGTGCGAACACAATAAATGGGCCGAAGGTCTTTCAATGCGAATCAGGCATTCACTGGCCCTTCTTTCATTTTAGGCAACTGCCTTCGACGACATTCAAAAAGTCTTGTCTGCATTCTGGCGACGAAACATGCATATTGCAGGCAGTGTGTGGAGCAAGTTCCCCCTATCGGCTAGAACGACCGACCTCCCTTTCGTGATCAATTTTACCATTTCCTTTATGCTCGCATTTCAGTAATTAATCAGCTAACATCTTCCAGTGCTGCTAATTTTGATGCGGGAAACAACATTTCATCTTGTAGTTCGGGCTTTACGGGCTAATAATGTGTTCAGCAACTTAATCCTTTAATCCATTTCCGCTTTCGTTTCTAATACGCCAAACTCCTACCTGTAAACATATACCGTTAAATTCGAAGGCCAGAGGTTTGAAGTTGTAATTGTTATTCATCATGATTTAAATCATGGTTGTACTCTTGTTAAATTTTCGCCTGAACACGGTTTAAGTTTGAAGTTATGAAAACTATATCGCCTCCACCGTACGCAAAAACCAGATAGATGGATTTCTGGCACAGAAATTCAATTTAAAATCCTCACCGGTATATTTGAGAGTTTCCTTCACTCTGTTTAGTTCTGAAAATGAAGGAAATGACTCGTGTTTAAAGGGATGTTTTGGGTTTTTGCACTTAGTCAGTTTCGTTGTTAAGAAGGGGTTTCCAACATTTTTGATTAATTGATGGCGAAGAAAGGGTTACAGTGTTTAATGAAATAATTGTGCGCCTTTGAATGGAGAATGCAAGGGGTCGTTTCCCCTGTGTCTGTAAAACTTGTTCAACGCGGTCAGTGTTTTTTTTTGAAATTGGGAATGAATTCCATTTGGCATAATTCTGCCAGAAGCAAAATCTATGGTGAACACATGAAAAGCAGAGCACATTTTACGTTCACGAAGGTAAGACATTGAGAGTTCGAAAATAACTTGTCGTTATCAGGTACATCTTCGTTTTCCAATGAGCCTGCTGCAAATGTATAACAACAGGGTGGGAATCGATGACCAATGCACAATCCTTGATCAGACAATGTCCAGTCTGCACGTTCATATTGTGGAGAGGCATTCATTCCGTGCCAAATGGATCGAACATAGAATAGAGAACATAGAACAGTACAGCACAGAACAGGCCCTTCGGCCCACGATGTTGTGCCGAGCTTTATCTGAAACCACGATCAAGTTATCCCACTCCCTATCATTCTGGTGTGCTCCATGTGCCTATCCAATAACCGCTTGAATGTTCCAAAAGTGTCCGAGTCCACGATCACTGCAGGCAGTCTATTCCACACCCCAAACACTCTCTGCGTAAAGAACCTACCTCTGATATCCTTCCTATATCTCCCACCATAAACCCTATAGTTATGCCCCCTTGTAATAGCTCATTCCACCTGAGGAAATAGACTTTGAACGTTCACACTATCTATCCCCTTCATCATTTTATAAACCTCTATTAAGTCTCCCCTCAGCCTCCTCCGCTCCAGAGAGAACAGCCCGAGCTCCCTCAACCTTTCCTCATAAGACCTACCCTCCAAACCAGACAGCATCCTGGTAAATCTCCTCTGCACTGTTCCCAGCGCTTCCACATCCTTCTTATAGTGAGGTGAACAGAACTGCACACAATACTCCAAATCTGGTCTCACCAGGGTCCTGTACATTTGCAGCATAACCCCACGGCTCTTAAACTGCAACCCCCTGTTAATAAAAACTAACACACTATAGGCATTCTTCACAGCTCTATCCACTTGCGTGGCAACCTTTAGAGATCTGTGGATATGGACCCCAAGATCTCTCTGTTCCTCCACAGTCTTCAGAACCCTACGTTTGACCCTGTAATCCACATTTAAATTAGTCCTACCAAAATGAGTCACCTCACATTTATCAGGGTTAAACTCCATTTGCCATTTTTCAGCCCAGCTTTGCATCCTATCGATGTCTCATTGCAGCCTACAACAGCCCTCCACCTCATCCACTACACCACCAATCTGGTGTCATCAGCAAATTTACTGATCCACGCTTCAGCCCCCTCCTCTAAGTCATGAATAAAAAACACAAAGAGCAGAGGACCAAGCACTGATGCCTGTGGCACTCCGCTAGCAACCTGCCGGCAGTCCGACAATTTTCCATCCACCATCACCCTCTGTCTTCGATCAGATAGCCAGTTACCTATGCAATCGGCCAACTTTCCCTCTGACCCACACCTCCTCACTTTCATCATAAGCCGACCATGGGGGACCTTAACAAACGCCTTACTAAAATCCATGGCTATGACATCAACTGCCCTACCTTCATCAACACACTTAGTTACCTCCTCAAAAAATTCAATCAAATTTGTGAGGCACGACTTGCCCTTCACGAATCCATGCTGTCTATCCCAGATTAATCCGCATCTTTCTAAATGGTCATAAATCCTATCCCTAAGGACCTTTTCCATCAATTTACCAACCACCGAAGTAAGACTAGCCAGTCTATAATTAAATGGGTCATTTCTATTCCCTTTCTTAAACAGAGGAACAACATTCGCCAATCTCCAGTCCTCTGGCACCATCTCCGTGGACAGTGAGGACCCAAAGATCAAAGCCAAAGGCTCTGCAATCTCATCCCTTGCCTCCTGAAGAATCCGATGATATATTTCATCAGGCCCAGGGGACTTATCGACTTTCAGTTTATTCAAAACTGCCAGCACATCCTCCGTTCGAACATTTATTTCCTCCAGCCCATTAGCCTGTAACACCTTCTCTTCCTCAAAAACATGGCCCCTCTCATTGGTGAACACTGAAGAAAAGTATTCATTCATCACCTCGCCTATCTCTACTGACTCCATACACAAGTTCCCACTATTGTCCTTCAGCGGGCCTAACCTCACCCTGGTCATTCTTTTATTCCTCACATAAGAGTAAAAAGGCTTGGGGTTTTCCTTGATCCGACACGCCAAGGACTCCTCATGTCCCCTCCTCGCTCTCCAAAGCCCCTTTTTCAGCTCATTCTCTGCTAACTTTTAACCCTCAATTGAGCCATCTGAAACCTGTTTCCTCATCCCTACATAAGCTTCCCTCTTCCTTTTCACAGGACATTCCACCTCTTTCGTGAACCATGGTTCGCTCAGTCGGCCATTTCCTCCCTGCCTGACAGTGACATGCCTATCAAGGACACGCAGTAGTGGTTCCTTGAAAACGTTCCACTTTTCATTGGTGCCTTTCCTTGACAGTTTCTGTTCCCATCTTATGCCACCTAATTCTTGTCTAATCGCATCATAATTACCTCTCCCCCAGTTGCAAACCTTGCCCTGCCGTACGGCCCTATCCCTCTCCATTGCAATAACTCGACTTCGGACAGATCTGGCACCTCAACATCTAAGAAACCACGACTTATCTCCCGAAAAAACAAATTCATTCAAAAACATGACCGTCAGTTTCGACAGACGTTCATGCCTACATTCTACCTTCAGCCCCAATCATGAAGATCAGAAAATATACAATGCATTGCACACGAGGAACTGCCAGGACCAAAACCAGGTATTGCTGAAACTGAGGTCGTGTTCTTGCGACTTCATACCTCAGGGCTAATATCTCAAACAGCAAAAAGTTGATAAATCAATGGAGCTGATCTGAGCGCCACAATCCTGAAATATTGAGCAGTGCATTCTGTTGGGCAATTTCACAATATTGTGCTGGAGAAAGCTGCAAAAGTGTACTAAAAGACACGATGGAACAAAGCGGAGAAGATTATGTTCTAACATTCGTGAGCATCTTCCGATGGAACTGCCAGTGAATGGCCCAACTCGGCTTCTCCAACCATCTCCAGCACTACAGATTTCAATGTTAAGTCGAATACGTGATATCGATCTGAGACAGAATGAGCTGGTTGTTGCGCACACCTGGAACAATACTCTGGGTAGCGGAACGAAAGGCTACTGTTCTTACACTTGCAGCTTCACGTGGCATGCTCTTCCATGACATCTGCAACACTAGCATTTTCACACCAATTTGTAAACTTTCCAGAAATTTTCTGAAAACTAAAAGTATAACAATCCCAGTCCGTAGTTATTCGATTGATCACGCTATTCCTAAATACCAGTAAGGTACAGGAAGTCGTATGAAGCGGGACTTGCAGAGCAATAATATGTACAGTGAAAGAAACGTTGTATTGTATAAGGTTCGCTCCACTCGTGAATACATTGGCAACGTTGTTGCAAATATGAGTGTAAAAAGCTGCATTTTCGTGTTGAGGTGAGATTGACTGCCATTGACAACAATGCAACATTTTGCGCATTGTGACATGGTGAGCCCGATGAAAACTGAATTCAGTGGAAATGTGGTGGAAGATTTCCCACATCTATGAGATAGGAAGGATGCATAGGAAGTATTTTGGTTTTGTGCAAGAGAAACAGCTCAAGTCTTCAATGACAATTCAGCAAACTTTAAGGATGGTTCTGCAACCTCGACCACCTTCATCTGTATTTTTTCAATGGCCATCTTTTTAGCATAATGTCAGACGCTTGCTGATCATTGCACAATATTCCGTGCCGTTCTGATCTGAAGCAGGTTATGTCACACCGCAAACAGGCTTGGAAAATAAATTTGCTCGCATTTTGAAGGGGATATGTTCATTATGATGCACGAGTACAAGGCAATGGCAATCTGCAATAATACAATTTGCAGCCAACGATCTGTGACGTTCAAAGGCATATGCTCTACCACTTTAAACAGCCTGACCTTATCATTGGTCACCAACAGACCTGGAATAGACAAATACTTTTCTTCTGACTGCAAAAGCAGGTCAGAGTCATGGAAGCCTACAGTACGCAAGGCAAATCCTGTTTTCAGAAATATCCAGCAACTACAAAGAACAAAACAGGAATGTGCCGAAGTACATTTCACTTGGCCGGATAACAGTAGCTCCAATGATTTTTGAGAAGCTTGCCACAATCCAAGCCATAGTAGATCACATGATAGAAACCAATTTCACAACCATTCAGTCGTGTCTGCGTACTTCTGCGCTTGTGCACGTTTGAAGGTGTTGCTTTCTGTGCGTATGTGTGTGTGCGCGCTCTCGCGCGCGCGTGCACGTGTTTCTGTGTTTGCCTGTGTTTGTGCGTGCCTGCAAGGTGCATGAGGTGTATTACTGGTTACTGCATGCAAGTCGTGGGACTCTGGTAGGGACAAAACGATAGTGCAGGAGGAGCCAGCATGCTCTTTCGCGCCTTTTGCATGACATCTGCTGCTGAAATATAATTTTAAACGCTACTAAGTTAAAGTCTTGGATTAAGTGTCCTTCCCAAAACAGCATACCAGTGCCCTATGTCGAAGTGCCAATCACATTACCTCCAACTGTTTGATTGAAGAAATCCGCATGGCCAGACTTGAAAAAATAATGATGGTACAGCAGACGAAGACCGTTCTCGTGGCCTTGGTTAAAACTGAAAAAATAGTTCAAAGAAATTCAGTATGTGCGGATAGAGCGTTGTTATTTAGGCGCACACTGAAATCAGACTACCCGAATCGTAACTCTGAAATTCGATGACAGAAAAGCAGAATTCTCAAAACTGGTTGCTGAAGCGTTTCTCCCAATAACAACGCATTGTTTCCATTGTCTGGTGGTAATATCCTGGATGACACTTGATGATGATCTGCAGTCATTTCAACTGAACAGCAGAAATCTCTGCATCCTTGCAGGCATTGGTAAAACAAGTCTTCAGTGTAGTGGAAGAGACGGAAGGCAAAAAAGGCGCATTAAAAAGCAATGCAAATAAGCATTTCCAAACATCCATTGCATAAGTTATGTTTGGATATTGCCACGTGTTCCTTGTTTTTGTCACCAATTTATTGTATCCTGATATGAGCCGGACAAAGCCTATTATCCGCACAATATGCAATGTCTGGTTGAGCCTCAAAAGATCACGAACGTTATCTTGGCTAATTTTGATACAGAACATGCAGCCTCAGTCAGCGTCGCAGCCTGATTTTATTTTTCCGCTTGATCCCCTTCCATTTATCCTATACCCTCAGTGACTTGCAATTCATTGACTTCATTTTTGTGCTTTGCAATATTCTGCCTGATATTATAATGCCAGTTACGCGCGACCCTCGTGGAATATCAAAAAAATATTATCTTAAAGAAGACCTCCAAATATCACGAGATGGAATTCCATGAGCGCTACGCAGATGTCTCAACGGTACGCAGTCAGTTGACAAGTTGCTTGAGACCTACGTTCCCTAGATTGCCGCATGAACAGCGGTCGAATTGCATGTGTATTGTCAATACCTATCAAATTTCGACAACTTCGTGATGAGCAGTGCCAGCAGTTAGGGACTGATGATGCTTTTGACCTACGCTCTGCTGGATTCCAAACAATAAATTTCAGACAATCAGAATATATTACTTTTGATATTTGGGTGAAAAAAGAACATTTGTATGTGGTGAAATATTCTCAGAAAATCAATCCTCACGAGGTTTAGCATGAATTTAATGGGATGTGGGAAAGAGAGATATGCAAAATGAAAGGGAAATAATGGGACAGCAAGGCATAACATTGATAGGATCTGTTTACAGAGTCTTCGTTGTGTATGTGAAGTAAAACCTCCTGGGATTAAGTTTGAACGTCACTTTCAGTTGAGTAATCGGTATGACAGGACTGTACAGAAGCTGGGGATTTCGAGGAGACTAACCCATATTTAATTCATTTTACACCCTTTAAAGGGCGCAATCTAACTGTGATTAGGATGAAAAAAATCTGTTCAATTATTCAGTTCGCTAAAGGTAGTCAAGTTGATCAAGAAGGCAGATGGAACGCTCTCCTTCACTGGCAGATTGGCAGATATATAGAAGATAAAAGTAAGGATATAATTTTGCAACTGTGTGAAACACTGGTGAAATCACAACTGGAGTATTGCGCACATTTCTGCCCACCCCATCACAGGAATTTCTCTCGGTTGTGTCAAAATGAGGGTTAAAGTATGTTTCGAATGTTAGGAAAGGTATACCTATGAGGACGGATTGGATAGGATGCGGTTATTTTCCTTGCAATTCAGAAGTTTGAAGTGTGACATGGCAGAGGGGTATATAATTATCAAGGAAAGAGATGGAGTGGACAGGTTCTAATTCTTTCCGTTGGTCGACAATTCGAGAACCAGGGGACATAGATTGAGGAGAAGTGGCAGCAGTTGTAGCGGGGACAAGAGGAAAAGCTTGTTTGCCACAAAAGCTGGAGGGTGTTTAGAATTCCTTGACTGAGTTCTTGGTGGAGTCAGAGTCCTCAACGCATTGAAAGGGTACCTGGATCTGCACTTTAAGTGCTGTAACATACTGGGCTATGGGGCAGGTGAATTACGTGGGGACAGCAAAAGCATATGGGTGTCCTCGGGCTGGCGTGGATTCGAAGGGCCAAATGCCGTCCTTACGTGCTGTAACCGTTCTCTGGTTCAATGGCTGATTGCAGCTTCAGCAACCTTCTTGAAGCCTTAAACAATCTGGGACAAACCCCAATTCATCTTTCACAATCTCGCACAACACCTTGCACATTTTGTCCTTCCGCTACCGACCCACAACAATAATCAGTGCCTGCATTCCACTGCAGAATAAAAATGTTCAAAAATTCATAGTCGCACCTGGATTATTATGGCTATTATAGTCCTTGATTGTCAAATGTCAATAGCTCCCAAGAAGTTCACAACATAATCAGTTAATTTAATGTCACTCACCATCGTTATTGCACTTCTCATGAAGAGCTACGAATTGAAAAAAAAACTAGAATAAATCGGAAGAGAATGGTAAAATGATGTTTCCAAAATGGATCATGGAACATTGTGCAATGTTATCACCTTTTTCGCAGACCCTGAGCTTTAGCCCTAAAAGTAAAATACAAAATATATTTTCAACTGATAATCGAATCCTTCACATACATGTTATGTGTACTGTTTAATTAAAGTGCAAATAAGGCATTATTTAGGACTCACGAAGCAGTAACATATATTTACTTCTGTTACACGATAATTAATGGGGAAATCATTTTTACTTCCGCCAGAGTTTATTTTATTTCTGGGGGTGTTATTAGGAAAGAGTAAAACGTAGAAATCATAGAAACCCTACAGTACAGAAAGAGGCCACTCGGCCCATCGAGTCTGCACCGACCACAATCCCACCCAGGCCCTATCCCTGTATCCCTACATATTTTACCCACTAATCCCTCTAACCTACGCATCTCAGGACACTAAGGGGCAAATTTAGCATGGCCAATCAACCTAACCCGCACATCTTTGGACTGTGGGAGGAAACCGGAGCACCCGGAGGAAACCCACGCGGACACGAGGAGAATGTGCAAACTCCACACAGTGAAGCAAGTTGAAGAGAATGTGCAACCTCCACACGTGAAGCAAGTTGATCCAAATTATTTCATGCAAGGGACTGCTCAGACATACTATAATAGAGCATGAAATATATTCTTGCTGTCTGAACACGCTGTTGCAATAGCTGCCATATGTTCAGCTCCTTGCAAATCAATTGAGCGTAAATATTATGTGACAGAAGTAACAGGAGCAGTCCTCATGCAAATAGGATACTTCATTTGATATGTTTGCTTGCAACTCAATGAGATTCTAGCAGAGCATCTATTCGCACAAACATGAGCTACTGAGGGGCATTCGGAAAAGTTCTAACGCTGGCAGGAAAAAAACATTCAAAGATCCAATACCGTGTGTCAGCTTGAAGGACTGCATGTGGATATTTTGCATTTTTATGACAAGTATTATTATTTTCTCTACCATAATCTGTTTTCTTACGTGTCTCATTTCGTATTGTTATTGTTTTTTCCAGTTCTGTAAAAGTAAAAAAAAACTCTCACAGAACAGCCAAATTACGTACTCTACAATTTAACATGGATTTGCAATCTCCGCTTTTTTGTCCAAGTTAGAATAGTGCTTGTTCACTCGTGCATTCCTGTGATTGCTGCTGAAGTTTGAGTGAAGACAAGCATCCAACAAGGGCAGCAAAGCCGTGACGTTGATTGGTTGTTGCGGGGAAGATTTGTATAGACGCAGTCACTACTTCCAGAAGGTGAAACTCTGGCAAGCACCCCTCCTCGAGATTGAGTGAAGCCAAGGGTTCAGCAAGTGCAGGCAGCGCGACGACGCTAATTGGCTGTTGCAGGGAAAATTTGCATGCGCGCAGTCACTGTTTCCAGAAAGCGGACCTCCTGATGGCATCCCCCGAGTTTGCATTACAAGCATCCAGCAAGGGCGTGACGACGCTAATTGGCTGTTGTGGGGATTCACGTAGGCGCAGCCACTGTTTGGCGAAATTGGTTTGTGGAGGAGCTGTTGTGGAGGAACAGTTGAAGCCCGAACACGACTTCAGTGGTTCCCTCTCTATCTCCTCCTCTAAACAAAAAAATAAGTCACAGTGAGGACCGCAAGCGAGGGAAAGACTCCAGGAAGCAGTTGGAGGCCAGAGCAGCAGCACTGTGAGTACAAATCTTACTTACTTCGGGGATCTGCGACCGAGTCTCCAGAGAGCGGGCTGAAACGGAATAGCAGCATCCCGGTGTGTACAAATATATCTTTCGAAAAAAACCCTGAAAAGTGACGTCACATGAAAACTGTGACCTAATTGGCTGGTACTAAGTCTGGGCAAATTTTCAAAAAGATCACTGCAAATCTAAAAACAAACTAATTAAATTAACTAAGTATAAATGGCTGGGAAGATGATGTCCTGTCGTTGCATGATATGCGAACTACAGTGACAAAATCTGCAGCATGCATTGGTTGCTTGAAGAACTTCGGTTCAGAATTGATGCTCTGGAGTCAAACTTCAGTGGCGGCGTCACATCCGGGAGAGGGGGAGTTACCTGGACACGTTGTTTCAGGAGGCGGTCACACTCGGCAGATTAGGTACTTCGAATTCGGTCATGAACACCAGTTTGTGACTGCATGTGCGGCAAGTAGCGAGATCCGTAATTGAGGAACAGAGGAGCCTCAGCTCTTGACCTTGTCCAGTAGGTATGAGGTACTTGCTCCTTGTGTGGATAAGGGAATGGGCTGTAGGGTGGTTCACCTAGCCGACCACTGCACCGTGGTAGACGATGCCATTCAAGGGAGGTGGGGGGGGGGGGTGAGCAAAAAGACAAGTGGTAGTTGTTGGGGATTCTATAATTAGGGTGGTTGATAGCATTTTCTGTAAGCCAGGTCATGTGCTCCTCATGGTATGTTGCCTACCCGGTGCCAGTGAGAGGGACATCCCTGACCGACTTGAAATGTTTTTGGAGTGGGAGGGGGAGTATCCAGCTTTTGTGGTCCACGCTAGGGCAAACAATGGAGGCAAGACTCAGAAAAACTACCTGTTTGTGAATTATCAGGCAGTAGGAGTTTAGTTAAAGAACAAGCCCTCAAGGGTTTTAATCTCTGGATTACTACCCGAGCCCCGAGCAAATTGGCATCGGGTTGAAAAAATTAGTGAAGTTAGCACGTGACCAAAGGTGTGGTGCGTGAAAGAGGGGTTCCATTTCATGGGGCATTGGCATCAGTATTGTAACAGGCAGGATCTGTACCGTTGGGACGGTCTTCACTTGAACAGACTTTGGACGAATAGGGTGGTCACAAGATCATTAAACTATCAAATTGGGGGGAAGGGAAGAGTAAAACTACAAAGGTTTAAAGGAGAATAGAAAACAACGTAACAGGTGAGCATGCAGGGGGAAGTTTTGAAGTACATCGAAAATTAGGAAAAAAGTTTGCAGGAAGGAGAACTCAGTAGATATTATCAATGGTATAGTTAAGATTCAAAATGAAGATACACAAAAAAGCTTAAAGGGCACCTTATCAAAATGTTCCGAGCATTCGATACAAGGTAAATGATTTGATGGCACAAGTCATCACGAAGGAGTATGATTTCCTGGCTATTACAGAGACATGGTTGCAAGATGGTCACGACTGGGAGTTAAATATCCAAGGTATCCGACTGTTCTGAAGGACAGACAGGAACTTAAGGAAGGTAACTTCACTAATTTTCTCAACCCTATGCCAATTTGCTCGGGGCTCGGGTAGTAATCCAGAGATTCAAACCCTTGAGGACCTTTTCTCTTGAACTAAACTCCTAGCGCCTGATCATCCCCAAACACATCATTTTTCCGAGTCTTGGCGACGTTGTCTGCCCTAACGTGGACCACAAAAGCTGGAGACTTCCCCTCCCCCTCCGCTATCATTGCAAGTCGGTCAGGGATGTCCCTCATCCTGATACCTGGGTAGGCAACATGCCATGAGGAGCACACGATCTGGCTGACAAAAGATGCTATCAATGATCCTAATATCTGATATGTAAGGATGACATCAGCGCGGTCATCAGAGATGATATTGGTTAAATGGTAAATAAGGTTGAAAATAGAAATAATAAGGAGAAAAAAGACACTGGATGGCGTATTCTGTAGACGACCAAATAATAACATCACGGTGGGGCGAGAAATAAACAAAGAAACAACTGACACATGTAGAAATGGTACAGCAATAATCATGTGAGACTTTAATCTACATATCGATTGTTCAAACCAGGTCGGTCAAGGCAGCCTTGTGGAAGAGTTCATAGAATGGATCCACGACAATTTCCTTGAACAGTAGATAAAGTAACCTACGAGGGAGCAAGCTATCCGACATCTGGTAATGTGTAATGAAACAGGAATAATTAACAATCTTACAGTTAGGAATCCCCTCCAAAAACGTAATCACGATATGGTTGAATTGAAAATACAGATGGATCATGAGAAGGTAAAACGCCATATCAATATCTTGTGCTTAAACAAAGTCGACTGTAATGGGATGAGGTGTGTGGGCGAAGTTAGCTAAGGTGGACTGGGGGGCGAAAACATTTTGGTGGGACGATTGAGAAACAGGGGAGGACTTTCAAAGTGCTTATTGACAGGGCTCAGCAAAAGTAAATAGCAGTGAGAGGGAAGAACTGTAGTAACATAGATAATCAACCATGGGTATCTGAGGAAATCAATGAGGGTATCAAACTGAAAGAAAATGCAAACCAAGTTGCAAAGATTACAGGGAAGCTAGAGGATTGGGAAAATTTAAAAGTCATCAGAAAGCCATGAAAAAAGCTACAAAGGAAAGCAAGGTGGTTATGAGAAGACGTTAGCTCACAATATATATATATATGATAGCAAAAGTTTCGACGAATATATAAAACGTAAAAGATTGAGTTATTTAAAAATTGGTCCTTTAGATGATGAGAAGGGGCATGTAATAAATGGGAATTAGGACATGGTCGAGGCATTGAACAGGCTTTTGTGTTGTTCTTCACAGTACAAGACACAAACAAACACAAATTGAAGACAAGAAGGCTGTTCCAGGTGTGGACCTGGAAACTATCATCATCACCTACGGGGTAGTGTTGGGCACGATAATGGGCCTACAGCTAGACAAGTCTCCTGGCCCTGACGGAATGCATCCCGAGGTTTAAAAAAGATGGCGGCTGAAAGACCAAATGCACTCGTGGTAACTTACAAAAAATCGCTGGACTCCAGGATGGTTCCGTAGGTTGAAAAAAAGCAAATTTGATGCAATTGTTTTAAAAATGAGGCAGACAAAAGGCGGGTAACTATAGGCCGCATAGCCTCACTTAAGTAGTAGGGGAAATGTTTCAATCTATCATCAAGGAAGAAATAGCGAGACACCTGGATGAAAATCGTCCCATTGGAAAGACGCAGCATGGGTTTATGAAGGGCAGGTCATGTTTGACTAATTTGGTGAACTTATTTAAGGACATTACGTGTGTGGTGAACAAGGAAGAACCAGTGTATGTGCTGTATCTGGATTTCCAGAAGGCGTTTGACAAGGTGCCACACCGAAGGCTGCTGCATAAGAAAAAGGTGCATGGTGCTACGGGAAATGTACTGGCATGGATAGATGATTCGTTAACTAACAGAAAGCAAGGACTAGGCACGTGGGTGTTTTTCTGCTTGGCGATCAGTGACTGGTGCTCTGCCTCAGGGATCAGTGTAGCAACCAAAATTCGTTACGATTTACATAGATGATTTGGAGTTGCGAGCCAAGTGTAGTGTGTCACAATTTGCAGATGCAACTAAGATGGGTGGAAGAGCAAAGTGCACAGAGGACACCGAAAGTCTGCAAAGTGATACAGATCGTCTCACTGATTGGGAAACGGTCTGGCAGAGCGAGTGCAATGTTGGTAAATGTGAGGTCATCCATTTTGGTAGGAATGAGAGCAAAATTGAATATAATTTAAATCGCAAAAATTGCAACATGCTGCTGTGCTGAGGGACTTAGTTGTCCTTGGGCATGTATCACAAAAAGTTGGTTTGCATGTGCAACAGGTAAATTAAGAAGACGAATGGAATTGTGTCCTTCCTTGCGAGAGGAATGGAGTTTTAAACAGGGAGGTCATGTTGCTGCTGTAAAACGTGCTGGTGAGGCCACACCTTCAGTATTGCGTACAGTTTTGGTCTCTTTACTTCAGAAAATATATACTAGCACTAGAGTAAGTGTAGAGGAGATTCAACAGGCTGATTCCGGAGTTGAAAGGTTTTGCTTATGAGTAGAGACAGAGTAGACGGGGACTATGCTCATTGGAATTCAGAGGAATGAGGGGAGAAGATGTAGAAACATAAAATATTATGAAGTGAGGAGGTAAGATAGAAGCAGGGAGCTTGTTTCCACTGTCAAGTGAAACTAGGTCGAGGAGGCTGGGCCTTAGAATAAGTGGGAGCAGATTTAGGGCTGAGTCGAGGACGAACTCCTTCTCCCAAAGGGTTGTGAATCTGTGGAATTTCCTGCCCAGTGAAGCAGTGAGGTAGGGATTTTGAAGGCAGGGATAGGTAGGTTTTCAACAGTAATCTAGAGTTATGGTGAGTTGCCACGTAAGAGGAGCTGAGTCGATAAAAAGAGCATCCACGATCTTGTTGAATGGCGGAGTACGCCCGAAGGGCCAGATGGCCGACCTGTGCTCCTCGTTGATATTTTCTTCTGTTTTGGCGGAAATACAAATAAAGTTGCATCGTTTTTCTCATCCCTTTAAACCATTCGCCAGCTACTCAATTGGATGTTTCCATGAGTAAGCATATGGCAGGCAGAGGGACATTCACTGGAGCCAATACCGCCAATATCGCCTCAACCCCAACACTATCCACCCCCCTCCCCACCCCACCCCCCCCCCCCGACCCCGCCCCCCCCCACACACACACACACACAGATCACCTCCAAAATATTAACGCATGAAGACATTTACGATTGCCTGCGTCAGCACACGTCATTGCAAGCCCCGTCCACATGTACACACAGAAAACAGTGAGACATTTCCAAATGAAGCATACACCGATATACAGTTAATTCTTGGAATGGGGCGGAGTTACTCATACAGGATAAATTTGATTACACTTAATTGGAATGACAACATATTAGATTAAGTTAGTAACAATTGCAATGGTGAACAGAACTGTATGAAGGGTCAATGGTTGAAAAAAACAGGAGAAAATCCGAAGGTGGATTGGAATCATAGAAACCCGACAGTGCAGAAAGAGGCCATTCGGCCCATCGAGTCTGCACCGACCACAATCCCACCCAGGCCCTACCCCATATCCCCACATATTTACCCGCTAATCCCTCTAACCTACGCATCTCAGGACACGAAGGGGCAATTTTAGCATGGCCAATCAACCTAACCCGCACATCTTTGGACTGTGGGAGGAAACCGGAGCACCCGGAGGGAACCCACGCAGACACAAGAAGAATTTGCAAACTCCACACAGACAGTGACCCAAGCCGGGAATCGAACCCGGTCCCTGGAGCTGTGAAGCAGCAGTGCTAACCACTGTGCTACCGTGCCGCCCTTAGACCAAGCAGAAAGGACATGCAAATCAAGTCCTCTCCATTATGCTGCCCATGGCATTAAAAAAATAACTATTGATGAATTGCCCACAGAAGTTGTAATCGATACTTATAATGCATAGCCATTGGGGAGAATTGTTGATGGAAAAATACTTTTAGTTGAGTATCAAGTGGTATTTAATATTCAGAGAAAATAGGTCGTTGGGAAAACGAGGCACTCGATACTGCGAACGCACTACAACAGTCATAGTTCTGTGAGAGTTATCCTTACTTCTAAGGATCAAAATATATACTCATTTTCCTTTGAACTGATGAAGAGCAAGAGACATAAAACAGCGGCAGGATTTGTTTTTAACTCAGCACTAAAGAGTGAGAATTTAAAGAAAGATATTGTTTGGGCATAAAATCGATGTGCCTGTAACATGGGAAACAACATATCTAATCAGTGAAAGGATTCTAGAGTCGTGGTGCAATACGATATGGTAGCACGTTAATGTCCGGTAAATCTCTATCAGTATACAGGAAATGTCAAATATTGTTCGAAAAAAGTCATCCATCTCTTACAGCAACAATTTCGTTCATTCAAACACTACCATGGGAAATATTCCAATCCAAGCCAATGAAATCAAATATTGCTTCGAATCAACGGGATAGGTAAAAAGTTGCCAAAAACGGTAAGCCCTAGAAACTGGACCACATTAGAATTCTGCAGACGGAGAATCAAGGAAACATGATAAAGAAAACGAACTTGAACAAGAAAGTACGCGAACTTGAACAAGAAAGTACACATTTGATACGAATTTAGAAACACTTGCAAGTATGAAAGTCGGAAATATTTCCCATAAACTAATGTGGATCTTTTGAACAGAACTGGGAGTGCATGTTACAGTGAATCAAATAATCACTGAAAAAATCGGAACAAATAATTTGTGTAAGTCTTCAAACAGGGAAGTGCTCATCACGTCGCGGAAATAACGATGAAGAATTAGACTGTTCTAAAGGAGGATTTGTAAATTGTTATCATTCGTACAAACATGAGCTGGATAAGATGCGTTGGTATCAAACAATGGAATCCCATTTGTCAGATCTGCGTCGCAGAATATTGAAATGTGTGACTGCCATGGTAATAGATTAATTGATCGTCACCTGTCAACATTCAATAAAGACTAATGAATCTCTGAAATACTTGAAGTTTGCAAATATAAGCCAAACGTTGAAAGTAAAAGAAAGAGATAACTGTGACAGGATGACTTGTTTGATACACATAAGTAAAATGGAAACGATAAATTGCTATGTAATACATTGAGTATGATAACAAGATATTTAGGAAGTAATTGTGGTTTGGTGGAGTCGATATTGGATTATCAAAGTGAATCCACCTTTCACAAACAAATTGGATTTTCTTTCCATTCTGCCACAATATACAGAGTTAAGGATGGATGTTGCATGTTATGAGTTTCGAAAGCCTGTTGATGAGCCGTCAGAACAAAGTTCAATTATCAAAAGTGGAGAGGAACGCGAGTAGATGCATGTTGGTTTTCGTAGCATGGATTGAATTTGGGAGTAAAAGGGTCATGTTCAATTTGGCAGCCTATGACGACTGTGGTGCCACGACGACGACTGCCTTTGCCACAGTTATGCAGAGCATATATCATCGACGTGTTTGTGAGGATTGAGGGAAGTATTTCCAAGTCTTGGGATGGCACTATTTCAGGTAGGTTTGTGAGGTCGGACGAGAAAGAAGAGAGCACTCGAAGTGAGGTGAAGAGATTTTGCAAGTGGGAAGAAATTTGCTAATTGCTGTACAATGCAGAAAATAATGAGTTTGAACCGTATTTCGCAGTTATAATAGAATAAGAGCGGGACTGAGTGGCAGCGAGCCGGGGAGCAAGTGGGGAAGGTAGTGGGTTAAAAAAAAGGTTACCTCGGGGATTTGCGGCTTCACTTGAGGAGTGGAGCTAAACGGCAACGAGCCGGAGTGCTGGCTGTGTAGGTAAGGAATATGAAAACAAAAGCTCCTGGATTTGCGGGATCCTGTTCCTGAGCCTTTCGAAAGGTGGGGGTAGGGGTGGGGTTTGTGGGGGGGGGGGGGGAGCGGGGGGGGGGGGGGGATGGAAAGGCGGAGGGGCTGAAAGTGACGTTAGAAGAAGGCTGTAATGTAATTGACTGATAGGGAATCTGTTAAATTTGAAACTGTGTTAAATTTGAATCATTATTCAATTGAATCTGTTTAAAATTTCAATCTGTGTAAAATGTGTGTTTGCTTTCAATTTGAATCTGTGTCAAATTAAGTTGCGTTCAGGTTGAGATAATGAGCAGAGATATAAAATAAAAACAGTCACGCTATTAGAAAGCAACAAAAATTCCAAACTGTTCTCAATAAAATAAGGATGGAGGGTTAGGTGACGTACTTTTCATGCATAACGTGGGAGCTGGGAGACTCCATTGTGGTTCCCAGTGACCACATTTTTAGTGGTTTTGTTTTCAAGAGGAACTCCGGCTCAGAGTTAACGAGCTGGAATCTGAGCTTCGGGCGCTGTGATTCATCAGGGAGGGTAAGAGTTACCTATGTTTAAGGAGGCAGTCACACCCATTCAGCTAACTAACTAACTTCAGAGACTGAAGGATGTGGTTACAAGTGAGGGAGTTAGAGATAGCCTGGAGGACGGGTTGCAGGAGCCTCACCCTTTGTCCTTGTAGAACAGGTACGATATTCTTGCTCTCATGTGGACGGGAACGGGGACCGCAGGGAAGATGAGCCAACTGACCACACTACCATGGTGCATGGAGGAGATAAAAAAAAGTAATTTGTAATTGTGTATAATATAGTTTGGGGCATATTCACTGTTTTCGGTGAGCATGATCAAGATCCCGAAGGTTTGTTGCGTGCCTGGTACTTCGTTTCAGGATATGTCAAGTTGGGCCGAAGAGGAACGTGGTGTAGGAAGTTACAGATCCAGTTGTCGTGGACCACGCATTTGTCAATCTCATAGATAAAGCAAAGGTAGAGCTTCTGCTGAGGGAGTATGAACAGCTAAGCGCCAAATTAAAGAACAGAGCCAAAAAGGTAATGACCTCTGGATTACTTCCTGAGCCACGAGCTATTTGGCACATGGTCAAGACAATCAAGCGGATAAATGTATGTTTTTGTGATTGGTGTGGGAGAAATAGGTTTGAACTCACAGGACATGAGCACTCGCACTTGGCAAGAACTTACCTGTTCCGATGGGACGGTCTTTATCTGAATCTTGCGGAGACCAGAGTCCTAGTGAATTGCAGAACTGTGGCTGCAGATTGTTCCACTGGAGCAAGCAGAGAAGGAGTGATTTGTGGCAGGAGTGCTGGTGAGAGATTTATTTATTGATTTCGTCAGTTAGTGTGTTTTTTGCCTTTATTTTTGTAGTAGCATTTTTCTTAATTTTAAACTGAAAACCGGAAGTTGTCTGCTTAGGAGTCTGGGAAGGGTATTTTTTTTAACTTTAAAATTCAGTTACCTGGGAGGATCACCCTCATTGTTCCACTGGAGCAAGCAGAGCGGGAGTGATTTGTGGCAGGAGTGCTGGTGAGAGATTTATTTATTTATTCAGTCAGTTAGTGTGTTTTTTTTTGCCTTTATTTTTGCAGTAGCATTATTCTTAATTTTAAACTGAAAATCGGATGTGAGCTGCTAAGGAGACTGGGAAGGGTTTTTTAAGGGCGCAAATGTATAAAAGGTATGCTGCAGTATACAGCGGGCAACGTCGGGAGCCGGCAGCGGAGCGTGTGGGAAGCAGAATGTGAGCTATAAGGGCTTTGGCTCACAGGGCTTCGGGGGACAGGGCGAGCAGGGGCGAGTTTTTTTCATTCTTGTTTACTTTTCTCTGTGTACCTTGGTATAAAGGGGCAAATATGAGTGTGAGGCCAGTGTGTTGTTCCCAGTGTAGGATGTGGGAGGTCCTGGAGGCACCTGGCCTCCCGGACATCCACATCTGTGAGGGGTGTGTCGAGCTGCGGTTCCTGAGGGGCCCTGTTAAGGAGCTGGAAGTGCAGCTCGAGGATCTTAGGCTGTTAAGGGAGAATGAGGAGGTGATAGACAAGAGCTATCATCAGGTGGTCACACGAGGGCCACGAGTGGAGGCCAAGTGGGTGACAGCCAGGAAGGGTAAAGCTCGGGTGATTGAGAGCACCCCGGTGGATGTGCCCCGACACAACAAGTAATCCTGCCTCAGTACTGCTGAGGGGGACAGCCCGCCTGGGGGAAGTAGCAGTGGCCTTGTCCCCGGAGTGGAGTCCGGCCCTGTCACTCAGAGGGCTAAGGAAAAGAGGAGGAAGGCAGTGTTAATCGGGGACTCGACAGTAAGGGGGCCGGACAGGCGTTTTTGCAGAGGCAGGCGGGAGTCTCGGATGGTGTTCTGCCTCCCGGGGGCCAGGATCCAGGATGTAACTGGTCGACTCCCGGACATCCTGAGGGGGGAGGGAGAGGAGACAGAGGTAGCGGTACATCTTAGTACCGCTGATGTGGGAAGGAAGGGGGAAGGGGTCAAGAAAAGAGAGTCCAGAGAATTAGGGAGACAGCTGAGAAGGAGGAAAGCAAAGGTAGTAATCTCAGGATTGCTGCCTCTGCCTCGGGAGAGTGAGGGCAGGAATGGAGTGAGGGGAGGATGAATGTGTGGCTGAGAGACTGGTGCAGGGGGCAGGGATTCAGGTTCCTGAACCATTGGGACCTCTTTATGGGCAGGTGTGACCTGTACCCACAAAACGGGTGGCACTTGAATCCCAGGGGGACCAATATCCTGGCGGGAAGTTTCGCTCAGGCTACTGGGGACAGTTTAAACCAGATTGCTTGGGGGGAGGGGATCAAGACGAGGTGACTGGGAGCGAGGAAGTTAGCTCGCAAACAGAGAAGGGTAAGAGGTGGTGCAAGAGGGAAGATGGACGGGGGATAGAGAAGGGGAGAGCTCAGACCAAAGGATTGAGATGTGTTTACTTTAATGCCAGGAGTATAGTGAATAAAGGGGATCTGCTCAGAGCGTGGATCAATGCCTGGAAGTGTGACGTGGTGGCCATTACGGAGACTTGGATGTCTCAGGGACAGTACCGGACACTACAGGTGCCGGGATTCAGATGTTTCAGGAAGGACAGGGAGGGAGGCAAGAGAGGGAGTGGCTGGCACTGCTGATCAGGAATAGTGTCACACCTGTAGAGGAGGTGTATGCTGTGGAGAGATTGTCTACAGAGTCTCTGTGGGTGGAAGTTCGGAGTGTGAAGGGGTCGATTACTTTGCTGGGAGTTTTCTATAGGCCGCCCAATAGTGACAGGGAGGTGGAGGAGCAGATAGGGAAACAGATCCTGGAGAGTTGCAATAATAGCAGAGTTGTTGTGATGGGAGACTTTAATTTCCCAAACATAGATTGTAATATCTCGAGGGTAAGGGGATTGGATGGGGAGGAGTTCGTTCGGTGTGTTCAGGAGGGTTTCCTGACACAGCATGTGGACAAGCCTACAAGAGGAGAGGCTGTACTTGATCTGATACTGACCAATGAGCCTGGACAGGTGTCAGATCTCTCAGTGGGAGAGCATCCTGGGGATAGCGATCATAACTCTATCTCCTCTATGCTTGCATTGGAAAAGGAGAGGATCAGGCAAGCTAGGAAAGCGTTTATATGGAGTAAGGGGAAATATGAAGACATAAGGCAGAAAATTAGAGGAGTAAATTGGATGGAGGCATTCTCGGGGAAATCTACTGAACAGAGGTGGCAGTTTTTCAAGGAATGTCTGTCTAGGGTTCTACAGGACAATGTTCCGAGCAGACAGGTAGGAGTTGGTAGGTTAAAGGAACCATGGTGTACGGAAGCTGTGCGGGACCTAGTCGAGAAGAAAAGGAAAGCGCACAGAAGGTTCAGAGAGCTTGGCAAAGACAGGGATCTAGATGAGTATACGGCTTCTAGGAAGAAATTAGGAGAGCCAGAAGGGGTCCCAAGAAGGCCTTGGCAAGTAAAATTAAGGAAAACCCTAAGGCGTTCGATAAATATGTGAAAAGTAAAAGGATGAGACGTGAAGGAATAGGGCCTATAAAAGGTCAATGTGGGAAAATCAGTACAGAACCAGTAGATATGGCAGATTTACTTAATGAGTATTTTGCCTCGGTTTTCACAGAGGGGAAGGACATGGGTGGATGTACTGTGGGCTTGCGGTGGACTGAAAAGTGTGCGTATGTGGACTTTACCAAAGAGGTTGTGCTGGAATCTTTGACTGGCATCAAGATAGTTAAGTCCCCGCGTCCGGATGGGATGTACCCCAGGTTACTGTGGGAGACGAGGGAAGAGATTGCAGAGCCACTGGCGATGATCTTTGCGTCGTCAATGGAGACAGGAGAAGTGCCGGAGGATTGGAGGATTGCGGATGTGGTTCCTATTTTCAAAAAGGGGAATAGGGATAGCCCAGGAAATTACCGATCGGTGAGTCTAACCTCAGTGGTTGGTGAGCTGTTGGAGAGGATCCTGAGGGATACGATTTATGAGCATTTCGAGAGGTTTAGTATGCACAAGAATACTCAGCATGGCTTTGTCAAAGGCAAATCGTGCCTTGCGAGCCTGGTGGAGTTCTTAGATAATGTGACTAAACATGTTGCCGAAGGGAAAGCGGTAAATGTGGTTTGTATGGATTTTAGCAAGGCGTTCGATAAGGTCCCCCATGCAAGGCTTCTAGAAAAAGTGAGAGGGCATGGGATCCAAGGGGCTGCTGCACTGTGGATCCAGAACTGGCTTTCCCAAAGGAGGCAGAGAGTGTGTATAGTTGGGTATTTTTCTAATTGGAGGTCGGTCACCAGTGGTGTGCCCCAAGGATCTGTTCTGGGACCCTTGCTGTTTGTCATTTTCATAAATGACCTGGATGAGGAAATGGAGGGGTGGGCTGGTACATTTGCCGACGACACGAAGGTTGATGGGGTTGTGGATAGTCTGGAGGGATGTCAGAAGTTGCAGAGGGACATAGAGAGGATGCAAGACTGGGCGGAGAAATGGCAGATGGACTTCAACCCAGATAAATGCGCAGTGGTCCATTTTGGCAGGTCAAACGGGATGAAGGAGTACAATATAAAGTAAAAGACTCCTAGCACGGTAGACGATCAGAAGGACCTTGGGGTCCGGGTGCATAGGACTCTAAAATCGGCCCCGCAGGTGAACGAGGTGGTTAAGAAGGCGTATGGTGTGCTGGCCTTTATCAATCGAGGGATTGAGTTTAGGAGTTCGGGGATAATGATGCAGCTATATAAGAACCTCGTCAGACCCCACTTGGATTACTGTGCTCAGTTCTCGTCGCCTCATTACAGGAAGGATGTGGAAAACATTGAAAAGGTGCAGAGGATATTTACAAGGATGTTGCCGGGATTGAGTGACATGCCATATGAGGATAGGCTGAGGGAGCTCGGTCTTTTCTCCTTGGAGAGATGTAGGATGAGAGGAGGCCTAATAGAGGTGTATAAGATGATAAGATGTTGAGAGGCATAGATCGGTTGGACTCACAGAGGCTTTTTCCCAGGGTGGAAATCGCTGCTCCGAGAGGACACAGGTTTAAGGTGCTGGGGGTGGGGCGGGGGGGGGGGGGGGGGGGGGTAGCTTTGGATCTAAATGCACACAGCATTCAGAACAAAATTAATGATTTAATGACGCAAGCAGAAACAAAGGAGTACGATTTGGTGGCGTTTAGTGAGCCATGGTTACAAGGAGACGAGTTCTGTGAATTGAATGTCCAAGGATAGTCAGCACTTTGGGAAAATATAACGAAAGGGAAATGAGTTGGTGTAGATTTCTGGTGAAGAAAAGATCAGAGCTGTCATGAGAATTGCATGCGTACGGAGATGAAGATGTGGAATCAGCCTGGGTAGAAATAAGAAACAGCTAAGTTAAGAAGTACTTGGTCGGCGTAATCTATAGGCCCCTAAACAAGAGTTCCACAGTGTGACACCGTATAAAGCAGGACATATTGGGGGCTTGCAAGAAAACTATGGCAATAATCATGCATAATTGTAATCTGCACTTGATTTGTAAAAGGCAAATTGGCAAGGTTAGCTTGGATGGTTTGGGAATTGTTTCTTGGAACAGTATTTTGTGGAACCAAACAGAGAGCAGGCTACTCCGAATTTCGTCTTGTATAATGATGAGGCATTACTTGTTGACCTCATTGTTAAGGATCCTCCAGCGGGTAGTGACCATTGTCTGATAGAACTCAAAATTCAGTTTGACGGAATGAAATTGGAATCCCATACTAGCATTCTGGAATTAAACAAATGAAGTTTAATAAGGATGATGGCAGATTTGGACCGTGTAGAAGGGGCAAGAAGGCTAAAAGGTATGGGTAAACAAAGAGGTCAAGGACTATTTAAATACAAAAAAATTGTTAAGGTATATTATATTGCAAAAGCCAGTGGTAGGCTGCAAGACTGGGCAACTTTCAAACAAGAACAAAGGGATACAAGAAAGGAATGAAACGAGCATATATGTAGGTTGCAAAAGTAAACTTGCAAAACACATCGAAACGGACAGAAAGAGTTACGACGAGTATATACAATGGAAGACAGTGGCTATGGTGAATGTTGCTCCCTTGGGACATGAAACCCAGAGAGCTAACATTGTGGAATGCTGAAATGGCAGACATGCTAAATCAATACTTTGCCTCAGTTTTCATTGTGGAGGAGACGGGCATGTAGGGGACGGACAAGTAAGAGGAATTAGAGTGCCTCGAACTTGGAAAATTAAACATTCAGCAAAATGTCGGGATTGAGGGCAGACAATTCCCAAGGTTCTAATGGCCTACACGCTCGGGTATTTAAGTGACTGGCGGTGAAGATAGTGGATCCCTTGTTTATACTATTCCAAAATTCCCTGGGCATGGGAAAGTTTGCAGTGAATTGGGAAAATGCTAATGTAATGAACTTTTTCAAAAAGAGAGGGAGCGAAAATATGGGAATTTACGGACCAGCAATGTGAATATCTGCTGTTGAGAAAATGTTAGAATCAATTATCAAGGAGGCAATATCAGGAAAGTGTTAAGGTCAAAACGCTATCAATCAGAGTCAGCTTGGTTTTATGAAGGGCAAATTATGTTTGCCGAATTTGGGAGACTTCTTCATGGATGTAAAAAGCAAAGTGGATAATGGGAATCCTGTAGATGTAGTATATCTGGACGTCTGAAAGGTGATGCACAAATGGTTAATTCAAAAGATTAGATCACCTGCGATTAGGGGAAATGTATTAGCTTGGATAGATGACTGGCTGATAGACAGAAGACAGAGAGTCGCGATAAATGTTTTCTTTTTGGTGGCGTAACTTGTGGGTGACAGGGTTCAGTCTTGGGCTCCAGCTATTTATAATCCAAGTTAACGACTTGAATACAGTGTTAGGAGGCTGTATAGCGAAATTTGAAGGTGAAACAAAAATAGGCAGGAGAGTAAGTTGCAACGAGGAGATAAGAACCCAATAGATTGATGTATGTAGGTTAGCAGAGTGGGCCAACATGTGGCAGGTCGAACTAAACGTGGATAAGTGCGAGGTAATGCATTTTGATCCAAAATATGGGAACGCAACTCTATTATCTAAATGGGGAGAGAATCCAGGTGCTCCGGTGCAGAGTGATCTTGGGGTCTTCGTTCATGCCTCACGGAAAACAAGCATGCAGATACAGCAAATAACATGGAAAGAGAATTGAATGTTGGCATCAACAGATAAAGGGATATAATATAAATTATGAATATTTTGTTGCAACTATACAAGGCACTTAGAGTATTGTGCACCATTTTAGTTCACTTATTTCAGAAAAGATATCGTGGCAGGCAGTTCAGAGGAGGTTCACGAGATTAACTCCAGAGATGAGGGTCATTCGTATGAAGAAAGATTGAACTGTTTAGACCTTGCTATCTGGAATCTTGTAGAATGAGGGGAGTAAACGTAGGTATGTAAAATGCTCAAAGGTACGGCTAAGGTAGACATGGGCATTCTACGACGAAACGTAACAGTTTTACGATAAGGGACAGCAAATTTGGAACAGAACTGAGGAGAAACTACTTCTCCCAAAGAGTTGTCAATCTGCGCATTTAAAGGTTTGAAGGGTTAGGGCGAGAAAGTAGGAACATCAAATTGAGGAGCATAATCAGCCATGATCGAATGGCGGAGCAGACTCGATGAGATGAATGACCTAATTCTACTCCAATAACTTATGAACTTGGAGAATAAGGTGGGAGCAAAACGTTCAATTTAAAATATCTAGCATGATCTGCCAAAATTCAATTGAAATACAATTCAATGAGTTACTTCATATTTTGAAGTCTAAAAATCGATTGTGCTATCGCCCCTATAATGTATAACTTTGTCAGGTTGATTTGTGAATGGCTAGTTTATTGTTTTGGGTCTTGTGAAAGTTAGCAATTTACATGATAGACAGGTTTTTTGTTCCTGGCATGATGTACAGCTGAAAATAACATCCACTTTGATAGTGGAAATAATTTTTTTGCAGCTTTTGTTGAGGCAAAGGAAAGCGACTGAAAAAGATTTGAAACAAATAACTTGATTAAAGCACTTGTGAAATAGTTTACCCAAAGTCTTTTTCAGAAGTTCTAAATCTACAATATTAAAAATGCATACGGAATGTAAGCAGGAAATGATTAGTCGGAAACGTTGATCAAATGTTATCGTCAACTACCAAAATCCCACTATTTGCAAAGTTTCACTGGTCATTAAAGTTAGATACCCTCTGACGTGCTTCATTTATGTTCTATTCCATTGCAACAATGACTACGTTTGCATTTCCTTCGCTTTGGAGCAAACGATCAACTCATTCCTTTTTCATATTCCTATTTACCTTCTAAATGCACGAAATAGTCTGAACGTTTTATAGCATTTCTAACTGCAGTTCTGCATTAGGTCATCCAGTTCTTCTACGCTTGACTGTTAGAAAATGCTTTCCACCTTCAGAAGCTACACTAGATTCTGAATAATGTACGACAAACCTGTTCGCGAAATTATTTGCTTCATTTTCTCAATAGCAACAGTTGATGCACATAGCTATAAAATAAATGCACCAAGAACAAAAAAAAATCTTCCTCTCTCTGCACTGTAGGATGGACATGTAGGAGATCAATTCACACGACGTTATGCCTCATAGGTTGTGCTAAATGACCACTTCAGACGTTTTTAAAACAAACTTTTTTTTACCATTGTTATTCGTTATGTTTACTTTTGCTATGTAGATGGAACAGAATAATACATATTTGTCATTTATTGTTAGATATGGCTTTTAAATCATTTATTGACATTTCAGGGGATTTGGCCTTGCTGCTAGGCGAGAAGTTCATTGCCATTCCTCAAGCGTGATTAATAAAATAATCGTCTGCTGCCTTTTTGAACTGTTGCAGTCCATGTAGCTTTGGGCGTCGTCGAAACATTGCTCATATGATTTGAGTTTCAGAGTTTGAGAGAGTGACAGTATGGACGATAATGTGTTTCCAAGCCATGATGGCATGTGGTTTGGAGGCGGCGTGCCTTTCCCACGTTGCCGTCTCCTTACCATTATGGGTGGTAGAGTGAGAGGATGTGGAATGTGTTATGGATATAAAATTGATGAGTAGCAGAAGCACATAATTTAGTTTCTACAGAATGTCATTACAGTGTTCCAGTGGTTGCATGAGTAGAAAGTGATGGTAGTCGGTGGGATTCCACTCAATCACAATTCGTTTTCCGGCAAATTTTCCAGAATGTTGATTATTATTGGTTCTGCAATTCACAGGGGATCGATTGCATCCCAACAGTGTTGTAACGTGTGCCGTTTATATGCTGTGTTTACTTTGGGGAGAGAGGCGCTGAATTTCTAGCCGCACAATCCAAAGTTTCCGATGTTGCTGTGATGCATTTTAGTCATGCAGTTGCTCCACTTCATATTCTGGTCAGGAATAGCCGCAATACTCTTTCATTGCGGAACTATTGCTTGAAATGTGTGGGATGTAAAGGGCAGACCGTCGGACTATTCTTGGAGCACTTGAATGAGATTCGGAAATTCTTTAATCAAACTTACACGCCGGCCCACATCCCAACCGGTCGCCGCTCCCCTTTCCAAGCCTGCTTTACATCTTGTGTTTCGTACATCTTATTGTATACTGTGCATTCTCGGGTTTGTAGTTCCACTTTTAATATATGCCCATGTTTCTCTTTAAATGTACGGGACTGGCATAGTGGTATCTTTGTTGTCCTAATAATTCAACTATTCAGGGCACCAGTTTTGGGAGCCACGTTCGAATCCAACCGTGACAACTAGTGATACTTCTGTTCAAGAAAAACGTGGAATCAAAATTCTAATGATGACCAAGTAGGCTTTGCCAATTGTTGCAGAACCCCTTTTGTTCAACAATGTATTTTCGGGAAGGGAAACTTTCTGCATTTCCTCTTCTGACTGACTCGTGCCAGCAGATCCACAAGCACTGAGGCTGACTCTGAAAGTACATCATGCAATGACCATAAATGGCTGTCCATTCACTACCAACGCAAGAAACTGGAGTTCAATCTGAGGCAATTTCTGTTGTTTTCCTCGGGCATGATACATGCATGAAAGATATGTCTAATTTCGATTTCATGTGCGATTGTACCTCTGTACTTTACGGGTTCTATAGCAGGGTAATTTAAATATCTATCAATTCACCTGTTATATTTGAATTGTTTATGAAGTAAAACAAAAAGAAACAAATTAGCAATGATCCAGCAATTCCGCATCGGCACCCATTGCTCATATTACTTGAAATTCAGTTTACTTGAATATATTGCATACGTGGTTGGGAATGAAACATGCTGGAAATGAGGTTACAAGACAAATGTTTTGCGAAACAATTGTCACGGTTCTCTTAAGAATTAATTTAGATATGGAATGATCATGCAGTGTCAAGTCTTATTCTGTTGTTTGTCATTCCGTATGATTCCTCACCATTAGCTTCCTGCAAAGGCTGTTGAGTTGTGTCGTCTGAAATTCAAACACAGAAATTTCTATATTTTGTGGTTAGCCAGGAAGCATTCATTATTTTCACGCCAATGTTATAGTCGAGCATTTTGGATCAGAACAGAAGATAATCAAATGTTTTTTTTAATTCCATTGTGATTAATTTCATGATATTGTGTTGACTATCAAATATTCGCGATAACATTCAGTGAAAACAGAGAAGGTATTATGACTAATATGGGAATGAAATTCTTCGAGGTACGACGTTAAGGAATCTTCAATTTGCAACATTGCTTGACGCTAATCTTGAAATGTGCTAATTATAACTAGTGTTATGCATGTCCACCATATAGCAATTGCTTGATGGATCGTACCCTGGTACTCGCATCAAATCGATTTTGGTTGATCTTTCACCAATCTTGGACGTCTGCGTGGGAATTTTAAATTGGCTACGTAAGATTTGTTGTGTTATGATTTTATTATATGTGCGCCAGTGTATTTTTTGCTGTGTATTTTTTTCATACAGCACGTGATAAATTAAATTGGTCTTGTTTCATTGTGGATGAAGTACAAGGACGTTCAAATCACTTTAATCACATTTCGCCCTTGTAAATGTGTTGTTATTTTCTCCTCCTCCTCCTCTTCTAAATTTCGATTCGTTTTATTCACAGCAGTTTATTTTCGTCAAAATAAGACCCTATCTTTCATTTCCATGTGTTAATTAAATGTGGACCCTGAACATAAACTTACCCATATACAGCAAAACGTTGTAAGATCGAAACAACTGTCAACCTACTTCTGCAAATACCACTTGACGAAGGCCCTCATCCCTACAGAAGTGTCCACTCTATCTAAATGTGATGATCTCTCCTGAAATTAGTTGATGTGTGCCCGATAAATTGAACACTCTCCAAATCTGATTAATTATCAACGGGAAAGATGTACGCTGATCTGCCAGGTATGATATTAAAATTCTCGAGGCTCGGGCTACAGAACTGATGGTATTACTCTTGGAGCTCTATTTATTATTATTGTATTCATTTTAGAGCCAAAATCATGACTCTGATTTATCATTTAGTATTCTTCGTTTCTACAATATGCCGTTGTGTGATCATTGACTCATTATCAGAACTACATTCTCCTCAATGCTGTATTCATTCGCTGAGCAAATCCCACTCCTTCAATGCTCGGTCTAAGTTTTATTAAAATAACAATTATCAATGAGAAAACTAACTGACTGCCATTACTATCCCTCTGAACCTGTACATATAGTGCATAATATCAACTTCAACAAGTTTCCAAAAAGCATTAAAGATATATTTTCATATTTCTGAGCACAGTATCCTGGAAGGACGATTGCAGCAATCGTGACCGAAAGCCATGTGTGCTATCTTACAAACAATGATGAATGAACATTATTAATGTTCCTTCATCGTTCGTAGATCAACATCCTGCAGTTAACTCCGTAATGGACAATGCAGTTGGAGCAACACCCTTCCGTTCATTCTGCCCCCCACGCTCCGCCCCAAGCACAAATAATTCCGTGTTTTCTACACGGCTGCTCATTATAATCTTGTCAGGATCAACATGAAAGGAACATAAAAGGTGACTTTGCATGTGTGCTTAAGAATCCATGAATGGACAATTAATTATGCATTATGATGTTGCTGGGTTTTCTCAGGCTGTCCCAGCTTATCTCCAGAAAATGGCAAAATATATGTATACTATACAAAGTATACTGTCACTGTCACTGCAAAAAAAAACAACAACAGTGTTCTCTGATGGATAAAGGGGCAAAACACACCCATCAGTAACGTAAAACTCGTAAAACACTAATCGACACTGTGTTAGATTTAGTCAATCTGTAGTTTAAATACGTGTTCTTGATACGCCAGTCTGTTGCTGCAGCCAACTGCACTCAACCGACAGGCGTTATATGGGATTTGTGAGTTGGCCTTATGTGCATTTGAAATTTTCAGTGATCCGTAACAGGCGACCCAGTGTCAAATTATTTCTGTCGAAACGCCAAGCGTTCACTTGTAAACGCAATGCGCACTTTTAATATGCCGTGCTTTGGCAAGATAACTGGTAACATTACTTACTTAATGAGCACTTATGAACAAATTCAGAGTCAAAACGTTCAGTCAGTTTCTCTCTAGATAGGTTGAGTTTTTCCAGAATTTTCTATTCATATTTAGGCGGTTGTTAATTCTCATGTGAGGTTCCATTGGACGTTTCATCACTTTAAACGAGGTATATCAATCACATTTTCGATGAATATTTTTTTTTCAATATTCCTTAACTCCGCTTTCAGTTGTAAGAAAACAATTTGTAGTTGAGACAATATAAGCCAAATAAATTTCACATCAACAAACGAATTAGTGCATTTCATACCTTCAGCATGTTTTTTTGCGGGGGTAGAATGTTATGCTACTCACCTTTCTGATACTGGTTGAGTAAATTCGTTGAAATAGGTATACATTGAACATTTAGTGCGGGGGTAACGCTCTCTGCATTGCAATTACTGCTATTTAAGTGACGGAAGCGACTCCAGCCAGTTTATAATGAATACTTTTGTGCGACTGACAGTTAGCCAGGTGAAGGAACAAAATGCTCAGTTCAACGGAACGACTGTAATTTCCACATAATTAAAAGTATTGTTTTCGTAATTTTTCTAAGTGTAACGATAATGGACGGATGGCAAAAATCATAATAATAATAATAACATTAATAACATATTAATATAGGAATCATTCACACGAGCCAAATGGACAAGGGAATCATAATTTGTGGTTTGGAGAGTTGCTTCATATGCAACATCCAGAACACACTCCTTCTCACCTTCCGGCAGAAAACATATACAACAATCTGAGAACACGGAGCAACCTGATGAAGAACAGCTTCTTGTCTGCTACCATCAGATATAAGAATGGTCCTACAATATATTAATCTGATCATTCCCGTCACACAATTTGTTACTGCTGCACTATGCCCTTCACCCAAGAATTTATTTATCTCTCATACACAATCGCAATGACATTCTGTGTCTGTAAAGCGCGCAAAAAATGACTTTTCACTCTATCCCAATACATGTGAAAATAAGAAATCAAATCAGAGTGTAGGCAGAGGCTATTCAGTTTATCGAGTCTGCGCCGACTAACTGGAAGAACATCTTAGCCAGATACTTTCCACGTAACTGCAAATATTTATACTGATAATTCACCTCGTTTGCAGAGTTAGGACATTTGCTGGAAGTTCGCGGGTGGCGGGGAGTACATCTTAGATTGTAAAACTTCCGAAACTGAATTGCTAATGATTATTTGGATAAGAGGCGGCAAGTGTGCAAGATTTCGCCATCAGAAGTTTTAAATTTGCGCTGCAGTTTGTGACAATGTCTTTAACAGTAGAGAAAAAGAAATATTTAATTGAAAAATGAAATATTTTTGATTTGATTTGTGATTGCCACATTTATTGGCAGACATTGAAAAGTATTGTTTCTTGCGCGTTGTAAAGTCAAAGCATACCGTTCATTGAGAAGGAAAGGAGAGAGTGGAGAATGCAGTGTTGCTGTCATAGCTTGGCGGAGAAAAAAAATCAACTTAAAGCAAATTAAGTCCATTCAAAAGTCCAATGGCAGCAGAGAAGAGGGTGTTCTTCTGTCTGTTTGTACGTGACCTCAGACTTTTTCATTTTTTTTCCCGTGGGAAGCAGGTGGAAGAGAGAATGTCCGGGGTACGTGGGGTCCTTAATTATGCTGGTTGCTTTGCGAGGCAGTGGCAAGTGTGGACTGATTCAATGAATGGGAGACTTGCTTAAGTTAATCACTTAAGGTTCATAGATATGATAAGACATTTGATGTGTCAAAGCCAACATGTGGCAACTCACGAATTCGGGCATCATCCAGAGCAATTCCATTTGCAGTATCTTTCCGTGGCATGAGGATTTTGCACTCGGAATCAATGCACAGTGTTTGAGCTACAGATATATTCGAAAAGTAATGGAACCTAAGAGTGACGTGGGCTTGATGCCTCAGGAGTTGTGCATATCGCAGAGGATATACGTTCCTCGTTCTGGATGTGGTCAGCGAGAAGAAGGGGTGGCTGCAACTGTTGCTGCAGGGAGACGCAGAAGTGGCAGCCTACAATTATGCAATATGTTTGAGGTATTATTTGTTCTATTGGATGATAGCGGGGCTGTTGGGTAAGTGAGCTTAAAGACCCTGTCACTGTGGTGCAATTATCAATTTATCTGTTGGGAAAACATGGATGGTAATTGAAGTATTGGACTGCACATTTCTGGAGGACGAGCAGTGTTATCTGATACAAGGAGCTAGAGTCAACTCGGCTGTGTTGCCTGACCTTCAGTGTTGGAGAGAAACTAACATTGCGTGGGTGAGGTACGTCTTTTTGGTTACATCGTATCAAAAACGTAGGAAAAAGGGGGAAATTATTCCTTCACAGTAATTTTAAGGAGCTTTCCTCACAGGACCTTTTGAGGAGCTAAGACCTAACAAAAGAGCAACGGGACATCCATTGTCCAATGGTTTTTTTCCCACAATGGGAAGACGGCATATCATAGGACATAAGAACATAATAAGTAGGAGCAGGAGTAGGACATCTGGCTCCTCGAGCTTGCTCCCTCGTTCAAGATGAACATGAGTGATATTTTCTTGGATTCAGCTGCACTTACCCGTCCACTCATTATAACCCTTAATTTCTTTTCTATTTTTGCCTTAAGAAAAACATTCAACTGGGTAGAGTCAACTGATTCACTGGGCGGGGAATTCCAAGTAATCACGGCCGTTTGAATGAAGAAGTTCCTCCTAACCTCACTTCAAATTCTGCTCCCCTTAGTTTGAATCTATCCCCCCTCCCCGCCCCCCCCCCCGTTCGAGTTTAATCCGACCGTTGAATCAACCTCACTTCTTCTATCGCATCTACTAATTTTATATGTTTCTGTCAGATCCCCCCTCATCTTCAGAATTCCAGTCAGTATGGTTTCAGTTTACTCAGTCTTTCGTCTTAAGCCAACCATCCCAATTCCGTAAATAAGCTGGCGATGCTCCTCTGCGCCTCCTCTCGTGCCAATATACCCTTTATATAATAAGGAGAACAAAAGTGTAGACAGCATTCTAGATGTGACCTCATCAGAATCGTGTAGAGCTGCAACATAACCTCTCTGTTTAAACTCCATCCCTCTAGCAATGAAGGACAACATTCCGTTTGCCTTCTTAATTACAGGCTGCACCTGCAAACCAACTTTTTGTGATTCATGCACATGGACACCCAAATCCCTCTGCACAGTTTCATGTTACGATGCTTTACAATTTATAAAAAACTCAATTTTGCTGTTGTTCCTACAAAAATGGATGACCTCACATTCACAGATATTATACTCCATCCACTACACCATTGCCAACTCAGTTAAACGATCAGTATCTCATTGTAGACATGAGGTTTTCTGACACACTACACTTGGCCCGAACTCCAAATCATCTGCAGAAATTTTAAACAATTGCGGTTCCAACACTGATCCCTGAGGCACACCACCAGTCATCGATTGCCAAACAGGAAAACACACATTTACCCCCGCTCATTGCCTTCTGTTAGTTTAGCAATCTTCTATCCAGGTCAACACATTCCCTTTGACACCATGCAGCTTTATGTTATGCAGCAATGTCTGATGCGGCAACTTTGTCAACGTTTCGCCTTCACGTGGAAAGTGCAGTGAAAATGTGCGCCAGTACAGCGTTAGAAAATTAAATCTGTAATACGTAGTCGGGTGAGGCTAATTGTTTTGCCTGACAGGACAGTGGCTGAATCTGCAATAAATTGAGTACACTTGTTTAAATAATCAATTCAGCCTCAGCGTGTCCCGGGCAACAGTGAGCGGCGGGACGTGTTGTAAAAGTGTGTGATGCCGTCCAGGAATAAACGGAAAATAATGAGGTCAGTAAGCTTCTTTCCTTGCTTAATTTAGTGTCTGTTGCAGACCAATATAACAATCAGGACCTAATCTCAGCCATGCCATTCAGTAAAAGTACTAACGAACCATTCCTGCTCTTGTACATTGCACTGTTGCTTCAGTATTATATTTGAAGATTCTTCCACCGTCCGTGCTTCTTCCATAGGTTTCTCCAAATGAAGGAGCACCGAATCATCGGCTAAATGTTTGGAATTAGTCAATCACCTTGTGACATTGCCCAGTATTAGACAACATTTTTACATGCAACTTCAAATCTCATGCCCGTTCTTCCAATTGTCCGGCACAACTTAGTGTTATAGAGAATTACAGCATGGAAACAGGCCATTCGACCCAATTTTCCATGCCGCCATTTTTTAACCCGAAACTAGTCCCAATTGCCTTTTTACCCATCTTACCCATGTAACTGGCTAAATGCCTTTTAAAAGACAAAATTGTAAACGCCTCTCCCACTACCTCCGGCAGCTTGTTCCCGACACTGACCACCCTCTGTGTGAAAGAAATGACACAGAGTGTCATGACTCTTTCGCATCTCTCTCCTCTCACCTTAAACTTATGCCAACTAGTTTAAGACTCCCATTCATTTGGGAAAATATATTGACTGTCGAGCTGATCGATGCCCCTCATTATTTTATAGAGCTCGATAGGATCAATCCTCAGCCTTCTGCTCTCCAGAGGAAAAAAGTTCCAGTCTAGTTAGCCTCTCCTTATAACGCAAACCATCAGTTCCTGGTAGAACCCTGGTAATTTTGGTGCACTCTTTCTCGTTGAATAATATCCGTTCTGTGGTAGGGTGACCAGAACTGTACACAGTATTCCAAACGTGGCCTGACCAATGTCTTGCACAACTTCAACAAGGCTTCCCAACTCCTTTATTCAATGCTCTGACCAATGAAACTAAGCATGCTGAATGCCTTCTTCACCACTCTGTCCACCTGTGACTCCAATTTCAAGAAGCTATGAACATGTACCCTTAGATTTCTTTGTTCTATAACTCTCCCCACCACCCTACCATTAACTGAGTAAGTCCTGCACTGGTTCAATCTCCCAAAATGAATCACCTCGCATTGATCTAACTTAAACTCCATCTTCCATTCGTCAGCCGGCTGGTCCAATTGATGAAGATTCTGTTGCAATCTTAGATAACCTCTTCACCATCCACCATGACTCCAATCTTGGTGTCATCTGCAAACTTACTAACTATGCCTCCTATATTTTGATCAAAATCATTAATATCAATGACAAATAACAGTGGCCCCATCACCAGTCCCTGAGGCACACCGCTGGTCACAGGCCTCCAGTTTGAAAAGCAACCTTCGACAATCACCCTCTGGCTTATGTCATCCAGAAAATGTTGTATCCATTTAGCTACCTCACCCTGGCTCCCGTGAGATTTAACCTCATGCAACAACCTACTTTGCGGCCTTGCTAAATTCCATGTAGACAACATCAACTGCAGTGCTCTCATCTACCTTCTTGGTTATCCCATCAGAAAAATCTATCAAATTTGTGGGACATGATTTCCCACTCCAAAGTCATCCTGACTGTGTCTCTAAAAGCCTGTGGATTCTTTTTCTCAAAATACATTCGAACAACTTAACCACTACAGTAGTGAGGATCGCCGGCCTGCAGTTCCCAAGCTTTTTCCTGCCGCCTTTTTTTTAAATCAAAGCACAACCTTTGCCACCCTCCAATCTTCAGGAACCTCACCTGTGATTGTCGATGATTCAAATATCTCTGCTCGGGAACATGCAATTTTCTGCCTAGCCTCCCACAATGTCCTGGGATCCACTTCATCAGGTCCTGCGGATGTATCTACCTTGATGCGCTTTAAGACTTCCAAAACCTCCTTCTCTGCTATATGTACACTCCTTAAAACATCACTATTTATTTCCTCACATTCCCTAACATCCAAGTTTTTCTCAAGAGTAAACACTGATGGGAAATATTAATTTAGCGTCTCACTCATCTCTTGCGGATCCGCACAAAGATTACTTTGTTCATCCTTAAGAGTCCCTTCTCGCTCCCTTGTTACTCTTTTGCTCTTGATGTTTGTAGAAGCCCTTTGTGTCCTTCTTTGTCTTATCTGCCAAAACAATCTGGTGTCCCCTTTTTCCCCTCCTGACTTCTCTCTTAATTCTACTCTTACATCCTCTATACTCTTCAAGGGATCCACTTGATCCCAGCTGCATATGCATGTCATGTGCCTCCTTATTCTTCATGACAAGGACCTCAATATCTCGAGTCATCTTGGGTTCCCTATTCGTACCAGCATTGGCGTTCATTCTAAGAGGAATTTGCTTACCCGAGTTAACGCAATTTTGCAAGCCTCCCACTTACTCGACGTCCCTTTGCCTTCCCACAGACTCCCCCAATAAACTTTTGAAAGTTCCTGCCTGATACCATCAAAATTGGCCTTGACCCAATTTGGAAATTTAACTTTTGGGCCAGACATATCATTCTCCATAGCGATTTCATTACGAATAGAATTATGGTCACTGGTCCCAAATTGATCCCTCACTAGCACTTCTGTAACCTGCCCTTCCTTATTTCCCACTTCTGGTATTAGTCCTAATGGTGCAAATTCTTCGGACAAAATCGCAAACATTAAGGTCAATGTTTATTCAGTGAGTGGAAACGTGCCAAGCTTATTCTGTGGTACAGTTGCCTTAAGTTTGGCAAAATCTCCCTTACCTTAATTCGAAGAATTTTATACCCATAGATCTTTGCAGGATGGAAATAGGCACTTGGGCTCTACTTGTCCATGCCACCCAGTTTTTATCACTGAACTAATCCCAATTGCCCACACTTGGCCGATATCTCTCCATACACATTTTAACCACGCAATTTTCTACGTGCTTTTAAAAAGCCAAGTTATACCCTCCTCTACAGCTGCCTCTAACAACTCTGTCCAGAGAATCACCACCCTCTAAGTGAAAAATATGCCATTCTGGACCATTTTGCATCTCTCCCCTCTCACTTTAAATCTATTCTATCTACTTTCAAACCCCCCGACCTTTGGGAAAGTATGCTGACAATCTAACACTCATCAATGCCCCCCGTTATTTTATAGAACACTACAAGATCACCTCTAAGTCCCCTGTGCTCCAGGGAAAAAGTGCGAGTCTATCCAGCCTCTCCTTATAACCATAACAACCGAGTCCTGGTAGCATCCTTGTAATTATTTTCAGCAAAGTTTATTTCTCTAAAGGGATGAACAGAACTGTACAGAGTATACCAATGTCTTGTACAACTTAAACAAGACGCCAAACACCTGTATTAAACATTCTGACGAATGATACCAAACATGCCGAATGTCTTTTTCACCATCATGTCCACCTGTCACTTCACCTTCAAGAACGCTATGAACCTGCACTCCGATAACACCTTGTTGTATAATTCTCCCCAATGCTGTACCATTCACTGAATAGGTTCTGCCAGAATCAATCGACCAAAATGCAGCACCTCGCATTTATCTAAATTAATTCCATCTGCCATTCACCGGCGCACTGCCCCACATGATCAAAATCTCGTTGCATTCCTACATAACCTTCTCCACTGTCCACTATGTCACCAATCTTCGTGTCATCTGCAAACTTAGAGACCAGGCCACATAAATTCGAATCCAAATATTGAATATAAAAAGCAAATAAATTGGACCCAGCGCTGATCCCTGAGACACACCGTTTGTGCTGGCCTCCAGTTTGTTAAACGACCCTCCGCTAACACAGTCACGCCATTTTGTATCCAATTTCCAACCTAACCCTGGGTCCCGTCATACCTAACCTGCTGCAACAACCGACCATACGGCATCTTGTCAAAGGCCTTGTTAACGTCCTTTTTGCAAATGTCGACTGAACACCTACCTTCCTGGTTACGCCTTCAAAAACTCAATCAAATTCGTGGGACATGACTTTCCACTCTAAAAGCCATGCTGACTTACTCTAATAAGCCCTTGCCCTTCTAAATACCTGTAGATCCTGTCCCTCGGAGTACCTTCAAAAATCTTTGCCACTACAGACGTTAGATTTAACGGTCCGCAGTTCCAGGACATTTCCCTGAAACCGCTGTTTAGGAAAGCACAAGAGTTACTCCCAACCAATCTTCAGATACCTCATAGAATCATAGAAACCCGACAGTACAGAAAGAGGCCATTCGGCCCATCGAGTCTGCACCGACCACAATCCCACCCAGGCCCTACCCCCATATCCCAACATATTTTACCCGCTAATCCCTCTAATCTACACATCCCAGGAAACTAAGGGGCAATTTTAGCACGGCCAATCAACCTAACCCGCACATCTTTGGACTGTGGGAGGAAACCGGAGCACCCGGAGGAAACCCACGCGGACACGAGGAGAATGTGCAAACTCCACACAGACAGTGACCCAAGCCGGGAATCGAACCCAGGACCCTGGAGCTGTGAAGCAGCAGTGCTAACCACTGTGCGACCGTGCCACCCACTGTGCCTGTCGTTCATTCAAATGGGGGTGGGGGTGGGTGGGGGTGGGAGTGGGGGGGGACAATTTCCTCCACCACCTGTCACAACGCCCTGTGATACATTTCATCACGTCTCGAGAATTTATCTACCTTGATGCGCTTTTGGACTCCCAGCACCTCCCTCTCTGTATTTTGTGCACTGCTCAAGACATCGCTATTTATATCCACATGTTTCCAAGCATCCATGAATTTCTAAAAAGTACACACTGATGACAAAGATTCATTTTGGGTCTCACACATCTCTTTTCGATCCGCACATAGATCACCTTTTTGATGCTCAAGAGGTCCTACTCTCTCCGTGGTTACTCGTTGTCCCTTTTGTGCATCTGTGAAATCTACTTTGGTTATCCTTAGCATTATCTGCCAAAACAAACTCATATCCCATTTTTGCCCTCCTGATTTTTGCCTGAAATCTATTCTGGCAACCTTTATACTATTCAAGGGATCCATGTTGTCCCAGCTGCCGATACATGTCATCTGCCTCTGTGTTTTTTTTACCAGGGCCTGACTGTTAGCAGGGAAGCATGTGTTTTGACAAGGTGCCGCACCAAAGACTGCAACATAAGATAAAGGTGCACAGTGTTATGGGTAATGTATTAGCATGGATAGAGGATTGGTTAACTAACAGAAAGCAAAGAGTGTAGTGTGTCAAAATTCGCAGATGACACTAAGATGCGCGGAAGAGCAAAAGTCAGCGGACGCTGAAAGTCTGCAAAGGGAAATAGATAATATATGTGAGTGGGTGATGTAGAACAATGTTGGTAAATGTGAGGTCATCCATCTTGTGCAGAGGGACATGGTGTCCTTGTGTAGGAATCTCAAGGAGTTGGTTTGCAGGCGTAGCAGGTAATTAAGAAGGCAAATGGAATGCTGTCCTTCGTTGCGAGAGGGAAGGAGTTTAAAAACAGCGAGATTATGTTGCAGCTGTATAAGCTGCTGGTGAGGCCACACCTGGAGTATTGTGTACAGTTTTGGTCTCCTGACTTGAGAAAGTATATAATGGCACTGGAGAGGGTGCAGAGGAGATTCACTAGGTTAATTCCGGAGTTGAGAGGGTTGGCTTATGGGGAGAGACTGAGTAGACTGGGGTTTAACACTTTTGAAGTCAGAAGAATGAGGGGAGACCTTACAGAAACATGTAAGGTTATGAAGGGACTAGAGAAGCAAGAAGCAGGGAAGTTGTTTTCACTGCGGGTGAAACTAGATCGAGGGGGCATAGCCTCAAAATAAGGGGAAGCAGATTTGGGACTGAGTTGCGGAGGAACGTCTTCACACAAAGGGTTGTGAATCTGTGGGATTACCTGCCCAGTGAAGCAGTTGAGGCTCCCTCATTGAATGTTTTTAAGGCATGGATAGATAAATTTTTGAACAGTTAAATAATTAAGGGTTTTTGTGAGCGGGCGGGTAAGTGGGGCTGAGTCCACAAAATGATCAGCCATGCTCTTATTGAATGGCGGAGCAGGCTCGATGGGTCAGATGGCCTACTCCTGCTCCTAGTTCTCATGTTCTTACGTTTGTCTTGTTCATGCTGCCTCGGCCTAGACTGGTTTTTCGTCCAGGTTCATGTTCTTTTTAACTGCAAAAATGTGCTCATGCGGTATTTCTTATTCGGCCATCATGGAGGAAATTGGATATCAAACCTATTTCGATGGGTGAGATCAAGAACAGGACAGGCAAATTATTTTTTGGAAGTAAATTGTTGGAGCGCTGAAGCTCATATGATTGACGTCCGTGGACGAATTAACAACGTTCCTGCCCGCTTTGGATCAGAGATGACAGGAATGAGGTTCAGAAATTTTCTAAGATTTCTAAGATTTCTAAATCAAAAACTTGAATTGCGAATTCCTGTGGTGATAACAAAAACAACTCTGCAGATTGAATTGGACAGATGTACGGGGGCAAAGCCCAAATCAGAGAGGGGGAGCACGATGGTGGTGTTTTTTTTGGGGGGGGGGGAATTGTCAAAGTCGATAACATCAGCATTGGAATATTTTCAAAGATAATATTAGGCGCATTGACATTTGAAATGGGGAATAACGTATACCAAATACATTTAGAGTTAAATCGAACGGATTCTGCAGCATGGCACTGAAATAAATGTTAATGCCAAATGTGAGCAATAACCGAACCGAGAGACGGCTCCGAATTATTTCTAGAGTGGAAGATGTATAAAGTCTGGATGCAGCAACAAATTGCCCATTTTCTCTCCCACCACGTGCGTGAAAATCGTAAACACAACGTGGCATCAGTAGTGCATGACCTCTGAATGAATTTTGAAATTGGGCAGGAAACGGAGTTCATGTTGCCGTTTAAAATATTTTGACATTTATCTTACTAGTTCTGATTCCTTACCTTCTGTGGAATCATTTATTTACAATGAAATGATCTGTCAAATTATTTATACGTCTAATGTTTGCACTGGCCTATTTCAGAGTAATTCTCAGCATTGCATTCAACAAAGCCAACGTCCTGTGTTGATCCCCTCAATCGAAGAAGACGACCCGATAAACTTCAGCAGTGTTGTATTTTAGATCATTTTTAAAAGGCATAATCAGGAAAAGGTAAATTGACTCTTTGAGTAACTCACATAGCTTACCCAATGATGAAATACTGGTAAGTTTTCTGAACCGTTGCAAAGAGAATTTCAGAATGATACTCTGGCACATTTTGGAGCAATCACAATTGGGAATCCGAAACGTAAAACATTCGAATCGTGCACATAGCTCGTGGGGCTGTTAGGTAAAAACAAAATAATAATTGAGACGAAATCAAAGGAGAACTGCCGAAAAATATAGGCACATCGAGGATGAATTTTGAAATCAACTCATTGTTTCATTGTCGTCCATTGGATTTCGATCAGCTGGCGCTTATATGATCCAGGCAGAAAATATTGCGAACAAAGACAGTACTTAAAAAAAAAACAAGGGTGCAAGGATTGAAGATGAACATTCTGCTCAACACGAGCTGCCAAGTAAACGATATGATGCTCATTTTTGGGGAAGGTAATGCTAACTCCACTTTCGTTATAAATTGATATTAAATGAGCAAAGTGGTTAGAAAAAATGGAGAGGCGGATAAATTACGGACGTCCACAGTAATTCAATCCGAAACTGGGGATTTCTCCTCATTTTTTGGCTAAGAATGATGACTTCGCCTTTGCTCAGATTTGTTCCTTAGCAGCAGAATAAATTGTTATTCCTTTCAAAATTTTGTTCCCAAAGCCATGAAATATATTTATTATTTTTACGTAACTTGGTCACATCTTTTGGCTCTCTCTTGAACTGCTTTGGGAAATAGCTGTTGAGGCTCACGTTGGATCATGCTGCTTTGAAGCATTTTCATCATTTGTTTCCATAGTTTAATGGTATTTAAATCTGACTCTGCCTGAGATCAAGCCTCTGCACTGTGGATGTTTTTGCTGTCTTTCAGCTTGTTTTATTCCAAATTAAAAATGTTCGACTCTAAATTCTGGCGGAGCCCCTTCTTTGGGTTCGGCCAACATGCCGACAAATGAGCAAGTGCACTGGGGATGTGATGTACGCTGTGCTGTTATAAAGAGATATTCGTTTTCTTACTGAATTCCAATTCCGTTTCGCGGTCATCATTCTACTGCTGTGTCCTCAATGTATCTACTTTACTCTCAGGCGATGTTAGTTTGGTATATTTTTCATGATTTGACCTGATGCGTTCTCTTCGCGATCCAGCGCAATCCTTCACTGCCCCATTTAATACAATGTAGTTTTGTCCATTGCATGGATGGCTGAAAATGTGTAACGAGAAAAACAATGTTGATTCCGAAGTTCTGTCGAATGCCAAGGTCCAGGCATACACGTGTGTTGTCCCGATGCAGGCTGGTTAGAAATTCTACACCACAGTCAATTGTCAGGTGAGACATTGCATAACTGTGGGCACTGATACGTATTCTGCTGATGAAAATTAAAAGAAATACAAAGTGTTAGGGAGAAAGTGGGAGTTGCTTGGTTCATGTGCACGATTTCCTGAAAATAGCATCATTGCACATGTCACTTCATTTTATTCGATCCTTGCATACTGTTTGTGTTCAATGAGTCATTTATTGCCGTCTTAAGAGCGTCAGTTGTAGCTCTCTCTACTATACCGCCAAGCAGTTTGTGTCCTTTTATTCTTGACTTTGTTGAGGTGTGAGTTTCATAATATCTAGAGTCTACACTGCCCACATGATTTTGAATTTCTCAAATGTCTCCACTCAGCATTCGTCCTCCAAAGAGAATAACCCCGACGATTCCATGCCATCGTTATAACCGTATTTCCTTATTCCATTATTAGAAACGTTTTCTGCATTGATTCCAAATTGCTGATATATGTCTCATAGTATGGCGCCGAGAACTGTACACAACATGTCAGCTGCGTTCCAACTACTGTTTTATCTCAGTTCAGCATAACGTTCTTGATCATGTGTTCTATATTCCGATTAATAGAACACTTCATGTTGTGTTGTTCGGTTAACTGTCATCCAGCTATCCTTCAATCTTCAAACATCTATACACATATACGCAGTTGATTCTGATTGCGCACCATTTCAGATTTTTTTTGTTAATGTAGTCCCTCCACGTGCTTCCTCCCAAACTATATTAACACAATTCGCCACAATGTACTTAATCTGCCATCTACCTGTCAACTCCAAAAAATCGTGCACTCCCATCTACGTTCTACACTGTCCTCTGCAGAATTTGCAAAGCTTTCAAGTGTTGCATCATCCCGTAATATGAATCTGATAACCGTTGCACGTTATTTCCTAATATTCAGTATATTTGGATTGAACTTGCTACTGTGCCAGTACACGAATGTGCTATCATCTTTCTGATAAGTCTGTCTTTTAGCACTCTGTCAAATGTCTTCTGTATGTCCAAACCCACCACAGAAATATTATTGCTCTTGGTAGCGGACAATAAATTTATGAATTTATGTATATAATATCAAACAGGCCAAACTGCAGTCAGAACCCCTCCAGTAAAGATTAAAAGGGACAGATCCAGACAAACAGGCGAAGGCATGCTTTTAAAATGCAAACAAGGTCTAACACACAAAAGGGGGCCAGACAGGGTGGCACCAAAGGAAACTCATATAATCAAATCAGCACCACTGACCTAGTCAAGTGATATCAGGAAGCCTTCTTAGCCTTAAAAGACTTCCCGAGATCGGCCAAACACCCATTTTTCAAGCAACCCTGGGGAGATTCGAGTCCATTGATAAACCCATCGGACAGAAACGATGACCATACCTAAACATTGATACTGTACTTAAAACATCAAATAGAATGGTCAGAGTCAAATACTGTAAACAAAACATTAACATTTGAATCAGACAACTTGTCAAAGTTCGAGTATAACTGTAGCCCATTGCGGCAGGCTTTCAGAGTACCTTCGCATCTCTTATTGTATGTGTGTCCTGATTGTACCTCCGTCGACGTAAAGCAATGAAGCTGTATCATTGTTGAACCTGACGCTGGGTCCGTAGCGGTTATATCCGCCCACTCACGTGAACAATTGGGGCCTCGTCCAGGATCGTGACCGTCGCTGGGACATTGTCTCTGGGCACTGGGTGAGTATCTTTACTCATTTAAATCCGCGGGAATTCCCAGTGTCAGAGCGGTGTTTCACGGCTGCCGCGATCTGAACTTGTGAACAGATTCGGTTCAATAAACTGCACAGTCGGGTAGGTTCTTTTTGGGCAGGTGAGTGGGGTCGCGAACTGTGATGGATTGTGTTGCCATTACATTCCGTGTACCCCGGACGATGAACCCGACCATAAACTAACTGACCTATAGGTACCTGTCAGGACAGAGTTTGAGCATAGTAGAAGCCGGGAGGATGTCCAGCTTTGGGCCACTGTGATCGGGCTCTCGGCGTTCAGTACAAGTCTGTGCGCTGCAAGTCGGGTCGGAAATCTGCAGGCGCAAAAGGTTCGGGCCACTGGGGGAAGAATCCGCGAGGAGTCTGCTACATGTCCGGGTGCTACTAAGTCTGGAGCCTCTGTGAGTGCCTCGACCACGACAAGCAGCAGACCTCTGGTAGCGCAAAAGAACGGCTATAAGCCGGGGGAACTCCTATCTGCGGTCAATTCCACGCCTGTCCGCACCCAGGTCAGGGTGATCCCGAGAAGATAGGGAAAACGGCGAGCCTCTGAGGATTGAGTTAGCGATAGGAGTTAGCAAGGAAAGGGTGGCCGCGGCCCCTGTAGTCGTGGTCAGAGCTCACCTGCCTCTGTGCGCGGTAATCTCCCCGTTACACGCAGGACGGGCTCTGCGAGTTGCTGCTGCAAGTTTAAACACACTGACAGTGGGAACACCAAACCAGTAACATCAGAGATATCCACACAAGTATCTGTGAGAAGCACCAGAGCCAGGACGAGCACACCACCGGTCTGAGTAAGAATTAGCACCATGGATAGCGAGGGCATCACTTTTGAATGGGGGCCGGAAGGGTCCCTCACCCTCTATCTAGCAGACAAAGACTAATTGAAAGCATGATCAAAGCAGGGTGGAAACACCAAGACCCACTTGAAAACCAACGGGAATGGTGGGCGAAAGAAAAGAGGAATAAAGATGATAATGTTTGGATCCTGATATTAAAAGTCGACATCACTCTCGCAGGGCGAGTTCATAAATATGTTCAGGACAAGCAAGAACAGTCGGCGCAGCGAAAGCGCGCCGCTGTGATGGCTGTTAACGCCGTGCTGCCAGCACTGTCCGAATTCTCACGTGAATTTCCAAGTGAGGAGTGTCCCGATTGGGAATGCTTAATGAATGAAACGGGCTTACTGTGCCCGACAGGGGGGAACCGCCCGTTGACCACCGACCCCCCGCCGCAGGACGCTATGGCAGCTCCCTTAAAGATCGAAAGCGTTCCTGGGGGACAAGGGAGAGATGGGCGAGGGCGGCAGACCCAGGTTAAAATGAACAATGCGTCACTCACACCGGGAGACACAATGAAATTATTAGAGAAGCTCCGACCCTCCAGCCCAGACACAGTAATGCGGTCTTCTGGCAGAAGATTAAGGAAATGCAACTGTGTCACAACCTACATTACCGGGACATAGCAGGGCTAGTAAGAGCCAAGATGCCCGAGAATTATTGGACCCGGCTTCAGGCAGAGCACCAGAATGGGTCTTGGTGTGCAAACCTGGATGAGAGTCGCCGAGAGCAGGATCAGGCTCTGGCAGAATTAAAAAATGATATCGTCCAGACCATGGGGCAGGTCCCCGTGAGCTGGGGCGCAATAGTAGGGGTAGCGCAGGGGAAGGAGGAAGGGGCCCAGGAATATGGGCGACGGAAATTTGATGCCTTTATGGCCCATGGGAATGCCCGATGCAGACAGGCAGATCCCCGCGTTCTTCCAGTTATATAGGGATGGACTGAGCCCGGCGCACCGAGCAGTTCTGAAAACCGGGTTGGTAAATGTCAACACTTTTGATGAGATTAAAAACTGGGCCCTTACTGTAGACAACCAACAAAGGAAGATCCAAAGCGCCAGGGTAGGGGTTTCCGCCCTGGGAACCGACGGAGGGAGCTGCCAGAGGTGTGGGGAACCCGGCCATAATAAAAAACGATTGCCGAGCTCGGGCGCCCCATCCCTCCCATACATGCCGCAATTGCGGCAAATTTGGACATAGTGAGTCAGTCTGTCGTAGCAAGAAGTTCCCAAGGAGGGAGAGAACGCACCCCAAACACGACCAAACTCCGGCAGGCGCCCCTGACACAAGGGAGGGCGAAGTGGTCTCCGATATTGCGCACCTGAGCCACCAGCAGGTGCTGGATACTATACAAACTTTAGCGGCACAGAAGTCCGCATGAGTGGCATCGGCCACCATCCTGGGAAAGGACCCCCGTATTTGGGTTAATGCATCGTTAGGGGGGCGGCGATGCAAAGTATTAATAGATACGGGGGCTTCGATATCCCTCACTAACATGGCACTACCCATCACCCACCGTTCCGTCGTAGTGGTAGGGGTAGGGGGAGAAACGACTACAGTATACCCAAGTGAAGCAGTCCTACTTGAGATAGAAGGAATCCTACTCCCTGCACACTCCTGGGTGGGCCCAAACCATGAGGGAACAATCTTGGAAATAGATCTCCTAGGAGAGTTAGGAGCAGTGGTGGACGCTTTTAATAAGCGCCTGCTGTGGACTGCAAGAAAGGAACATAAAAGCGGGATTCAGGGATACTGGGTCCCCAATAAAAACGTAGCAGCCATAAGTATGAGAGCCCCTACTCACACGACCGGAAACTGGGGAAAGGAAGGACTCGTGGGGCTCCTGTGCCATTCACTACCCCGAGTCTGGGCGGTGGGCAAGCAAGACTGCGGTCCCGTAAGGATCCCGCCCCTACAGATACAAGGACCGTTTCACACTCCCCACAAACAATACCCCATAAAACCCCAAGCACTGCAGGCGACCGAAACAATCGTCTAGGCTTTTGTTGCCCAGGGCATCCTGAGACCCACGGTATCACACACCAATTCCCCGATGTGGCCCGTCCGTCAGCCGGAACGAAGCTACCGGCTGACCACAGATTATACCGCCCTGAATAGGTTAACCCCAAAAGAACACCCTATTGTTGCGAGCCCGGCCACCATCTTTAACGAATTGCAGCCTGAACATTGTATCTTCTCCGTGCTAGATATAGCAAACGGTTTCTGGTCAATCCCGCTCCACCCAGACTCCCAGGAGAGGTTAACCTTTACCTGTGGAGGTAAGCAATACACCTGGACTCGTCTCCCCCAGGGATTCCACAACAGCCCTAACATATTCCACCGCGTTATGAGCAGAGCCCTCGAAAATTGTGACCTGTCCCCCTATAAGAGCACCTTCCTTTAATATATGTACGACATTCTGATCGCTTCCACCAACCCCACGGGATAGCTAGGAGCCCTATCGGTAAGGTAAGGTTTACAGACAGCAGGATTTAAAATCAACCGAACCAAGGCACAACTCGACAAATCTGAAGCCCGGTACATGGGGCACGATATAAGCCAAGGAAAGAAAACTCTCCCCACTGACCGAGAAACCGCAATTGTCAATATGCCCCGTCCTAATGCAGTTAGAGGGGTCCGTAGGGTTATGGGACTCTTTAACTATTGCCGGAATTTTATTGACCAATTTGCATCCCTGGCGGAACCAATCCAACCACTGGGAAAAGGGGGGAGACCAGGAGCAGAAACAATTGCATGGGGACCTGAACAGGAGGCAGCATACACCCACCTAAAATCAGAACTACTCGCAGCCCCAGCCTTGTGCCTGCCGAACATAACGAAGCCCTTCCACCTCTTTCACAATTCGGAGGACGGATTTTACAGCTCCCTGGTGACCCAAGAATGTGGGGGCACCATGCGACCCGTAGCATACTACTCCGCCCGAAAGTCCCCGGTAGCCAAAGGACTGCACAAATGTGTGGCAGCCCTGGACTGTGCCGCATGCGGAGTCAGGGTGTGTGAACCCATCACTATGTTAGGGCAGATCAAAACACACTCTCGTTGAGCGACTGAATACCGGTCGACTCCGAACTGTCTCGGACGCTCGGAGGTCCAACTGGGAGGCAGTGCTCCTTCCCCGGATCAGTCCATTAAAATTGTGCGAGATACCGGAAGAAACCCTGCAGAGTGGTTCCTTCCAGAGGGCAGCCCGCACCACTGTCCAATTAATCCGACACAGACGCAGAGGATGGAATTAATAATCAGCCTCTGGACAACCCCGATTTAACGTTATATGTGGATGGGTCCCGAACACAAGTGGAGGGAAAGTACCGCACAGGCTGGGCAGTGGTAGATCAGGAAGGGACACTGATAGCAAGGGACAACCTGAGTGGGGATACCTCCGCTCAGGTGGCTGAACTTATAGCCTGATTGAGGCCCTTAAAGCGGGAAGCGACAAACGGACGAAGGTATATATAGACAGCCAATATGCCTTCGGGGTGGCCCATGACTGTATGCTGGCATGGAAAAGGCGCTGATTCATCACCGCAGGGGGAAGGGGGGGGGGGGGGGACGTAAAACACGAAAACGTAATCTGAGACGTGGCAACGGCAACCAGGTTACCCTCGGAAGCAGCCGTAATTAAAATAAAAGCCCACCAGAAGGCGAGGACTGCGGAGCAAAAGGGAAACCAACTAGCAGATGCTGCTGCCAAAGCTGCAGCTGGAGAGGCCCTCCCGCAGGTAGCCGCCATCATCACTTCTCCCATCGAAGATTTGGACATTTGTAAACTCCAGGGTAGCGCTGACCCAGACGAGGTCGCACGGTGGGAGCAGGCAGGGGCGATCCGAGAGAAGAATGGGGTATGGCGCAGAGGGCACCAGGTAATTGCCCCTTCATTCATACAGGCTGAACGACTCTGACTCCACCGCAAACCGGACCACTCCGGCCGGGATGGGACCCTGGCCCGCTTATCAGCTGATTGGTGGTGGCCAGGGATGGGGCGAGATGTAGCTAAGCACTGCCAAAGATGTATTATATGCGCTCAACATAACCCCAGTCGGCCCCTGAAAGTTAAATTGGCTTACCAACCCAGACCAAAGGGACCTTGGGAAAACCTCCAAATTGATTTCATCGGCCCCCTACCCCCCAGCCTCGGAAAGAAGTACTGCCTCGTCCTCATAGACCAGTTCACCAGATAGGTAGAAGCCTTTCCAACCCGGGATTGAGGGGTGACCACTGTAGCCCGCATCCTGGCAAATTACATAATACCAAGGTGGGGAGTCCCGCTGCAACTGGACTTCGGCCAGGGGACACACTTTACAGGCAACGTGATGAAGCACGCTTGCAAAGCCCTAGGAAGCCGACAGCGATTCCACATCCCATGCCACCCTCAAAGTGCTGGAATGGTAGAGCGGATGAACCGCACTCTCAAAAATGCGAGAGCCAAATCCATCGCAGAGACAGGTCAGGGGTGGGTAGATGTCCTTCCTTGTATTTTGATGCGCCTACGGGCCACCCGTTTGAGCTAATGACCGGGAGGGCAATGCGACTCCCAGAAAACATTGCCGTGGGAGAGGAAGAAATGGCACCCCTTCGGGACAAAATCAAGAGACATGTACAGCAACTAGACTTACAGCTCCGAGGTTTGCACCACGCAGCCAGAGACCAGCAAGCCATTGGAGGCCAGACTCGAGATCGAAATATGAGTCACACCACCACCCTCCCCCAAGTGAGGGATAAAGTTCAAATTCGGGTTGCCCCAGACCGACCCGGGTTTACACCAAAATGGATAGGACCCCACGAGATTATCCTGACAAGCGACACATGTGCCTGTGTCGATGTTAAGGGAAAGGGCCCCTGGAAACATTGGTCACAATTAAAATCCTACCACCACGGGAAAGAGACAGGACAGACTGACTGTAAAGACAGGGATGCTCCGACCACTCCATGTATTGGCCCCTAACCATCTTTGTCCTGACAGCGGAGGTCGGAATAACAACTTTTGTTTTTGGCACAAAGGAGTCGTGCGCCAACCGTGGCACGGATGTATATATGTATATAGGAATATAAACATGAATAGGTAAGTAGATTAAGTAAGTAATTTGATAGCAATCTAACGTCTGGTGGCCACCAGGTTTTATATACCCTCCCCCAACCCCCTCTCCCGGACCATGTGGACCACTTGGAGGATGATCCTCATGCCAACCTTCCTGACGGGTATTGCATCCAAAAAACACCCCATCTACCCGCGATTCCACGGGGTAATCTTCAACATATCCGAGGCACTGTGTATGCCAGCTGAAACAAACCCTGTGGACAGTCGAGCTTATTCTAATGCATGGCTACAAGTTTACCCGGGCATCAACGAGATCTGCTTCACTTGCACCTTAGAAGGACTCCGAACATACATTCAGCGATGGGACCTTCGGAACAGAAACGACTGCATTTTCGGGACCATCTGCGCCCTCCCCGACAACCCACTGGTTACACTGCCACAGGACATTTTAAAACCGGACATGGACATTTTCGGCGATTACGGACTTGTTGAGGGTCCCGCAGTCTCACTGTATGTATGCTTCGCGCCGCTTCCAACGCGGGCCCCCACGAATACAAGACCCGAAATCTTAACCTGTCCCTTGCAAAGCAAGGGACCGGAGGGAGGACTGGTGTTTTGGAACGAGGGGGAGTTTGAATATGATAATGTGAAACATGAGGTCGTACCTGTCCTGATTGATATTTCAGGAATTCAGGTGCCAGAGTATTGCTCGGAGCAGACACAAAACTTGCAGCGAATGTTGGGAAGGGAGACCATAAAACGGGCCATTGACTCAATGGGGGCTACACATTACAAGGGAAACACAAACACATACAGGAATAAAAGGGACATTGTCAATGACATATTCACGGTGTTAAACACAGGATCCACAGTGGTTAACTCCATTGACGTCGAGGGCCTTAACAACAAAATTGAACAACTAAAAGGCGTGATGAAGAACATCTTACGGCGGTCACTAGTCCAACAAGCTGAGCAAACCTTTCTACGGGAAGCGGGCGCCCACATCCAATTAGATGGGATTGCAGTACTCGAAACGCACGCCCGGACCATTAACCGCCTCATAGGCAGGGAGAGGGAGGACACTGCCCAGGTACAACAGGGGAAGCTATGCCATACGTATGGTCAGTGGATGGTAGCACAAGTACGACACAATCTGGACCAGGTACACAGGGGGGAGGTGCCCGACTGGATCGACAGCGCCCAGCTAGCGCAACTCGCAGATCTGAAGGGGGTGCTGGATCACCGGACCCTGAAAGGGATGACACAGGTGCATCCAGTGATCTCCGACTGCGAGGTTAGTGAGGGCACCGGGATAGGAATGGTTCTGTTGGTTCCAACAGTCACACAGGACGCTGGGCCATTCCCTATCTTCCGGATTGAAAACATCGGTGTTGTTAGGGGCAATGCCTCCCTCCGCTACCACATAGTCAAAACCACGGTTATCTCCAGGCATGGTACAATGTCCAGTGTCTCTCTCGCAGGGTGCAAACAGTGGGGAGAGATCACCATCTGTCCTCACACACTGAGACAAGGAGAGGCAGCAGAATGTGGGTTTAACCGGACACAGGACTGCACCCTAGAAATTACACCCATAGATCCACACTTCACCCGGGCAGGATATTGGGTAGATACTGTGTGGCCACCAGACGTACATCATTTATATACAATGGACTAACATGCCCAATCCCCAACCCTAACTTCTGTTTCACCCCGCGCAGACCAGTCACTATCGGTCAGGCTCACATCACAAATATCCGAAATAGAAAGACAGTAACTTTTAATTCCACAGACCCTCTAAAGGATAACTTAAAAGGCTATCAGGAACCCGAGCAAACCCCCATCCCACACCTGACTGAAGTCCGAAGGGAGCTCCCACTCAAAGTAGGACACTCCGTCGGTTATACCATCAGCAACAATCACATATCAAAACCTTGGAGCAGGACACCGAAACGGCATAACAAAACCAAACACGGGCACAGAAGGTGTGGGACAGGGGTCAAAACGTAAACATTCACCCCTGGATCCGAATCATTTCACATACACTGATTGTCATCCAACTCATCTTCGCACTTTCCTGGGGAGTAGCGACATGCTACACATACCGCCAGCAGGAGAAAACAAAATCACGTAAAAACTTAGTTACGACAATTGGCGTGGTCGGACAGTTAACAAATCGGGAAGATTACTTCCGCATACACTTAATTTGACAAACCTCGGGGCTCCCCTAAAATGCATGACTGCAGCGTGCAAATGCAGGGAGCATAAAATATGTTAAAGGGGAAAATCGGTCTGAGGGAGGCGAGACAAGTCCGCTCCCGACCGACAGGGGGGAATTGTTTGCGGACAACAAATTTATGAAGTTACGTATATAATATCAAACAGGCCAAACTGCAGTCAGAACCCCTCCATTAAAGGTTAAAAGGGACAGATCCAGACAAACAGGCAAAGGCATGCATTTAAAATGCAAACAAGGTCTAACACACAAAAGGGTGCCAGACAGGGTGGCACCAAAGGAAACTCATCTAATCAAATCAGCACCACTGACCTAATCAAGTGATATCAGGAAGCCTTCTTAGCCTCAAAAGACTTCCTGAGATCAGCCAAACACCCATTGTTCAAGAAACCCCGGGAGACTCTAGTCCATTGATAAATCCACCGGACAGAAACGATTACAATACCTAAACATTGATACTGTACTTAAAACGTCAAACAGAATGGTCAGAGTCAATTACTGTAAACAATACATTTGCATTTGAATCAGACAACGTGTCAAAGTTCGAGTATAACTGTAGCCCATTGCGGTAGGCTTTCAGAGTACTTTCGGGACTGTTGTTGTATGTATGTCCTGATTGTACCCCCGTTGACGTAAAGCATTAACACTGTGCCATTGTTGAACCTGACTCTGGGTCCGTAGTGGTCGTATTCGCCCACTCGCGCTAACACTCTCATCGAAACTTCATGCGAAAACGTCAAATAAAATGATGGATATTAGTTCATTAACTACATCAAGTTAATTATGCTCTAGGTGTAGCTTCAGTAGATTCGCACCTCATTTTCAGATATGTTGGTGCAGGCTTTTAAGTACGTTCCTGCAACCTTCAGTGCAAGCCACCTCTGTGACTGCAGCAGCATATGGAGGGATGTATTTGTCAAGCCGTTATGCATTATCGTCAAATAGTGTCCTGCTGCTTCTCCTCACACTAAGGTTCTCTTTTTTTCTAGTTTTGCATTTTTTCTTCTTTTCATTGCATTTTTGTGCCATGGTCTTACTGGGCAATGGGGGCTGTCAACAATGAGAAGACGGCATTTTGCCTGCATGAGTACAGTGCATTGGTAACTGCTACTAAAATGTCTTTGAAATATAGTTATAAGACCAAGAGATATAGGAGAAGAATTAGACCATTCGGCCTATTGAATCTGCTCCGCCATTCAATCATGTGTGATATTTTTCTCATCCCCGTTCTCCTGCCTTTTTCCCATAACCAATGACCCCCTTATTAATCAAGAGCACGCAGAATGATAAGCCTCGTGTTACTTCCTGATAGGCGTGTTGCTGTGCGTGCATAATATGGGCTGTATCCATTAAAAACGCTATGTCACAAGTGTCTGACACTGACAACCTTCTTCGATGGACCAAATCATTCTGCATTTGTGGTGCCGAGACAGACCTGTTTAAGTACATTTAATCCATTCTCCCGGAGTATATTTTGCCCCCTTTGCAAAATCAATTCTTCATCCTTTGAAATTTTAACGTGACCAAGCAATATCTCAGCAGCTGAATGTTAGGGAAGGAGACAATCAGCATTTTTTTTATTGTGTCAGTTTGAAATAATGACATGGCACATTAATATCTGTGTCCTAATTATCAACCATCCTTTTTTGGACGGTACGTCCTGCCAATTAACTAACGACGCCAATGAATGATCACGGTGAGTATTAATAAATCAATTGGTTATGGATTATACTGTGGGACAACGAACTGAATTTTGACACAAGCCATCAAATTTAAATCAAGAGAATATTTACAGAGCTGACAGGATGGACAGGTGGGTTGTTGTTTCCAGTGTCAATGTCAACGAGAATCTTTCCTTCCAATTTGATTTTCTGGACATTGCTGAGGTGCTCCAAAACCGAATGGCTACCCCGTACATCAGAAGGCCAGCAAGGATCAGGCACACTGTTGTGTGTCTGGAGTCAAATGTAGAGTAGAGTAATCAAAACCTGAAGAGTTTCCTTCTCCAAGGATAATTTTTGAACTCTAAAAAATGATGAGATATTAGTCAGCCGTTTGAATAGCAGCATTACTTAGCTGAATTAAAAATACCTCAGTTGCGATAGGTTTTTTTAACCAGTGCCCCAAAGCACTATTAAGTGCCGCTTGACGACTCAATCTCTAAAGAAGGTGCAAACCACTATTATCCACAAGACCATAAATATAGGAGAAGAACAAAGACATTCGGTCCATCGAGTACGCTCCAGTATTCAATCATGGCTGATATGATTATCATGTTCATTCTCCCGCCTTCTCCCTGCCACCCCTTATCCCCTTTTTGGTGAAGAACCTACCTATCTCGGTCTTAAATACACGCAATGCTCTTGCCTCCACAAAACTATGTGGCAATCAATTCTACAAATTCGCTGAAGAAATCCCTCCCCATCTCAATGCAAATGGAGTGCCTCTTCACCCTGAGTTTGTCCCCTCGAATCCTCGTCTCTCGTGCTAATGAAAACAGCCTCTCCACTTCCACTCTCTCTGTGCCTCTCAGTGTTCTGTAAGTTTCAAATGGATACTCGCTCATCCTTCTAAACTCCATCGAATATAGACCCAGAATCCTCAGCTGCTCCTCATATGACAAACCCCTCCTTCCTGGGATCATTCTTATGAACCTCCACTGGACCCCCTCCAAGGCCAGCACATTCCTCCATAGGTATGGGGCCCAAAATTGCTCACACAATTCCAAATGGAATTTGACCAGGTTCTTGGACACCCCAGCAGTTTCCCTGCTCTTGAATTCTAGCCGTCTAGACGTGAATGTGAACATTGAATTTGCAGTCCTAACTTCCAATTGAACATGCATGATGATCGTAAGCAAGCCCAACACATGGACTCCCAAGTCGCATTCTGAATTCGAAAGCCTTTTCCCACTTAGAAAATAGTCTATGCCTCTTTTCTTCCCACCAAAGTACATCACCTCACACTTTCCCATATTGTATTCCATCTGCCACTTCTTTCTTCAATCTCCTAATCTGTAAAATTCATTCTGCAAATCCCCCAGTTGGTTAAATCTACGTGTCCCTCTACTTATCTTTTCATCATGGATAAATGTAGCAACCATGACCTCAGTATCATCTTGCAGATCATTAATGCATAGTGTAAAGTCGTGGTCCAAGACTGACCTATTTGAAAGACCAGTCGTCAGCTGTTGCAATCCTGACAATGGCCCATTTATCCCCACTCTCAGCCTTCTATAAGACACTCTCCTACCCATGCCAGGACCTTGCCGCGCATACATTAGTCTCGTGGCTTAGTTCGCAGCTTCGTGTAAGGCACCTTGTCCACGGCTTTCTGGAAATCGAAATAAATCACGTCCTCGAGCTCCCCTTTTTCTGACGTCTTCGATCCTCCTCAAATGATTGTAACAGATATATCAGACATGCTCGTTCTTAGACGAAGCTGTGCTGACTCAGCCCTATTTTGCCATGCAATTCCAAATAATCCGCAATGACATCCTTAATAATGAACTTCAAGATCTGACCCAAACCCCAACCCATTTGGGTCCTAATTCACTCACATTACGATTGCTCAGTTAAACGCAAAAGAACAAAGATTAGAACGGCAAGAAGCACATACTGGCTCCTTCAAAATTAATGTCGAATAACATTTAAACACGATATATTCTGCATACATTTTCTTTTCTTTGCGCTTGTAATTAGAGAACGGTTCCATAAGTTATTGTTATACATTGTAAAACGAATCTTGATTTGATTTGTGCATCGAAACCAACTGTATTTGTGCCCATCAGCCTGGGCGCAAACAACAGAGGATAACACAGAACCTATAAACCTGAATGATATAATCAATATTGGGAAATTTGCAGTGATGTAGTTAGGGGCAAATTTCAAAGAATCATAGAAACCCTACAGTGCAGGAACAGGCCATTCGGCCCATCGAGACTGCACCGGCCACAATCCCACCCAGGCCCAACCCCCATTTCCCAACACAATTACCCGCGAATCCCTCTAACTTACACATCTTAGGACTCTAAGGGGCTATTTTACCATGGCCAATCAACCTAACCCGCACATCTTTGGACTGTGGGAGGAAACCGGAGCACCCGGAGTAAAACCACGCAGACACCAGGAGAATGTGCAAACTCCACACAGACAGTGACCCGAGCCGGGAAGCGAACCCAGGTCCCTGGAGCTGTGAAGCAGCAGTGCTCAGCACTGTGTGGACTTTCCACATTCTCCTCGTGTCTGCGTGGGTTTCCTCCGGGTGCTCCTGTTTCCTCCCACAGTCCAAAGATGTGCGGGTTAGGTTGATTCGCCATGCTAAAATTGCCCCTTAGTGTCCTGAGATGTGTAAATTAGACGGATTAGCGGTTAAATATGTAGGGGTTTGGGGGTTGGGCCTGAGTGGGATTGTGGTCGGTGGAGACTCGATCGTCCGAAAGGCCCCTTCCTGCACTGTAGGGTTTCTATGATTCTATGCAATTTGCCCCTAACTTCATCACTGGAAATATCCCAATATTGATTATATCATCCAGGTTTATAAGTTCTGTGTTAGCCTCTGTTCTTTGCGCCCAGACCGATTGGCACAAATACAGTTGGCTTTGATGCACAAAGCAAATCAAGATTCGTTTTACAATGTGAAACAATAACTTATGGAAACGTTATCTAATTACCAGCGCAAAGAAAAGAAAATGTTTGCAGAATATATCGTGTTTAAATGTTATTAGATATTAATTTTGAAGGAACAATTATCTGCTTCTTGCCGTTCTAACCTTTGTTCTTTTGCGTTTAACTGAGCAATTGTAATGTGTGTGAATTAGGGCCAAATGGGTTGGGGTTTGGGTCAGATCTTGGAGTTCAGTATTAAGGATGTCATCCCATTCATTTGTTGTGACTAATTGAAATTTAACCATGCTTTTGCTGGTAATCATTTACTGGAGATTCTGGCAGAAAGAAAATAAATCCAGTTTCTGAACGCAAATAAGAATTTCTCCAAAGCAAATGACGTTATAGAAGGTGGCTGCCATATACCACTGCATCGGGAATTCAATAATATTGGCCCTTGTGCTCAGCACAGCGAGAAGTATTCCCCCAAATATCAGTTTATGCCAAGAAGAATGCATGGAGTAAACTATTTCGAGAGTGAAAGTTCAATAACAGCTGGATGAATGAACTAATGATGAATTGTTTCCCTGCATGACGCGAGCAACGTTGTAAGTAACGCATTCTAAAGGAGAGCATCCTTCTCAATTCCACCGAAGATAGACTCAGAATCCTCAGCTGCTCCTCATACGACAAACTCCTCCGTCCTGGGATCATTCTTGTGAACCTCCACTGGACCCCCTCTAAGGCCAGCACATTCTTCCTTTGGTATGGAGCCCAAAACTGCTCACCCAATTCCAAATGTGGTCTGACCAGAGTCTCATACACCCCAGCAGTATATCCCTGCTCTTGAATTCTAGCCGTCAAGAAATGAATGTTAACAATGAATTTGTCTTCCTAACTTCCAATTGAACATGCATGTTCACCGTAAGAAAGCCCTACATATGGACGAACTGCAAAGTCGCATTCAGACTTTGGACGCATTTCCCCACTTCCTACCAAAGTGCTTAACCTCACATTTTCCCACATTGTGTTCCAATGAACAAAAAAGAAAATTCGAGCTGCGTACTTTTGTCGTTTTGATACATTCTTACATAATAGGCTTCCTTTGCTTTGTGGATTCAGTCCGCTTTGCATTATTTTCATAAATATATGTGCTTATTTTCAAATGATCTATCAATTGTCTGCACACAACAATTAACACTCTGAAACGCACATCGGGTCTTTTGAATTGATAAAGGGCGTCGAACAAATATTTTTGCTATTGTAGATATAAATACGGAGAACGGACTATTTGAGATTAATTCTCCGTATTTATATCTACAATAGCAAAAATATTTGTTCGACGCCCTTTATCAATTCAAAAGACCCGATGTGCGTTTCAGAGTGTTAGCCATAATTGATAAATATTATCGAACCTCAGAATGCACATGATAAAAAAATACATTGTCATTTTGAATTAAATTATGGAACACCTCAAATGCGCCAAACAGTGGAAAGCCTGTCAGAACATTGTGGAGAGAATTATCAGGACTGGTTGTTCGAACGTTTTCGTTTTGGAACAATCAAGATTGGGTATGCTGTAAGGGCAGCATTTGATTAGTGCCAATACATTAACCGACTCTGTGTTCTAAGAAAGTCGTACAAAACGTGAGGAAAAAAGAACCGCAGTAGAACCGGGAGCAATTGATGGTGAGTTTACTGATCACATCATCACGAGAACTTCGGCAAATTGATCTCAATCAAAAAGCACAGTTGAAGTTGCAACGCAGAAGGCTTTGAGAAAAGATTATAACAATGAAACTACGGACACAAGTGCTGACAAGGAACATCATTCACAAGACTAATTAGACTGATAGAAGTCTACAAGATTATGAGACGCATGGATAGAATTGATAGCCAGAAGCTTTTCCCCAGGGTGGTCAATCATTTGGGGGCGTAGGTTCAAGGTGCGTGGGGCAAGATTTGAAGGAGATGCACGAGGCAGGTTTTTGGCAGAGAGGGTAGTGGATGCCTGGAACTCGCTGCCGGGGGAGGTAGTGGAAGCGGATACAGTGACTTTTAAGGGGCGTCTTGACAAATACATGAATAGGATGGGAATGGAGGGACATGGTCTCCGGAAGGGTAGCGTCTTTTGTTGAGTCGGGCAGCATTGTCGGTGGAGGCTTGGAGGGCCAAAAGGCCTGTTCCTATGCTGTAATTGTCTTTCTTCTTTGTTCATAGTTGATAACGTAAACGTACAGTTCTCAATTTTAGGAAGAGAGTACAATGTGAATTTGATTTATTCCATTACATAGAAAAAACAATTACTTGTATTGTGGATTAAATAAAATGTGAACTTAAGGAAAAATGAAATGGAAGTTTTTCATTTCTGTTTCTTATTTGGCTACTTTAGTGAATTATCTGTTTCATCTGATAAGCACAGCAGTTTGATTTGTTTTTCTAATTCTATAAAATATGTTTTCAGCCTTTGTATAATTTGGACATATCCTTTCATTCTCCCTGTAGCTTCGCACGGATCTGGCTCCTCAGCTGTACATTAGGTTATACAGATTTCATTGTTACTTCTTGATTCATAGTTTAATATTGGTCAGCCTTGTCTGGTGAGCTTGTAGATCGGAATCATAGAGAGTAAAGTGCAGAATGAAGCCATTCGGCCCATCGAACTACACTGGTCACATTCCCTTATCCCCATAACTCCACACATTTCCACTGTTTGTTCCCCTGACACGAAGGGAAGGTTCAGCATGGCCTATCAATCTAAAACACACATCTTTGGACTGTGGGAGGAAACCATAACACCCGGAGTAAACCCACGCAGACACGTGTAGAATCTGCACAGACAGTGACCGAAGCCTGGCATCGAACCTGGTTCGGTGGCCCTATGAGGTAGCAATGCTAACCACTGTGCTACTGTGCCGCCCATCCTTTACAAAGAACAAAGAACAAAAAAACAGTACAGCACAGGAAACAGGCCCTTCGGCCCTCCAAGCCTGTGCCGCTCCTTGGTCCATTCAGACTAATCGTTTGTATCCCTCCATTCCCAGGCTGCTCATGTGACTATCCAGGTAAGTCTTAAACGATGTCAGCGTGCCTGCCTCCACCACCCTACTTGGCAGCGCATTCCAGGCCCCCACCACCCTCTGTGTAAAAAACGTCCCTCTGATATCTGAGTTATACTTCGCCCCTCTCAGCTTGAGCCCGTGACCCCTCGTGATTGTCACCTCCGACCTGGGAAAAAGCTTCCCACTGTTCACCCTATCTATACCCTTCATAATCTTATACACCTCGATTAGATCTCCCCTCATTCTCCGTCTTTGCAAGGAGAACAACTCCAGTCTACCCAATCTCTCCTCATAGCTAAGACCCTCCATACCAGGCAACATTCTGGTAAACCTTCTCTGCACTCTCTCTAACGCCTCCACGTCCTTCTGGTAGTGCGGCGACCAGAACAGGACGCAGTACTCCAAATGTGGCCTAACCAGCGTTCTATACAGCTGCATCATCAGTCTCCAGCTTTTATACTCTATACCCCGTCCTATAAAAGCAAGCATACCATATGCCTTCTTCACCACCTTCTCCACCTGTGTTGCCACCTTCAAGGATTTGTGGACTTGCACACCTAGGTCCCTCTGTGTTTCTATACTCCTGATGACTCTGCCATTTATTGTATAACTCCTCCCTACGTTATTTCTTCCAAAATGCATCACTTTGCATTGATCCGGATTAAACTCCATCTGCCACCTCTCCGCCCAATTTTCCAGCCTATTTATATCCTGCTGTATTGCCCGACAATGCTCTTCGCTATCCACAAGTCCAGCCATCTTCGTGTCATCCGCAAACTTGCTGATTACACCAGTTACACCTTCTTCCAAATCATTTACATATATCACAAATAGCAGAGGTCCCAGTACAGAGCCCTGCGGAACACCACTGTTCACAGACCTCCAGCCGGAAAAAGACCCTTCGACCACTACCTCTGTCTCCTACGGCCACGCCAGTTCTCCACCCATCTAGCCACTTCTCCTTGTATCCCATGAGCCTTAACCTTCTTAACCAACCTGCCATGTGGGACTTTGTCAAATGCCTTACTAAAATCCATATAGACGACATCCACGGCCCTTCCTTCATCAACCGTTTTTGTCACTTCCTCAAAAAACTCCACCAAATTTGTAAGGCACGACCTCCCTCTTACAAAACCATGTTGTCTGTCACTAATGAGATTGTTCCGTTCTAAATGCACATACATCCTGTCTCTAAGAATCCTCTCCAACAACTTCCCTACCACGGACTTCAAGCTCCTGGTTTTGCACTAGTTCTGGTTCTCGCATGTCATCTGCATAGAAGATACTCGCCTGTCAATCTGAGCTTAATATTGAAACAAAAAAATACATATTGCTGACAAGGTTTGTTATCTCAATTTATTCCGTGTTCTAATAGTACCGCTCACGGATTCCATGCTGTACATAATGAATCTGTACTGACTCACGGACAGTATATTTTTATTTATACCTAGAATACCCCTGTAAACAAATACATTCCCCATTGCAAATCAATCTAAAACCCACATCATTGGACACTTAGGGGCAGTTTCATCAGGGCCAATCCACTTAACTTTCACATCTCTGGAATATGGGAGTAAACTGGTGCACCCGAAGGAAACCGACGCAGACACAGGGAGAATGCACAAACACAAGAGTCTCCCAAGGCTGCAGACGACCCAGGTCCCTGCCACGGTAAGGGAGCAGTTCTTATCACGTTGCCACCATGTCGTCCCCGGTCTGCAAATGAACATTTTCTTCTGTTGCGTTTAAAGTTTCGTCCAGCAATCACCAGACATCTATTTAATGCAGCCGCGTTATTCCCAGGTTGGACTTAAATGTCTTTACCGTATGCCCCTGAATTGAGATTGTGGACTCAATTTCCTTCTTCTTTTCATTTTCCTGTGTATAGTTGGCTTCCACTATCTTGCTACAGTTGCTTGCTGCATCACAGCGAGGTCCAGAGCTGAGTATTTTATTTAGAGAAGATAAGACAAATGTTTCATCTATATGCTTTTAATACATCGGAACAAAGTATCCACTGCTCAGCAGGTGCGGTGGTCCGGTCCTGCTTAATTATCTGGACATGACAAGAAATCTGCAAATTAAGTGAATTTGTCATGCCGGTTTTGCAGAGGTACGAGTTTGGACCGAGTGAAAGGTCTTAGAAGGATGTTGTTTCCTGCACGTGGTCCGAATAGCCTCTCAGCTTTGTACGTGATCTATGCTTGCTCGTACAGATTCATTGTACAGACGCCCATAACTGTTGTTTCTATGCTGGCTCCCTCTAGACTGAAATGTCGTTCAATGTCATATTACTATCTGCAGCACTTGGGGGCGGGGGGGGGGGGGGGGGGTGGGGGATGGGGGTGGGGGGCGGGGGGGGGGAGTTGTGCGGGGGAAGGGGGTCGAGGGGGATGATTTTCTCAGCCACATAGTCATGCTTACTCTACTGAGGAACAGTATTTCTATATCATATCGATTTGTTAACTTCACTCCTTATTTTCTGACATATGAGGCCCTGAGACAAAATGGATCCAGTGGAATGATTGTCATTGCGAGTGAAAGCTAAGTGTGTCATTACATTCTTCGTTCGCAAATAAAATTCTGTTGGTTCTCATTGCCTCGAACGTCTCTTGATTTTTTTTTCAGTTTCGACATAAGAATCAATCCCATTCGTTGCAATGCCTGATTCCTGTGGGGATTTCCCACAATGTCAAAACGCCATTTTGGATCCAGGAGAACAGGGCAGTACAAATGTGTCCCAATGTTGCCTTCGAAAAATACACATCTGTGAGCTGTCGTGTGATTAGGATTAACATCTTTCCTGACAGGATTGTGCCTGTGTCAGCACTACGTGAATTGTATTAGTTGAAAATGTAGTACACCCACGTCCTGCCCGTGATAATTTTGAATGGACCACGTCTGAGCCAGCGATTTCCATGTTTTGAAAGTCATGGTCGAGATAGGAAAGTTTTTTCACTTCTTGTATTCCTTGCCTGGTCGTCAGTTTAACGGTGAAGGAATGCATCGCTCTAATACATCATTCAGTATTTTTCAAATGAGCCACTGTTGGTTTTGTACATTGCACTATCATTCCCACAATATGTTCTGCAGCCATATGATCAGCAGTGCCTCGCACATTGCGTATTGATAGTGAGTGAATTCTGAGTGACAGGCTCAAATTTGCACAAGGTGGTAATCAACATAAGGCTATATTTCCAATGTTTGAAATAATGGTAACTGACTTGTTTACAAGTGTGTCTTCACTGACAATCGCCACCGAACAGATTTGCTGCAATGTCAATTCGATAAAGCAATCATACAAATGAATGGCCACACTGAGTATGAATGTCATGCGACAGGATCATTGGCTCCATTTTGGAAATCTTCCACGGTAGATCGTTCGATGCACATTTCCTGAGTCGACAGGGCACTATGTTTTGATATTTTAGGAGACATCTGTCCCAGTTGCACGATTTTCTTCTGGTTTCGTCCTTTTTGTGGGTGGGCGTGTTTGGGATCTTGTAGAGATTTGTTAAAACCGCGTGGCTTGCTTTGCGAAATGTAAGGTCAATGAGGATCACGCACTTTGTCATCGGTGTCCAATTGAATGTGAAGCTGATCAAGTAAGCATCGCAGGTTTATTTCTCCAGAGTTTCTGTTTCAAGTTTGAGGATCATATTGTAGCAGAACATGATTATGCAAATATTATTATTACCAATAGTTTTAATTCCAACATGTTATACTTTACGCACTTTATACCACAACTGCCCTGGCTGGATTTGATCCAGTGTGTTAAAGCCTTACTTTGGGCCAATGGATTGCACATGCAATAACATCAGTAAAAAGCAATTTTCACCCTCATCACCAACGATATTTCCCTGTCATTCCAGTTGCTCAGTAAAATGAAAATAATTAAAAATGTAGAAGACAGTGAAGAGATTCTTCACAATATTTGTGCCATATGCTCTTAGAATGTAAACGCAGTAAGAAGTTTAACAACACCAGGTTAAAGTCCAACAGGTTTATTTGGTAGCAAAAGTAGCTTTTGCTACCAAATAAACCTGTTGGACTTTAACCTGGTGTTGTTAAACTTCTTACTGTGTTTACCCCAGTCCAACGCCGGCATCTCCACATCATGACTTAGAATGTAACCCAGTGGACAACCGAGAAAATGTCACTTCTGCCGCCACACTCTTAATCAGCGAAAACTGCAATTGGTAATGGTATACCTTATTAAACGGAATTACGATGTTCTCAGAAGCTGGAAACCAACGTAAAGGGAAATGTGATGCGAAGATCCATGTGCATCATGCACAAAGAAAAGGATAATGCAATATGTCAAGAGGGAACTAATCGACTCTGGAATTTTGGCGGCAATGATTTCAGGTTCATATGTGATGGTAGCGAGTCACATTTTTTTTGCATGATGATGTACTTTTTTTCCACTGGAGAACGAACAAATTGTGTCATTTCAGGATTCGTTAAGACGCTTCTATGACCTGTTGCAAAGTTGAAGGAATTGCAATTGTCAAAATGTCTCATGTAAAGGAACTTACAAGACAGTTTCAAGACATATAATTCATCAACACGGCAAAAATAGAATAGACCCGTCAAATTTGAGCAATGATGGAAACGAATTTCATTTATATACTAGGAGTTGAATATCAATCGGATTCATTATTTAGTTACACAATGTTTCCTGTCATGGCACTGAGACAATTATGAAGACATCCTGTTTAAGAAGAACATGATTTTGAAATAGCTTTTGAATTTGGGCAGAAACAAAAGTCATGTTAACCTCTTCTCTCGATTGACACCTGGTTATACAGTTGGGGATTCCTTACCTCCTGTGGAATCAGCCCGTTTCACATCTCGTAGATAAACACATTTGTTTACTGGTATTAGAGAATAAATAAAATGATTGCACATACACTATTATCGTGTCCAATTTCAGACTACACTGTATTTGAATCAACACGTACTTTTTTGGTGCTTTTAATTAAAGCAAACGTTGCAAGGCATTTTCTGGTCGTATTATACCACCAAATTCCAAAAGGCACACGAAGGGAAAGCAAATAGATGTGTCTAAACAATTCTTGGGACGTCTTGACGACGCAATGAGTGGGAAAGAATTTCAAAACTTTCTGAGGGAGCTACAGAAGTATGGGAGACGTGAACAATGAGCAGCCATTTCGAGCAGTCAATATTCAACAAGCTGAAAGACGACATTCGATCACTCTACAATGATCATAATATCTTGGTGTAGAGAAGCATTTTGAACAAAATTAGAGCTGAGCAGCCTCTTCTGATAAAAAGCATGGATGACAATATCAATATTGCTGACCTCTCAGCCAACTGATTTTACGTAGCAAGCGGATGCAAAAGTCGTTGCATGAACATACAGTAATAAAGCAAAGAGTTAAGCAAGCAAGAGTGAAGGCAGGCGTAATTAATAAGAAGGATTGACTATTTCAGGGTACAAATCTCCATTTATAGCGAAGGCAACAATATCTGCATTTTCCATATGCAATTCTCAATAATGAGAGAACAGTGAAAATGTAATTTCTTTTTTTTTAGTGGCAAGAAAAATTCTATTAAAGATAATATTGGAAATCAAGCTTCAGATTTTTGTTTTTTAATTGCCTCTCACCCTTGTCCCGGAATGCTTTTAGTTCTGTAAATTAATGCCGAACTGGTGAGTTGTGTATTTTCGGTGGATAGGGGAGAAAATGCTTGGCTCCAAAACACAGCTGAAAGCGCATGTCAAGTACAAGTTGTAGTTTTACACTGTTAAATCCAGGTGTGTTTATAAAGTTCTTGACTGTGAGTAGAAATTTCACTGGGTTTATTCATGAAGTTAATTTTTTAGGCAAATTTCTATTACTTGGACCATACTCCAACAGCGTGTGCGGTGGGTTAACATATGGCAGGGTCTAACAGGAATACCTGACAGCCTATTATCCATCATGAGAGGATTTGTTTTGATTTGATCTGATTTATTATTGTCGCATGTATTCGTATGTAGTGAAATGTATTGTTTTTTGTATGCTATACAGACAAAGCATACCGTTCACAGAGAGAAAAAAGAGAACGTGCAGAATGTCCTGTTGCAGTCATAGCTGGGTTGTAGAAAAACATCAACTTCCTGAGAAGTAAGTCCATTCAAATGCTTGATAGCAGCAGCGAAGAAGCTGTTGTTGAGTGAAATGGTACATGACTTCAGACTTTTGTATGTTTTTCCCGACGGAAGAAGGAGGTAAAAAAGAGTATGCCAGGAATGCATCGGATCGTTAATTAAGCTGGCCGACTTTTTGAGGCAGCGGGACGTGTAGACAGAGTTGATGGATAGGAGGCTGGTTTGCATGATAAATTGGTCTGCATTCACGATGTTTTGTCATTGCCTGCGGTCTTTGGCAGAGCAGGAGTCATACAAAGCTCCGATACAACCAGAAAGAATGTCTTATGTGGTGCATATGTAAAAGTTCTGAAGAACGACAATACTGTCATAAAATCTTAATAAATAATTCAATCCTTAATTCTCGCACTGTAAGTAAATACGGTCTGCAGTGTTATAAGTATTTGTATTTGGCCTGCTCCCAAAACCCCGTTTGCTGAAACATGAAATTCATTTTGTTCACCCATCAATACATTCAGTAAACGAGTCCCCACTGCAGGCTGCAGAGAAAACTTCCAAAAAACGAATGGTAGTTTGAGGGAAGAAGTTCCATCTCATTCACAGCGAAAATGTGAGACGAGTTTTCTCTTCCTTGCAACAGGAGCCCGGATTTTACACATTTGATCAAAGAGGAAACACCGAAAAGGAAACACCTGAACATAGCCCAGTTTTCAGGAAATCTTATTTACTCCCTTTGACTTAACGATCATGTGCATACATCTGGGTGACGAGCAGGCCGACCTCCAGGACCAGGTGTGAGCAGCCTACATGTCATGACTACCCGACGAACTGCGTCTCTGCCTGCCGGATTGATCTAACGACACAATTAACAAATTCTACTCGTCCGCTTCCTCCCTGCCGATTGCGCTTTCCCCACCTTGAACAGAAAACCTTCCCTTTGAAACAACATTTGGCTCTTGACACGTTACATTAAAATCTCCCTCTTGTACCGTCATTGCCTCATCACTCACCTCCCCCCGCCTCCCCCCCCCCGCCCCCCCCCCCCCCCCCCCCACCTCGAACTGGATTCCGATGTCCCGACATTAGAGACATTACTGAATGTCTCCCACTGCCAGATCAAAAAAGCAAACTGACAACTTCTCAATATCGGAGCCGATGATCCAACTTATTTGATCATTTACCCACGTTGCGAGAGTTAATTACCAAACTAACTAGCGACGATGCAGCGCAGAGAACTGCAGCCCCATATTGCTGAGAGCCGATTCACATGGCATTCTTCACACATGCCGCCTACGTATCTGAGATGGAACCGAACTACCATCTAACGAAATTCCAACTGACCAACTGTCAATATCTGAGCTAACTGCCGACTCAGCTGTCAGCCACCCAGATTACATCTGCCGATCTATCACAAAAATCAAAAGCCGCGACCCAAACAATTATTCTTCCACCTTCCCCGGCTGATTGTCGAAGTGCTTACATCCCAAAATAGCTGCCGCCTTACAGTAACACTACTTCATAGGGCTGTCGCCCTACTCTTCTTCCTGTCTTTACGCATGTCAAGCAAACAAACTCCAGTCTTCCCGTATTTTAAAAAATCGTGCTGCAACGGCATCGGTATTTGAAATGATGGCTCTCGAACGCCAGTCAGCTTTCATTCTGCCCAGCTGACAGCTTTCCAGTTTACCGAGATGAAACCTGAAAGAGCAGCTAACATGTAGAGCAGCAAATCAAACATCTGGAAATCTGCCCCTATTGCCCCACTGTGCAGCTACCAGAACACACCACTTAAAGGTTGCACTGTCTCCAACCATAACAAAAACAACCTCACGTAACAACTAGACTGCACAACTTCCACGATGCCCTCCTTCAATCATTAAGTACGGACACACTGTTGAGCCCAAACTTAGCAGCTGCCATGCCACGCGACAGATACAATAGACACAAGGCTCCCAAGAACGCTACAACCTCTCTTTCCTTCCTTACCAATCTGTGCTCTCCAGAATTTAGAAATGATGCGGTGATCTGATCTATGTATTCAAGGTACTCAGAAACGTACCGTATAGATTAAGACAAACTAATAGCACTGCTTCGACAATTTAAAACTAAGGGGCATCGGCAGAAATATGGCTATGCTATTCAGGCGAGATGCTGTCAAGCATTTATACACAGATATTGGTTACGATTTTTGAAACTGTCTTCCAAAGTCGGCAGTTCATTCTAGATACGTTTTTGTCTTTGGATTGGAGTAGTCAATCTTTTGTTCAACAAATGTATCAAGTGGTATGGGCCAAAAATTGGTACTTGGAGTGAACCAATATACAAGCAACAATATCATTAGAATGTGGAACAGCCTCAGCGAGCTGAATACCCTATTGAGGTTCCTATGTTACAAGGGAACATCCAATCCAGTTTCCACCATGAGGGTTCATTATTCCACCCAGCGTCATATAATCCAAAAAGCGACATATCCACATATTATCCTACATATTTTCCCAAATTTCCACTTATCAGCTGGTCTGTTGTAGTACACTATCAGACGCTGAGAAATACACACATTCATCCGTTCAATCAGCCATTCAGGTAGAGATTTACTCATAGCTTCTGTCAGACATGTATTCACTATCACGCCGGATGGATCTTCAATTGTCCCATATATTCCTGCGTAAATATGAGGAAACAACTGTCCTGAAAAAGGGAACATAATTTTGCTTAACCCTAACTATCCAGAAGGACAAGGCAGAAGCTAGCATTAAAAAGGCTCCACATTTGTGAAGTATTCTGGATTGGAAGCCATGCGCCGAAACAAGGAGCGGTGGTGTGACAATGAAAGCAACTCGCCTGCAGATAAGCCGCCCAGTTATCATCGTTCATTGCAGATTCGGACTATAATTTTTTAATGTCCTTTTTCTAACTTCTAAATTGATTCCGTCACTTCCCCTGGGAGAATTATTTCAAAATAAGGCTCTTGAATTTTAACCGGCTATGAGAAGGTACCTATTTTAGAGAATGTCTTCCATCTTGAAACAGTTCTAAATGGTTAAGTGCTCGTCATTGAATATACGCCGGTCTGAATTGGGCAGAGTTTTTATTCTTACGGAGGCTTGGATTCCGTTAGCCAAACTTGAAAAAAATGGCAAAGCCGTTATCATAAGTGTTTGATCTTCAATCGGCTGGCTGGAATAAATGCTATTCGCATGCTTCTGCGCCTTCCAGCCGCAATTCTTAAAAAAGAATGAAGAATGATGAGCTCACAAATGTACATGAATAGTTCCTTGCAAAATTAAAAAAAGGGGCATGTTTCCACGACGTTCTGGCCAACAATTGTCTGCACACACAGAATTACACCCAATAAAATGGATATCGTTAAATTGTTGTAATTGAGGTCAAATTGCCATGAATACTTGCGGAAGTCCGAATGTCGGTCGCAAGTCTAATAAAATGATTTTCAATTGCCGACAAATCTAACTCTCCCATTGACAGATTTAATACACGTTGTCATATAACATGACGATTTAGCAGGGTTATGAATCTGGACAGGCTGCCCTGAACTCTCAGAGTGGTGAGCACAATTTTTTCAAATCATATTAAGTGCTTACTAATTTAAGACAATTGGAACACTCCGAGCATCACGAGTAGTTGGCTGAATATGCCTCGATCAATCCATGGGATCAATCAACTTGGCCAATAAATATATTTGATGTATATTTCCCGATATTGTTCCCATCTTTACACGGGTTTACCCATCATTTACTGTTTGAGTTCACACACACAAGTATGGCATTGGGTATGAAGTTTGTTGGGATGTGTTAACTTGAAACAAAACGCATTTCATAATTATCCAATTGTTATGAGCGGATAACATTGTGGGTGCCATGCAAACTGACATGCTCTTGGATTCTATTTTCCCCTGATGATCATATTTCTGCAATGTATACGGTATCCCAACATCTGTTGAAATTACAGCTGAAATCTGAATAAGATGAAGAAAATATTTTTTTTAAAGTATAAATATTTTTACACAATCGTGTTCATGAAAAAAAAGGAATTGATTTCCATCAGGTGAACAATGACTGACCTTTCTCTTTCTCAAACAGAGTCTGCACTATGGAAATAACACAACATTTATTTAACCAACCACAGGAGAAAAAATAAATAAATCTATGCCTGGACCACGCAAAGTACTTACAATACAATATATATATATATATACATATACATTAACTTGCACCTGAAAAATAAGTCTTTGAATGAGTTTAACAATATGACACTGCTGTGTCTGTCGACTTAAATGCTTCAACCAGTTTCTCAATCAGCGTTTTACCCACGTGCCTTTGTTTATGAGAAGAAAAACGTACGGACACAGATATAATGCAACAAACTTTATTCAACGTAGTTAACTGGTAAATTACCCACTAAGTATTCAGGAAAATAAAAACCACAGTTTTCGGCTATGCTACCCATGTATATGTTTTGGTAGGTTCTAGATCCGCTCCTAGAGTCCCTCTGGTTGGTCTTCATGAAGGTGATTCTCGCTGGCCGTTTCATCCTTGCTCCCCGCTTTCCTTCTCTGGTCTTTTCAGGTCTCGTTCGTCTCCCGTCTCGAATCTCGGCCCACAAGGTGCAGGAAATGTCGATTTTTATCACCTGTGGCCTTATGCTTATTCCACCTGTCCTTTGCCTTCCGCCAAGAGGATCCCGGGAAGAGGATGACTCAGAGCCCGTTGGTCACGTTGACGACCTGTTGACAGGATAATTGAGCCTGCCCTGGGCGCATTAGTGTCTGGCTGTGGATAATCGGCTGGTGCGCATCAAATTGGACTGATGATTTCATGATGGGTTATCTGGGGCTGCGGACATTCGGCCGGAGCGTGTCAAATTGGTGCGATGATCACTTCATGGGTCATCGGGGGCTGCGGACAATAGGCTAGTGAATATCAAATACGAGCCATGACCACTTGATGGGACATCAGGTGTGGAAAAAAGTGGGTTCATGAACATGGCATATATAAACAGAGGCGGATCCAGACACTCTCCGGCATCCTCTTTGAGTTATATATATTCGAAATTTGGCCAGGTCCAACTTTCTGAAGACAATTTGCTGAAACTGACGGTAGTTTAATTTAGTGTGCCCGATACCTTATTTTCAAATATCCAATTTTATATTGGGCTCAGCATCACAACAGTGTTTATTGCCGACGTTGTCAATACACTGGACTGCAAATGAGAACGATTGTGTAGAAAGCAGTTAGTATTAATAGGAAATAACACTGCATATATCAGCAAAATCCATTTTGCAGTCACTCATGTGTATTTCCATTGTATGAACAACTCCAGTTCTGAATGACTGCAGGAGGTGCTTACACGCATAAAAATTGTATTTTTTGAAATTATAAACATCAAGTTATGTGCCGAGGAAATTGGTATATTATTTGTCATCATCTTCGCTTTCTCACTGTAATGTCCGTAGCAGTGAGCCACACAATCCCTTTTGGTTGTTCAGCTTGCTCACAATTCCCTCGTCAAGTTCAACCATGCATTTTTCTCATACACAGATTCACATGGGTCATAGAGTCATAGAGTCATAGAGCTTTACAGCATGGAAACAGGCCCTTCAGCCCAACTTGTCCATGCCGCCCTTTTTTTTTAAAACCCCAAAGCTAGTCCCAATTGTCCACATTTGGCCCATATCCCGCTATACACATCTTACCCGTGTAACTGTCTAAATGCTTTTTAAAAGACAAAATTGTACCTGCCTCTACTACAACCTCTGGCAGACTGTTCCAGACACTCACCACCCGTGTGAAAAAATTGTCCCTCTGGACATTTTTGTATCTCTCCCCTCTCACCTTAAACAACCTTAAACGGGTATCCCGTTTCGCTTTTCTCTGATTCAAATTCTCCTTCCACGAACAAGGTTCTCGCGTGTCTGTGTCTGCACAGAAAAATGACCAACCAGAAATATGTTTACCTTGTTATTCCCAATTTCATGACAACTTAATCGAATCCTAATGTTAGCTCGGTTTTTCTTGCCATACGTGCTGCCAGCTATGCTCATAATTTCGTGTAGGTACTGTTGCATCTTTTTTAAAAGATCAACGATACACAGTTCTCAGATTTTTGATCAATTGCAGTGGACGCGTGCTTCATCGAATCGCAAAGAGATTATGATTATATTAGCCTTATTTCAATTTCTGCACCACCCCATCTGCGGTCATGTAAAAATATGCATGCATGGTGAAAATATCAAACACTATGCCATTACATTGTTTTTTCCACAATGTAGTGCCCCTTTTCGTCCACTCACATTCGGAAGTTTCTGTATCTGATAAGAAGACAAGTGCTTCAACTAGATCTTATAGGTTTTGACGACATCGTCCTGCTCTAGAACTCTTTTTTTTTTCCTTAACCTGGTGATCTCAAGGTGGGGATGTAATTTGGTAAAGAGTAATGCTTCCAATGACATATACTTGCAATCATCATTAATTCAGCTGCTTGTTTAAATTGATCTATTTTTTAAATTTAATCTTCATTTGGTCTCTGTTGAGTTGGTATCGCTAAACTTTCTGCTGGCCTGAGATCATCCGGACATTATAATCCAATAATCAGTTCAGCTCAATTGGCGAACTTTTGTTCATCAATCAGTGTTGTGTTCGCTGATCTATACTGTTGAGAACATAGTGCGTTTTACAATATTTCCATTCATATTAGAAGATGTGCTCAAGCATTCACAGACCCTCACTGTTCTATGCCTTTTTCACGATAGTAAGAAGTCTCACAATACTAGGTTAAAATCCAACAGGTTCATTTGGCATCACGAACATTGGGAGCGCTGCTCCTTCATAAGTTGTGGAAAAGGGTGGGTTCAGAAACATGGCATATATAAACAGAGAATCAGTTGCAAGTTAATGGGCGGAATGCGAGTCTTTACAAGTAATCAAGTCTTAACAGGTACAGACAATGCGAGTGGAAAGAGGGATAATTGCAGGTTAAAGCAATGTGAATTGTTTTAAGATAGGACAGTTAGTAGGATTGTGCAAGCCCATGCCAAATGGTGGGGGATACATGGAGTGTGACATGGACGGATCGGAGGCTGAATGCCCTTGACTGCTGAAATGTTCCCCGACAGGAAGGGAACACTCCTGCCTGGTATTTGTCGCGTAGCGTCCGTTCATCCATTGTAGCATCTGCATAGTCTTGCCGATGTAGCACACTTCTGTACATCTTTCCCTGCAGTGTATGACGAAAACAACGTTGTCCGATTCGCAGGTATATGTACCGTGTACCTGGTGGGTGGTGTTCTCACGTGTGATGGTGGTAGCCGTGTCGATGATATGGAACGTCTTGCAAAAATTGGCATAGTAGTGTTGGATGGTGTCATGGTCGCTGTTCTCCTGGAGGATAGATAGTTTGCTGCAAACAATGTTCTGCTTGAGGTTGCGCGGTTGTTTTAAGGGAAGTATAGGAAGTGAGACAATGGCCCTGGCGAGATGTTCGTCTTCATCGATGACATGTTGAAGGCTCCGAAGAAGATGTCGTAGTTTCTCAGCTCAGGAGAAGTACTGGACGAGGAAGGGTACTCTGTAGGTCGTGTTCCGTGTTTGCCTCTGAATTGGTCGGTGCAGTTTTTTGGCTGTAGACCGTCAGCGCTGCCGAGCGATGATTCTAGTGGCATATCCCGTTCTTATTAGGGTGTTTATAACTACATATCTTGCTTCATGCAAAACAGATTGAATTTTCCTCATTACCGATTGACCTGATAAGTCGACACCATCAATGCTAAATTCTATCATAATGATGGGAAATGCAACATGTATTAAGTTCCTACCGTCCACTGAGTGCCTTCCAATATTTGTTCTTTCCCTTAATACCTCACCTATTTCAAACTGCACTGATAACGATATCAGTTTGATGACAATTTACAAAACCCGTTCACATTTCTCCACTTACGGATGCGTGGATCGCCATCGCTTTTCATTAAACATGTGCCCATTGCGTTTTATTTCATTCTGAGCTCAGCCGTCATGCTCTCTCCAATTAATTTCTGCCTCTGAAGAACGTATGATTTGAAGTTGGGGGCCAAGTGAAGTGTGCCAAAATTCGCAGATGATACGACGGTGGGTGGTCGAGCAAACTGTGCAGAGGACGCTGAAAGTCTGCAAATGGACACAGACAGACTAAGCGAGTGGGCGAGGGTCTGGCAGATGGAGTACAATGTTGGTAAATGTGAGGGCATCCATTTTGGCAGGAATAAAAGCAAAATGGACAATTATTTAAATGGTAAAAAAACTGCAGCAAGCTGCTGTGCAGAGGGACCTGGGTGTCCTTGTGCAGGAATCTCAAGGAGTTGGTTTGCAGGTGCAGCAGAAAATTAAGAAGGCAAATGGAATTTTGTCCTTCATTGCTCGATGGATGGAGTTTAAAAACAGTGAGGTTATGTTGCAGCTGCATAAGTTGCTGAGGAGGCCACACCTGGGGTATTGTGGACAGTTTTGGACTCTTCACTTGAGAAAGGATATACTGGGACTGGAGGGGGTGCACAGGAGATTCAGTAGGTTGATACCGGAGTTGAGAGGGTTGGCTTATGAGGAGCGACTGAGTAGCCTGGGGACATACTCATTGGAATTCAGAAGAATGAGGGGAGATCTAATCGAAACATATCAGTTTATGAAGGGAACAGATAGCATACAAGCAGGGGAGTTGTTTCCACTGGCGGGTGACTCTAGAACTAGGGGGCATAGCCTCAACGTAAGGGGAAGCACATTTAGGACTGAGTTGAGGAGGAACTTCTTCACACAAAGGGTTTTGAATCTGTGGAATTCCATGTCCAGTTCTGCAGTTGAGGCTACCTCATTGAATGTTTTTAAGGCAAGAATAGATAAGATTTTAAACAGTAAACGAATTAAGGGTTATGGTGAGCGTGCGGGTAAGTGGAGCTGAGTCCACAAAAAGATCAGCCATGATCTTATTGAATGGCGGAACAGGCTCGAGGGGCCAGATGACCTACTCCTGCTCATAGTTCTTGTGTTCTTATGTCCTTAATGTTGCGTACGTCTGATATAATCATTTTAATCTGGATTCATCAACTGCACTGATATTAGCTATTCCATTTTCTGAATTAGTTAGCACTTACTTGTTTTCTCCAAAAGCATCTGAAGGTCTAAAAATAAAAGCCCGGACAGATTTGATTATACAATCAGCAAGACAAAATATGATTTTCACCTGCTACTTCCCGTTAATGTGTGCAGCAATGATATGTTCAATCTTCTCTCGGATAAGCAAAGTGTTCAGATGGAGGAAAATAACTGTAACAAAACAACTGTGGATTACAGTCAAAGATGATTCCTTGTTGCTTGAAGTTTTGACGTAATTGAATGAAAAAAAAGTATTGGTTGTCACCTTGTTTTCACCTACTTGTTGAACAAACCTAAATTTGCTGTTTTGCGGACAACTACACGAAAACAAAAACGTAACAACACACTCATTGTCGCTAATGTGAATGCAGCATAGCATTTTGGATGCCGAGGAAAATGGTCAGATACATCGGTGGACTAATGAGCTAAAGTAGAAATCACAGTCAAGCAGAGAAATACATATGTGTGAATACCTTTTATGCAAATAGCTCAATAGAGAGATGTAGAGTAAATCAATGCTGAAGAAATGCATAATGAAATAAGGATGCAGAAAGAGGGGGGGGGAGAAGAAAAGTTAGAAGGCACAACCAGAGAGGGAGCGAGAGAGATAAAGAGGAGAAATTACATGGTCCGATAATTAAATAGAATTTAACGTTGCACCTTCATATGGAGAGGTCTTTGTGCTGGCTTGTATCACTGCTGATACATTTTAGTCACTGTCGTCCGGTCGAAAAAGAAAGATGTTTCCGCCTTGTCCCCGACCTCGGAAACTTGAGAACAGGATAAGTGAGAAACTCCGTATGTGAACAGTGCCAAGTGCATTCCAACATTCGGCAGTTGTTCACTTCAATATCATTCGACGGTCAGGAATTTGGCATAAACATATTTGTTGCAAAATTTAAAAAAATTGTGGAAAGCAATTAATACATTTCAAGGATTATGTACAGTTCATAAAAGTCCTATTTTTATGGACTACTTCCTCGTTCCTCTTGATGAATTAATGGATTGAGGAATATGAAGATAATTTAATGCATTCGACTTGTTAGGACAATAGATGATTAATTATTCAGTCCCACATGCCAGGCATGTTGACAATAAATGTTTCTTTGAATAGGAAACTGAACTTCAGTTATTACCAAATAAAATGGTTTAAAAATAGGAAATCAGTAAATAGTTATGAATTGCTGCTTGCGAGACAGGATGTGTTCAAAATTACTGTGGTCAGTTCCAAAATCACTGGTATTCTTTTTTTTTAATTATGACAGATCACAAGAATTTACGAGTACGATGCTTAGTTTGAGAAAAAAAAAACTTATCGCATTCCAATCTCGGAGTTGATGCTGACATGTACCAATACAGCCATTCACTGCAAGGGGAAGAATACCAAATACAATTTTTCCAACTAATGGGATAATGGAATTTAAATCATGGATGTTCGAGTCGATGAATTTCCACTGATGCAGTTTCACAGAGGGATACGTTAAAAATAGATAAATTGAATGGCACAGTTATTACACGAATGCAAGTTCCGATGTTTATGAGATTTCGTTGGCATGTTACGAAGAATGTGCTGTCATATTTGCACATTGTGCTCAGGTAGATATGTGTATTCACAAGTAGACGTATTGAAAATTTCCTTTTATTTTGGTTTGATTTCATTTATTATTGTCACATATATTATAATGCAGTGAAAAGTATTGTTAATTGCACGCTATAGAGACAAAGCATACCGTATATGAGGAAGGAGAGGAGAGAGTTCGGAATGCAGTGTTACAGTCACAGCTAGGTTGTAGGGAAGATGAATTCTACACTCACTTTGAATGTGACACTGCATTAAGCACTCTCTGCCTTCCTTCCCCATGTACAGTGATATATCTCAATACATTGCAATGTGCGAGCTGCATTGATGGGAACTGTGAGAATAACGATATTCATTCTGTTCAATTACTTTTATTACTGAAGCAGGGCGTATTTCCTTTCAAGTGGATTTGATTGAAATGCGATCTCTTGGAGGAATAACAGATATGGCATAATGAGAAATTGAGAAAACATGCTTCATTTCGACCATAAGCTGATGCTGCAAGGAACTTGTAACACATATTTAAAATGTGCATGGACCGTTAATTTTTCCAGGGGGTGCCGTGGAAGAATTTGTTTCCAATATAGCATTTGACGGCTAGTTATGTGCAATTTACAGTATCTGACAATCGTTCACACGGATGCTTCCATATGACATTTAAATGAACATGTTTCTGACAAATATCTTATCGGGCAACAGAGAGAGAGAGAGAGAGAACGCGAAAGAGAGAGACAGAGAGAAGGTTGGTTGAGGTGGGTATCGAACGGATTGACTTGATCTACAGAGCTCTGCCTTGAATTTCATGGGCTGATTTTTCCAATTTATGGGTATCGTTTTGGGTGCTCTTTCGATGTATTTCGACAACGTTCTATGAAACCATTGTGAACATATAATTTTATGTATGCTTTATCACACGTTCCAACTCTTTTCAGAGTCAATCTTATTATAGGCTTTTACAACTTATTCAAACACACTTACGAGTTTATTAACCATTTTTTTTACAGCAGTAAGAATGTTTACTCCATTAGTTCATCTAAACATATAAGGGAGACGGAAGAGTAGATCAACAAAATATGTCAAGCAAAGATTTTGAAGCTATAATGTTGGATGCAGGAAACAAAATGCAGGGGATTATGAATTATAAATGCAGTTACCATCATTGGATTTTCCGCAGCCAATTGGGTCCACACCTTCAAGAAGGGAAGAATTAAGTATGTTTAAAGTGTATTTTATTTAGCTTACACGGATGTACCATGACATGAAAACAAATCAAATGCAGAACATGTACTTCACGGACACAAGAACTGTGCAAACGAGTTGGTATGGGCAATACACAATCCCGATATCCGAATGGTATTTGGTTACCGGCTCAAGTTGACTGGAAGGCGAGGATTTTTGTTTGTTTGAAGAAACCTGGATTAGGAAGCAACTTGCTTCAAAATGTCTGCATGCTAGTTGTGATTTTAGGGCTGAAATCGAAGCACAATCATGTATTTGTTTTTTTTAGTATTTTGATGCAACCTGGAGCAGCCATGTGTTGATTATGCTGATAAAAGACCTGTCGCCCTCTAAGTGACAAAAGCATTAGTTCTGCTGAGCCTCTCATTTACATATAGCTGCAATAGTTCAGTCATTAATTAGCCACACAGTCGTGTATGTGAAATCATTGCCGGTACTCCCTTGAAATATGCCCTTGTAAGGATAGGGTACATAAAACACGTGCATATCTGCTTATGTGTGCCTGTGAATTACGATACAACAACACATCATAATCTTCTAAGAACTTAGCAGGTCTCCAAAAATCAAATTAGTTGCAACCAACTATTTTGAAGTTCAACACACTAACATTGTGGCTGAAATATCTCATTCATAGGCTTATTTTCTTTATCACTTCTATGTTTTCTCTCAGGAATGCACCTTTTCCCAAAGGTGAGACATACGGAGATCAATGCCATTCTTCTTCGCAGATGACCCAGAGATTAACAGAATTCTGCATAACATTTCCGCTCTCATAAATAATACTTCTATTCCTCAAATCAAAGGCATTTTAAGTTCAAAAACAACACCAGGAGGGAGGCCACTGTTTCTATGTACCAGATTGGGCAAGTTGGTTTGTTTTGTCTTCTTTAAACAGAATCACCTAGCTAATGCTGATGTTAATTTCTTCCTTTCATCTCTCTTCTTCAGCCTTTCATCTGTATGAACGTAAAAAAAGTCTAGAATTTACGTGTATATTTACGTGCATAATTTATTTAGAATCCCAAGAAAATTTTTGTTTTAAGTTGATTTGTGTATTTGTGTGATAAGTGGCACTTAACTGGCTGGCACTTTTAGAATAGTGCCAGCCAGTTTTAAAAAATCGTTCAATGGAAACTACGACATTTCCTTTCAGCCTTATTTCATTAGAATATTCACAGAATGATTTTCTTGCGATTACAACTCAGCCATATTTTCTGATGTTCATACCGTTGTCATTCTTCAAACACAAATTAATCATGGATACAGAAAAAAAAATGTCGTTGTGCAGGAACAGAGCTGCATCCAGTCAACATAGAAAATTTGATCACCCAGTACCACAATGCTTTTATCCAGTGTCAGTATCTATTCTTCCCTCGTCAATGAGTAATTCAAGAAAAACTGAAAGACGCTCTTCCTTCAGAAGGGGCCTCAGTCGTTAGCACTGCTGTCCCATAGCAATGGGCACCCGGATTGGATTGCTGGCTTGGATCATAGGCTGTGCCGTGTCGGCACGTTCTCCCCAGGTTTGTGTGAGTGTCCGCTAAGAGTCTGAAAAATATGCTGGTTAGGTACATTTGCCAAGCTGATTTCTCCTGCAGTGAACCTGAACAATTGTCGGAGTGTGGCAACCAGGGGATTTTCACAGTAACTTCACTGCAGTTTTAGCATGAGCCCACTTATCACACAAATACACAAATCAACTTAAAACAAAAATTTTCTTGGGATTCTAAATAAATTATGCAATATAATATTTTATTTGATTGCTGATCAGGTTAGAACTTTCCGCCTGTTCCAACTTTACCTTCGTAATGTGTTGCCACGCCAGCAGTTGATCACTGCATTCCATTAGACGTCGTTACACCTAAGGTGCATCATATAGATATACCGCCGACTGGACATACAACAGACGATGATTCTTGACATCGGGTAACATTGCTAATCATTTTATGCTTCTTTCATTCATTTTATGAATGAAGTTGCCCAAGAGGATTTTTGGGGGGTTCGCTTGGGCAGCTTCATTCCCTCACATTTTAGTGACGTGATAATTATATGTCACTTACCAGAGTGATCATGAACATTAAGACGTTATTGTTATACCTGGAAATGTAATCCTGTATCCGAGGAGCTGCGATTGACCATTGTCCGGTATTTTGCTAAAATTGTCCTTATGTTGGACGGTAGCTCACTGAGAAAACAGACCGAACTCCTTTGTTTTCAAGCATGATTACAGAACGCCGTTATCGAATAAGTTGCCTTCCTTGCAATCTAAAAGACACACCGAGTCTATTTCTCAGATACTTGACGAAAATGTGTCATTTTCGACCAAGTCACTTTGCATTCTATTGTGCTGGGTTTATTTGACTCAGCATTTATGTTTCTCTGAACTTCTTGTATACTTGAGCGATGCAGAAATGATTTCAAGCAGACAAGGTGTTCTGGCAGAATACGTATTAGTTCTGGCGAACAGATTATTCCAGTAATTCTTGATAAATTGTCAGAAGACCTTTTGCTTTCTGCAGCCCTCCATGGCGCAGTTAAGAAACGAAAACGTAGTATACATAGGGGAAGTTACGCTTCAGTTTGCAACAATACAACTTTCTGCAGAATCAAATTTATTTAAGACAACCGCAGAAGATTAAAGTTTAACCATCTCTTTAACAATGCTGCAGGAAGTAGTTTAAAATCAACTGAAATAAATTGCACTTTGTAGTTGAATGGTATTCGTGGAATTGAACATGCATTTGAATTTAACGAACCGATGTTCCAACGATACATCGCACATTGTTAGCACAATTGGAATGCTTCCCTCAGAAATGTAAGAGCAATTCAAAAGTCCTCTCCTTCCGGAGCACCCTTCACCACAATGGGGTTGTTAAATCCTTCTCTCCACATGACGGATTGCATCTGCCGTCATCGCACACTTTCCCCTCCATCATGGATCACGTCGGTGAAAAACGCGCACTCGAATCATTTGACGCATCTGCCCACAAGCTCATGAATCCGTCCATGCTAAATCTTCATTGGGGCAATGCAAAACTGCAGCAGGATCAACAGGCAATCTCCTGTCTATACAGCTCGACACAATGCGTTCATTTCGCCGACATTGCTATCCCTCTTGGTAATCGGCACAATACATTTTGTCGCACATTTTTAAAGTGCAGTATTGCTGGCTATGTTTTTATTTTCGTGAAATGACTGAGAGAATATTCATGGGCTTGTGCGTTGTTCGCTTCTCCAAGTCGGCTATATTTGAGGACGACAAAAGCACTATGGTTTTTGCTCAAGGTCACGCTCAAACTGCAAAATTGTGCCTTGGTATGTCAGCGCATAAAGTAAGTGTCCCGCTCAGAAGACGGCGATCAAAAGCAAACCAAGCTGCATGTCTGTGGAAGGTTACGTGCAGGCCTCTACATATGTGAGGCGGATTTTTCTGGTGCTGATTTGTTAAAGTCAACTTTTGCAATCTGTGGCTGCACTGTGCCACTAAGAGATGTATGATTACAATGATTCTCTACGTGATGTTCCGAGCAGTCCATGCAATTTTGCCAGTGTATGTGTATCCACTGGAATCTTTTATTGTCGTGGAACATCAGCATTGCTTCTAATTGCGATAATGCTGGTTTATCAGAACTAATGTTGTTCTGACATTCTCCCTGATATCTGTACGATGTTTGGGATGATTGGCACGAAGAAGGACGCTGAGATCTTCACAGAATGTTCAGAAACATAAAATTTTGAAGCCGAGAGTGCATAAGATGTTTTTCCCCTCTTTGTAGTTGGCGATTCTATTCCCTAGTTGGCTGTTTTTGGATGCTGCTACATACCGAGTTTACCTCCCTGAAAATTTGTCTGTTTTCACGACATATAATTTTGTGAATACTGCTGGCTTGCAGTTTTGGTCCTTGGTTCTATTGAGTCCAATAATCTCAAAGCAAACAAGCAACGCACATTTCAATTACACACAGAGCCGCCAATTTTTAAGCCTTCGGCCAGAAACTCCAAAATGTTATATGACGATTGCCTGGTCCCTAAGTTTTTCATTGACATTGGGATTGGTGAGCACTCAGTATTTCACTCTATATATGATTCTAGTGACCCACGAGGCTTCTTTCCCATGTTATCTTTAGTTAAGAACACAACCGAATCAAACAAAATAGCATGAATTTTACCAATTGCCAGATGTAAACATGACAGACAATAAGTCCCAAGAGGTATCTTTGTCTGCTGTTCCAAGTTAAAACAACATCTCGCAGACAAACAATCTTCTTCAGACTTATTTATCAATGACATACTTAATCTTATGCAATGCTACATTTTCAGCTTTTTGACACTGAGGACAACTTCTTTGACAACTTTGACAACTTACATTTGTGCTCTGTCAACATTCAGGAACTAAAAATGATCACGTGGCCTTCCACATATACTTACTTGTTTCAATCGATCTTATGGAAAATCCTTTCTGATAATTGAACTTCAACATTTTTACTTTCACTTTGTTATTTTCTCGTGCCTAACCTGTGACTTTGTGGCCTTGTTACCACAAAATTGGAAAAATCTCAGGATAGTCGTTCTTCAACAAGTCAGTTGAATTCTCACTGCAGTTTCAACGAAATTAGGCATAATCACAACCTATGATATAGCTAACAAGTACCTAAGATATACTGTATTCTAGGGCATGGTTTTTGCACTCTTACTCCAAGAGTCACTTCACCTCAGTTCATTGGACTCTCCCCACTCAACAAATCTAATGGAACGCTATTGTTCTCACCCTGAGTAACAAACATTACCACCTTTTCTGGCAATACTCCTTCAAAGTACAATAACATGTCCCGTCACATTGTTGTCCGTAAGTGTTACAAAGCAGAAAATCTAGAATCGCATGAGCACAATTATTATTGTGTTAACCATTTCAGAATGGGAAGGCGGAGTGGCGGATGGGGGTGGGAGGGGGAGGAGGGGGTGGGGGGCGGCTAGTGATGTTTGTCTGTTGTAAGCGCTTTCACTTGGAACGGCAAATATCTGTTAGGAGTTATATTATGTCATGTTTAAGTCTGGTAATTCTTCAAATGCATGCTATTTTCTTGTTATATTCTACCTGTTTCTCAACTAACCTTTGTTGGACAAAAAGCTACCTAATGGATCACTTGAGTCATACCGAGAGTTGAACGCTATATGCTCAACAAAGCAGAAATATAATCTAAAATCAGAGTCTATGCTAACTTCACAATGCTTTTGGATTTTCTGGCCTGCGTTTTAGCCATTCCGATTGGGGTTTGATTTCTGTGAAATCGCACCAAAATTCAACAGGAAGAGTTGACTGTTAAATGTCATACCACGCTCTTCTAACAGCGATTTTAGTACGTTCATCTCTGAAATGCAAATATCAAAGACAAAAATGATCGAGTTAGTTACATAACATGAGAAACACCAAAAAGACATCCTCAGTGAGCATCGTGATCAAATAAACAACCAGCACCAAATGGACGGAGGAAACCAATGATGAACATCCAGGGAGCATTCATGTTTCTTTTTCATTGGTAGTCGCCAAGAGGTGATAGTTTCTTCTGAACAATTGGATGTTTTGGGACCGTTGCAACAGACGTAAATCAAATTCATAACGTTGGACGTTTCTGCCAATTATACGCTAATATTTATGCCCACGGAGGTAGAATTCGAAAATAGAGATGTCATTATTACGAAATCCTCCTCCAGTGTATGAGAATATGTACTGTCGTAAATAAATCTATTAGTTTTCATGAGATTACACTACTTTTCCTCATTTCAGTTGGCATTGATGGATGCAATGATTTGACTGCAGTTTCAGTAATGACAATCAAGTTAAAGAAGAAAGGAGTCAAGAATCCAAACACCTCTCGAACATGAGCTACCTTTTTGTTACCGGCAGAGCAATGCATTATCCAATGGCCAGAAGGGGGAATTCTAAGTGGAAACCCGAATGGGGTGCCAACATTTTTAAACGAGGAGACATTAAGGCCATGACAGAACTGGCAGCATTCGGATAAATTGACTTTTTAAAAGTGTATTAGCTTACAAGAAGCAATTTACACATACTGAATGCAGAAATTGATTCAAACGAGTGAATGTGATTGTAAAATAGATGGATGGATAGATAGATAGATAGATAGATAGATAGATAGATAGATAGATAGATAGATAGATAGATAGATAGATAGATAGATAGATAGATAGATAGATAGATAGATAGATAGATAGATAGATAGATAGATAGATAGATAGATAGATAGATAGATAGATAGGTAGGTAGGTAGATAGGTAGGCAGGTAGGTAGGTAGGTACACTTTGGCCAAAAGCAGTTTAATGCTCAGCATCACAGCTAAAACAGACATTAGGATGAAGCCACATTTCAAGATAATATTTGAACCTCAGAAGTAAGAAAGTTTTATCAGTTAAAATTACGTCTGTAATTAACGTTTAGAACACTTCATCATATTTCATGAACAGGATTTTCCATTGTCCGAACGAGATGGACTGGTGCCCAGACGTCGTTTCATGAGTTAGGCTGGTTAGACAGCAATGTTTAAGGAAAATTGTGAGAAACTTTATTTGAACTCGATTCTGAGCGTCTTAGGCTACTTGGCAACGAGGGAATGCTGTCAGCCGAGGCAGGAGTCAGCTTCTGCATTTCATAGACTAATAAGTTATCAACATGCTGGGAGTGGAATATGATTGGCCAAAGTATTTCAGAATTGTGATTGTTGATTTGTGTATTTTGAAGATAATTGATTTAATGTTACTGAAAGGTGGGAATGATTGATTAAAAATGCTCTAATTGATCTGTTTTTGATTGTATATGTTTGATTCATCGGGCTGGTTTTGCTCCTGTTTGTCAGAGCTACTTTACCCTTTGATGAGCTCCTTATGGCCGCTAGTTTAAATGAAGTTACGTCTTCATACAAAGAATCCCCACTCATGAGCTTTTCATTGTGAAAACGTTTGGAAGTATCTGTCACCTCGGATAGCCCAAATGTCCTCCAGTACGTTGACAAACGGAAATTGGTTTTCACTCGAACTAAACACAGCATCCGCACTCAATAACATAGATTCTTAGAATCAAATAACCTACGCAAAATCATTTTAAAAGCAGGCTCAAAGAGAAGCGAATTGCTATGGAAGTAGAATCCAAAGCCAAATGAGATAATGTTACATACGCATGGTCCATTCGTGTGACTTCGATTTGAATTATTAAGACCATGCACATTTCCAATTACTTAAGAAGAACACCACCCATCAGTAGAGGTATATCAGCTGAAACAATGTAAATCAGCAACGATGCTTATACAACAAACACGTGCTTTATTCTAAAGGATAAGTGGCATAATTCGTTGTATTGCCTATTTTCCTGTGAAATGAATGGCTTAACAGATAAGTAAACTGGCGCTTTAGGGTAAAAAAAACATTCCAGATAAAAAAGATTCATGGCAGTCCGAGTAAGTGTGTGTGTGTGCGTGTGTGTGTGTGTATGGATTTGTGCATGCATGTGCTAGTGTGCGTGCAAGCGTCTGTGTATGAGTATGTTTGTGAAATTCATATTGGCAAAATAACCATGGCCGAATATAATTTTGTTTGACGCAAACATATATCTTTGAGTACCTTCTGTGTAAAAAACTGTATTACAATAGTGCCATACATCTGTTGATTTGCATTGCCTTCTGGTAACAGTGGCATGCTTCCAGCTCCATTCCATTGGTGAATGACAAAAAAAAAACAATACTTTGTTTTGCAGAAAAAGAGGGCTTTTAGCGAATCAATTGCGGAACAATTGCGGAATAATTGGGAAATCTTGCTTGGAAAATAACCACCTAATTACTGGCTTATAGAACAGAGAACAGTACAGCACAGAACAGGCCCTTCGGCCCACGATGTTGTGCCGAGCTTTATCTGAAACCAAGATCAAGGTATCCCACTCCCTATCATCCTGGTGTGCTCCATATGCCTATCCAATAACCGCTTAAATGTATATAAAGTGTCTGACTCCATTACCACTGCAGGCAGTCCATTCCAGAACCCAATCACTCTCTGTGTAACGAACCTACCTCTGATATCCTTCCTATATCTCCCACCACGAACCCTATATTTATGCCCCCTTGTAATAGCTCCATCGACCCGACGATATAGTCTCTGAACGTTCACTCTATCTATCCCCTTCATCATTTTATAAACCTTTATTAAGTCTCCCCTCAGCCTCCTCCGCGCCAGAGAGAACAGCACTAGCTCCCTCAACCTTTCCTCATAAGACCTACCCTCCAAACCAGGCAGCATACTGGTAAATCTCCTCTGCGCTCTTTCCAGCACGTCCACATCCTTCTTCTCGTGAGGTGACCAAAACTCCACACAATATTCCAAATGTTGTCTCACCAAGGTACTGTACAGTTGCAGCAAAACCCCACGGCTCTTAAACTCCAACCCGCTGTTAATAAAAACTAACACACAATAGGCCTTCTTCACAGCTCTATCCACTTGAGTGGCAACCTTTAGAGATCTGTGGATATGGACCCCAAGGTCTCTCTGTTCCTCCACAGTCTTCAGAACCCTACCTTTGACCCTGTAATCTACATTTAAATTAGCCCTACCAAAATGAATCACCTCACATTGACCAGGGTTAAACTCCATTTGCCATTTTTCAGCCCAGCTTTGCATCCTATCTATGTCTCTTTGCAGCCGACAACAGCCCTCCACCTCATCCACTACTCCACCAATCTTGGTGTCATCAGCAAATTTACTGATCCACCCTTCAGCTCCCTCCTCTAAGTCATTAATAAAAATCACAAAGAGCAGACGACCAAGCACTGATCCCTGTGGCACTCCGCTAGCAACCTGCCTCCAATCCGAAAATTTTCCATCCACCACCACCCTCTGTCTTCGATCAGACAGCCAGTTATCTATCCAATCGGCCAACTTTCCCTCTATACCACAACTCCTTACTTTCATCATAAGCCGACCATAGGGGACCTTATCAAACGCCTTACTAAAATCCATGTATATGACATCAACTGCCCTACCTTCATCAACACACTTCGTTACCTCCTCAAAAAATTCAATCAAGTTTGTGAGGCACGACTTGCCCTTCCCGAATCCGTGCTGAATATCCCGGATTAATCCGCGCTGACTATCCCGGATTAATCCGCATCTTTCTAAATGGTCGTAAATCCCATCCCTAAGGACCTTTTCCATCAATTTACCAACCACCGAAGTAAGACTAGCTGGTCTATAATTACCAGGGTCATTTCTATTCCCTTTCTTAAACAGAGGAACAACATTCGCCATTCTGCAGTCCTCTGGCACCATCCCCGTGGACAGTGAGGACCCAAAGATCAAAGCCAAAGGCTCTGCAATCTCATCCCTTGCCTCCCAAGGAATCCTAGGATATATTTAATCAGGCCCAGGGGACTTATCGACCTTCAGTTTATTCAAAACTGCCAGGACATCCTCCCTCCGAACATCTATTTCCTCCAGCCTATTAGCCTATAACACCTTCTCTTCCTCAAATACATGGCCCCTCTCCTTGGTGAACACTGAAGAAAAGTATTCATTCATCATCTCACCTATCTCTACTGACTGCATACACAAGTTCCCACTACTGTCCTTGACCGGGCCTAACCTCACCCTGGTCATTCTTTTATTCCTCACATAAGAGTAAAAAGCCTTGGGGTTTTCTTTGATCCGACCCGCCAAGAACTTCTCATGTCCCCTCCGAGCTCTCCTAAGCCCCTTTTTCAGCTCGTTCCTTGCTCACTTGTAACCCTCAATCGAGCTATCTGAACCTTGTTTCCTCATCCCTACATAAGCTTCCCTCTTCCTTTTCACAAGACATTCCACCTCTTTCGTGAACCATGGTTCCCTCAGTCGGCCATTTCCTCCCTGCCTGACAGGGACATACCTATCAAGGTCACCCAGTACTTTTTCCTTGAAAAAGTTCCACTTTTCATTAGTGCCTTTCCCTGACAGTTTCTGTTCCCAACTTATGTCCCCTAATTCTTGCCTAATCGCATCATAAATTATACATTTGATTGCTCCTCCCCAAAGAGGGACATTTTATCACTCGTGAATAGAAGGCATGATTTAATGACATTCAAAATCAACGTTAAGTCATCATGGAAGAATCATTTATCGAAGGAGTTAAACAGACAGTTTACACTGATGCCATAATATGACTGAGAAACCAAGAAGGATGACAATTTTATTTCACGGAGCACAATAGTGAACTTTGTAGACTACCAAATCATTTGATTGGTGCTTGATGTGACCATTGCATATCGTAGATTTCTGATCAACAATTCCATCAATGACATCAAGTTAAATTCCAGAATATGCTATGGCGTTACCACGAAGATTTCGAGAACTGCGTAATGTCGTTTTTTTTTATCCCACATGTATTTCGTAAACTGGCTTTGCAGGTTCGCAGCAGATCATGTCAACGAAAGTTCAACTTCAGAAATAACTTAATTTTCTCCACAATCAATTTGCATTCTCTCCTATGATGTGCTCTACAATCAGATCCAATGCATGCTGTTTATATTTCAGTAGCATTGCTCAACATAGTACACTGAATTTATTTTAACATGTGTATACATGAAATACCTTTGCTTACTTATCAGTTAAGTGACAGATAATCCTGGATTATCCAGTATTATGGGACCAATCGGAGAATAGGATTCGTACAAACTATCACGAGGACAATCCAGGTAACCTTACCCTCCTTATCTTTACGGGCATGTGACAATTTATTTTCGCTTAAGAGCCTAATCAATGTATCAGAAATATAACATTCAAATTCTGTCTTGATAAAACTTAACACAGTGACTTCCATCATATTACCTTGATCTTTCACGTTGAGCATCTTGTCTGAAATCAATGGAATGTTTCGAGTACATCAGTCTGGATACACAACTGGTTTTGTTGATTATAAATCCTTTTATGTTCCACTTATTGTTACGACATGCTTGCTGGTAAACTGATTTTGACGGTACACAAAACAATTGATTAATTTAACCTTGCTTTTAGTGTGTAAAACAGAAGATAGAGGCAATGATCTCTGATAATTGCATCTCACTGAAACAACTTACATTGCAGAGAAGCGGAGAGCGTGATAACGTAATAACTGTGGCTACCTCAGTCGCATTAACGGCCTAAACATTTCTTAGGTCTTCACTATATGAAAATAACTGCACGAAATATTGTTTTAATACACTAGGCGGATATGGGCAACGCACAGTACTAAATTAAATATATAGAACATCCCCCTTTCACATTAAAAATCCTGGTTGTGAGCTTGATTTTCAACCACTGTGCTCCGGGTGGGGCATGTCCATCCGCAGAAATGATGTTCAGTCAGTCAGCAGTCGATGAATTAACATGCAAAAACAGTTGAAAATTGGTGCTGCAGATGCACTAATGTTTGTTTCTCTGAAAGTAGAATGGAGGAGTGTTCAACCTCTTTATTGTGGAACATGTATGACCATGCACATGAAGAAGCAACAAACTGTTGAATCCTTCCACTGTTGAAATGCTCTACAGAAAATACAAACATTTGAACATGCACATGTTATATGTTGCACATTAGCATGTTTCCAGAACGGGATTCTTTTTTTTCCTGAAACGGAAGAACCAGGGCGAACACTTTGATCCTCTGCTTGGCAGCAGCAAGTCAAATGCAATGAATAAAGCAAGCCACGTAATATTGTGTTCACTGACCTCTCGGTTTCATTCAATTGTTCGAACAAATGCCGTCTAAGTAAATAACAGAGACAGCCTGCCTCCCCAGTAAAGTTGTTCAGTATTGCTTGCTCTTTCCGTCATGATATAATGGAAAATGTCAGCCATGACGGGTGAAGATCTCAGTTCTCGATGAAATTCGAAACTGTTTCTTTCTTGCCCGTTTTCATACAGCGTCCTAATTTGCCGTGCCAAGCACCGTCAATCTTGCAGCGTGTAGAAAGAGAGAGAGGTGGCAGTGTCAGGAGAGGAGTTATAATGTTTTAAAGTGCAAATAAATGTTGAAGTCAAAATGAAAACTGACTATTCTTCGTTGTATTGAAGCCAATTATTCATTAAGTAAAGATTAATCGCACTGCCCCAGAACCGACAAGTATATGGATGAGATATGGGAAGTTAAAACAAAGAGTGATGGTTTAAAAAGTGGAAACAGAAAATAATGGCAAGTGAAAATTCTAAGAAAGGGGAACTTCAAGAGAGCATAACGAAACGAAATGCAGGTATGGGACATTTCTTTGGCTAGATCTCTCGGCTCATAGCCATGTTACAGTGCAACAAATACAATGCATTCGGTCAGGTTATTTTTCATTCTGTTTCAGCCAGGCCATCCATTTAAATTACGAGGTGACAATTTTTTTTTGAAAAAAACAGTGACAGTACACCAACGAGGCAGAGGGAATGGACGTTAAAAGCAGAGGAAATGACGCATTTTGACAGAAAACAAATGCCCACGTATTTGATTGCTGATGACTTGTTAATGTGCTTGCTCATCACCATGCATGAGCATCTGACACAAGATACTTAAAAGTCCATATGCACGTTGATCAATGTCGACCATTCATTATATTGAGCGCAATGTGTTTCGGATGATGCATTTCCGACCTTCCGTGTCCATTGGAATGATTGCTGATCAGTGACAAGAAATCAACGCATTTTGTGACGGTTTCTGTGGGAGTCGCCGTGCCAAAATTAATGACATTAAGCATAATTTTCCGGTAAGTAAAATTGTAGATTGCGGCAGAAAATTTAGGAGTGGTCAAGCCATTTTAAAGAGCTTTAATATTGAACACTCCCAAGAGCAACACCAATCTGAAGGCGTCCAGTTGGAACAGTGGTTCAAATGTGTAAATAGTGGTTTGAGACGGAGAAACGAGAGTCGAAATGCTACTAGAAAAGAGGAAGATAGATATTTCTGTGTCCATCTTAATGAACCACGGAGGATATGTTGGCTATTTAGGGAAAGAGAAAAAAAAAATACTTTGCGTGTAAACAAGAGTTAAAACCTTGCAAACATTTCTCATACAATCACATGGAGATGGACTTTACTTCAGTTCCGTTTTTTTTTGGTGGCACATTCTTTGGAGAAGTTGAAAATGCAGGGAAGAGATCTCTGGATTTGAATGGCATGAGCTAGCCAGAGTAGGAAAAAAAACGATCCAGCTGATCAATAAGTCTGCTTTGAAAAGCTGCCAGACATTAATATTATATTCTTGTTGAATTGACATATGTTATGATGGAGCAGTTGCCTATGCTATTGCAACATTATGCATCACAGCAGAAATAGAGCACTTATTATTTTGGTGGACTAAAATGTACTTGTTTAAAGAGGGCTGAAGCTAAATTGACAGGAATGAAGTGAACCCACATATTGCTCATAACGTGAGAGTTCTGGGCAGTCTTTGCAAAGTGTACGTTGGCACGTATTTAGAAGTTAATTCAGATGGAGTGCAGAAAATTGAAAGATGGTTTTGCAATGTAAATTTGTGCACGGAACTTATTAAATAATGTTGATATATTAACTAAGCCTGGCTTAAGCTGGTGAGAGATGTATGTTTAATAAACAAATATATGAATAAAAAAGACAAAATGTAACGCGTCAGATGAGCACAGAGATGCTGTGGCGCCTGCTTCCCTTCGCGCCGATGTGTTACTGTCTGAAATAGGGGCTGACCTTCAATGCGCAATCGCGAATTCCATCCGGGAGCCAATCTTTGTCCAAAAACGCTACTGATGGTATTGTGCAGGCTTGCAAGCAGAGGAGTGCACCAACAATGTGAGGTCATTTCCGAGTCACATCACACTTCTTCGCGTGCCAGATGTCACAGGTCTACATTGTCATGGGCCGTAAACAGGCTTTCAGAAGGCGAATTTCCACTCCTAATGGGATATCATCATTATTCCATACTGGAAGTTCTAAATTAACACAAGAGAATTATATAGTGTTGTCCGTTGCCCAGCACAAAATACAGTATAACAGCAAGCTGGATACGGAAGCTCCGGAACAGATGTGAAGATGGACAATACAGAGGAGAAAGTTGATTCAGGCAGAAGCTTAAAACGGAATCCTCAATGGCAACTGCATTTTAAATTGTTAGTGTCGGGCGGATAAGGCTGTACATTGACTGAAAATGCAATTTCAACAGGGAGTGAGGGGGCATGCCTTAGGCAATAGCCGAATATGTAATTCCAACCAGTGCCAATGAGAAGGCTGCAAACGCCACTGCAGTAGGCGAGGAAACTCCATGCCTAAAATTGTTTGAAAGTGAGCAATACCAATCGTTGAATGGACAAGGCGACCTGACCAGATGGCTTGCAGACAACGATATTAAAATGATTTACAATGATAAATTGCAGGCGCACTGGCTGTAACCTTCCAGTGCCCGAGACACACAAGTAATATGGCAGAGGTCTAGGGAACCCCAAATATCGTTCCACTGTACGATTGTTTCAATGGTAGCAACAACTGTTTTAGACTAGCAGTATAATTTAGGTCTTGGGCATGCTTACTGAGAAACTAAATTGTGTTGAATATAGTTGATGGTCGTTTGGAAACATTTGGTTTGGTTAGGAAAAGCTGATGCGATTTCGAAAGAGAGTATGTTGTTTTAATATCTTCCTGGAGTTTGTTTTTTATATTTTGATGACAGAACGATAACTCTCGACTGTGGCATATCGTTGTTGTGGGGAAATGAACTGCAAATATGCATTCGATATATGATCGCACTCCAAGCTTCAGAAAAAAAGAAGTAGATCATGAAATACAAGGGACAGTAGCAATATCGTATGGAATTGGCTGGATTACAGGAATCACCAATAACGAACAATTGATGAACCATTTCAAAGGTGTGAACAACTCAGAACTTGGAACGATTGCAAACTGTGAAGGGACCGTGTGGAAAGATGAATAACACAGAAAATTTAACATAGTGGTCAGAAACATGGCCGATGAAGTTAAATGAAAACACATATGGAACAATGTAATTTGATAGGAGGAACATGGATGCATAATATAGCATACAACTTAACATCCTATGTTGTAGGGGCAACTTGGATGCATGTGTGCATAGGTTATGGACTTTTGCAAGGAAAGTGAGTTTTCGGATTGGTTCGGAAGGACATTAAGTAAAAGAGCATGATATGTATACTGATCCTAAACCTTGCAGTGCATATTGCTCTGCTGAAGTATTGTGTTGGATTCTGGGCGATAAACCATCGGAAGCATGTGATCGCTTTGGACAGAGTGGGAAAGAGGATTATACGAATGCATCAGGGATGGGATCGTGGCTTACCTGGCAGCGTCATTGGTGCTCAATTAAAACAGCCTATGACGTTAAGCTGAAGCTAGCCCATCTTTCACAAGGTTTTTATATCAGATTCCATTTTTTCCATGTTTATGTAAATGTGTGATGGACCAAATATTAATTCTTTTGCGATCCGCTTCTCTTGACCATCTCCTTTAAAATCAGGTCTTACAATTAGTTGCATTGCATCCACATCAGTATCTCACTGCACTAATTAAATGAATCGGACTGCGTTTAAACAATTAGGCCAAAGCAGCAAAGCCTCAGTCACTAGGTATCCAACATAGAAACACTACAGTGCAGAAGGAGGCCATTCGGCCCATCGAGTCTGCACCGACCACAACCCCACCCAAGCCCTACCCCCACATATTTACCCGCTAATCCCTCTAACTACACATCTCATGGACAATTTTTAACCTGGCCAATCAACCTAACCCGCACATCTTTGGACGGTGGGAGGAAACCGGAGTACCCGGAGGAAACCCACACAGACACGAGGAGAATGTGCAAACTCCACACAGACAGTGACCCGAGCCGGGAATCGAACCCAGGACCCTGGAGCTGTGAAGCAGCAGTGCTAACCACTGTGCTACCGTGCCGCCCCTTCTGTCTCATATTACGTGTCCTGATTTTAGTATTTTTCTTACATCCTTATGGGTGTTACATATTTTATTTCAATTGAGATATGGTCTGCACCTCAAAATAATTGTGCTCAACGTTTTTAAATCTAAATTATATATGTATTTATCCTAGAATCATCCGCATATTCAAATATGTCTGATGGTCAATTGGACAGGCAAACGCTGATGACGGCCAATAGGCATTTACACAAATAGATACTTGCTCACGCACAGGACGTTATAACAAACTGTTTCACCTCGATGTTTGATGATATTCATTACTTGCTCGTAATTCAAAAATTAGTTCGTCTTTGATTACATAATGTCATTGTTTTTAATTGAACAGTATTGATGCGTTTCCTTTATTGATCCCTGGAGACAAATACGGTGGCACAGTGATTAGCAGTGCTGCCTCACAGTGACAGCGCAATGGGTTTCATTTCTGTATTGGAGTAGGCGTTGTGTGTAGTCTACACGTTCTATTTGTGTCTGCGTGGATTTCCTCCATTTGCTTCGATATCCTCACGCAGTCCAAAAGACGTGCTGATTTTATGCATTGGCCGTGCTAAGTTCTCCGTCATGATACCCAAACAGGCGTCAGAGTGCGGCGACAAGGGGATGTTCATAGTAAGTTAATTGCACTGTTAAGTGAAGCCTACTTGTGACACTGATAAATAAAACATAAACTTAAAAAATCACATTTCCAAGAAATCAACAGTTTTCTGCAAATCATATTTTTTTTCCTAATGAAATTGTTACTGCAATTACTATTTATCCAAAGAGCTTGGGAGTCAGCACAACAATCATTTTATCTAGTATTAATCTGGTAAATGGTTTCATAACTTTACATCCGGGACGAAATACAGCTGTGGTCTCACAAAGCTTGAAAAGGGGTTTTTGGTTTCCATTCTGTATGTTTTGTGCCAGTTGAGCATCCAAAATAAATTATTTGTGTTATCCTGCATTTTTAGTTTTGGTTCTGTTAGAAAAGGCACTTTCCCACAGTTAATGGTATTCTCCTCTCTATTCGAATGTGTACATAGAAGCAATGAACTGTCAGACAACAACTAATTCTGAACAATAATGAATGTTGCTGACCTTTATCTTTCAGCTCATCTCTCAGTCTGCGATTTTCTATCAAGGAAATTAAAACGCATATTTTGTGACTTCGAACTTCTTTTGAAATACGCTCTAAATATCAATGGATAACTAAGGTGATAGTTGGATTTGACCTGAAGGACAGTGATGAAAAATGGCAAGAACACAAGTATGAACCAGACAGTGGATAATCAATTGCAGAGTGCAATGATGTGGACTAAGCCGCTCTTCAACTTTAGTAACTAATTAGAATTAATGCTCTATTGTCACTAACGTCAAACAAAGTACAAACATTTTAAAAATAAAGAAAACAAATTAGATTTAAGTCGAAAGCGATTCAACTGACGTTTCAGAAAGGTAAAAAGAGGAAGAGGTAGAGACGCTCGTCGAAATACTGCCATGATCTAAATTTTCATTGACTTCAATTGAAATGACAGTGCATTTGACCGTATAATAGGTGCTGAATAGTTAGCATTGATGGTTCAGTTTCAAAAACACTCTTTTTATGCCATTCAATCAGGAAAAAGAAATCTCCCAGTCATAAAGGAAAACACAGTCTCTCGATGATGACATTTCACTCTGGTTTTGGGAAAATAAATGAAACGGCTTCAGAACATTGCAAGGGCCTGCAGTGCTTATTTGTTTGCTCCAGGTACAGTTACAAAAAGACGGCATTCGACCAGACAATCCAAAATGATAGTTCGTAATTCCTCATAATTAACACAGATGTTGCAGAGGATCATCTTATCTACTTCTGACAGAGAAACAAATAGCATCACCACAGGGCGATCTGATAATAGTTTGACATGACGCATTAACGCACATCGATAACTGTTGCCACTTCCAAAGTATTGGAGGGAAATTTCATGGAATCCGAGAATGGACGTGATAGGTACACCTTCGGGCAGCAAAGGCAGAAAATAGCTAATTTTTAAGGTTTCCGAGTCGACACAACAACACAGAATTGCTGCTCAATGTGTCTCAGGAACAGGACGACAATCACATCTGCATATCGACATCCAGTATGTCATGAGGATTATTTGTCTGAATTTGGGCTTACACTTCTTGTGCTAACCCACATGGATGTTCTCTGTATGCCCTTACGATTCGCCGACATCGGAGATAAAACGGCAATCAAACGAAACGGTGCCAGCAAATGGAGCTTTCAAAAGTATCACATTTTTCCGAAACCACAAAACCAAATACATTTCCTACAATTTGGTGATAACACCATTTTTCACTATAAGAACTCTTGTTTGTCTGCAGGTATAACCAACTGTAATCTGAAATTTGTGTTGAAGACTTAGCTTTCAACTGGCAGGGGATATGTTTACAGGTTTCAAACGTCTTATTTTTTGCAAGGGTTTATGTTGTTTTTTTTTGTTTGCCAACTTCATAAAATGTAGCTGAAAAGAAAAACTGTGATTCACGTCTTCTAAGATTGACCATCATCTATCAAGTTATCGCATACTTGCCGCAATGCATATTTCATGGCAGCACAACAATTTATAGTGCCTCAGATGAAGCAACCCAAGACAATTTTGGCATTAACATGGAGGTATGCAGCTTTGATATATATTGGGTTGAAAAAAAACATATATTAGTGTTTCTGTACCTGCCAACTGTTCGTAGCTTATTATATCTGCAAAATAGATGGTTGATCTGACCTGATTACTGGATATTTCGTCATGAAAGATTATTTGAGGGCCCAGAAGAGAGTCAAAATATGCAAATTCAGTTTACCATTTCACGTCTCAACTTTTAGTCCTTGCTTTTGTCGTTATGATCGAACTGAATAACGGTTGATCAGGTCCCTTGTCTGGATGGATTTCTGCTGCATGCTCTGGTTCTGTCTCGCAAGCCAAAAAATATCGGGATTAGGTTGATTTGCCATGCCAAATTGTCCCTTCGTGTCAGTGGGTTTTGCAGGGTTATTTGTTTGTTTACGGGGAATGGATCTGGGTGGACGTATTGTCGCTGCATGCTCGACAGGCTGAATGTACTTTCAGCATTCTATTCTATTCTATTCGATTCTATTCTATTCTGTTCTATTCTATTCTACTCCGGTGCAATTTTGATCAGACTTACACAATGTCCAAATTAACTCAAGACGTGCCAATGCGAACTTTACTGTTTTTCTTTGAGACAAACAGCATTTGCCTGTTTCATTCACAACCAGATTAAAATACGAGAAACCAATCTGCCCCATTGTAAACTCATCCTGAGGCATCGCCTTACTAATTCTAGAATTAGATGATGACAATGCAGCAATAGCTTTGTCATTTATTTCCCGGACAGCCAATTTGGAAACAAGTCGCAAAATCATGCAACACAATTGGGCTGCACTGCAAACCCAAGATATGAGGCAGAACACTGTTAGAGAGTCTTAAAAACTTTTCAAAATCAGTAAGTGTTTTCATTGTCTTCAAAAGTGCATCACATCATTCGTACCACTTCACTTGAGAGGAAAATTAAGAAATATGTATTTATGATATGGCAAAAAGGACATAGAAGCAACTAAACACAAAGGATATCAATACACTTTGGAATAAGGATGAGATAATGGAGATATCATGGCGTCTCGTGACGCGATCCAAAGTATACAGGCCGGCCAGCTGATGGTATTTCGGCAGCGTTCAGCTGTGGAAGGTCGACAATGGTCAAAAAGTCGCAACGTCTATTGCTTCACGTCATATTTATTAAGTGTTTGTCCCCGAAAGACTTCAAGTTGAAGATAACTCTTTGGAGACTTTTGGTTAGAAATGCAACATTGTCGTCATTTCGTTGTGGAAAAGTAATTACCTTATGTTGCATCATCTTAATGTGTTCCGTTCAAACACATTAAAACAGCAAAAGCAAAATAACATGAAAATCAATGATGCACCGACATTATCGCCAGTTTCCATCAGAACAGAGATGGTTAGTGATACAACACTGCCAATTTTATGTCCACACAATATTGCAAATGATTTATACTCAATTCTAAACCATCATTGTCACACGAAAGGCTCCTAGGACGCAAACGATTCTTTCTGCTTAGGTAATTGAATTGTTTTTTCTTTCGATATCATTTTTAGTGGGGTTTTTCTGCAAAAATTGAATCGTGAAACAATTATTTGCGTTTCTAAGTCCCATGAGCATCCCTAAAGGCACTATAGTATGACGCGATCTAGTCAGTGCAGAGAATAAGGAAACACACTGGGGTAAAGTACAAATATTCAGTAACCCACATCTGCTGTTTCGTAAATTCATTTTTAAAATAACGTCAGGATGTTACTGAAAATAAAACATGTTAGCGAAGTGTGTTTAGCGGAATGTAAATAATCCCTTATTTTTTTCTCATGCTGAATGTGTTCTCTTTCTGATCTGTACAAATTGGCAGTGCACCATGGATGTGCTCAATTGTGAGATTTGTTTGCTGAAATTTATGTCGGACATTTCCTAAAATATGCCTAAAATAATTCAGTTATCCCAGCTATGACGTATTAACATAAATCACATGAGCTTCTGAATAACCCACAGAATTGTGTTAAATGTTATGTTGTGATGTAAGGTTCAGAGGACTCTTTGATGCTGTGCGATTACAGTTGATGCCTGTGCAGACCCTCTATTCTGAATATGTGGATTTTAGTCTGCAAGCTGCTCAATGTTACTCAGCGCCCGGTTTACACCTTCCAGTGGCTTCTGCAATTGAGGGACAATTATAAAAACAGGTAATGCAAAGATATGCAAAATAAAAACTTACAGGACAGGCGTAGGCTCTTCGATCCACGATGTTGTGCCAAACATGACGCCAAATTAAACTAATCCCTTCCGCCTGCCCTTGATTCCTCTCACTCTGTTATTTGCATATTCATGTGAGACAAACGTTGGCATTCAAAATGTCAGCGGGAATGTATTAGACCATTGCACCATTTAAAATACACAAATTCCCCGTTAAAGCAGAAACAACAAGTATTGTAAATTTTCAAACAGCATTACTGCACAAGTTTACTGCATAAGATGTTAGCCCGAACGCTAGTTCATGAAAGTAATTTTGATGAAGTCAATGCACACGGGGTGTCCCGCGTAACCAGCAATGATATCCGACAGTTAATCTACGTTTAAACTTACTAATATTGGTATACACTTCATATTGGATCTGAGGGATTTCAGGTTGTTTATCGTATTTGCCATCCAATTGCAATTGCATTGAATGTAACATGAATAGTCAACAAGCCGAACCTTAACAAAAAGTTGTAATGATTTTACAACTTGCTGCAGCAAAAATATCTCATCAATGTCATATATGTTGTCATGTTGTATATGACGATTTGGAATTAATTAGAAATTATCTCAAAGAACTTGGTTATCTTACCTGCATCTTTCAATTTCTCTTTCATGGTCTTCAGTCCTGAAATCACGTAAATATCATAATTGTTGACAAAATATATGACATTGATGAGATATTTTTTGCTGCAGCAGCTTGTAAAATCATTACAACTTTTTTGTTAATGTTCGGCTGCGTAGTCTTTGACTGTAAATGACTGAAATCTAATCTACTTAGAGTAATATGACAGTGTCTAGGAAATCTGAATCTACTTCGGTTGCTTGCTGTGTAAGTATCTCCCAATTCACGAAAGAGAACCATTTGTTCGACATATAAATGATATTTACTTCTTACTTAAGCGAGAAACAGGACAATTCATAGAATTGTCCTGTTTCTCGCTTAAGTAAGAAGTAAATTGGTGAGAAAAGGGGAGATGTGTAGCTCGGAAGTGTTAGTGGCAGAAAAGGAGATGTCATCTGGAAATCATGGTGGAAAGAGTAGTGTTCAATTACATAATATAAGTTTGGAAATCGCGGAAGAGTAGAGCACGGTGGTCAGCGTCAAATTGATATTTTTCTGTGATACTGTTCATCCAGAGTAACGATATTGCTGGGCTACATACAGAAGTGACGCCCACTGTTTTTTCCAATCCGCCGGCACTACACCAGAATCCAACGAATTTTGATAAATATCCACTAACGCATCCACTATTACCTCTGACATTTCTTTCAGTACCCTGGGATGCATTCCATCCGGGCCCGGGGACTTGTCCACCTTCAGTCCCGTTAGTCTACCAAGCACTGCCTCCCTGGTAACATTAATTGTATTGAGTACCTCTCCTCCTACCAACCTTCTATCATTAATATTCGGTAAACTATTTCTGTCTTCCACCGTGAAGGCCGACATAAAAAACGTATTTAATGTTTCAGCCATTTCCTCGTTTTCCACTGTTAAATTTCCCCTCTCGTCCTCCAAGGGTCCAACATTCACTCTAGCCACTCTATTCCTTTTTCTACATTTGTAAAAACTTTTACTGCCATTTTCTTAATATTTTGAGCAAATTGAGTTTCATAATCTACCTTTCCTTTCTTCATCGCTTTCTTAGTCGTTCTTGATTGTTTTTCAAAGCTTTCCCAATCCACTAATTCTCCACTATTTTTGGCCACTCTGTACACATCTGTTTTTATTTCAATACTCTCCTTTATTTCCTTCGTTATCCACGTCTGGTTATCTCTTTTCGTACAGTCCTTCTTTATCACCGGAATATATATTTTGCTGAGTACTTAAAAAAATCTCCTTAAAAATCCTCCACTGTTCCTCAGCTGTCCTACCTACCAGTCTGCTCGCCCAGTCTACATGAACCAATTCCGCCCTCATCCTATCGTACTCCCCTCTGTTCAAGCAGAGGACACTAGTTTGGGACCCTACTTCCTCAACCTCCAGCTGTATCAGAAATTCAGTCATATTATGATCACTCAACCCAAGAGAATCCCTCACAAGAAGATCCTTAATTCTACCTGTCTCATTACACAGTACCAGATCGAAGATAACTCGCTCTCTCGTAGGCTCTGTTACATACTGTTCAATGAAACTATCCCGAAAGCATTCTAAGAACTCTTCCTCAAGCCCTCCTCGTCCAATTTGAGTCGACCGATCAATATGCAGGGTAAAATCCCCCATGGTGTCATGATAGTATAATCAAATGTTATGTTAATAGAGAAGGAAAAAAACAAACAGGGTATGCTAGTTTTACAAGAGTGAAGGTAACTATACACATTGTTCAGAATTGTTCTTTCATTTAATTGAAGCGACTAATGACGAGGAATTCAGAAATTGGAATCAATTTCTAAATAGCTGAGATACTACTTAGGCTAATAAAATGGTTTAGAAAAACTGACACAATACTGGCTTAACATTGAATGATATTAGGCGATGGAGAGCGCTGAAAGTGTTGTTGTTATGGAAGACAGCTCTATATGAATAACGCATATTTCTTATTTAAAACATATATTTTGAATTAAAAAACTGGGTGCAATTTTCTTTTCTTGACATTTTGCGAAAGATTCAGCCAACGACAAAACTCAATGGACGGATGATGCAGGAGATATCCTGCGTTCCAGAGAGGAATATTTCTACTGAATGCATGTTACAGTATCAGCGGTTGTCGGGAACAAGCTGGCAACAAATGCCAATGTTATGAATAGAGATATGCAGCTCCGAGTTGATAACAGAAGTGATAGGCAGACATAAGTTATTTCTCAGGGTCAGACGAGTGTTACGTCGGTTCTAATTGTTAGGAATCATTATCACAACTAACTGTCCATACACAGAGAGTTAACGTGTGTGAGGTCAAGATGTGATTTGTTATTGGCTGCAGTTACTGACAGCATGATTACTGACTGATTTTAATTTACGCTTATCCGATAATGCCCGCCTGAAACGTGGCCAATATGATTTAGAAAATGTTTAATTTCCTTCACGAGGGCATGCTTTTTCAGAGTAACATTGGGCTTCCCCCATTCTACAACTTGAGTGTTGGGCTACCTTATGCCATTCTCCCATTCGATAGTTTGGTTAAATAAAGTCATGTCTTAAAATCAGTACATTATGTTTCTTCAGTTTAGCTTAAACTTAAGTTTAGCAATACATATCTTTGAGAGGTAAGCATCCGTCAGCATTTTTGGCGCTGTGAGCAGGGTGACATCATTGGGTGCTGGCAACAGGTCAACACTCCGAATTGGGCGGTATGTTTTTATATTAACCGACTCAATTAGTTCTAGGAGCACCTGACAGGCCATCAGTACTGTAAACTTATTCAGCTGAATCACTTTGAGGTTTCGTGGAGAACAAGGATACTGAAGAATGAATACGTGCCCAAAGAAGGTGGGGCATTGATTTACACATGCCACATGCCCTCAACTGCGGACCAAATGGGGCGCGTGGTGGGAGAAGATGTGAGTTGGGATGCTTAATACGAATGAAAGGGGGTGAAAAAGACCACGGAACACTTCGCCAGCAAAACCTAAATAGAGAAAGAGCCTTGCTTCAGGAAAGCATCCAAGAAAAGTGAGAGCACCGCACCGTCATTTGGCGAAAGTGATCGGTACAAAAGCGAGGTTTGCATGAAGGGGTACTCTGGAGAAAGGAAGGAGAGAGCGCTAGAAATAAAACGTCGGGGTCAGATTCGGGGGGCAAGAGAGTCGTGAGATCTCGGAAGGCTATACGGCGAGACTCAGCGAGTTAAAACGCAGACAGAGAGAGAGAGAGGTACGACTGGCTGTGGAATGCAGCACCTGGTTCTCAAAGAGTCAAAGCACAGGGAGAGAGTGAGAGATGTTTGTGGGGGCAGGGGGAATGAAAGAGAGTGAACAGATTGGAAGAGTCAGAGCCCTATCCGGTGATCTGTTGTTGTAAGAAATGCAATTCTGATGCAAATTGCATTTGATTTGATTTGATTTGCAGTTCCTTGCCGTCTGAGAATTGAGAAGAAACTATGGCAAGCTAGGATACAACCAGAAAAAAAATGGGGATTAGAGAATCTTGAAATTTTAACTAATAGGGAGAAAAACCCAATGGAAAATGTAGATTAATACGACGTTATAAATTCAGGTGAAGTCTTGATATTCCTAAATTCTCGGTACTGATCAATGGCCTAGGTCATTCTCTGCAAAAAGTGTATAACAACTAGAAAGTCATTCGGGCTTTAGTCTAAAAATGTCGAAACGTTGTGTCTGAAAAGTTGTGAGAATGTGAAGAAAGTGTGACAGTTCTTAGCATGTATTGTTGAGAGTTGATATATTGAATGTGATCTTGATAAGTCTTGTTTTGGACTAATATTAACAACAAAAATATAGAAATTAATTTTTCATTCAGACAGACGGGGCTCTGACGTGTTGATGTTCATTTGAGAAAATGCTCTCGACCCCGTTTGAAACAAGTAGGGAGTTAAAACTGTCCCTTAGAGAATGGAACTTTGTTTTGTTTTAAGAATTCCTAGTAGCTTTTCAATGTGGTACAATTAGCTTAAACAAAAAGATAGAAGAGGGGGAGACAACATTAATGCATTTAGAGAAGAATTTCTTAAGCTAGAATCGGAGTGCGTGTTCAATGATTGGCAGATTGTAAATAAGAATGAAATGAGGGAAATGATCCTGTGGACTAAATGAACACTCGAGGGAAAGAATAGGAAAGCAATGTACAGATGAGATGTGAGAAGTGAATAGGGTAATAACAAATACTTTATAGAAGAGATGTCAGCAGACAGGTTAGGATAGGATTAAAGGTGGGATTGATTTGTTGAATACAAAGAACAACAATGGTAATAAAAGAGATAGATTTAAAGGTATGATATAAAGCAAAACCGCAGTTTGGTGATCGTTACGATCGCTACGATGGAGGAACAATACTTAAAATGCATAAGATAGACACTACTGGAGAGTTGAAATCTCACAACACTGTTTTATGAGTTTGGGATTTATCCTAACAAAACGATGTTGATATTTAAGAAAAAATGACGAGCAACTGAATTAAGTTACTGCCAAGAATCAAATTGTTGGAAGGTTTGATTTCTGTTTTAAACATGTTATTATGTTGCAGAAATCGCTAACGATAAGAATTCCAGAGGACCGAAAAAATGGTTATATTTTATTTGCAAATACCTCTCACAGGGAAGGTGTCGAAACAAATATTGAATCCTTTCACTATTGCAGGAATTTTGTGAAAGATTATGCTGTGCTTGCAAACCCCTTAGACGATTCGATTAAAAGAGAAAGATCCATTGGAGTTTAGATTGGGGTGAGAATGAGAAGCAGTCTAATCTTCCAAATCCCACACACGGTTGTGCAAATTTTAGAAGCTGGCAGGTTGAAATGAGCTTCTGATGGAAGACGTTCAAACTGGGAGGCAAATATTTTGCGAGCAGACAAACAACAGTGATCTAAGAGAAAATCCTGCAAGAGGATTAACAGTGCAAGGAACGGAGCATGAACGTACAGTGGAAGTGACAGAGGGAGCGAGCGAATGATTAACATTGGAACAACTCACAGGGGAACGAGTGAGCAATCTGGATGTCGATGTAGCCAGAAAGTATTGCGAATGGCGAACTATGCAGGGCATGCGCGGTGGTGAATAATGAAGGAACAGTATTTGCAGGAGAACAAACCCCACCGAATAATTCAGTACAAATAGCAAAATAGTTAGGTTTAGCCAATGATTTAGATAGGGATGAGGGAAAGTGAGTAAACGTGTTCACAGACAGCCAATGCAGTCCATGACTACAATGCAGTCCACGACGACACCGGGCGCTTCTGGCCTGCTTGGCCATTTCGGTGCAATCATGGCTGAGCTATGCTTGCCTCGGTTCCTTTTCTGTGCCATTCCCCCGTCGCCCTTCTTCCTTGTCCAATCGAGTCACACAGTCCACAGTTCTTCAATTTGCCTTTGCAGGCAATTGGAGAGATAAGGTGGAGGGAGGGAGAGAAGATGCCATCAGATTAAACATCCTAGAAATCAGTAGGAGACATCCGACCTTGAAACTGCCGATGAAGTTAAAACCAATGAGATTTTTCGTGCTCAGTCGTAACACCAGGCCGCTGCCTCAGCCATTCCTCAGCCCATCAGCTGCTGAAACTCTCATACCATCATTTTGTTCAGTGTTCACCTCGCCACTTTCCAATCTTAAACCTTGAACTTCACCTCAGAAATTGTCACACCTTGACCTGATTATTGCAGAGTATGGGGTAGAGGATGGGAGATGGTTCAGTACACCCCTTCCCCAATCTCACGTCCCCCTGCCCCGTCCCTCCCGTCTTCCAAAAGCAAAGTTGGCATGGAACCCAGCTGCTCCACACCGGCCCACCCTACAGCCATAACAGGCTCTGAGCAGGCTCGGTCCAGGCCGATTGGCCAGCAACTTCATAAGACGCGCAGCACCAACAGCACATTTGTGGTCACTGCCAAGACTGCAGAGGGGAACAAAAAGGAGGCCGAGTGGATCCCCAGGAACGGGTAATCAGGGGTCCAGGTTGGGAAAAGATTGGGCACGGGGAGTTGTTGGGAGCTGGAAGACTTATGAGTTTAAGGCTGCATGTGGATAGGAAGAAAAGGGGCTCTCATCTTACGGGGGTTGGGGGCTGGGAGGAGCTGGACCCTGATCAACTAAGGACAGCCTCCGAAAGTAGAAATACCTCTCCCCCCCCCCCCCCCCCACTTTAAAGATTTAAAAAAACTGAGGCTGCCTCCCCATTTTTGCTTGAATGCCCACGCCAGTGGTTTTATGGTGTGAGCAGTGTAATATCAGGTTTCATTGGCCCTTGATTACATATATAGGTCTGGCTGGTGGGCTGCAGACATTTGGCACCCATCCACTGTATTATGGGAATGAGTTCAGGGTGGATTGTGAGATGATGGGGTGGGCACCTGCCCTATTTCACAGATCCACACCTTCCCCGCCCCTCACCCCACATGTCTGGTGGGGAGATGTAAAATGCATCCTCAAATCTTGTTAACTCATCATACTCAGTAATCTCACATTGATTTCCTGGTAACACATCAATTTTGTAATTCTCATCCTTCTTTCCAGATCCCTTCATGCCTTGTCGCTCCCTATCTCTATAACGTTCTCTAGCCGTACAAACTTCTGAGAAATGTGCACTCCTCCAATCTGACTTCTTGAACATCCCAATTTAATTGCTCTACCATTGGTGGTCAGACCTTTGGTTGCCAAGGCTCTCAGCTCTGGAATTCTCTCCCTAAACCTCTCCACATCTCTGGAACTCTCTCCTTAAACCTCTCCATATCTATGGAATTCTTGCCCTCAGCCTCCATCTCTCTTCAATTACCTTCTGAAACCCTCCTGCCTCTCTTTCTTCCTTTAAGACACTCGTTTAAAACTATTCTGACCAATCTTTTGCTCACACGTCATGGTAGCTCCTTAAGTGGCGCAGTGTACAATTTTGTTTGATAAACAATCCTGTGAAGTACATTGAAATGCCTGACTGTGTGAAAGGCACAGTATAAAGGCAAGGCGATATTGTTGCTGTAGAGAATATTCTTGGAGAGTTCAATAAAAGCACTTGCTGACACAGCTGGGCCATGTTAAGGCCAGATAGACGCCAAACTAATTTCATTCAAGGTAATTACAGCTTTGTGGTAAATGTCAGCTGCTGATATAAAGTCATCATACATGGGTTAATGTATGAAGCATATGGCTACATTCTTAGGAGTGAAAATCACAAACAGCAAGCACAGATGTACTGAGTTTGCTCAACAATTTAATATGATCTCTCCTTAATAAATTCCTGTGCATAATCCAGGTTTTCTAATCTCGTCGTTTGTTCATCTAATTAGATTTTTCCATTTAGGTTGCGTGAAAGACATGCTAAACATCAATTTCGCCTGAAGTGTTATTGCAGTTACCTTGCAACTAATAAACTATTTTCCATAAAAAATGTTTAAAGCGAAGAGTAGTGTGTAATAAATGGTCCCGTCAGATGATCAGGAAAATGCTGTATTTGAAATGGTGCTCAGTGTAATAGAGAGGCACATTTATTATATGGTATCAATGAAGACTATTGCACTGTGCTACTGAAGGTGTTATTATCATGGTACTAAAATTAATCACTTTCCATGGCACATTTTTCAATAATTAATCCAATTCTCACTCATCAATCCATAATTCCAAGTCTGATCAAGTAGCTCTGCTATGGAGCAAAGACCATCCGTATCAGTGTCCTGATAAAATCCCTTTTCTGCTGCTCGAGTGTCTGATTTGATTTCAGGTTTATTGCAATTCAGACTGCCCTGCAGGAGTAATTCCCTCATGGCTGGAACCCATTCAATCAGTCTGGCAGGAACTAGCTCAGAATTACTGTGCCTAGTTTTGTGGATACGGAATATTTCCTGACGTTGAAGCCAGGATTCAAATTACATGGGGGGCAGGGCAGGTGAATTCTAGAGGAGATAACGCCAAAACATATCAACTCAAGGACAGAAGGTAGTGCTGCTACATGATTGTGTAACCCAATAAAGATCTTGGTCAAAATGAAAAAGGAGACTCTGAAAACCAAAAGGTAGCCCCACAAAATAGAAAAGTAGCCCTCAAGAAAATCTCACAAAAGCCGTATTTTAACTCCTGGACATGGTCATTTAGGGTTCAGTTATCTGACTGTGAGAGCAGCTCGCATTTCAGGTCAGGTCTCTGCACTGGCCCCAGTTATGAATAAGTTATGAGGCCACCTTAAGGTCTGGAATGGTGGGTGGGTTGAATTGCAGGCATGGACAATCAGTAAGCTGGTAGTGGCTGGAGAGTTGGAATGCCTGGGTGAAAACTTCAATGGAAGATGGGGCAAGATGGCTGAAGAGACCAGCACCCATTGCTGTAGCCCCAGAATTATCTATTAGTGCAGTCTGCAAGAGCTTCCCTTGCAATGGTGAATCCCTGGCCCCAGATATCCTCACGTTTGCTCTTTGCATTATTGAATGGTCCAATTGAACTTTATTTTCATGCCTTTCCACCCTGCCGCAGTGCAGCTGCCTCCTCTGGTTCACTAGATTTAAAACTGTGGACTGGCCTCTGCAACATGATCCAAATTGCAACGTCCTTGGAAATGTGCTGCTAATTTCCTATTTGACAAATTTAATGTTGCTTCCTGCCGCTGTTGGGTACATTGCTGTTTCCCACAGAAGCCAGTGGCAGGTAAAAGAGCAGAGGGGATGATGCTGGCTGGGCAGCTGGACACATTTTTCTCTGATTTCTCTCACTACCCCACCTCTAAATTCTTTCCAGCCAAAGGACTGGTAAAATTTCCTCCAATGTTTCATTCATTCCAGACAATTGAAGACAAAGGTCTCACAGAATAAGGACCTAAAATATCCTCTCTGTTTCAGCAAGAACAATGGGAAATTGGGAATGTCATGGGAGAGCGGAAAATCTCTTGGCAGGATCTGCTGACACTGGGTGTGAGGTCACCAGCTCCTGAATGAACAGATTTCCCAACTTTAGGGACAGGGCGTTTTATTTACATATAGACAGGAGAAATTAAGGTATTGTAGATCATATAGCCCCTCTAGCCTGCCCTGCCATTCAATATGGTAATGGCTTTTCCAGAAATGTTGGAGAATGCAAGATACAGTGAGAGGGGAGAACTGAGGGAGATCAATATTAGTAGACAAATGGTGCTGAGAAAATTGATGTGATTGAAGGTGGATAACTCCCTCGCGCCTGATAATCTACATCCCAGAGTATGTAAGGAAGTGGCTCTCGAAATAGTGGATGCATTGGTCTTCATCTTGCAGGACTCTGTAGACTCTGGAACAGTCCCTGAAAATTGAAAGGTAGCTCATGTCACTCCAATATTCAAAAAGGGAGATGTAGAGAAAACAGACAATTATAGACCAGTAAGCCTAACATCGATGGTGGGGAAAATTCTTGACTCATTTATCAAGGACTTTATAGCAGAGCATTTAGGAAGCAGTGGCAGGATCAGACAGAGTCAGCTTGGATTTATGAAGGGGATATCATGCTTGACAAATCTGTTGGAATTCTTTAAAGGTGTAAACAGTAGAGTTGACAAGGGGGAGCCAGTCGATGTGGTATTTTTGGACTTTCAGAAAGCATTTGACAAAGTCCCGCATAAGAGTTTATCATGCAAGATTAAACCACTTGGGATTGGGGGAAGTGTATTGCGATGGATCGAAAACTGGTCGGCAGAGAGGAAATTAAATGTAGGAATTAATGGATCCTTTTCTAATTGGCAGGCAGTAACTAGTGGGGTGCCACAGTCACTGGTGCTGGGGCCCCAGCTAGTCACAATATACATTAATGATTTGGATGAGGAAACAAAATGTAACATCTCAAAATTTGCAGATGATACCAAGTTGGATGGGATGGTGAACTGTGACGAGGATGCAGAGATCATTCAGAATGATCTGTTGAGGGCAGGTGAGGGCAGCAGAGCGGCGAAGGTGATTGGCGGTTGCAGGTCACATTTGCATAAGTGTTGTCACTGTGGCCAGAAGGTGGTTTGTGGAGGAGCTGCTGTGAAGGAACAGTTAAACCACAAACACTACTTCAGTGCTTCCGTCCCTCCCTACCTCCTCCTCTAACCAAAAACAAAGCCGGCAGGAGGACCACAAGCAAGGGAGAGGTGAGTTGAGATTATTTTATCCTTTAACCTGTATAGGGGGTAATATGGCAGTGCCATGCTCCTCCTGCCAGATGTGGGCAATTAGGGAGCGATCTAGTCTTCCTGACAACTTCATCTGCAGGATGCGTGTCCAGTTACAGCTCCTCACAGACCGCATTGTTCGGTTGGAGTGGCAGGTGGACGCACTGCAGAGCATACAGGAGTCAGAGAGTGTGATAGACACTAGTTACAGGAAGGTTGTCACACCACAGTTTCAGACAAGTAGATGGGTGACCACCAGGAGAGGTAGCCAAGTAGTGCAGGAGTCTCCTGTGCCTATTCCCTTTTCAAACACGTATATCGTTTTGGAAACTGTTGAGGGGGATAGCGTATCAGGGGGAGATACCAGCAGCAGCCAGGCCTGGGACACCACAGCTGGTTCTGCCGTGGGATAGGGTCAGGCAAAGAGCAAGCGAGCAGCTGTAAGAGGGGACTCGCTAGTTAGTGGCACAGATAGGCGTTTCTGTGGCGAAAATCGAGACTCCAAAATGGTGTGCCAGGGTCAAGGACGTCTCTGAGCGATTGCAGGACATACTTAAGGGGGAGGGTGAGCAGCCAGAGGTTGTTGTACATATTGGTACCAACGACATAGTTAGGAAAATGCATGAGGTCCTGAAATGTGAATATAGAGAGGTAGGCAGGAGGCTAAAGTGCAGGACCTCAAAGATAGTAATTTCAGGATTACTACCGTTGACATGTGCGAGTGAGAGTATGAATAGGAGGATTAGGCAGATGAATGCCTGGCTTGAGAGCTGGTGCAGGAGGCAGGGATTTATATTTTTGGATCATTGGGGACTTTTTCTGGGGAAGGGCTGACCTGCTCAAGAGGGACGTGTTACACTTGAACTGGAAGGGGACTAACATCCTGGCGGGAAGACTTGCAAGAGCCACTCGGGAGGGTTTAAACTAGTTTAAATAGCTAAGGGAGGGACAGGACTGGCAGCTCAATGTTACAGGGTACAGATGCTATAGGAAAGAAAGAACAGGAAGTAAGAGAAGAGGGGGAGTTGCACTTTTGATTAGGGAAATCATCACGGCCGTACTGAGAGGGGATATATCAGAGGTTTCGGCCACTGAGTCTATATGGGTAGAACTGAAATATAAGAAGGGGAAAATCACTTTGAAAGGGTTATACTATAGGCGCCCAAATAGTCGGCTGGGAATAGAGGGGGAAATATGGAAGGAGATTACAGATAGCTCCAAAAAAAATAGGGTGGTAATAGTCAGAGATTTTAACTTTCCCAACATTGACTGGGACAGCCATAGAATTCGAGCAGTGGTTCCCAAAGGGTGCGGCGCGCCACTCTGGTGCAGCGAGAGAGGATGGCAAGTGTGGCGGGACGATTTAAGGACAATCAAAGAAACGTTTAAACATGGTTTAAACAAGCAATGTTTTATACTTTCTGGATGTCCCATGATCATATTATAAAGTAGTTGTGTTCTATGGTATGAATCAAGCACTGCTTGGAGCTGCTTTTTTTGTTTTTGAATGTATTTCTTATGAATAAAACTTTCGGTGTGGCGCGAGCAAATTTTTATTCTGAAAGTGCGGCCCAGTGAAAAAAGTTTGGGAACCACGGTATTAGAGCGTTGGATGGAGAGAAATTTGTTGAGTGTATTCAAAAGGAATTTCTCATTCAGTGTGTGGCTGGCCCGACGAGAGAGGGGGCAAAACGTGAACTCCTTTTGGGAAATAAGGAAAGGCAGGTGACAGAAGTGATCACTTTGCGACCGGTGACCATAATTCTATTGGTTTTAAGATGGCTATGGAGAATGATAGGTCTGGCTCAAAAGTTAAAATTCTAAATTGGGGCAAGGCCAATTTTGATGGTATCAGGCAGGAACTTTCAAAAGTTAATTGAAGGAGTCTGTGGGAAAGCAAAGGGACGTCTGGTAAGTGGCATGTTTTCAAAAGTGTGTTAACCAGAGTTCAGGGTAAGTACATTCCTCTTCGAGCGAAGGGCAAGGCTGGCAGAATTAGAGAACTCTCGATGACTTGGGATATTGAGGCCCTGGTCAAGAAGAAGAAAGAGGCACATGACATGCACAGGCAGCTGGGGTCAAGTGAATCCCTTGAAGAGTATAGGGGGTGTAGGAGTACAGTTAACAGAGAAATCAGGAGGGCTAAAAGTGGCACAAGATTGCTTTGGAAGATAAGGCAAAGGAGAATGCAAAGAGCTTTTACAAATACATAAAGGGCAAAAGAGTAACAAGGGAGAGAGTAGAGCCTCTTAAGGATCAACAAGGTCATCGATGTGCGGATCTACAAGAGATGGGTGAGATCCTAAATGAATATTTCTCATCAGTATTTACTTTTGAGAAAAGCATGGATGTTAGGGAACTTGGGGAATTAAATAGTGATGTCTTGAGGAGTGTACCTATTACAGAGAAGGAGGTGCGAGAAGTCTTCAAGCGCATCAAGGTAGGTAAATCCCTGTGACCTGATGAAGTGTATCGCAGGACATTGTGGGAGGCTAGGGAGGAAATTGCGGGTCCCCTAACCGAGATATTTGAATCATCGATAGTCAAGGGTGAGATGCCTGAAAATTGGAGAGTGGCGAATGTTGTGCCTTTGTTTAAAAATAGCTGCACGGAAAAGCCTGGGAACTACAGCCAGTGAGCCTCACATCTGTGGTGTATAAATAGTTGGAAGGTATTTTGAGGGACAGGATCTACAGGCTTTTAGAGATGCAAGGAATGATTAGGGACAGTCAGCATGGCTTTGTGAGTGGAAAATCATGTCTCACAAATTTGATTGAGTTTTTTGAAGGGGTAACCAAGAAAGTAGATGAGGGCAGTGCAGTTGATGTTGTCTACATGGACTTTACAAACAAAGAACAATACAGCACAGGAACAGGCCCTTCGGCCCTCCAAGCCCGCGCCGCTCCCCCTTTAGCAAGGCCTTTGACAAGGTACCGCATGGTAGGTTGTGGCATCAGGTTAAATCTCACGGGATCCAGGGTGAGGTATCTAAATGGATACAAAATTGGCTTCATGACAGAAGCCAGAGGATTGTTTTTCAAACTGGAGGCCTGTTACCAGCGGTGTGCCTCAGGGATCAGTGCTGGGCCCACTGTTATTTGTCATTTATATTAATGATTTGAATGACAATATAGGGGGCATGGTTAGTAATTTTGCAGATGACACTTAGATTGGTGGCACAGTGGACAGTGAAGAAAGTTATTTCCAATTGCAACGGGATCTTGATCAATTGGGCCAGTGGGCTGACGAATGACAGATGGAGTTTAATTTAGACAAATGCGAGGTGATGCATTTTGTTAGATTGAACCAGGGCAGGACTTGCTCAGTTAATGGTAGGGCGTTGGGGAGAGTTACAGAACAAAGAGATCTAGGAGTACATGTTCATAATTGCTTGAAAGTGGAGTTACAGGTGGACAGAGTGGTGAAGAAGGCATTCGGCATACTTGCTTTCATCGATCAGAACATTGAATACAGGAGTTGTTGAAGTTGTACAAGACATTGGTAAGGCCACACTTGGAATACTGTGTGCAATTCGGGTCACCCTATTGCAGAAAGGATATTATTCAACGAGAAAGAGTGCAGAAAAGATTTACTAGGATACTACCAGGGCTTGATGGATTGAGTTATAAAGAGAGGCTGGATAGACTGGGACTTTTTTTCTCTGGAGCGGAGGAGGCTGAGGGGTGACCTTATAGAGGTCTATAAAATAATGAGGGGCATAGATCAGCTAAATAGTCAACATCATTTGCCAAAGGTGGGGGAGTCTAAAACTAGAGGGCATAGATTTAATGTGAGAGGAAAGAGATACAAAAGTCTCCAGAGGGGCAATTTTATCACAGGGTGGTGAGTGTGATGGAACAAGCTGCCAGAGGTAGTAGTAGAGGCGGGTACAATTTTGCCTTTTAAAAAGCATTTAGATAGCTACATGGGTACGATGGGTATCAAGGGATATGGGCCAAATGCAGGCAATTGGGATTAGCTTAGGGGTTTTTAAAAACAAAAGGGAGGCATGGACATGTTGGGCCGAAGTGCCTGTTGCCATGCTGTAAACATCTATGGCTCTATGACTCTATAACAGCCCGGGAAAAAAGGGATTTCTAACACCTAGCGCGGGGAATATTCAGCGTGAATATCTAATCAGGAGTTTACGTCAGGCAGCTCACAGTCCCTTTAAGATGCAGTAATAACAATTCACGTCCACAGGAGGATTCCCACCAATGCCCGAGAAGGAAACAGCAGAGTCGATAAGGTAGCCAAATAAACCCGTTAGAACAGAATTTGGAGCAGCACACGCCATTGAAGTAACAGATATTAATTTGAAAGAGAAAGACGGATATGTATCAGAGGAATAGAAAGAGCAATTCGAAAAAAGGGAGGATAGAGGGGTGAAGATGGCGTATGGAGAAGAGAAGACATTATAATAGTGCCAGAAGTGATACAGCAGTCCTTACTGTCGGTACATCATGTATTAGCAGACACCAGTAGGGACCACATGTTCAAAGATGAGTAGATGTGCCGAGGTATTGGCAAAGGTGCCTGTGGGGCGACCTAGTGGAATCTGGTAAGGCCGGCAAGTTGAAGATCGGTTATCAGCAACAACCTAAAGGATGACGGGACACTTTGCAAATGGATTTTCCAGGGTTCCTAGACAGACTTCAAGGAAAAAAATACTGTCTGGCATTCATTGAACAGTTTACTCGGTGGGAGGAGGCACTCCCAGGCTGTGATGCCACAGATAAAAGAGTGGCTTTGATTAACAAATGAGACAATGCGGAACGTTTCTGCAGTTACATTCACATCAGCAAAACCAAAAGTTTTAAGAGAGTTTTGAAAAAACGTTGGGTGTAAAGCAAATTTTTCGCATAGCATGCCACCTCCAGAGTTCAGGAATTTTAGAACAAATGAACAGGATGTTGAATAACTGTTTAGCTAAGACAATTAAGATAGAAAGACAAGTCCGAATGTGAAAATACTTGGTAAACATTAAGATTAATGAATTAGATGCATCAATTAACTGGCCCTTGTTGGTCCTTGGCCAAGAGTCAGGAGGGGATACTGGTGTAGTGGGGGAGCCGGGGAGGAGGGGGGGGGGGGTTGGGGGTGGGGTGGGGGGGGGGCATGTCGGTTAATAAACACACATATCTATGGGGTTAAGAACACAACCACAATGTTTTTTTAAGAGTGAATGATTTTAAGTCAAGGAGAGTGCTAAGAAGGCCTGTTGCAAAAGAATACAGCGATACGTGCATAACGAATATTTATCATTTAAAACATACAATTTAAATTGATACAACGGATGCAGTTTACTTTTACTAAAACATTGTGAAAGCTTCTGCCAATAGCATGTTCACAGCAGGGAATGGTTGAAGAGGCTGGAGATAGCCTGTATTTCAGATAACAACAGTTCTACTGAACGCAGGCAACATTATCAGCAGTTGTCGGGAACATGATGGCTACCAATGCCAATTTAATGAATAGAGCTATACAGCTCCGAGATCATAGGGCATATTTTAGGCAGACATAAGAGATTTCTCAGGGTCGGACGAATATCACGTGGGTTCAATTCGTTTGAAGTGATTCTCACACCTGACTGTCCAACGTTTTGTGTTGCTGTGCAACACACGCAGGTAACATGCGTAATTGACAACAAATGAAATCCCGTGATGTCAAGATGTTTATGGTTATTAGTTGCAGTTAGTGACAGGATGACTGTTAACAGATTGGTATTCATATTTATTGGGTAACGCCCGCCGCAAAGGTGGGCAGTATGATTTGTGAATGTATAAATGCCCTTGCGAGGACATTGTTCTTCAGAGTGTCATTCGGCTCACCGCATTCTATACCTTGGATGCTGGGCGACCTTATATCATTCTCCGTTCCGATCGTTTGGTCAGAGAAAGTCACCAGTATAAACCCGAAAATACTGGGGGCTTGCAAGGAAGGTACGGCGAAAATCATAGGTAAGTATACTGTGCATGTAGCTTGGAAAAATCAAATTGGCAAGGTGAGACTTCAGCCACAGTTGATTGAAGATATGAGAGATTATTTCTTGGAACAGTATGTTGTGGAAACGACCAGAGGGGAAGCGAATCTGTATTTCGTATTGTGCAATGCGGGGGGATTACTTTATGACCTTATTGTTCAAGATCTTCTTGCCTGCACGTGCATCACATAATAAAGGAAGCAAATGGAATGTTGGCATTTATGGTGAAAGGGATACAATAAGTAAGGAAATGTTGTTGCAGCTATTAAAGACATTGGTGAGTCCGCACTTGAAATATCGTGCAAAGAGCAAAGAACAAAGAACAAAGAATAATACAGCAGGAACAGGCCCTTCGGCCCTCCAGGCCTGCACCGATCATGTGTTCCTAACTAGACCATCCGTTTGTATCCCTATATTCACAGTCTGTTCATGTGGCTATCTAGATAAGTCTTAAATTATCCTAGCGTGTCTGACTCAAACACCTTGCTTGGTAGTGCATTTCACGCCTCCACCACCCTCTGTGTAAAAAAAAGTCCCCTGAACATCTGTATTGAACTTTGCCTCCCTTACCTTGAACTTGTGACCCCTTGTGTTTGTCATTTCTGACCTGGAAAAAAGCTTCCAACTGTTCTCCCTGTCTATGCCCTTCATAATTGTATAAACTTCTATTAGATCGCGCCTCAACCTCCGTCTTTCCAGGGAGAAAAACCCTAGTTTACTCAATCTTACCTCATAGCTAATACCCTGCACACCAGACAACATCCTGGTAAGACTTTTCCGCACTCTCTCCAAAGCCTCCACGTCCTTCTGCTAGTGTGGCGACCAGAACTGGATGCAGTATTCCAAATGTGGCGTAACCAACGTTCTATATAACTGCAACATCATATGCCAACTTTTATACTCTATGTCCCGTCCAATAAAGGCAAGCATACCATATGCCTTCTTCACCAACTTTTCCACCTGTGCTGCCCTTTTTAAGGATCTGTGGACTTGCACACTCAGATCCCTCTGTGTGTCTATACTCCTGATGGTTCTGCCATTTATTTTATAGCTCCCCCCTGCACTTTTGGTCCCCTAATTTGAGGAAAGATGGAATGGCATCGGAGGCAGTTCAGAGGAGGTTCAGAAGATTGATTCCAGAGATGAACATTTTGTCGTGTAAAGAAACATTGAGCAGCCTAGGCCTATACTGTCTGGAATTTAGAAGAATGGGGAGAGATCAAACTGAGGTATACAGGAGGACAAAATGTACGGATACTTTGGTGTAGCGAATGCTTCCTCTTGTGGGGCATTCAAGAACGAGTGGTCATACTCTAAGGCAAGTGGCAGCAATTATAAAACAGAGATGTTGAGAAACAACTTCCAACAAGGGGTTGGGAATCTGTGGCATTCGCGACCACAAAGTGCGGTGGATGCTGGCGCAACAAGTAAATTAAAGGAGGAATTCGATAGATTTTTATTTGCTCATGATGTTCAGGGCTATGGGGAGAAGGCAGGAAAATGGCAATGAGGAGCATTTCAGCCATGATAGAACAGCGGAGTGGACTCGTTTTGTTGTATCGCCTAAGTCTGCTCCTGTAGGTTTAGCAATACTTAAGAGCATTTACGTTTCCTCGAGAGGAAACAAAAATCTTCAACAGTAACTTTCGACAGGAAAGTCGAAATGTCCTGAAAGAGTTATTACGATGTCATAGGGATCCCTGTGGGAACAAATCAAGGACTGAATTAAATAAGTATTATTCGTATATACCCAATGCAGTTTCACATGGATAGTTTCTATACAGGTTTAATTCACTCATGTTAGCATCGGTTTTGAAGAAGATACTGACGTGTTTTCATTTTGAGTTCTAGCAGCCGAACGGCGTGTTCAAACATTACGAATTTCTGATGGAAAGGAACACATGTCAGATTGTGAAGATACAAATGGAGTCAGCAGAGTCCACATTCAAACTGGTGATCACAGAAAAGGAGAATAAATTGTGGGACATTGCTGCAAATAAGGAATGTAAATAGTTGCAGCGACACATGAAAGTAATGTTGACTCATTTCTAAACTATCTCTGAGTTGCTAAATGATGTGAAGGTAAATTGTGGAGGTGCCAACAATAGCTTATCAGCTGGAAAAGAAAGTGTAGATAAACGAAGAGTCACTTGTGATCTCAAATGTTGATTGTTTTGCTGAAGTGTTGCCCTACTACAAAATAATCCACGGAATGACAAAATGAACTGAGACAGCATGATGAAATGAACATAATCGAAATGAACAGCTGGAATATGAATCTAAAAAAGACCATACAGGCATGAAAACCCCGACAAAGAACACGGTTCATTGTTGGTGTTCAATATACTCATGATTTTATGAACAGAACAGCAGACGTATCTACCAGACGTATCCCAAAAAACAATGTTTCCAGCAATGGTGACAGCCCAAATGCCAATCATCTATGTAACTCTGCCAATATATTTGCGTGAAGCCACGATGGAGATTCAGAGCCGACACATGAATTCATAACGAAGTTGGAATAAAATGTGATGCCAATGGAGACGCAGTAAATTATTTTGACGTGACCCTTCGCAACAGAAGGTGGATTTGGACTGCCTGACAGGCAGAAATATGTCAGTTATCACGAAAGGCGAAAGGAAAAATGTGACCCCTCTGTTTGCTAATTGTTGTTGCTGGCGAGTTTAAGCCTATGCCGAATATTCCTTAAATTAAAACTAATGGCGATGTGTTAGTACTTAAGAATTGCATCTTGTCATGCTTAAGCAATTAAGTTTGTAACTTTAATGCTAATTCATTCGTTATAGTTAGACGGCATGCTAAATTAACGTTTGTTTGGAAATAAATAGTGTCAAGAGATTCACACCTGGATTCAATAACTTGTCCTGACACAAAAGGCAAAATAATAAAAATAATATTCTTGTCGAGTCTAACCTCATATTTCTTGGGGTTTATCATCAGGTCCCTAAAGCATTCACGGGGCACATAATGCACCAGCACGCAAATAGTGTGGCTGCAATAGCATGGTAGGTGCTCAGAATAATGTGGTGAGTTACTCAGCTCATTGCTTCCCAATGGATCCCCGTATTCTACAAGAAACAAGCCGTGAATGTAATGCACCGTTCCCTCGATGTGTAGGCCTGAATAACATTGAATACAAGCGTTAAAACATGAAGATTCCAACCAAACTGATTGGCAATGCATTTATACATATTAGTTCAATCCATAAATGACAAATTATTTTGATAACTGTACGACGCACTGCAAGAATACGATTCCAGAGAAGTAAATTTGAAGAAACAGCGACAAAATTATGAAAGAACAAAGGGAAAAAAGGGAACGTTAGCATTGGTAAGTTTCCTTCTAACACTTTCAACAACAAGATTCAAGCCATATCTCCATTTAATCACTATCACTGGATAAAAATCATGCAAATTTCAAATGAAAGGAAATGTGGAACTCTCGATTACAGATGCACTGCAGTGTTTCAAGAAGGCAACCTAAGTGCTCTTAGGTGTCGAGATTAAATACCGGCAGAGCCAGAAGGATCTGTATTTATTTAAACAAAGAACCTGCTATTTGACGATGCCATATTTCCAAATGTTAATATCTTAAATCAACTTGGTCCTTAAATGTTCATTACCATAAAATCCATGTTTACAGTTTCGTATTCCTGCTATTTTATGTTGTAAATCGCTAATCTTTCTCTTGCACAAATCTGTAGTTCCCAGGCAGGTGACAGACGACTTATTGAGGGATCACGTTGGGACCAGTGACCCTCGCTCTATTAGTTTTAAGATAGCGATGGAGCATGATAGGTCTGGCCCAAAAGTTAAAATTCTAAATTGGGGTAAGGCCAATTTTGATGGTATCAGGCACGAACTTTCAGCAGTTAATTGTGGGAGTCGGTGGGAAGGCAAAGACACGTCGGTAAGTGGGAGATTTTCTGGCTCTACCGGTGTTAACCAGGGTTCAGGGTAAGCATATTCCTCTTAGAGTGAAGGGCAAGGTTGTTAGAGGTAGGGAACCCTGGATGGTTCGGAACATTGAGGCCCTGGTCAAGAAGAAGAAGGTGGCACATGACATACATCGGTAGCTGTAATGAAGTGAATCCCTTGAAGAGTATAGGGCGTGTCGGAGTCGAGTAAAGAGACAAGTCAGGTTGGCAAAATGGGGACACGAGATTGTATTGGCAGATAAGGCAAAGAAGAATCCAAGGATTTTCTACAAATACAAGAAAGGCCAAAAGAGTAACTGGGGAGAGAGTAGGGCTTCATAAGGATCAACAAGGTCATCGATCCGCGTATCTACAAGAGATGGTTGAGATCCTAAATGAATATTTCTCATGAGTATTTGCAGTTGAGAAAAAAACATGGATGTTAGGGAACTTGGGAAAATAAATAGTGATGTCTTTAGGAGTATTCATATTACAGAGAAGGAGATGCTGGAAGTCTTAAAATGCATTAAGGTAGGTAAATCCCCAGGACCTGATGAAGTGTGTACCAGGAAATTTTGGGAGGCGAGGGAAGCATTAGCGGGTTCCCTAGCAGAGATAATTGAATAATCGATACTCACAGGTGAGGTACCTGAAGGTTGGAGGGTGGCAAATGTTGTGCCTTTTTTAAAAAAAGGAAATGCCTGGGAACTACAGGCCAGTGAACCTCACATTTGTGGTGGGTACGTTGTAGGAAGTATCTTGAGAGAGAGGATCTGCAGGCATTTGAGACGCAAGGACTGATGAGGGGCAGTCGGCATGCATTGAGAGTAGTAAACCATGTCTCACAAATTTGATTGAGTTTTTTGAAGGGGTAACCAAGAATGTAGATGAGGGCAGTGCAGTTGATGTTTTCTACATGGACATTTGCAACTCCTTTGACAAGGTCCTGCCTGTTAGGTTGTTGCATAATGTTAACTCCCGTGGGATCCAGGGTGAGGTAGCTAAATGGATACAAAATTGGATTGATGACAGAAGCAAGAGGGTGATTGAAGAGGATTGTATTTCAAACTGGAGGCCTGTGTCCAGCGGTGTGCCCCATGGAACAGTGCTGGGTCCACTGTTATTTGCCATTTATATGAATGATTTGGATGAGAATATAGGATGTATGGTCAGTAAATTTGCAGATAACAGCAATGTTGGTGGCATATTGGACAGTGAAGAAGGTTATCTCAGATTGCAATGGGGTATTGATCAATTGGGCCAGTGGGCTGACGAATGGCCAGTGGAGTTTAATTTAGATAAATGCGAGGTGATGCATTTTGGTAGGTTGAACCAGAGCAGGACGTACTCATTGAATAGTAGGGCGTTGGGGAGACGTACAGAACAAAGAGATCTCGGGATACATGTTCCTGGCTCCTTGAAAGTGGAGTCACAAGTGGACAGAGTGATGAAGAAGGCATTCAGCATGCTTTGCTTCATTGTTTAGAACATTGAATATGGGAGTTGGACATTTTGTTGAAGTTTTACAAGACATTGGTGAGGCCATACTTGGAATAGTGCATATAGTTCTGGTCACCTTCCTATTGAAAGGATATTATTAAACTAGAAAGAGTGCAGAAAATATTTACTAGGATGCCATCAGATCTTGATGGTTTGAGTTATGAGGATAGGCTGGATAGACTGGGACTTTTTTCTCTGCAGCGTAGAAGGCTGAGAGGTGATCTTATAGAGGTTTATAAAATGACGAGGGACATAAATCAGCTTGATCGTCAATATTTGCTTTCCCAAAGGTATGGGTGTCTAAAACTACAGGGCTTAAGGTGAGAGGGGAGTGATACAAAAAGGTCCAGAGGGGCATTTTTTCCACACAGATGGTGGTGAGTGTCTGGAACAAGCTGCCAGAGGTAATGGTAGAGGCGGGTACACTTTTGAATTTTAAAAAGCATTTAGACAGTTCCATGGGTAAGATGGGATATGGGTCAAATACGGGCAATTGAGAATAGTTTAGGTGTTTAAAAAAAAAGCGGCATGGACAAGTTGGGCCGAAGGGCCTGTTTCCATGCTGTAAACATCTATGACTCTATTTACATATTAGCATTGACGTTTCAAATGCATTAATATGACTTAATCGTCGCCGGTTAGGCCTGAATTTTTTATCCTGCACGGAGTACCCTTGAAATGGGTTCCTTATGTACGTTCTTGAAACGTGAATGTATCTAGCTAAGGTGCACTCAGAGTGCTGTTGGGCGGCACTTCCAGGATTTTGATGCAGAAACAGGTTTAAATGGTGCTAAATTGCGTATGTAGTACGTTGAGTGACTTGGAGTGGAAAATCATTTTGGTTTTGTTTACAAATGCTTACCGCCTTTTACACATTTGCTTTTTGTACGTATAGATGGTAGTAGTCGTGGGTTTGGGATCCTGGTGAGTTCCCGCAGTCCAGCTTGATAGTAATTTCCACTGCGGTTCGTCAGTGGTGGACAGGCGAGGAGACGGAGCAGCATTAGGACGTTTGTAAACGTTTTAAATTCAACCGGTCTTCCTTCTTCTGGACGGTTTATATCTCACTGAGTCTTGCTGGGACCCCACTCATTTTATAGCCACAATATTTATATGACCAGCGCCCTTCAGTTTCGATTAACTGTTAGCCCCAGCATGATGAAATTTGTGTTTTAACAATGGTAATCCATGAATTGTCAAGGGGAGTTTGTAAGTCCTTATGTTGTAGTGATTGTTATTGACTGGTTCATGTCTGAGGCATATGGCGATTGACAATTTTCAGTTCAAACGTTGCTTTTGTCCAGTCAGTGCTCCGTTTCTAATTAGACTGCTTGAGGATCTGAGTTCTCACAAATTGTTCTGAACATTGTACAGTTATTTGTCCAAATGTCCCCAAAGGTCATTGATGAAGGAATTAAAGATGGCTGACACTGGGAAGTCCCCTGCGGAACTCCAGCAGCTTGGTTCTGGAGTTTATATGATTGATCTTTAACTAACCCCGCCATGCTCTATTTTCCCAGGTGTGAATTTAAGCAGTGAACCAATTATCGCGGGGTGACCATTGACGTAATGATTGAAAGGGCGCACTGATAGCATAAATGGTGCAATAATGCTTGATGTCAAGGCAGTCACTCTAATCTCCTCCCAGAAGTGCATCTCTTTCCTCCCAAATTTTGAGTATGTTATAGTGAGGCCATGAGCAGAGACAACCTGTTAGAAACAAAATGTTTCCTTTGGAACAGTTTATTGCTGAGTACCTGCAGTATGTTAATAACTTCCATTACATTTTCCATCATTTCCATGATGGGGTGGTAAGAGATCGGGTTGGATTTGCCAAGTGCCCTTTCAGAGCACTTTCAGGGATATATATTATCAATGTCCCACTTTTCTGCAGATCGTCGTGTTGTTTCGCTACTTGAATGGATTGTCTCGTGTGCTCATTCTCGCCAGTAAAATTGCAAAAAATGTTTCAGCGTCTGTTGTTCCAGCAGTTTTCAGTTCCTTCAGACGTTGTCTCACACAACCTACAGTGAATGGAATAGATTGTAGATAACACATGCGATTTTGGGCGCCTGCAAAGGAGACTGCGACACATATTGAACTTGGTCTGTCTGGCTGAAGATTATTGTAAGAAGTTTAACAACACCAGGTTAAAGTCCAACAGGTTTATTTGGTAGCAAAAGCCACACAAGCTTTCGGAGCCTTATATCCCTTCATCTGGTAAGTGGGAATTCTGTTCACAAACAGGGCATATAAAGACACAAACTCAATTTACAGAATAATGTTTGGAATGCGAATACTTGCAGCTAATCAAGTCTTTAAGATACAAACAATGTGAGTGGAGATAGCATCAAGACAGGCTAAAGTGATATGTATTGTCTCCAGACAGGACAGTCAGTGAGACTCTGCAGGTCCAGGCAAGCTGTGAGGATTGCAGATAGTGTGACATGAACCCAATATCCCGATTGAGGCCGTCCTCATGTGTGCGGAACTTGGCTACCAGTTTCTGCTCAGGGACTCTGCGTCGTCGTGAACGCCGCCTTGGAGAACGCTTACACGAAGAGCAGAGGCCGAATGCCCGTGACGACTGAAGTGCTCCCCAACAGGAAGAGAACAGTCTTGTCTGGTGATTGTCGAGCGGTGTTCATTCATCCGTTGTCGTAGCGTCTGCATGGTCTCCCCAAAGTACCATGCCTCGGGACATCCTTTCCTGCAGGCTATCAGGTAGACAACGTTGGCAGAGTTGCAAGAGTATGTACCGTGTACGTGGTGGATGGCGTTCTCACGTGTGATGATGGCATCTGTGTCGATGATCCGGCACGTCTTGCAGAGGTCGCTGTGGCAGGGTTGTGTGGTATCGTGGTCAATGTACTCCTGAAGGCTGGGTAGTTTGCTGCGTACAATGGTCTGTTTGAGGTTGTGGGGTTGTTTGAAGGCAAGAAGTGGGGGGTGTGGATGGCCTTGGCGAGATGTCCGTCTTCATCAATGAGATGTTGAATGCTCCGGAGGAGATGCCATAGCTTCTCCGCTCCGGGGAGGTACTGTTCGACGAAAGGAACTCTGTCCACCGTGCAGACACTGCATAGCCAAGTTCCGCACACATGAGGATGGCCTGAACCGGGATATTGGGTTCATGTTGTTTGTATCTTAAAGACTTGATTAGCTGCAAGTATTCGCATTCCAACCATTATTCTGTAAATTGAGTTTGTGTCTTTATATGCTCTGTTTGTGAACAGAATTCCCAATCACCTGAAGAAGGGGCTGAAGGCTCCGAAAGCTTGTGTGGCTTTTGCTACCAAATAAACCTGCTGGAATTTAACCTGGTGTTGTTAAACTTCTTACTGTGTTTACCCCAGTCCAAGGCCGGCATCTCCACATCATGAAGATTATTGTGCATGCTTCAAGACTCATATGTTGCACGGATGAGCTGGGATTCCGCAGTGAGAAATGCAATATTTTGAAACCTGAACCTCCACTGCTTTGCAGACTTATCCACCCTATTCTTGGCTGTACGTGGCATGACAACAACGCTCAGATGTAATTCATTTATTGTGGGACAGTTAGGTCTGCCTGCTACTTGCACGTTGTGTTGTGCAAAACATCTTGCAAGGAGATTCACCAAGTTGACATCTAATTTTCAGATCTGCTTGTTCTTTCTTCTGGCATGCCGTGCTGCATTCTTCATTGAACCAGGATTGAACACCTGGCTTAATGCAAATGATAGTGCCATAGAGTCATAGAGTCATAGAGGTTTACAGCATGGAAAGAGGCCCTTCGGCCCAACTTGTCCATGCAGCCATTTTTGTAAACCCCTAAGCTAATCCCAATTGCCCGCATTTGGCCCATATCCCGCTTTACCCATCTCATCCATGTAACTATCTAAATGCTTTTTAAAAGATAAAATAGTCCCCGCCTCCACTGCTACTTCTGCCAGCTTGTTTTAGACACTCACCACCCTCTGTTTGAAACAAATGCCCATCTGGACGCTTTTGCATCTCTCGTCTCTCACCTTAAACCTATGCCATCGAGTTTTCGACTCCCCTACCTTTGGTATCCTAGTGCGTGGGATATAATGGGATATGATATCATAGATTACGGGTGGTGTACAATTTTCTGCTGACGATAGTGCACAGCTTCTCGCAGATGTCCAGTCCTGATGTCTGAGATCTGTACGGAGATTTTCCCATTTGTGCTGTTGACGCACTAAACGAAGCACGATATCAGAGTATATGTGGTCCCCATATTCTGTCTGCAAGTGGACAGTAAGGTGATCGCTCATACAGATACTTCAATGGACAGATGCAACGGCGACAGTTAATTTGGTGACGATTGTGTCAAGCATATTTACACGTTTTAGTTCCCTCTTCAATGGTTACAGTTCCAGACTTTCAGGTGTGTATATTAGGACACGTGGAAATTCCTCTGTAAAGGCACCACAGATCATTGTTTGTGATGGCTATTCAGCCCTCAAACCTCAGCACATTCTTTAACTTTGCCTCCCTCGGTGCTTTTTCAATATTTCTTTCAAGAGGAAGTAGCGCAAATACATAAGTTGAAGGCCCAGGACAGGTGGCAATCAGCAGTAAAATTTCTTTCCATGTTTGGCAACGTGCCAGGAAACGTTTTGGTTTGAAATAATTGAGTTCCAGTTTCTACCTTTAATCAGATTATTACGTGAAATGGAAGGCGATTGTGCAGATCGATCGTCCTGGTGTGCAGCATGAAACCAACACAAGTGGAAACTCCCACTCCATCGAATCCCAGAGGAAATTCCTTGGTAATATCGTATTGATGAATTATTCCCTGATCCAAGAATTTAGTTCTGTTTTCATTTCCAAATAATCGATTGCTTGAGATTCCGTCATCACCCGAGTGCAAAATAACTTTTGAAAAGCAATGATGTATTTTTGTGCATTTCATACACAAAACATTATTTTTCGCCATGAAATTTGCTTAATCCGCTAATCAATGACTTTAGTTCATTATAAAGTGCCATGAGACTTGCAGAGTGATCTAAAACTCGATGGAATTTCAACTTAATTCCACCATCTGCAAGCGCGTTACCAAAACACTTCGAATCACAATATGGTGCATATATTACAATGTAAGGGAAGAAATAAATGTATAGTCACACCAATAAGGACACAGAAAGAGCGATATGAAAAGGTTTGTGAGATACTGCATGTGCTGTTTCCATTTTTACGTTCTTCATAATTCAGCCAGAGTCCTGCAAATTTAGGTATTCTGCACAGGCTGGAAAAAATGAGCCATTCAATAAAAAACTACCATTCCCCCTCTTTCCTTTTGCTTCTTCTGTGAATAAAATGTACATATATCTATTAAAAATGTGGCATCTTTCAAACCATGGATCTATAAAGCACACGCGTCCTGCAAGAATATTGCAACAGAAAATTCATTCTAATGCCACGTTGGCAAACGTTTGGAAAATAAATGAATGAAACATTACAAAAGAGGCATTTTTTTTACGCAGATCAACAAAGATCGGGAGTGTGATCGTCAATTTTAGCAAGGATAATGCAGAATCTCGGATACGGTCATCTGGAGGCATTTCTGCAATGGGGCAATCAATCGAAGTACGAAATGCTGTACTGGCGTGTGGCTTTATTGAAGAGAAATCTACTAATCTGAGACAAAATCTAAGACGGCATTGCTCTGTTTCAAAAATATGTGATTAAATGACAATTTAACACAGGCATTAAATAAATATACTTAGAGTTTGTAACAAAGAAGTTTTTTTTTTAAGTTTCTACCAGAATGAAGGTAAAACTATCGATAATTTAGCGTATTAATACCTTGAGAAAAAAAAGTCTGGTGACGAAATCGTGGTTATTACATTAACTTGTAATTGTTGTGCCATAGGTCACAATTCGTATAACAATTGTGGAATGAGACACAAATATAGCTCCAAAAATGGCAATGGATCATTATTTTAATTGATAATTAATGAAAGAAATTGTGAGAAGGCAGTGCAGCTGGCGGTACATTACAGCTGCTAAAAAAGCTGGAGAAAATAAAGCTAAAATGCCTCTTATATTACTTTAAATAACTCTCGTTTCATGTTTATAACCTGGGTGCAATATCGCAAATTTTAAACTGAACAGGAAAAAACAGCAACGTTTAAAGACGCCATTCAAGAATGGAGCGTGTCAGAATTCAAAAGTAATCTCATGACTGTTACGCAGAAGGACAAACAGATCCAAATAATTTTCTCGAACCAGTTGCCTCACGCTCCAGCTCGCACTTCCTCAGTTCTGGGGGCTTCATACCATTCTCCTTTTCAATTAGTGCGCTCACTGAAAAACAGGTCAAATAGAGAAAATGAGGTAATATCGTGAATGCAGGCAGATATTTCCCATAGCTGAGCATAACAGAGATTGTACTCGCAACAGTCTCCATGAAATTGTGTCAGAAGCACTGCTAACACTTCTGTGGATTTGTTTTATCTGTTCCAATCCTAGGTTCAACTTGATCAAAATATGCTACAAATTTGAAAATAAATGCAATTGTGAATTTGATTGAATATCAGTCTTTTAAAATATCATTTCGTAAATAATTAAGTAAACTTCGAATCTTGCAGAAGCTGAATGCAATTTCCCAACTGCTTTACATAGCATAATTCAAGATACTGACGCCAGTGTCAAGACTCTTTTTTTCGGACACTGAGCACATCTGCCTTTCCATGTTTAGGTTCAATGTTGCATTATTTAGCTACTGTCCTTAAACTTCTTTATAATGGCAATGTTGTCCTCGTTCCGAATTGTTATTTGCAACAACCTGTAAGTTGTGGCATGATTTGTGAATATTAGAATCAGTGGACATAACACAAAAAAATCAACGTAATTCCATTAGATTTCTTTCAATAGTAGGGTTATTAGAGTGGCATCATTCTGGCGCCAAATATTCTGTAAGGTAGTCTGCCACTGTGGAAGACAGTCGTGAAAATTTGACTCAAAGAGAAAAAACATTGCCTAAACTTGGGAATTTTCTTTTATTTTATCGCAAAGCATCGGTTCAGGGTACTTTTTTCCTGAACTTTACGCAACTGAGATCATCTATATTGCGAGTACGCAATATAGATGATATTTAAATATTGACCACAATATTTACGCTCACGAATAATATTAATATGTTCTGAGCTGAACGACGTAATGATCCATTCGGCTACTGTTGTGGTGACAAAGGACGGCTCCATGATATCAAAAAATTATAATTCTGAAACAATAATAGCATGAACATCGACAAAAAATGGGATATACTTTTAATAATTTTATTTGCGAAAATTCTCCTCCAAATATGAAAATCATCCAAGACGTTTTAATGAATAACTCTGTGTGCTTACTGGTGTTCTGCAGAAGTTCCTGAACATCTGTAAAAGAACATTTAATACTCATTGCAAACGCCTACAACGTTCAATAGCTTTTGTGAGTATTTTAATATTAGTATAATGTCCCAGCTTTTCCACAGTAGTGTGATCGTCATTTGGCATTAGAACGTCATTCGAAGGTCTTATGACAAGGGAGCAAAGTCTGTGACTGAAGAATGCTCCGAACTGAATTTGAAAAATACAGACGCTGAGGTGGGGTCGGTGCACACATTTTTAAAGGGTGATTTCCAGTCCTGAGTTCCCAATCTATGATGAAAATATCTGTGTCGACAATCTTGCTCATAGTTGGTGTACGGTGTGTAATAAACAGACAAGGGGTGAATCAAAATATCTATCTTTAAGAGTTGATAAATTTGGATATTTAATGGGAAAAATAAAATAATTAATTGATGTTAAATTCGAGCATTCTCACACGTTAATATAATGTAGTTATTTGCACTACAGAAACATGGTGTGTCAGCAAGTGCCACTCAAAATGACAGCAATTAATTTGCTTGTGTTCTAATTCATATGTGGACGTTAAGACAACAAGTTAATTTGAAGGCAGCAATAGATTTATAACCTGCACTTGCGAGCAAAAAAATCAAGATGTTAATCGGTATCTTAATTATTATATTTGAGGTTTGCCAAAATGGATAATGAGACAGTGAAGGGCTAAGTTAGAGATGACAGTGGACATGCTTGTGCAATTTGAAATCTGTAGAGAGATATTCCATGCACATACCTCCATGCTGTCGTATATCAAAAAAGGCCTTACTTTAAAATGGAGTTCCTTTATATTTTAAACAGTAGTAATCCAAGTCAGGTTCGTAGAGTTCGGCAATGCCGATTGAAGCAATTTGGCCCATTGAGTGCGCATCGACTCATCTCCTGAGCTCCTAACACCGAAAGCCCACATATTTACCCTCTTAATCAATCTAAACTAACAATAATTATACACAAATGGGCAATAAAGAAAGGCAAATTCACCTTTGCATTTCTGGACTGTCGGAAGAAACCGCAGCAACCACGGGAAACCAACGAAGAAACAAAAAAAAGATGCAAAATTGTAACCACTTTTCTGGTCCAACCTTTGAATACGACATTCCCTCAGGTTCTTATTTTCTTCTTAATTGATAGCGAGTTAAACCAGGTAACTTCACCAGAATCGGTTTGGTTATGTACATCATTGATACCAGGCACTAAGTCAAGAATAATTATTGGCAATATGCTCCTCGACAAACTGGCATAATCTTCACTGCATCCCTCTAAAATCTTTCTTTGTTATACAAAATATCTCAATTTGGGCAGCGATGCATCACTCTATGAGAATGAGAGATACATTTCCCCTTCGCAGTTAAATGTCTGATAATTGCAGTATATATTCAGTGCATTACAGATAGGTGAAACCTGACGTGTAAAGTTGCGATAAAACAGTTGAGGGTAAACAAACCAATGGAGAGCAGGGCACATAAATAACGAAAGATTTGGACTGCTCTCACAAGTGAAATGAAATTAAAACCAAGGTGGCAGGTAAAATTGGCTGCTTGTCACAGGCAGTGCGCAACATGCAACTTTATTGTGGGGGTGAAATATACGAATGGATTTAGGACGCATTTGCTCTTGTCTGACAATGGGGCGGGAGCCTGATCTTTCCCCAAATCTATCTTACGCACTGGTGAACCAATAGGGTCGCCGTGCGTGGCAAGATGGAGCATAACTGCACAAGGAAAATGACCCTGCAGTTCGCAGCACTGACAGTTTCAACCATGTCGTGGGTGTACTGAAAATTAATTTAATTTTATTGCTGACTGTGGTGTGGTAGAACTCATATAATCCACCTATCTGCATATTTAAATTGATGGAACTCTGAACGATAAATTGTAGATTTTAGATTGTGTCACAAGCATGCGTGTCACGCTAATCTACTGAAATAAATGGGGTCTGCGCCACAAAGTTAATCATGATACTCCAAGCAGACCAAACAAGAGGTCTGCATAGCCTTATTGCATGTGTGGAAACTAGTTGCCCCCTCAGTGTCTCTCCTGTGATGTAAGAAGGGACAGTCAGCACTCGCAACTGAAATTGCAGTCGTCTCCCAATCCGAGGCTGCCAAATATAATGTTGCTGTGTATTCATGAATAACCACCCAACTCATTGGTAGCCATAATTGCTTACAAGCGTCGAAGCCTTGGTCGTATTTATTTTCTTTGATGTAGGGTCCATGAAAGTTTTGCTGCGGATTATATGTCAATGCAACTGAAATATGACTTTTGACATGAATGTCGGATTTGGAATTACATTCATCTCACATCCTGCATGCACTATATCGAACTTTACATTGAATTGCAACACCCTTCATAAGGTGCATTTAGTGACTGTTTGCATCCACGTCACCATAAATGATCAATCCATCAGTGATGCAGCAAGGACAGCAGAAATGCTGTAAATTTCCGTGGTAGCGTACTTCACCTTTTTTATCCTTTGAAAACCAACTCTCTTATTTCATCATTCCAACATCCATCTACCACGGATGCATTAAAGTGAACATGAAACATCCTTCGAAAATACCCCGTTCCATCGGAGTTTAAATGATTGGCTGACTCAGTGATTGAGCCTGTACAATGAGACGCAGTGTACAGCAAGGCGACCATGCAGTTGGCGTCTGCAGACGTAACTTCAATTATTTATTTGCTTGAACCGTGGACTCTGAACCGTGCTTTCGCATGGATGTCACTTTTTAGGATGGTCCGTTTTCGATGCATTGGCGCGAAAACAAAAATGGGCATGAAGCTGCCCGGAACCGGCGTACTCGTAATAGTGGACTAGATATTTGTATCTTTCAGTTGACAAAAGCAAATGTGCAGCAATTCAGTTAATAACGTAATTGAAACTTCCAATAATAAAATAATTCATTAGGAGGCGTGATCAGTTGCAGTCCTGAGTCCCGAATGCGGTCTGATGCGAATGAAATTGACCTAATAAAAGTATAGTTAAGGACACATATGGAAGACATTCAATTGCTTTATATTCAGTGGTTAAATGATATATCAAATTTGGGAAAGAAAGGTGCCAGGGAACCGAAAGAGCAACACACAACAATAGACAAGCTAAACTGATTTTAGTATATCGATGATCGAACTATTTTATCTTTTATTCTCTTTTCATTTATCTCAGCTCTGGAATTTGCAATTTGGGCGATGGCATAATGCTGGAAATTGCAAATGGGCACCTGAGTTACTGTTCATAACGTGCTATTAACAGAATGGACTCAGATGCATTATAACTGCAAACATGATGCGTATGTTTAACCTCTTCTCTCGTGCTCCCAAGTATGCATCTGGTTGTTTTCCATTAATCAGTTTCTCGAAATTTTTCAACGGTTATTGGGAAAGAGGCTGCCAAAAACAAAGTATCAAGATGACGGAAACGATACAGTTCAGGAATAGGTCCGAGTAATCAATTCAAATATTCAGAAAAATAAAATTGCAGATATATTTGCACAATACATACGCATGTTTGGAAGAGGTAATGCCTGGTCTGCATACAGAAATTTAATAAAGGCATTACACATTCATGAAAATATAAGAACAGCATGAATCCATATCAAAATTTTTCCACCATTTTCATTATGTACCTGCACTTTAGAATGCTTAATGCCGACAATAGTGACTAACTTGCCACGTGATTACACTTCCTGAATCGCTGAACATCCAAATTCATTGTTGCATGTCAGAGATTAAAGGTGCAAATTGATCTAACAGTAAAACGCTGAGAGAGCCGATTTTACCAATCGTAAGAAGCAGCCACTCATAAGCTCTATCTTAAATACAATTTCAGATGATAAGATATAGTTTATTGACAGTAGATGCAACAACATCCTTTTCAAATACCTAAAGTTTCGAAACCTTGCGAACACCTGCGTATTTCTGGGAATTTCCAGTGCCATATAATTGCTGTGAACACACATTTTACATCGTTTCATTACGATCAAGATAAAAATGGCAATAAAAGCATCTTTAATTTATCAAAAAATGTCACATTGTGCTATTTAGGGCGTTATAGTGGTCAGCAAAGGTGCCTTCCAGCGCCAAGGACTCGGTTTCGATTCCGGGCCCCGGTCACTTTCTGCATGAGATTTGCATATTCTCTTTCTGCTTTCTTACATTTCGTCGAGTGCTCCGCTTTCTCCCCACGGGCTGAAGATGTGTATGTGTGTTAGGTGGATCTATCATGCTAAATTACTGCTTTGTTTCAGCGGGGCTAGCAGGGATAAGATACATGGTGCTACGGGATAGGGCCTGGCTGAGATTGTGGACGGTGCACACCCGATGGGCCGATTGGTCTCCTTCTACACGGCAGGGATTTTATGTTTCTATTCTCTTAATTCATTCTATGTTTAGTGCTCTTTTTCAGATAGACATAGCCAGATAATAAATTATTTATACAAGCTGCTTGTTCAGCTGAACAAATATTTGGTTAAATATAAGATTTGAAAGAAAAGCACTGTGGCCGTTAGTTTAATACATCAATTCAACTAATTTATTTACTCAGTGCACAAGATTCAGGTGGTAATTTAAATTGGTGAATATCAATGTCCTTGCATGATCGTGCCAGTATTTTTTTCAACACAGCTTGGAGCAGCAACCAATCGATTTCACCTGATATTCGTGAAGATATGTTACTCAACGCTGCATCAAAAGAATACAAAAATACAGCTTTCACCTGAAGTCCTTTGAATTGCGTGACAACTTCCAGGACATCCATGGGGAACTCTTAATTGATCTCCCTGTGAGACTAATGGAATAGAAATTCCGTTGGTGAGAGGCAAAACCCTATCTAGGTGGAGCTCGTCAAACCAGACTTTACATACGACAGTCCCAGACAAAACACTCAGATGTGTACTACAGAGTTGTGATTAATCTCTATGATTTTTCACAAATATTATGCTTTCCAGTCGAGTGCTGAGTTTTTCTTGGGCGATGAAGAGCAAGAAACATGTTTGGTTCCATTGTCGCTTCACAGACGGTGAAGACTGTAACTGCAATGTATTGCAATACATTTGTTTGGAAAGTTAGAACCAAATGATAGGTATGTTTAGGGTGAGTATGTCGAGCAACTGAAATAGTCCTTCCTGGCAAATGGGAAAGATGGTGATAGCCTGCAAAAAGTAATTTTCGTGCCAACTGGCAGGGTTCCATACTTCAACATTATATACCGTTTGAAATATCCGGCAGCTGCGGTTTCAAAAACCTCTGATGAACTGGATAGCATTGGTAGCAACACAAACCGTTCGTTATAGCAGTACGATATAGATTAACTACAACAAGCAGATTTTCCCAGGAAGTGACGACAGAATTGTTAACATGATTGCAGACATTGCCTGCACAACTGAAGATGCTGAGGAATGGCTTAGTGTGTGACATCCGTAATATAGCGACTCAAAATAGGTTATAGACTGAGCTGAACCTGGATCTAAAACACGGCACAGAGCTGGGTCCTTTTAGCCAAAACGCGGAGAAACGCGCATGGCAGCTTCAGTAACCCATAGACTGCACCGCGCTGAGAAATGCCCGATTCGCATATTGGAGACCCAGGTCCCCGGCAGAAAACACTGACTTTCTCAATTATTAGCCAGGAAGTGCGAATAGACGAAAAATCCATAAAATCCCAAAAAACAGATAGAAGGTTGATTCCACAACATAACGAAAAACATTCTCATCATTGGTGTAGGTGCAGCCCGAATGCGTACCCCAACAAGGTTACAAAAAAAAATTGAGCATCGCCCAGTTGAAAGGGCGAAGCGAACTCAAGACAGGGCATTTCAGACAAATCTGGCCAAGGAAGATCAATGTTAATATACGCCTTACTTGTGACTAATAAATAATTTTAACATGAATTTTTGCTTTAAGTTGTATCACCACAATCAAACTGTCCCCAATTCAGATCCAGCTGCAGCAAACCATCACCCATTAAACGTGGAGGTAAATACAGGTGCAGCTGTATCCATCGCAGGAGACCGATTTAAGTGACTCGGATTGCGTATATTTTTCTACGCCTGAGAGATAGAAGGAACATTTTGACACATAAACCTGGGAAAAATATGCATTAACGAGATCACAGAAAATAATTGAAGCTTGTCAGAAATTCACTGCAGTAATCAGGATTGATGGACTGCCCATAACAGATTGCCCCTCAGCGTCGGAAAATGTGTAGGTTGATAAATTGGTGATGTAAAGATCGTATAGTCATAGAAACATACAGTGCAAAATGAGACTATTCAGCACCGACCACAATCCCACCCAGGCCCAATCCCGAAAACTCCATGCTTTTATCCTAGCTAGTTCCCCGGATACGAAAGGACAATTTAGCATGGCTACTGCACCTAACCCGCTCATCTTTGGACTGTGGTTGCAAACACAAAGACCCGGAGGAAAATCACGCAGACACGGGGAGAAAGTGCAAACTTAACACATCCAATGACACAAGCCGGGAATCGAACCTGGAGTACCTGGTGCTGTGAGGCAGCAGTGCTAACCACTTTACCACCGTGTGGTGTCACACTGGAAGGGCTTGGGTAAGGTGGTCTTTCGATGAGTTAATGAAAACTGTGATGGGCCAAATTGACTGTTCTGCACGACAATGAATATATGATTCTATGACGGATCATGGGATTTTTAAAAATCTATTTACAGCTTGAAAACATGGAATGCCAAAGACGAGTGTGTATTATGATTCTGGGATAATTGCCCATAATAGTATCTATTTTAGTCAATCTTAGATTAAACTTTACTCGTCCTGGCATTGTGAAGTTTGCTGGGCGTAAATAATGATCTCTTCTTCAAGGTACCCCTTGTCAGCAGCGACAAAAAAAAAATCAATAATAAAATCGTTTTTTTCAGAGATTTGAGTAGAATCGTGATTCTCTTTTCAACGAGTATGAGCAGGCCTTATTAAATGAAGTGGCGAATTGAGCTCAGCAATATAATTATATAAATGAATCCGAATAAAGGATTGGGAGATGTTTATTTTAGTAAATATTTACCATACAAAAAAGTTTAAAATTGAACGTCCATCCGATAGAATGTGCGCCTGGGAAACTGGTTATGCAAAAGTGGGGATATTATATGAATTGAACAGTGCAATTCTATCTGTGTTCTGTCCAGCGGGAAGTAAACAGGAACACAGGAAAGCTACACAAAGGGAAATGAGAATGAAGTAAAATATCAGGAACATTGCAGTAACCAGAGATGTATAGGTGAACAATTTTTTGGTGCTGCGCGCCGTTAGTACACCAAATCGATAGGGTGTTGCAGACATGAATAAAATAATTGAAGCCTGTAAGAGAGACATAGAAATAGTTAGGTTAGTTGGATTGGCTATGCTCAGTTGCCCATAACTACCGCAAGATGTATCGGATCGATGGATTCTGAACCTCACCATACATAATATAAAAAAACAACGCATTTCTTCTGATATATGATGGATTGTTTTTAACTTCCAAATTTCCCTATACTCGAAGAAGCCCCCGCAATTGGGTGGGATGAATGTAACTCCACGTTTGCAAGAAAGGGGGTGCTGTGAGCTGAAACGGTGGAAAGTGCATGCGATTGAACTTGGGGAAGCTTAAAGGCGACTGAAAAAGAAGTTGAGTCAAGATATACCGATAAGTAATCAGGCAGTGGCAAATATTTTTTTTAGTTTGCAGGTGTAATCCGACATTATCAACTAAATGGAGGTCTAGAAGGAAATATATCTTTATCACTGTTTACCCCGTTATTTAAGAAGGGTAGGAAGGATAACCCGGGTATTTATAGTCCGGTGAGCTTGACGTCCGTGGTGGGGAAGTTGTTGGAGAAGATTCTTAGAGATAGGATGTATGCGCATTTAGAAAGGAATCAACTAATTAACGATAGTCATCATGGTTTTGTGAGAGGGAGGTCATGCCTCACTAACCTGGTGGAGTTTTTTGAAGAAGTGACCAGAATGGTTGACGAGGGAAGGGCCGTGGATGTCGTCTATATGGACTTTAGTAAAGCGTTTGACAAAGTCCCTCATGGTAGGCTGGTGAAAAAGTTTGGATCTCATGGGATAAAGGGGGAGGTGGCTCGATGGGTGGAGAACTGGCTTGGTCACAGAAGACAGAGGGTGGTAGTGGAAGGGTCTTTTTCCGGCTGGAGGCCTGTGACTCGTGGTGTTCCGCAGGACCCTGTATTGGGACCTCTGCTGTTTGTGATTTATATAAACGATCTGGAAGAAGGTGTAACTGGGGTGATCAGTAAGTTTGCGGACGACACAAAATTGGCAGGACTTGCAGATAGTGAGGGGCATTGTCAGAGGCTACAGAAGGATATAGATAGGCTGGAAATTTGGGCAAAGAAATGGCAGATGGAGTTCAAACCTGATCAATGCGAAGTGATGCATTTTGGTAGAAATAATGTAGGGAGGAACTATACGATAAATGGCAGAACCATAAAGGGTGTAGATACGCAGAGGGACCTGGGTGTGCAAGTCCACAGATCCTTGAAGGTGACGTCACAGGTGGAGAAGGTGGTGAAGAAGGCATATGGCATGCTTGCCTTTATATGACGGGGCGTAGAGTATAAAAGTTGGGGTCTGATGTTGCAGTTGTATAGAACGTTGGTTCGGCCGCATTTGGAATACTGCGTCCAGTTCTGGTCGCCACACTACCAGAAAGACGTGGAGGCTTTGGAGAGAGTGCAGAGGAGGTTTACCAGGATGTTGCCTGGTATGGAGGGGCTTAGTTATGAGGAGAGATTGGGTAAACTGGGGTTGTTCTCCTTGGAATGACGGAGGATGAGGGGAGATTTATTAAAGGTGTATAAAGTTATGAAAGGCACAGATAGCGTGAACGGTGGGAAGCTTTTCCCCAGGTCGGTGTTGACGTTCACGAGGGGTCATAGGTTCAAGGTGAAGGGGGGGGGGGGGGGGGAAGGTTTAACACAGATATCAGAAGGACATATTTTACACAGAGGGTGGTGGGGGCCTGGAATGCGCTGCCAGGCAAGGTGGTGGAGGCAGACACACTGGGAACGTTTAAGACTTATCTAGCTAGCCACATGAACGGAGTGGGATTGGAGGGATACAAAATAATGATCTAGTTTGGACCAGGGAGCTGCACGAGCTTGGAGGGCCGAAGGGCCTGTTCCTGTGCTGTATTGTTCTTTGTTCTTTGTACAATTGATATGAATGATGGTAATGATGGAATGGACGACATGGTTCCCAAATTTGATGATAACACAAAAATATGTGGGGCGTTAGTTTTTCAAGATATTATCTGATGGCTACAATATAGAAACAAATCTGTCAGGTGGGTAGGATAACGTTTGGAAAATGGAATATTACATTGGGTTAAATAAAAGAAAATCGCCCTTCTTGGTGGAAGAAAATATATATAAAATATGTTATTGACGTGGAGAAATATTGCAGAGTTCCGGATTGTGGAGGCATCTAGAGGTGCAGTATATGAACCACACATATCTAGTGTGCACTTAAAAGGAAATGTTAAGGAATGTTAATATAATATTATAAGGCAAACTTAAGGAAATTTTACATAAATATTTCGTGCTTCTGCTTCACTTGCACAAGGCATCCGTGTGACTATATCGGCAACACTGCATACAGAAGTGTTCAACTTAATTAAAGAACGGTGCGAAGGGTTGGTAACAATTCAGAAATGGTTTAACCGGTCAGCAGGGTGAATGGATCGAATGTCTTAGGAGGAAGAAATTGACAGTCCTGTCATGAATTCGCAAACATTTAGAAGATTAAAGGGGCGACATGGCTGACACTTATAGAATCCTGAATTATCTTGACGGATTGAATGTGGATACAGTGTTCTCTCTTGTGGAGGAAAACGGGAACTACTGACAGCATTATAAAATATTGGGCGACTCATTCACAAATGTGATGAGATAATATTTTTGTCACTCAGAGCATCGTGAGCATTTGCAAATATCTTCATAATATGTGCTCCAACTGTCATTAGACTGAGAATTAAAACAGCGCTGGATAGATTGTTATTCATCAAGAAGTGATGGGTCATTCGGGGCAGTGGGCATTTAAATTTTAGTTAATTTTCAGATCCGTCTTTGTCTTACTAACTGGTGGAGGGAACTGGAAGAGCTGAAAGGTCTGCAATGCTTCTTTCTTATGTTGAGAGGCAACGCTCAGCAAATTAGTTCAGCTTTTCAAAATATGTTGATCGGGAGCAGATAGGCGGCGGCGTCGGCTGGGAAATGTTCAATGCTAACCGAGACAACTCAAAGTTGAATAATATTCTCTGTTGTAGCTTAACTTCGGAAGAATTAGATTGGACTGATGTAGAAAGCATTCCTTTAGTCAGATTCACTGTAAACCAAAAATAAATGGTTGAAACCTCACTCATCATATTGCAATCGAGAAGGAATTTAATTCATTCTGAAGGAAATTCACAACAGTCTTTTTTTTTTAAATGATTCTTCACTTTACTCGTGGCTGTAACAGCACAATGCTATTTCGACCTTAAATTGTTTACACGGGCCGCAATTATATTTCTTTCCGGATGCCATCCATTTTCCTCAGCCACAAACGGCACATCGTCAGCGACAATTACATTCGAAGCCACATCAATAGAAGCTGAACTGGAAAAAACGCCATTTTGAGGAACGCCAAACTGCCAGAGTTGTCGAAAAGTTAATTATACAGTTGTTTTAGGGCAACAACATCGTCAACTGGAAATGGGCCGCTCTTAGCACCGAAGAAAGTTCGAATGCAGTAAACGTTACAGAAAGCACAAATTCAGCCCTGGATCTCTTGGCGAAAAGAACAAGTGAAGGTATGGGCTACAGGGTGAAGGGCTTTGCAGGTGGAAAATGGCACTGTACAGGATTGTATCGACACAGTCAGGCTCATAAAAAATACAGACTGTGCAATCATTAAGAGGGACAACAGATCTGACCATGGGGCACCAATATCTTACCATAATGCAGCTCCAATGCTCGAAATGCACATGCAAATATAACATGCAATTGCGTGAACCGCACACAATCATATTCGCATGATCGTTTCATCCAGGTATATCCACCGAACGTTTCAGTTTCTGTAATCATATGTATATATATTCTACTGAGGTACTCCTGTTTTTTCTTGCCTCAATCTGCATACATGATGATGAATTATTCACTTCCTCTGTTTCTCCAACATTTTTTTTCAGAGTTCTCAACTGGATTAATTCGAGCATGTAATTCTGCAGAACAGAGGCGGTTAATCTGATGTGCACTGTGGCACTCTAGCCAATTTGAGTTGCCCTCTTTTGCGTTTTGGACAATTATCTTGAAAGCTCCGATATGTGGGGTCATATTCTCTACGACAAACTGTGCTTAATGTCAGTCTATAATTGTATTTCTATCGACGTCATCGAACAACATTTCACAAAGCTCAAACAACCTAATAGAAAGAAATAATTTGAACTATTTTGGCCAGGTCATTCGATAACGACCTCAGAACTAAATGTCATCGTTTGACAGTTCCACCATAATTATGTACGTTGCATTCATTGCAGAGACGTTTTGATAGAATTCAACTGCAGACGGTACGAATTTTGATAATTAGTACAATGATTGATTACACGTTTGAACCCTACAAATCACTGCCGTACCAATTCAGTTGCCTTGACATTAAGCACCGAGTACAAAGTGTCACAGTATAATAGAGTCCCGACAGGGCAGATGCAGGCCATTCAGCTCAAAAAGTCTCACCCAACTTTCGAACAACGCATCTTAACGAGACCCATCCTGCAGCCCTATCCGCGGAAGCCCCCAATTTAACCTCCAATATTCCTCTAAACTTAACCTTTTGAGACAGTAAAGAGCAATTTGCCTTTGCCAGGGCTCGTATTCTGTACATCTTTGGAGTAGAAATGTACACCGTGCTTTCAATGTGGTCTTATTAATCAATGTTTTATAAGCTACATAGGTTTAATGAGTGGTGGAGTAATTTATAGTAAATTGTCAATTGAATCTTGCGATACATTTTTTCACTCTGACCGTTGGCTTTACGGTTTGCTTTAGCTGTTTTCAGTTCTGACATGAAATACAGAAATTGTTCCATGAAGGTGAGATTTTAAAAGTACATGTGTGCTTTTTTTATCCCATTATTCCTTTCCATATAAGCGGACGGACCAGGCTTTATTGATATGTTTTACAGATCTCAAGACCACATGATGATTTTTATAAAAATAGCGCATCTGCTGTAGTTCTTTAGAAGGCTGCTGGTCATTTATATCCAGCGAAGTTCCATCAATATTAAAGTGTTTACGTATCCCTGCAACTGGTGTGAAATAGCTAACCATGTCTATGACAGGAAGTGTTACCGAGACAGAGCAGAATCTCTTCTTGGAGTTGCATTAATTTGTTGCTAAAACGTCCGTCGAATTCGCTGTAATCTTTGTCCCAATTGTCATATTTGTTTGTCAGTCAGCTTCCAGAGTTCTGATTTAGCTGTACCTTCACGCATGCATAAGGAGATTGCTTCCACGGTAACAGCCGTGGAAGAATCCACGAGGACATTATCCTTCTTGTCTCATTGTTAAAATGAACTTGGTTAATTGGAAAAAAATAACTCGTGTGCACTTGCATCTGCTGTGAATCGTTATTTTTTGAAACTATTATTGGAGAAAACAGAAAGAAAATACACTGTAATTTGTCACTCGAAGTGAACCACTTTGTTGCTGTCTCTTCCTGAATGATAGGATGAGGAGGACCACAGTTTTGATTTCCCGCTAGCTTCCGAGTACGTATGCTATCCGAATGACTGCTGGAGAAAGGCCAGCAAGTTATCAATATAATCCTGTTCATTGCGTTTCCAGAAATCCCATAATATCGCTGAAACCTGCTTTGTGGAAGGGCAATAACGCGATTACAAGATTGTGTGTGCTTTGATGTGCTGTTGGCATTTAACACAGTTACTTTTAATATGATCAGATCTAAGTCCAGGGGTTCCTTGCTAAAGTTAGATTCAGTATCCTCCAGTAGAAATGCTTCTAAGATACTGCTTTAATTCTTGGTGTTCACGGCGAAAGGCACCATTCTTCGTTTTTCAACGATTGGTCCCTAGTTCAACAATTCCAGTAACAGATGCATAGTTGGACCATTACATTGCCAAAGCGCACCTATAAAATGTTCACCGATCAGCGGCAATAATGTTTTAAACTGAGAAGAACATTCTGCCTTGCATTGGTTCTGCTGTTTGTTGATAAGATTATTAGATCAATGGGGGGTGGGGCGTAATATTACAATAAATACAACCATTCACTCTCAGCATTTTTTTTTACCTGTTTTGATTTTTTTAAATGAAGTTGGAAAGGACAAGCTGGACACTACAGAAGACAGCTGACGTATTAACCTGCGTCGACGTGTCAGACTGCTTCAATTGTTGAAGTCGGTGCCGGGGATTCGACTACAGATCCCTTTTGCCCAACGGAATGATTGGGCTGACGAAGTGTCACTCAACAAACAAAAATTTTTTAAAACCTCGAAAATTGTAGCCTGTTCTTTGTCGATCTGACATCGCGGAATTTCAAATGGAAGCTGCTATATCGAACCTTGACTGCTTAGCTACCGTGACAGTGTAGAGATGGACTTTCCACGAAGCAAATGGTAGCTTCCGTTTCCCATAAAAAGTGTAACATGGCTCCATCCAAACATGTAACCTGTGGTCGGAATGGGAAACAAAGGTGCATGTGGTAATGGGGAGGGGATCTTGAAGGCCAATGTTTAAATTTGAACGGTACATTTTGCGCAACCTTGCACATAATCTGGCATTCTTGCCGATTCCATGTATGTAATAATTGTGTGTCTCTCTTGTTTTTATCCACTTTTACACAACGAAGTCTCACAACACCAGGCTCATGTCCAACAGGTTTATTTGGTATGACGAGCATGCGGATCGCTGTTCCCTCATGAGATGAATAAATTTTACAGAACTTTTACGTAACACTTTTTTTTTTACATAACTCCGCGATGATAAACCCCAGAGGACATTTCTAAAGAAATGCATTTCCATGACAAATATGGTGGGTAAATCAGTCTTCAATTTCTGACTGCGCTCATTTTTGTCTGTTTTCATTTCATCGTTATTGATTATGTCCTCTCTTTTAACTGTGCCTCGAGTAGAGATAAAGATTCTGCTTCATTCTCTACCTGGCATCAATATATTAAAGAAAATCCTCCGTCCAATGCCGGGAAATATGTTTTCTGGCGACGACAACCAACGGTGTTCAGTATAGGCAAGCTCCTGTTCAGAGTGGCCAAAGTGAATCATTTTATTTTCAAGTTTACGTTTGTTTGCTTTTTAACATTTCCCATTTCGATGTGACCTTATGCCACATAACTGAAGATAGATTTGTTACCAGATTTGTCTCTGGCGATACATTTATGGCCAGGCATGGACTAAATAATTTACACGTGATTACAATGGATTTTTTCCACTGCTCATAAAGTTAAATAAGATACTGCTAAAGGTGATTCTATTGCATCACCGTGCATTTATTTTTGAATAAATATCAAAAATGCGACAGATTTTAGGATAAGAATATATTTTTTTTAAAAAGAAGGGTAATGCCAGCGTTCAGAAATGTGCAGCAAAGAAAATGTAGGAGATCGAAATAAATTGTAATGTTTGATGGAATGTGAAGACAACTGGCAGATACGCAGAAAACAAAATGCTCCTTTGTTTGAAATCTTAAAAACAGAAATTGCTGAGGAATCTCATGCAGTCTGGCAAATTGTTCGAAGATAATTGAACGTTAATGTTTCAGGTTTGGACGTTTCTTCGATATTCAGGAGAGGAGGAAGGTGATGTATTTAACTTTGCATGGGGGCTGGGGGTGGGGAGGGGGCAGGTTGCTGAAAATCCGAATGTATTTAATACGTGGGAACCGGGGGAGATTCCAACACTCTGTTGGACAGGAGGAAGCAGAATTGTTAATTCGAGTGCTGAGGACTTGCCTATGTGACCATTGCAATATAAATGTTTGATAGCAGAGTGTGCTAAGGAAGTGCAAACAAACTCTGCGCAAATGGAAATGTGACTTAGGAACAACTCATGGGCGTCCTAGTGAATGGGGAAGGAAAATTGAGATCGGGGCTTGTGTTGGAATTAGTTTGTATAACAAAATGGGTCAAAATATGAAAGAGAAATCACAACGGTTATGTTGGAGCTGAAAATCAGCCAAACCTATGTTGGGTGTGATAGTTGTTTTTTCTGTTTAAGAAAGATTAAAGTATTCAGTAAGATTAATGGGCAAATATGCAGTGCTGAGGAGTCGCTTCGGCCCATAGGGTGCGTCACAGCGCCAGGGACCCAGGTTAAATTCTAGCCTCGGATCACTGTCTGCATGGAGTTTCCACATTTTCCCCGTGTCTCTGTGGGTTTCCTCCGGATGCTCCGGTTTCCTCGCACAGTCCAGAAGAGTATGCTTTAGGTTGATTGGTCATGATAATTTTCCCGCTAATGTCAGCGGGTTTCGGCGTGTAAATATGTGGGATTATGGCGAGACGGCCTGGGTGTGATTGTGGTCAGTGCCAGCCCGATGTGCCAAATGGTTTGCCTCTTTCATGGCTGTTACTGGCTCAGCAAACGTTTTATGTATACGTGAAGGTACAGCTAAATCAGAACTCGGGAATATGACTGATGAATAAATATTGCTTTTGGGAGAAAGATTATAGCGAATTCGATAAAGCTTTGTCAACAAATCAATGTAACTCCGAGGAGAGATGCTCTTTGATACTTCATGTCACAGATGTGGTTAGTTCTAACATACAAGATGCAGGGATAAGGAAACACTGTACTATTGGTGGAACTTAGCGGTATGAAAATGACCATTGTAGTTTGTAAACTTCTATGAACTCCCAATAAACACTTGGCCCTCATCCATGAATGTCGTGTCACACCAACTGCTCATTTAGGTACGTTTTAAATGATGTGAGACAATTTGTCTCTACGATGCTGTGACAAGCGCTTTCCAGATCGTCACCACCCTCACGTGATTTTTGTTTTCATTTTAAATGCCGAAACGTCCTTCCCATCAAGTTGATGTCACTTGAAGAGGGTGGTGGGTGCCTGGAACTCGCTGTCAGGGGAGGCCGCAGAGGTAGACACGCGAGTAACCTTTGAAGGGTGTATTTACACATACGTGATTGAGATGGGAATAAAGGCATCTGGTCACCGCAAGGGCAGGGGAAAATAATTCGATGCAGGCTTGGGGGGGCCTTACGGCCTGTTGCTGTGATGCAATCTTCTTTGTGCTTCGTTCTATGTTCAATGAGAAATGTGAATTAAGTATTTTGTTGCACCCCAGATTCCTTTCCCTCCCTCGCACTTAACCTTTGTGTCCTGTATTCCAGCAACAGACCCGGACGCCCCGGGGTATTCTGGCATCGTGACCCCCACTGTGACTTCCGCCCATCCTGCTCCAGACAGCTCGGAGGATTGTTCGAATTATATGAGTGCAGTAACCTCCGCAGGAGGCACCGTTTTCACATCAGCTGCCACCTCCCAGTTACTGATGTGTTAGTGGGAGGAGTCAGTAGTAAGCTTTCTAGTTCACACTTTTGTGAGCACGACACATCTGGTGATGTACATCGGCTGGAGGAGGAAATGCCCGAGGTCTCTGAGAAGAGGGGGCCTGCCAGAGGCGAGGACTCAGATTGCCCCACGCTACAGGCTGGCCCTCTGAGTTCACTTCTCCCTCAGCTGCTGGAGGTGCAGCGACAGAGCCGGGAAATGCAGGAGGGGCTGACGGTCACACTGGACCGACAGCGAGGCTGTCACGAGAATTCTCAAAGTTTTCAGGCAGACCAGCGTGTGCGTGTCTTGCTTGGTTCCCAGGCCAACACTGCAATGGTGGCGTCCACGTTGGAATGCCTGGGGCAGGGAATTCTCACCATGAGTGGCAGTTTCAGAACGTTGGGCGAGTTACAGCTGGCAACAACTGAGGGAATCAAGATTTTGAGGTTCATGGTTGAGTGGCTTGAGAGCTTAAAGGAGACCCAGTGGGGCAGAACTGAGACACAGCGTGCTTTGGCTGCAGCCCTTGCGAACATGGCCCATTCACAGAGGGCCGTAGCTGAGGGTCTGCAAAGATTGTAGGAGTTCCAGTGGGACAGCAGCAGCCCTTGAGTATGAGGCCCAGTCTCAGATTTTCATGGCTGAGTGGCTGTAGAGCGTTGCCCAATCTCAGAGTGCTCTTGCTGAGGTCATGCAAAGCTGATACCGACTCAGGTGGCCATCGCTGAGGGTTCGACAACGAGGGAAAGGAAGCGCCTAGTGTTCCAGGAATGGCAGGGGCAGGTGACGTCTGAGCATCTGGAGCTCACTGCAGAAGCCACGCGCCCCATTAAGTGACTGAGGAGCACTGCAGTGATTTTGTATTTCCATGAACTTCTGAGTGATTGCAACTTCTCAGGCCAAGGCAAGGGCTTATTTTTATCCTCGATTTGACCTTCTTGATCTCAATGCAGGAAATATAACCGTCATGCCAAACGTAAGATATACCACAGGAGTTTTCTTTTAAGATGGAAAGTTAAATTTATTCATCAGTGGAACAAGACGGCGTACATTAACACTGCGAGTTAACTTACTGTGAAATTCCTCTAATCGTCGCACTCCATTATCTGTTCCACCAACCTGAGGGAGAACTTAGCATGGCCAATTTACCAAACCAGCAGTTTTTTCGGACTGTGGGAGGAAAGCGGAAAAATAGCCTCTCTCTGGTGGCTCAGCAGTACAGTGGTTATCTCTATTCAATCACAGCAACAGGAACCTGGTTCGATTCGCGGCTTGAGGTACTGCCTGTACAAAGTCTGCACGTTCTTCCTGTTTTTCCGTGTGTTTCCTCCCGCCAAACTGGCATGGCAATCATTTTCATTGACCATGTTAAATTCTCCCTCAGTGTGCTCAACCAGGCTCTAAAGTTTGTCGACTCGGGTCATCTCATACAAACGTCATTGCAGTGTGACAGTAAGCATATCTGACGCTAATAAATAATATCTAATACACTTTGAAAACTTATCTCCACCTATAGTCGGCAGAAGATAATCGGAAAAGAATGAACCGCCGACGTCTATTTGATTTCATTGTTCGATGGTATTTTTTTAGTGGTGAAATAATCTATGCACTCTGACATAGATCAAAGCAATGCTTCGTCTGTGGAGGACCATTTCTTGAACCTGGGGAACATTTAAAATACACCTTGGTAGATGCACTGTGAACAGCTGCCAAACGCTAAGCAGCAACTACACCGATTATTTTTGTTAAATAAAATAATTCCGGAATAACATATTCTCCGGGAAATCACTCAGTCTTCCAAGGAAATTTTCCTGATCAGTCACCAGGAAGATCAATTTGAACTCATGAAAATTGAACTATTCATGTTTGTGGACGTGGTCGGCTGAATTGAGCGGCAAGTATTTTGATTGGTTAAGTCGACTGCATGGGCAGATGTGGATGAAGAAAGATAAACATGCAAATAGCAGCAGCGGTAAGCCATTCGCTATTTTGAGTCTACTCCATCGTTCATTAAGATCATGTCAGATGATGCAACTCCATAATTTGTTCCCGGATTCCACAGATTCATCAATCTCTGGATGAAGATATTTTTTGCGTAACTCTGCACTGAATTGTGCCTCCCACATTCCTAGATTGTGACATCTCTTTTGGACTGGCCCGACATCCAGAAGTCCTGCCGCAACAACCCTGTCGGACATGTTAGAATGACATTTTTTCTATGAGTTCGCCCGACTTTAAATACAGCGAATATATTTCTAACTATCTGCATTTCTGTCCTTGACAATCTCGAAACAGCCTCGTAAAAATGTTGCAAACATCTAAATCAAGGACATATTGTCCCAGATAAGAAGTTCACATCTGCAAACAGTACTCCTTCTGAGGTTACACCAAAGTCTTAAATAAGGACAGCTACCTCTGCAATTAACTCAATCGCCATGAAGGCCAAGCAGTCATTTGTTTTTTTTAGACTCCCGCACATATATTTCAGAAGCTGGCGTATAATCACATAAAGGTATTGATGCGCATTCCCCTATATGAATCCATAACAATTCGGATAATGACCTGTCCTGCTATTTTGCTGCTGGAGAAGATGTGCTGACATTTATCCACCTTAAACTGCAACGGCAATAAGCTTGCTTAATCACACAACTTGTCCAAAAAAAAAACACGGAAACATTTCTGCATCCTTCTCACAGCTCACTTTCAAACTCGGCTGTGTGTCATCTCATAGTTTGCGACATCGTATTTTTTACACCCATTCGAAATCATTGTTATATAAAGTGCACAGTTGGCGTTCGACCATTCATAGTGTGGCAACTGACGGATCAATTCTGTCAATTTGTTCGACAGAACCGATAGTTCTCTCTTCTTTAATTTGCAAACTCGCTTCCCGTCCATCAACTCACTACAATTAATCGCGTACACTTTAATTTTGCACGTTATTGTCCGCGACTTTGCCCAATGTTTCCAGAAGTCCGAAATTAACAACAGCCCCCAGCTCCCCCTCCTCAGGTCGATTGGTAACATGCTCTAAGACTTACAATAGATTTGTCAAGCATGGTTTACCTTTCTTTCATCCGTGCTGAACAGTACCGATCCGACCACATTCTTACAAATGGTCCACTCATAATTAATTCATGAATAACATCAACATTTCCCCGACTTCTAGCGTCAGGCTGACCACTCTTTATTCCGCGGTTTCTTTCGAAATTATTATTTTTGTAAGTAGATTTATGTCAGCTACTCTCTAAATTATCCGAAATCCTTTAGTGTATTTGGAATCTAGGAAGAGGACGAACAGTGGACGAATTATTTTGGGAACAAATTATTAGAGTGTTCGAGGATGCAGATTGCCAGACATTGGGAAATTTTAGGTTTTCATCCAAACGATTTTACGAACACAATTTCCCAACCAATACTGATTTCCTGCAGTTTATACCTCAGCCTAAGCCCTGAATTACATATATTTGCCGGTGCACTACCCGTGTGCTGCTTAATTACGACAAAACTAATACATGTATTTAGTTGTTTGGCTGCATGGTTTCAACCTTACAAGGAAAGAATTTTCGTTCTCAAAAGAGTCAGACCGGCCATTACCTCCGATTGGCCAACTAGCTCTGATGGGGCGTTACTGTCTGCACTCAATGTGGCTTTGTGAAAGAGTAAATTATGCAGTCCATCAAATAATATTATCTAACGCCAAGATTCAGTGAATGCCCGCCGGTATTCAACACAGCAGGGCTGGAAGAAACGGCTTGACCAAGTGGCTTTGGTCAATTGAAAAATATTTGGTGAGCCATTTAGTCGTTCGCCGCTATCTGACTGTAAGAGACAGACATTTGTCAACAAAAATAATTATTTAATCAAGAACGTATAGAAGATTTAACAATTGTTTCTATTTTCCCGTTCGCTTAATCTCGATCTCTATTTTCTCCTTTTAACCAATGTGTCCGTCCACCTTCGTTCAATTATACTCTGCGCCCAATCTTCATCTCTGGTTGTCTTTACTGGCCATTCATTAATACATATGTCTTGTACGTGACATTATCAATAATTTCCTTGTAAACCATGGTTTGGCCAAGCATTTTTTTATGCCAGGCAGAAAGTACCAAATGTTGCAGTTCACACATGCACTCACTATATATTCGTCATTGCCTATTCAATGTCATCTTTAAGTTATGTTCTCCAATCGATCATCAACAACTCAGAGAGTCACAGAGGTTTACAGCATGGAAACGGGCACTTCTGCCCAACTTATTCGTGCCAAACTTTTTTGTAAACCACCAATCTAGTCCCAACTGCTCGTGATTTCACAATATCACCTTATACATATCTTAGCCATGGAACTCTCTAAATGTTTTTTTAATAGACAAAATTGTACCCATCTCTACTTCAACCGCTGGCAGCTTTTACCAGATAGTCACCACTCTCTTTGTGAAACAATGTCCCTCTGAACCCTTTTGTATTTCTATACTCTCACCCTTTTTTATTCATTCGTGGTATATGGGCATCGCTGGCTGGCCAGCATTTATTGCCCATCCATAAACACGTGCCTTGTAGTTTGAGACTGCCCTACCTTTGGGAAAATATGTTGACTACCCAGCTGATCTACGCCCTTCATACACATCTCTAAGACCACGGTTAGGTCTCCAACGCTCCAGGGAGAAAAGTACAAGTCTATTCAGCCCCTCCATATAACTAAAACAATCAAGTCCCTGTCGCATCCAAGTAAATATTTTCTGCCCTCCTTTGAGGTTAATAATATCATTTCTATAATAGTGTGAACAGGCCTGCACAAGGTATTCCAAATGTGGCCTTCCCAATGATTTCTACAACGACAAGAAGACGTCTCGTCAATTCAATGCCCTCACTAATGAAACCCAGGCTGTCGAATTCCTTCGTCACGAATCTGTCAAACTGTGAGAACACTTTCAAGGATCTATGCACCTGTGGCGCTAGATCACTTTTTAGATAACTCTCCCCAGAATCGTACCATTAACTAAGTAAGTCCTGCCCTTCTTCAATCTACCAGAATGCATCACTTCGCATTCATCTAAATTAAACTCCATCTGCCCTTCGACAGCCCATTGGCCCAATTGATCAAGATCCTGTTGCAATCCTGGATAACATTCTTCGCTGTCAACTGTGCCACCAAACTTTGCATCATCTGCAAACTTCCTAACCATGCCTCCTAAATTCTCAACCAAATCATTAACATAAATGACAAATAACAGTGGAATCTTCACCGAAATCTAAGGCACACCACGGGCCACAGACCTCTTTTTTGAAAAACATCCCTCATCAACCACTTCTGTCTGCTGTCACCAAGCAAGTTGTGTACCATTTGGCCACCTCACAGAGGATCTCGTGGGATTTAAGCTCATGCAACAACGAACCGTGCTGCATCTCGTCAAATGCCTTTCTAAATGCCTTGCAAATAACATCAACTGCATTGTCTTAATCAACCTTCTTGGTTACCTCTTTAAAAAGGTCCAACAATTTTGTGAGGCATGATGTTCCACTGACAAAGCCATGCTGACTGCATCTAATCAGCCCCTTCCTCTCTAAATGCCTGTATTTGCTGCCTCTCAGAATACCTTCAACAACGTATCCACATCAGATGTTAGGCTCGCCTGCCTGTACTCCCCTGGGCTTCTCCCTGCAGCCAATCTTTGAAATAGGCACAATATTTTCCATCCTTCAGTCTGCAGGCACCTCACCTACGGCTGTCGTGGTTCAAGCATCTCTTCCAGGGGACCTGCAGTTTCGTCTCTAACCTCCCAGAACGTGCTGGCATTCACTGCATCAGGTTCAGGTGATTTATCTACCTTGATGCGCCTTAAAAGCTCCAGCATCCCCTCCCCTGTATTATATGCAGGATATTCCTCTTTATTACCCCAATTTCCCTAACATCCACGCATTTCTCAACAGTACATACTGATAAGAAATACTTATTTCGGATCTCACCCGCCTCTTGTGGATCCGCACATTAATGGCCTTGTTGATCCTTAAGAGGATCTATTGTCTCCCTGGTTAGTATTTTGTCCTTTATGTATTTGTAGAAGCCATTTGTATTCTCCTTTGCATTTTCTGCCAAAGAAATGTCGTGTGGCGTTTCTGCCCTCCTGCTTTTTCTCTTAGCACTAATCTTGCACCCTATATACTCTACAAGGAATCCAGTTGGTCCGAACCGTCTGTGCATGCCATGCGCCCCCATCTTCTTCTTGACCAGGGTCTCAATATCCCGAGTCATTCAAGGTTGCCTACTTCTATCAGCCTTATTCTTCATTCTAAAATGTGCTTGCTCTGAACCCCGATTTTCTTTAAAAAATTGAAAGTCCCCCCAATTATCAGCGATCACTTTGCCTGCCAACAGACACCACGAATCAGCTTTTGATATTTCCTGTCCCGCAATTTAGAAATTTAACTTTTGGGCGGGACCTTTCGTTCTCGATATCCGTCTTCAACCTAATGGAATTGTGATCACTGGTCCCAAAGTGATCGCACACTAAGAATTCTGTCACTTGTCTTTCCATATTTCCCAAGAGGAGGTGAAGTGTTGCCCCCTTGCGCCTTATGTGATACAGTTTCCCTATTGTGATTCCGAACGGTGCTCTCAGAGTGAAATAGATCACGCTCCATTTTGAGGAACAATTACATTGCCATCGCGTTGCTCATAACCAAAAGGCCAAAAACAATGAGATCACAAAGTTCTGATGTCAAATTGCACAATACTTATTTTATTCTGGCAATTTCACTGGTGGATGATACAATGGAGTTGACCAGAGAACCGTAGCGTATACAAACCAGGAAGCAGGTGGTCAGAACTGCTGCTTCACAGCGCCAGAAACCCAGGTTCCATTTCGGTCCCAGGTAAATGTCCGTTTGTAGTTTCCATGTTCTCCCTCTGTCTGCGTGGGTTTCCTTAGGGGGCACTAGTTTGCCCGCACACTCAATAGAGTTGCATGTTTTGTTGATTGGCCATGGTAAAGTTCCCCGTAGTATAAGGGGGTTTAGCATTGTAAATGCATGTCGTTGCGAGGATTGGATGTGGGTGGAATTGCTCTCAGTGCAGGATCGAAGTGCCGAATGGCCTCCATCTACCTTGTAGAGATTCTATGATTGTATCCCTCTTCTAATGCATTGTTAGTAATTGCATTTGCACTATGTATGTGCAGTTGAATGCCACACATGAGTACAGATTCTACTTTTCTGCTTGTGTCTCCAATTCCCCATTGATTTTCACCTCAAGCGACACCACTATTATGTGGAAGATCATATACAACTTCACTTACTTATTTTTTCTCTCAGGTGTTTCTTAGATTTACACATGCATATTCCAAATCGTCGAAGTTACTGTTCTTCTTCAGTATTTTCCTAGTTTCCTTTCAACCAGGAAGGCAAATTAAATGCCTCCTCCTCCTCTTCTTATGCACCTGGACGTTAAATTCACATCCCTCGACACACGACAGACATGTCTCCACTATCGCAGCAACATCATCGGTATTGCATCTAATTCCAGGATTAATTCACAAACATTTCTCGAAGTTTTCCACGCATTACGGCAGGAAGACTTCCACCTTGCATTCTCAACATTCCTTACACCAATTCGATTGTTTTCACTGGAGTCCCGTTTGATTCTGATCCTTAATTTCTTCACAATCTCTTTTCTTGGACGTTTGTTTTTATCTGGTATCTTCATGTCCATTTTTTCCCGTCCTCTAACTCATCGCATAGGTTTCCATGCCACTACAGCTCATATTAACCTCTCCAAAAACGTCATCATATATGTTTTGCCGATGTGAAAACCATCTACTTGCTACCGGTCCACTCTCGCCGTTAGGTAGCCCCATGTTTCAGACAAGGTGCAGCTTTCTAAATATTGCCAAAGCCAAGTACTGAATGACAGGAAACTTGGTTTGAAGGTGAACCTTCTGACTTTGCAACTATGGGTCCATGCATTCCTTTTGATATACTGAGGTGAGAGGGAACAATAATTACCTTACCTTTCAAAATGCCTTCATGTCCTGTTTCTCTGCTTTCTTTACCAACAGAATCCGACTTCGCTGTCTTTTCTCGGTCGGGTGTGCTTTCATCGTCAATTGCCCGCATGGCACCAATAACAACTAAGAAGAAATAAGGTAATTTCGTTGGTACATCTCCATGTTCGAAGTCGTTAAAATTTCAAAATGTTGTCAGTAATACATGATAGTAATGTACACTTTCTGGCGACGAGTTCGATAACATTGCTATGTCAGCTCCCTCCAAAAACAATATTCGTAATTTTAGTCACTTCATCAGTATCATAATTATGCATTATGCAATAAAGAAACACATATAACAATAAATTAAGTATTCTTGAATCGTACTGATGTCTGAACCGTGTGCATGCTGAAAATCTATGGATATATTCTGCAAATGTTTATAATATAATTCTAAGGTCATAATAACCGGGTGCTCAATAACGTTTTTGCCACTTGTTTCATACGATCGATATCGTATCTTTCTTCAAATTATCAGCAATAGGTATCACAATATTATAATTCGCCATGTTATCCTTCAAGTGTTTCCCACTGTTCAATAACATCACCCATAGCCAGGGATGAGTATTACCATTTTTTAAATATGTGTGAAGGTCATTGTGCAAGAGTGGTGTTCCATTATGCGAGGTCAGGTTGAAGAGCCTGGTGAAAAGTGCCGAACTTACGGTAGGAGTAATAGGGAAACTAAATTTTCATGGAATATGGTTTTACCTGTGTCACGATATAGCAGAATCTCGGATAGGAATGTTGCTTCCTGTAGTTGAAAAACCTTCTGCTGAAATTAAACAATCCGAGGTTGTGAAGGAGACATTTCGTGACTGTTTTGATTTGATTTGTTTCATTTCTATCACTGAATTATGATACAGTGACAAGGATATTTTTTTCTTCTGCACTATACAGACAAAGCAGACCGTGATAGGAATAGAAGGAGATAGTGCAGAATGTAGTGTTACAGTCATAGTTTTGAGAAAGATTTTGCGAAAGATTAACTTAATGTGAGAGAGGAAGGTTCAAAAGTCTGATGGCAGCAGGGAATAAACTTTTCTAGAGTTTGTTGGTACGATCTTGAGTCAGTTCCTGAGTCGGTGGGAGACAGGTTTGATTGTTGAACTGGACTTCGTTCACGAATCTTTGTCGTTTATTTTGGCTTGGACAGAGCAGGAGCTCATACCAAGCAACGAGATGTAACGTTTTCTATGGAGTATCTGTAAAAAGGCCGTGAGAGTCGTAGCGGACATGCCTAATTTCCTTAGTCCTCTAACAATGTAGAGGCGTTGGTGTGCTTTCTTAACGACAGCGTCCACATGGAGGTACCAGGAAAGGCTGTTGATGATTTGGACACCGAAAAACGTGAAGCTCTCGACAAATCTACCTCGTCTCCATTGACGTGTAAAGGATCATGTTTTCCACTCCGCTTCCTGAAGTGAATCATTATCTCCTTCGATTTGTTGACATTGAGGGAGAGATTATTGCCATCGCACCAGTTCACCAGATTGTCTATCTCTTTCCTGAACTCTGCCTCATCATTGTTTGAGAGCCGACCCATTACGGTGGTGTCATCTGCCAATTTGAAAATCCAGTTGCAGGGGAATTAGTCCACACTGTCAAAGGTGTGAACGAAGTATCATAAGGGGCTGATTACACAGCCTTGTTGGGAACCAGTGTTGCGGATGATTGTTGATGAGGGATGGATGCCTTCCCTTCCTGATTCTGATCTGTTGGTGAGGAAATTCAGGATCGAGATGCAGAGGATAGAACCAAGCCCCAGGACACGGACTTTGGAGATGAGCTTGATGGGAACAACGGTGTGGAAGGCCGACGTACTGTCGATATATATATGAATCTGTCGTAAGTGTCTTTACTTTATTGCTTTTTCAGCGCTGAGTGCAGGGCCAGGGAGATGGCACCTGCTATGGAACTCGAATTGCCGTGGATCCAGACAATATTGAAGGTCGGAATTGATTTGTACCAAGACTAACTGTTGGAAACACTTCACAATGATGTATTGTTTTGCGGATTGTGTGGTAACAGGATAACAAGATCATCGGTTGACATAGGAGGAAAAGTCAGAGAATAACGTTCTAGAGGCTGAGCTTCACGTAACAAAAGCATCTGACCGGATGTTTTGGAAAAGGACGAGAAAAAGACTACATCGAAGAAGATGTAATTAGCTCAGGAACTGTGGCAGAATTACAACAGAAAGATGAAGAACCAAATGTGTTGTACCAAAAAATATACAGAGAAGATGAATCTGATCTTATGCTGGAGTTTAGCTGCACAATAAATGCTGGCTGAATGAGGAAGTCAAGAGATTTTCATGGTCCGCCCGGTGAAAATGGGAACACTTTCATCAACAGTTACTACTGGTGGGGGGTTTTAGGAAGAAGATATGTTGGTAATGCCTGAATTCCAGCGAGAGTTCATTGAGGAGTAAGTAAATATCGAGCGAAATATTAAAAAAACCGTGCTTTTTTATTTGCCCAGACTGCATAAAGGTGCCCTAGAACTTTGTTGCATATGTCATACATGACACTTATTCGGAAAATCTCAAACTGTAAACAAACTGTCACTCTTAATAACGAATCCGCCTTCGAGTGAATCTTTTACCAGAATCCTAGCTTTTCACAGAATCGCATAATACTGCAGTGCAGAAGGGACCCTTCGGACTATTGAGTTTGCACCGTCGCATGAAAAGCACTTACCTGCCAATTTAATCCCTTTTGCCTGAACTTGATCCGTAGCCTTGAATATTATGGCCTGCCAAGTTCCTGCCTCGAAACTTATTAAAGACTGTGAAGCATTCCGACTCCACCACCCTCCCAGGCAGCGCACCCCAGACTCTCAATGCCCTTCGGCTAAAACAAAGCATTGTCAAATCCCGCTCAGCCTCTCGTCACTTTTAACTTGTGTCCCCTCGTAACTGGCCCTTCAACTAAGGGGAACTGTTGCTCTCTGTTCGCCCTGCTCATGCCATTCGTAATCATGACACCTGAATCAGGTCGCACCCCTCCTCACCGCCGCCCCCCACCCCCCCCCCCCGCTCAGTTTTCTGAACCCAGAGAGAATAACACAAGCCTATCCAATTCATTTTTTATAACTGAAATGTTCCGTCACAGGAAACATTCTGGTGAATCTGCTCTGCATCCCCTCCAGTCATACACATCTTTCGGATAATGTGGCATTCAGAACTGCACAAAGAATTGCAGTTGTTGCTGCACCAAAGTGCTATACTTTTCCATCATGACCTGTGTGCCACATGACTTTTTCACCCCCCGCTTAACCTCCTTTTCACCTTCAGAGATCTATGGACACACGCACCAAGGTCCCTTAGTATTTCATAATTTTCTATTATCAGGCCTTTCATATTATATCTACGTGTCCAATTACCCCTTCTAAAGTGCAACACCTCACATTTTTTCAGGGATTGAATTAAATCTGCCACTCCTCTTCCAATTTGAACATCTCGTCTATACCTTCTTTTAACCCAAGGCATTCACCCTCACTGTAAACTGCCCGGTCAATCATTGTGTCATCTTCAAACATACTCATTCTACCCCACACACAGTCATCTCTGACATTTATATAAATGATGCCCAATAGGGGGACCAGCATGGATCCCTGTGGTATGCCACTGGTGAATCACCACCAGTCTCCAAAGCAGCCATCCGTCAACAGCCTCTGTTTCCCACTGCCTCGCCAATTATGAATCCATCATATCAGAACGTCCTGCAACCCATGTGTATTTGCCTTCTTAATAAATCTTCCATGTGGGCCTTTATCAAAGGCATGGCTGAAATCCATGTAAACTCCATCGACCACAGTAACCTTCTCCACACTGTTGGCTTCATGCTCAAAAAATTTAATCATATTTGTTAGATATTATGTTGCTTTGACAAAACTATGCCGACTATCTCTGACCAAACCTTGCCTCTCCAACTGACGATAGATTCTCACTTTCGAAATCTTCTCCAGTAGTTTCCCAACCACAGACACGGACCTCCCTCGCCTGTAGTTCTTTGACTTGCTTCTGCAACCTTTGAAAGAAAGTGACCACATTAGCTCTTCTCCAGTCGTTTGGCAACTCCTTAGTGAGAGTTTCAACAACACCAGGTTAAAGTCCAACAGGTTTATTTGGTAGCAAATACCATTAGCGTTCGGTGCGCTGCACGTTCGTCAGATCGAGTGGAAATCTGCTCTCAAGCAGGGGACAGAGACACAAAATCAAGTTACAGAATACTGATTAGAGTGTGAAACCCTACAGCCGGTTTGCTGTAGGGCTGTAGGGATTCGCATTCTAAACAGTATTCTGCAACTTGATTTTGTGTTTCTGTGCCTTGTTTGAGAGCAGATTTCCACTCCATCTGACGAAGGAGCAGCGCTCTGAAAGCTAATGGTATTTGCTACCAAATACACCTGTTGCACTTTAAGCTGGTGTTGTTAAAACTCTTACTGTGTTCACCCCAGTCCAACGCCGGCATCTCCACATCATGACCTCCCCAGTGGCCAGGGAGGAATTAACCATTTGTGTCAGAGTCCATGCAATTTTCTGTCTTGCCTCGCACAACAGTCTGGGGCACAATTCATCTGGACCTCGAAATTTGACCAGTTTTCTGCCCGCTGATACCTCCAATACTTTGCCACTCCTGTTGTATATCTCCTCTCGAGCCGCACAATCTCTCGCTCTGAGCTCCATACAAACTCCTCAATCTCATGGCTGAAGGTAGATGTGATACAATCGATTAACACAGATGTACTCTGCCTACACCCACGGATTTCCCCCTGGGTTCAAAAGGGCCCTTGTTTTTCTCTTGTTATCTTCCTCCCATTGACATACTTATAGGATAACATCTGAATTCCCCTACTTACTAATCATGTGGGATGCCAACCCGAAAAAGCATAATGAAATCAACATGTTTTGTCCAAATTGATTTGTGGAGGTTATTCAATTCCATAATATCGCAGTTAAAATGATTGCAGAGTAATTACTTTGGTAATCCAACTTGTGGACTAACCACAGAAATCAATTAAACCAACAATCAAATTTATTGTCGCAACTATTCCTGGAAGAATTTGATAACTGCGGACTGATGCAATTGAAACCGACAGCACGGCATCTAGAATCGCTGGTAGCGTTGTAAAGACACCAGCAAACTTTAAAGACCATGTTGAGGGCTCCAATTTATATCATCCAGATGATTGGGCTAATGGAAATTCATTTATACTTTTCCAGTCAGGGACGAAAGGAATCGGTCACCTATGTTTGTACATTTCAATTGAATTTTTGATCATGCGTTACGAGGACAACTTAATTTTATCAAGGCCAATTTGGTGAGGCAGCGTACTGAGATAATATTATTGGTCAAAATGAAGAACTTCTGGGAGAGATTAATTATTTTTCCTGAGTTACCTGAATGCCATTTACAAGTAGCGCAACATGTGATGAAAACGAAGCAGATAGAAACAAAGAAAAATGTCATTGTTTTTCTGGTGGGGATAATCTCCTGGTATTCTTGCAAATGCCATGACAGCCATTGAAAGCAAGGTTTAGCGGGCGTCACCATATCAACACACAGTGACTGATTTGAATTACTTTCTCAGATCGCGAGACGGAGAGGGAATTGACCGAGTGAGCCATGTTAATATGTGCAGACTGTGTTTTGGCAGGAAAGGAAAACAGGAGTGTATGTAATAGTTGTTAGTACTCAGATTGAAGATCCAATTTCAGATCATTCAGATTTTGACATTCTTCACACTGGATTGGACGATGAACTGCTATTCAGAAATTGGGAGACCTTACTAAGATACCTTCAGGTGGAATCAAAATCACATTTAAAAAACATAGCGATCACATAGAGCTACATGTGGGAACGCAATGGGAAGTCCTACAGCAATTGTGTGGATGAACAAAATGCTCTACGAATTGAGCAGTGTACATATTGATGCAGTGCATCTATACATACATTGCTCAATTAGTACAGATGGCACAAGTTCCGAGGGAAAACAAAAACTGGCGTTCATTTTTTTCCCTCCAAGAGACAGCTGCGAAAAGTTTTGCTCAGACATTGTGAAGAGTTGCTGGATCTTTGCAAATCACAATAATGCCACACAGATGTTTGCAGATGACTGTATGTTTATTGGTGAAGCCAGAAAAGGCGGACCATTCATGGAAGAGCATGTGTATAAATAAATTGACAAGGTGCTGAAATAGTTTGCTGGGGAAAAAATGACTGGGTTGGAAGCTGTGTCTGAATTATTGAAATCACGCAAGCATAAAATGCGCGATTGTAAATAAAACAACGTATTATCTCGGAGAATAAAGGTGTAGAACGAACTTCATCAATATGTTATCGCGAGGTGGAGATTAAGGAGAAGAGGCATTACACTACTGCAGATGAAAGATCATGACAACAATTTGAATTTTGGCTGTATGCATACACTATACCATCATTTCTGACGGCCAGCTTTAGAAATGAATGTATGCAGCTTGCACAGACCTGGATAAAAGGAGAACCAGTACTGTTGTTAGTTGATGTTCCGGTAAATTTTAACGGTTTCGCAACATCAGAGCTGCCAGAATGAAAGCTCAAAGCACAATTACCACGAATAACGACGCGAAATGAAGTCAATTTGCTGCATATATTTGGCACAGAATACGAAATTGATAATCAGCAAATCAAGGCAAACAAAAAGAATTAATGCTGTGCATTGAAACAAAAATGCTAACCATTGGAGACGTTTGACAAGAAGTTTGAATGCACCGAATGGCATCAGAATGTGGAATAGTAATAGATGGCATAGGGAGCATCTGGTTAGAAAGAGCACAACGAGTCTGGATGCTCCTGAACACACGCATTAAGTTGAGGAAGCGTGTAAATTTACAAGTTCTCTTTGATGAGTGTGTAAGTAGATCATGCTTCTGCAAAACATTTCCCGACTTGGAAAATCAAAATAAATGATTTACTCAGGGAAGACATATGAAACCTTTTGGAAATGGCATGTGTCAGTTGGCATGCAATTTAAAGCTTTATTCCCCAGATCCCTGGCGCTGTGAGGCATCAGTGCTAACCACTGTGCCACCGTGCCGCCAGCATAATAAAGAATGTAGAGTAATAATTTGTCTTGGCCAATTGCGTCTTCCTTTCAACTGATTAGATGCTGTCGTTATAATTTAACCCCTCCCTCTCCCAACCCATCCCGCCCCACCCGCCTCAAGTTTCAGAGTAGGATTTTAGTAGGATTGGTTGATGGAGGCAGGGTCACGGAAATGGGCGAACGTCATGTCCCAAGGAAAACACCGATGTATCATTTGATGTTAAGCTTTCGGATTTCTTCCTCGTTCTGACATTAACAAATAGGTCTTGTTTTCTCTCTATCTCTCTCACAAACACACACAGACAAACATACACACACACACACACACACTCGCACACACACACACACAAACGCATGCACACACACACACACACACGTTGTCTATCTGTCTCCCTGATTTTGAATACGAATTAATTATATAGCAGTATAACGCTTACAGTCGACTAATTAGAGATAGATTCGATATTGTATATTGTGATGTTAACATATTTCAATCGTTAAACGTTATGATAGTTCATTTCTGATCGTTATCTAAATTGATCACCAGAAAACCCCTATCTGCATCCTTCTGTTTTTAAACCTCTTCTTTAAAAAAAAATGTTCTGGGTGACAGCTGATGGAACAGCAAATTTCTCCGCTAATCTCATTTTCTGCCCAGATATATTATCGCTCTACCTGAAACCTATGGCTTACCACTGCTCTCCCTGTATCCATAAATAAAGCGTTGCTCCTGGCAGAAGGAAGTAATGACTTACTGTTTGATAATTTCAATCTCCACCGCTCTTGCTCATTGTAAATTTGGACATCCCTTTCCAGCATAATTAAAATTTGACTCCTTTGTGTTTAGAGGATGGAAGAGAACTTCAAGTTAGATGACGAAACCTGAGCAGACCACATCTTGTTTTTTGCTTCTTGGCACAAATGTGAGGATGGAATATTTCTTTCCAGGGGTTATTTCAAAGATCGTGTGTCAATCATTTATGACAATCCATAGTATTGTCAAATTCATCAGTTCAATTATAACTCTAACAAATAAAACGCCGTTACGACTAGTAGTTAAACAACATACAACAATAAAGTGTTCAACTTTATATTCTAGCTGATAACTGACTAAGTTTCAAATAAGATCCACTGATGCATAGATCAACATACTTATTAAATAGATATTTTTAAATAATCTCAAACATTCCTGCTGTAGTTTGCTTTAGCAGTCTTGAAGTTTGAAGAAATATTTTATGGAGAAAGAGTGAACTTCAAGAACAGCCTCCGCATGCCTCAGAAATTAGCTGATATCTAACAGCAGGGATTTGTTTTTCCACTACTAGAGATCTGTCTCTGAATATTAGTTACATTAGCACCCGACTCTGCCAATAAAGCTTATCAAAGGTAATCTCCATCGAAAAAGAAAAATGAATTAGCACTATATGGATTAAACAATGCATGACCAAAATGAGTGATTATCCATATCTCCCAGCATCTGTGTTGAATTATATCCAGTCATGCCAAGTTTTTGTAGAATGAGGCGTGTCCACTCCACTCCATTTTACCAGAAGGTATTCGCTCCAGCGGGGTACATAAGTGCTCCACTCTAGAGCGGAGCTGCCCGTCCGACACTGATGGAGTGAACACGGAGCATGGAGCCATGGAGGCCGCCGAGGACCTGGGGGATGGGGTGTGTGTGTGTGTGTGTGGGGGGGGGGGGGTGCCATCTTGCATTGCCAACTCGACAATGAAAGCCTGCCCCCTGGGATTGCCAACCGTGCAAAGTTGGAATGCCCAGGGGGCTTATTTCACTGTGCACCGGGCATCTAGTAGGGTGAAGTGTGGGCGGGAATTAATGACGGCGGGACATCGGGGTGGGGGACGGGGGTGTAGTTTGGTGGCTGTAGGGAATCCCATTGCAACTCTGCACTATAGATCCGTGACAGAAAGGAAGGCCAGCGATCGGGGCTGGCCATCGGCGTAGTGTGGGGTGGGGCGCGGGGGGGGGGGGGGGTCTGCCCGCCCGGGGCTTCGGGAGTGAGGGTGTGTTTCTGAACTGCAGCGGAGGGCATCCATTGTAGGGGGGAACATTGGGAATGCTGGGGGTGGGGGGGAGGGCGGTGGATGGGTTGTGGTCGGTAGGGCATCGGGGCAGATTCTAATACGTCTGGGAGACCAAGAGCAGCGTTGCGGGTCGTGGGCAGTTCAGCGATCGCGCTGTCAAGCGATAGGGAGGCCGGCAGCAGCATAATGTATGTGTGCCAGTGTCGTTTCTGACAGATCGGCACATGTGCTGTGGGTTGCTATGCCGCTGGCCTTTACACTGGTTAAAGGCCCCGCTACCTGATTTTTAGCACGATTCACGCTGGGGCACTCTGTGATGCAGAGAATGTGGGAGATTCATTTCGAAGATCATTTGAAAAAAGCAGAGCGACTTATATCATTCCTTATGAGAATTTGGCCGTTATGTATTCGTGGGAGGATCCCACACCGTGAATTTCGACTGATATAAACCACTTGGCCTCAAAAAAGCAGAAAAGTCCTTCGCTTTTTCAGATAAAAGCACTGAGTAGCTGCTTTTTAGTAGGTAAACTGTGGAAATGAAACTTGCTCATCCATCTTGGCGGCACGGTAGCATAGTGGTTTGCACTGCTGCTTCATAGCTCCAGGGACCTGCGTTCGAGTCCCGGCTTGGGTCACATTCTCCTCGTGTCTGCTTGGGTTTCCTCCCGGTGCTCCGGTTACCTCCCACAGTCCAAAAATGTGGGGGTTAGGTTGATTGGCCATGATAAAATTGCCCCTTAGTGTCCTGAGATGCGTATGTCAGAGGGATTAGTGGGTAAAATATGTAGGGATATGGGGTTCGGGCCTGGGTGGGATTGTGGTTGGTGCAGACTCGATGGGCTGAATGGCCTCTTTCTGTACTGTAGGGTTTCTATGATTCTATCTTCTCAGTACATTCTTCGATTCAAGCAAAATGAGGGTGTAACCAATTTGATATGCTATCGTCCTCGATTAAAGTTCTATATTTTTTGGTTTTGGTGCCCTCACAATAGAAAGTTCCAGTTACTGCATCGTGCTTCAGTTACATTTGCTCAATTAAACACTTTGAATCTTTTTTGGAAGCAGCGCCAACTTTGCTGACTTAGTCTACATTGATGATACTCGACTGGATCAACATTTGCCACATTTACCACATACTCAACTGTTTTTATTTATCCTAGTTTCTTCCCACACATTTGATTGTTATAACACTTTGAAGCCGTTTTCATTTTTCTCTGCGAGATAAATCAGTAATTTATCCAAAATTCTCATAACATTGAGACAGCAGAATCTCGAACTTCAGAAACTGCAACAAGACGCAGTTCTCTCCCTCGCAATTCCAAGCAGAATCTCGAAAACTCTGCTGGAATTCTCTGTGAAGCCTATCTGCCTTCTTATCATGTGACATGACCTGTAAATCACCCTAATCAAGCTCCAACTTGCTATCCTAGGACTACAATTATACAACAGACCACAGCATTAGCTGATATTAAAACAAACATGATTTCAGTTGTACATGCTTGACTAACAAGAGAGGACACTGGCAGCAGACAAAATTTCCTGAGAAAATACCAGTTACTTACACAAAACATCCTGCAGAGAAACGTGATTAAGCTGAATTTCATTTAGCATTGGTATCTTAACAAGCACCCACTTTGAACAGAAATTCACTATCAATCATAAAATATATATTTAGTTTTCAAATGCATTCAGTTTCAGGTTAATAGTACTCTATATATAGATCTTATAAGATGAAAATATTTAAACATAATAGCAGTATAGTCCATTTCAGTGTTGGTTTTCTGAAAGGGAGCATTCTTTCATCTATAATTTCTCAACAGGCTGCTGTTGTTCAGTTGCTTCTTCATTCGTCTCCAAAATTCTCGTTCAGTCGTTAATCAGGTTATGATTTCAAGATCCACTTCAATTATGACGGTGATACAGTGCCCGCAGCGAGCTGGGTAGAATAAGGATGACTAAACATTACATGTGTGCAATCAAGGCCAGTCGGAACGTTCACTTTAGCTTTGTCCCATTTCTTCTCAATTGACTTTAGTTCCTCTGTCAGACAGTTCAATTCGGCTGTTGGTTCTGGATTTTTACAATCGCATTCTGCACACTCTTTGGCAAATATTGCCTTGCTTGGTGTCAGAACCCATTACAAACATCGTTGCGAAATGTTTGTTGCAGAAAACCGTTATAAATTATTCGAATATCAGCTGTGTACAGTCCTGTTTCAGTGGTTATCCATGTCTGTCCAAACTATATAGATTTATTATCCAGCTGTTCACCTCAAATGATGGTACAGTTTTAGCAATCAGTCAAATTTTATGCTGCTGTGATATTCTTCTGCCTTCAGTAATAGAGTATTTCTGCTCCTCAATCTCATTTGTGGAGATCAACAAACATTTTTAATGCATCATGCATAGTGTCACAGTGGTTAGCACTGCTGCCTCACAGCGCCAGTGACCTGGCTTCAATTCCCGGCTTGGGTCGCTGTCTGTGTGGAGTTTGCACGTTCCCCCCGTGTCTGCGTGCGTTTCCTCCGGTTGCTCTGGCTTCGTCCCACAGTCTGAAAGGCGTGCTGGGTAGGTGCGTTGATCCGAACAGGCGCCGGAGTGCAGCGACTTGGGGATTTTCACTTTAACTTCATTGCAGTGTTAATGTAATACTTTCTTGTGACCAATAAATAAACTTGAACTTATATTTATCTTTGCATGTCTCCCACGAGACCTGATTGATCATTGCCTCCAAAATAGTTTATTTTGCTCGGTTTCTATCTCTCACAAGCGAAAATTGCTGTATCCACCATGTTTTGATTTCTGGAATAATTCATAAACATGTGGTACTTTTTCGACCAACCTTACAGTTTTAAACCTTTGATCTTCCACATGAGTTCTCACCAAGTCAGGAAGTGAATTGTTAAATTCTACCAAAATAACCATTTCTGCAAAAGCGTCGTTCCTCTGTGTTATTTTCAAGACCCTTATCTACCTGCCAAAATTAATCTTTTTTTTCATCCTTTCAACTTCAATGTACTTTTTACTAGGTTCTTTCCTCAGATTCCAATGCTGTTGCAGATAGGCTTCTGGCACTAGTTCATATGAAATTAAGCTTTGTTTTTTTTCACCTGATCATAATCGTAGATAGCTCCACAGATAAACGCAGAAACGCATTATCCACCAACTTTGTTTGAATAAATAATCACAGAATGTATGACAATTCCATTTATTTAGATACTTTCTCAAATTAAATCGAAAATGCTTCTATATCCTTCTCATCGAACCTTGAAAATGGTTGTACATATTTAAAAATATCTGCACTAAGCCTGAGACGTCAATGGATTTGCTCTTCCGCACCGTTCTCATCAGTAGTCCAAGGCTATTTTTACTTCTGCCATTTTAGAGTTATATTCACCTTTCACTGCCTATTTCCGTTGTTCAAATTTTCTTTCATTTCACTTTCGACACTCTTGTTGTCATTTCCCATTGCCTGCAACTATCCTATTGTCGTTCTTTCGGGGTTTTTTTCTATTCTCCCACTCTTTTCCTGTTGTAATTGCGTGCCTTTCACTTTTTTTTGCTACTTACTCTCTTCTTTAATTTACGCTATCTCATTTGATATTGAACACTCGCCGTTTCCAATAATTGTTTTCCTGGCAATTGGAATACAAAACTTTCAACTGCAATTATCTCCGTCTTCTTTGCTCCTTCAAGAAATTTCCACTGCAGCGTTTTTGCTAATTCCAAGAACTTTGCTTTAACCAGCTTTTGAAAACACGCTGAATCGTTCCTCCACAGCCAGGAAATGGTTAGCCACCAAAAGAACCATTGTTCCACAAGGAACTCCTTAAATAACCGAATGCAACACCTCAAAACAAAACGCAAATATCTTCAACACTCTACATTTGAGTAAAATAATCACAAGCCAGAAGACAAATTCAGAATGCCACCCTGCAAACAACCCCCAATTCTTCAGCACAGGCCAAAACATCTAAGGTGTTTGTGAATTTAGACCAAAACACATTTTTTAACATTTGTTTTTGGCATTTTTAATCGGCAACATCCAGTCTTCATATTTCAGAAACGGAAACTCATGTTTATTAGTCGCTATACAGTTTGCAGAAAGACTGGATCGATAACAAGATTGGACAAACAAAATAATTAGTTATCTCTCTCTTTAGTCCAAAGAACAGCCCAAACCGAAGCTGGAATTCTCTGTGAAAGCATATGTCCCCAAGAATATGACCTGACATCCATTATCCCCATCAAACTCCAATCTACAGTCCCAGGTGAACACCAAAAAAAGACCATTTTATTGTTTCAGATGATATCCAAGAGGATGTCATTTATATTTCTTCCGTCACAATAGACGTCACAGTCTGCAGACAAAGTGGCAGGAAAGGCATGACAGGGACAGCTCGAAACATCCTGCAGAGAAACATGATTAAAATGCATTTGGTTAAAGCATCATATCAGCACATGCAGGAAATTGTCAACCATTAGAATTGTGGTTTCGTAAACGGACTCCATTTTTAAACGAACCTAATGTAACGCCAAAAAGAAAAAAATATATATGTTCCTCACATGCAGTGTATTTAACTTCAATTAGCCAATGTCAGTAAAAGTAATTATATTTCTGAAGCTCGGACATGCCCCCTTTTTATTTGCTTGATGGACCAGAAACATCAGATTAAACGAGTAAGCTAGATATTACACGGTATTTATTTTTATTTGTTGGAATGAATGTGAGGATAGAAACAGAAACATAGAAACAGAAACAGAAACAGAACAGAAACAGAAACAGAAACATAGAAACAGAAACAGAAACCCTACAGTGCAGAAGGAGGCCATTCGGCCCATCGAGTCTGCACCGACCACAATCCCACCCAGGCCCTACCCCCACATATTTTACCCGCTAATCCCTCTAACCTACACATCCCAGGACTCTAAGGGACAATTTTTAACCTGGCCAATCAACCTAACCCGCACATCTTTGGACTGTGGGAGGAAACCGGAGCACCCGGAGGAAACCCACGCAGACACGAGGAGAATGTGCAAACTCCACACAGACAGTGACCCGAGCCGGGAATCGAACCCGGGACCCTGGAGCTGTGAAGCAGCAGTGCTAACCACTGTGCTACCGTGCCGCCCTAAATAGGATTTTTTTTTCTGGAGAAATGATTCCACAGGCAATGTTCGAGTCTTTTGCCATAAAGCAAAGATCATTCAAGCAAACGTTTAATATAACTAGAACAAATGAAGCAGCTTAACCATTGAAAGGTGAACAATACTCAGGCATGACTGTCGGCAATGTACTATCCAGTTTATGTCTGTTTTAGTTCCAAATAAGCCCCAATCATGCGGAGGTTAGGACATTTTTAAAAAATTAAATGCAGTTATCAAATCAAGGCATACTTATTACAACTTTGGACAACAAGTTCTTAGTTTTCCCCTACTACTGTCCTAGTTCTGCACATTGAGCACGTAACGACATGGCACTGTCATTCAACCTAATCACAAATTCCAGGGAAATCTCCATCTGTCAACAAACAAATTAGTAGATCCATCCTCGCTGGACAGTACATTGTTGTAATACGTAATTGTGCTGCTCTCCCAATGTATGAGCCGGCTGTCTAGATTGCATTAAACTGCTAATTTGCTCACGTACTTGAGCGGTTAAGAATATCCGGAAAAAGTGAAGTTAACAATGGAACTGTAAAATAATGGATTTTTGTTTCCTCAAAGATGACCAGAATAGCTAACTTGTGACATTTACTTGATTGCAATAAAGCGGATTGAAGCTCGAGTCATATGGTTCATTGATGGTTGTGATGATGCAATCCGTCTTTTTGCACATGATGCTCAATATAATATTTGAACTAGGGAACAACACCCCACACGCTGCCCCATCCTACAGCGGGTATATGTCATCCACTGATGACCTATCAACTCAGCCCGATAGAAGGGTCATTTCTGAAGAACTCTCATGTTTCCTTTCAATTCCTCCACACCAATGAAGTTCCAGAGAAGCGTGATTTATAAGATGCATTCGACGGCCACCTGAACGTCAATGGCTATTTGAATAGCGACAGTAATAGCGTGTGCACCAAACCTTTCATCTAGGCTCTTCCCACTGTTATCATATATTTCAAGATATAATGTCGCACAGTTGTGTTAGATGATAATGTATTTTGTAGGAGTCTTGCAGTTAGAAACAATTCTAACTTGACCAAAGAGAGATATTTCAGTAAGTAGGTTAATAGTCTTGAATCCCAAGCATCAACTGATTTGTTTATTTAAGAAATCTGTACAAAGGTACAGATTCCAAAAACTCGTGAGTCAACATAAAAAATACAGCAAAATTACTAAAGCCCCTGTTTCCATTAAAGACCATTAGTAACAACAAGGCTAACAGCACTTAAACGTCTCTCTTTAAAATGAATGTCGAATTGGCTTAACTGCATCAGTTGTTGAACAAAGGCGGATGTGCACTTACCTCTGTGTTGTCGGAAAGGAATCAAATTTCCTCTGCGTGCAAAGAATATTATAATTTCTTATGAAGTCAGTAATGGCCCAGTGATGCACCCTGTGATTCTCCCAGTGTGTATAACTCAGGCAGCAATGTTGCACCTCTATTTTTAGAATTGTATTACTTCTGTTCCTGGTTTATGCTGAGCTGAGAAATTTCAGCTACCAATGACAGTACTGTCCTGCGATTGACAAGAGTCTGAAAGAGCCAATCTCAAATCAAGGGCCTATTCGCATAGGAGCATGAAACTGTGACGTTGACTGAATTGAGTTTCGGTACTTTTTATGCCCTAACAGATGAATTGGGGCAACTAGACGAACTGAATCCCCTGACATGGCACATCTAAATTTTGAACTTCGTGCGGAGGAGGGAGGCCACTCACATTATAAGGAAAACAATAATGCTTTGTCTGAACGACATCTGAAGTGAGTGAACGTGTCTGTTCAACATGAACTTTCTTGAAAAAATAAGCTTTGACGAAAGTTCACAACCACCTCATGCAGTATATGTTGCCCTCGGCATAAACGATCGTCTGATGTGCTAAGACCCGGGGAGTGAAATGACTTTCAATATACTTTTTCATTAATTTTAAGACATTGAATTCGTTTCATGTTTTATGGTTGATCAGCATCAATAGCATATTTTTCCACTTAATTCCACCAAAATAACATGAATCAACATTAAATTGGTAGCGTTACGCGAAAAGAAATTCTGAACTTCATCTGGCAGAGAATGACTCCTACTGTCTTTCGAAATTATCATGGCAACCTCTCGTGAGGCAGGGTTACAATGCATTTTTAATCACTCGATAAACCGGCTCTCCCTTATCCATTTTATGGATGCACTCGGTCCAAGAAACAATAGGTTAGCATACTTTCCTGGAACAGCAACAAGACTAATATATGTTTTACATTATCGGCTGGGACACCATGTTCATGAGATCGATAGAGGGGACTGCTGTGTCGTGAGGTGTGAATACTGCAGTTCGGGGGAAAAAATGCAACAGTTATCAAGTCGTTGACTGTTCAATTGCTAATCTTTTTCTTTCAGTCTGGGATGTTGTCACGCGCCGAATTGTCGATTATCGTGTAAGCCAAATGCTCAATATGATTGTCTTTTGGTTCGTGTCCGAATCCAGATTTTTGTTCAATTCAAGTTTCTCCACTTTCCTTGCGGGGATTCAAACATGGGTCCACAGACCACGACCCTGGACCTCTGGGTTACAAGCGTAATGTCAATTATGCTAGCAACCCTTTCTCACAACCCTAAATTAGCGAATGAAATCTGTCATTCCTTTGACTGCAGATATACGAACGTTGTCACATATATCCTAGCCGTCAAGGAAGCAGCAGTTCACGTTGTTAATTCAAAGGGCCACGAGGTATAAAATACCTGCTGAAAATTAAAACGTGTTCAAATAGATGAGCATATATGTTATTCGGAGAGCTCCATTTTATTCTTCATTCAGGGGATGTGTACGTCGTTCTTTGGACCAGGATTTATTGCCCTTCCCGAATTGTACTTGAAATGAACGGTTTGCAGTGCAATTTCAGGAGCTGTTGAAATCAACAGCTTGATCTGGTTCACAAGTACGCCAAATGTATTTCCTGAAATGTCATTAGTGAACGTTTGTTAGACATTTAGATGTTGATTTTCATTGAATTCAAATTTCATTATCTGCTGTGGGAGGTGCTGCAGAAGAAATGTGAACATGGGTGAACAAACCAATATCATGAATAATTAACTTAAAATTTCAATAACAATAATGTTAATCCACCTCCTCCCCACAATCGCAGTGACACCTAGCGCATATTCATGGGCATATTAACAATTCAATTTATTCCAACAATCAAAACAAGTTGAAAAAATTGTATCCAGTATCAAATGATAAATAACAAATGTAGTCAGATATATAAATGCCGAGGTAGCCAGTTTGGATGTTTGTGAGTCAAAACAGTTCCAGTACACTGCGACATCTGCTTCAAATAGCTTTTCTGATATTATGCTTAGTTGTTTCATTTGACAGCATTGTTGAAATGCTGCATGCATGGGAGCAATTATATCATATTAATTGAACAACCATCGAAATGTCTGTTTCCATTTAACAAAAGTATTTAGAAATTATTTGCATATGCGGCAAGCACAACATCGCCACTGATTTATGTGATAAAGGGCATGAGAATAGTAGTGTTGTAAACATACAGCAGAGGAGAATAGACCGTGTACAATGCTTTGCATTGCTTTTTAGTCGCACAGAAAACACATTAAACATTCTCTATGAAGCTGCTATACTTTTATACAAGCTAGATGCAATGAGAGCAGAACATTTTGTATTTTCACTTTCAATTATCATCCCCATGGATGTTACACATCGAGCATTTAGGTGAATTGTGTTTGAAAAAAGAAATTGTCAGCGAAATAATTCATCCCACAGTAAAAAATATATATCCTTGTTTCAATGATGCAATGGATTGAAAGGAAGTCACAACCTTTAGCTAACTAGCAGCTAACAAGTCAATGAGTTAGCAGTTGTCCAAAGCTGAGCAAAAGAGGACCATGAGATTGAGAAAAAGTGGAAATGGAAGTGTGCGTAAAATTGGGCACAACATAACAGAATAACGCAAATCCTCCGGTAGTATTTTAAGAAGGAAAAAAAAACAATGAAAACAAATGCTGGTGTTTGGCATTCAGTAATCAGGGAAATATAATAGTAACCAGCAAATCAGAAGAGAAAAAAACACAACGGCTTTAATTTTTCATTAATATGGTTAGACAGCATTAAATTCCAATAATTGCTGGAAAACCATGTGCGCACTGAAAAAAGTGTGAGTAAAGAACATGAGGAATTCTGAATATAAATCCTGGTTAAATAACGGGACTGTAAATCGAAATGTTCCCTGTGAAAGATAATTTGCGACTCATGCCCCTAAAGGAGCTGACCATGCAAATAGTGGATGTGTTGGCTTGGAAAGTCATCAAATCTGCAGGATTTGGGACAGTCCCGGAAGCTTGGCGAGTGACAGAATAAAAAGAGTAAGAGAGAATTCAACAATAAAGTAATTGTTTAGCCTGACATCACTCGTTGGCAAAATGTTTGTGTCTATTATGAAGGAAGTTATGGTCAGAAAGACAGCACATGGTGAATGGGTTACAGAAAATTAAGATGAATCTTTGAAGGAAAGTCATTTTTCATAAAGCTGCTGGAGAATTTGGGGCTTAACTAGCAGAACATAAAACGGGTAATTATTGCATGAGGCGAATTTATTGTTTTTCAGAAGAAAAACATGGACAATTTCTACTTTTAATTTATTCAGTTATAGGATGTGGCATCACTGGCTCGGTCAGCATATATTATCCATTTGTTCATTGGAAGGAGCGCACAAAATAAAGCACATTAACGTTTTTCTTTTAAATTTAGTTGAATATTGTCATATACTGCGAATGGGCCAGCAGACAGGTTACAGAGAAATGCTTTAGGAGCAGGCAGGACACAGAAATCAATGAGCATTCTATTATTTAAAGTAGCATGCGTGAATAGTAGGTTGTCAGAAGGGCTGGTTCTTACATCCCAGCTATTCCCAACACTCATCAAAGATTTAGATGAGGGAACAAAAGTTTAAATATTTGTTGGCGACAGAAACATGACATGAACATAAGCATTGCAAATTATGTTGAGTGTCTTCAATATAAACCGGCCAATTTTGAAGGTAGAAATATTGATTGCCAATTCAGATTGATGCGAATGAATGCAAACTCATATATTTCGGATGCAACAAATATACAGCAGATTAGTAGATACATAGTGATCAATAAGGTTATGTAAACAGAACAATAATCTGGATTTCCCGATATAGCAGTCCATGAGATTATGCATGCACGTATGACAAGTATTCAGGGAAGTTAATTCAATTGTTCTCATCAATACAAGATACCTTAAGGAGGGAAGATGCATTTCTGCATATTCAGGGATCTTACTGATACCACAGCTAAATGCTTGGGCACAATTTACTTTTCGTATTCTAAGAAAGAATATCAGTGTCAGAGACACAGTTCAGCAAATGTTAACCAGATTGATTTTAATGTCGTATCCCTGCGTAATGAGGACTGAGTGGCCAGCATTAGAAACAATGCGAATATGTAAATTGCGATCTAATTGAAACAAACATAATTCTGAGATGGATGGTGGAAATGGATGCAAGCATTTTTTTTCCTCCAGTTGAGATGGGCGGCCAAGACTATGGATTCTAATACAAGGAATCGCAACCACAGACCAGAAATAATGAGAAACCTCTTCAACCTCTTCATTCAGAGGATGGTGAAACTGTCAAATTATTTAGCATAGGTTGCTGTGGAGACTCACACATTCATGATGCAAATACCTTCATGATGCAAATAGAAAGATGTCTAGTTCCTTAAGGTGTCACGTACTATTAAGAGCTGTGAGGCGCTAACAAATGACCGAATAGCACACTCCAGCACTAATGTTCAAATTTCATTTGTTTCCATTTTTTTTTCACAGATTTAAAAATGCTGATGTTCACTGCAGGTTTAAGCAGTTGCAACTTACGAGTGTCAAGCTGATGCAACATTGTGTGCAGAGCTCTGAAGAATTAAATTTAGAATTGGAAACTATAGCACTCTTATTCTGTTCAAATGCACTCCCAGGACTGCGGAGCACTTGCAGCGTATTCTGCTTTTAATTCAGATTTCAGCCACACTTTGCTTTTAGTTTCCCAAAACCTGTCTTAAATTTGTTGCTGGATGCGCTGATGGATATTTATATGTAAGTGTAAACGAGGATCTGACCGAGGCATTGTGAGTTAGCAGAAAACTGAACGATACTGTCAGATAATTATTTTTAACGGTGTTGCTTAAACGGACAAATTGTGCTGCTTGTCACATGGTATCTGCATCGCTAAATTAGGGAGACAAAAACCAGAGACAGATTGAACAATATTATTTCATGCTGAATTATGCATTATTTTCCTATTTCATTCATTCTTGATTTCTCCCTTTGTTGTCATCCTTGTAATGCATTGGAAACGCTTCCCCCAGTTCGAGATTATTGCATATGATGGCTGACATTCATGAATGTAAATATCTCAAATTTAGATTTGGTGCAAAGACATGGAACAGGCTGGGATAGAAAATTTGAGCTGACGGAGATTTGTCAGATTTCTGAATTCGCTCTCATCTGGAACAAAGAGGTGGGCATCATACATGCATTTAAAGTAAAATTACACCATTCTATAAAACAAAAACGAATGTGGAAACATCATGGTCACTGTATTGTCAGTAAATTCAGCGATGATGATCAACTCTTGCAAATTTTAACTGCAGGTACTCTGAAAGTGTTGACTCAAGCACACTTTCAGAGGATCTGCAGTTCAAACATCAGGCATCCTCTGTCATGAAATTTGCTCAGATTCAGAAGTTTGTAAGGTAGTCGAAATCCAGCAGTCATGGCACATCATTCAAGAATAAAAGGCTCTTCGGTGTCAGTACTGCGAGATTACGCATTTAAACGCACATGAATGGTCATGTTATTAACTCAAGCCAGAATATCCTCCATTGGAAATATCCCACAATCATATTTGCATTGCTGTCGTCGCTTACTTCCGGAATATGTGTTTTATTTATCAAAGGAGGATTAAGTTTCCCAATTTTCTTCAACAGCCATGCATCAACACATTTCGAGATTCCAAGAGCTCAGTAGCAAAATAAAACCAGCCCCTCTATCACATCGGCACAATTTTTGTGCCGTGACTTCTTGTTCTGAAATTGCAAATGTACTCCAGAGACCCTAAACAATCAAATCGCAAACCTATTTTTTAATTGTCCACCATGCGTGAAAAATATAAATCTTTTACATCTACATCGGTTCACCTCACTTTTGCAACGGAGCTAATGCCTAACCTCCCCAACTCAGTACTTTAGCAAACTGTTTTCTCGGTTTTGCACTGCAAGTGGATCTTATCAACATATTTTCTACGTTGCTCAAAACCTCATACATCATGATGACCAGAACGTGCCAGAAAATTGTTTTTCGTCTGAATCAGATTTTCATGAAAGTGCTGAATAAATTCCCTGTAAACATCTGCAACTAATGTCTACATGTATAATGCTAATGATGTGATGTCTTGATAACTGGTAATATACGAACATGTGGTAAAGGGACAGAAATAGTCCAACCGGCCTGTTATGTCTTTTAATTAGACATTGGCTGAGCTGATTGTCAAATATACATATGGCCTATCAGTTATACCTTCGAACAATCTGCTTAGTAATGACATATTCACTTCTGAATTAAAAGGGCACAACAGTGGATGCACTGTTATTAACTTATCAGAAGATATATCGCATATGAATTCAAATATCATGGCTTTTTAGATTCTGCAATAGTCTTTGATCTGCCACTTCATTAAATTATTTCTCAAACCTAAGACCAGTATGTCACTGATGCGTCCTTTGCCCGAAGCACATGCTAGTCAATGTTTTCGAATAATTTCACCAAACGTGATTCTCTTCTGACTCGGGTGCTTTATTTAATAATGGCAGATGTTCAGCTAGTTGTTCTTTTTTCTTCCTCCCACTGTAAAAGTAGTATTTTACGTGACATTTCTCAGTCCAAGTGGTATTGATTTCTGATATGTTTGAGGTGATGCACTTGGAAATAAGAAAAAAAGGCGAAAGAATTTAACGAATGACAGGACTCTCGGAATTTCAGAGGTAAAGACACACATTGGTCTAATCAATCATATAATCGGAAACAAATATGCGAATGGGACAGTTAAGAAGGCATATGGGGCACTGATGTTATCATTCGAGGCAGAGAGAACAAAGTCGAGGAATCGCGCAGGTAAAAACTATCCTGATCGGAATTATGTACAGGCCCCCTCGCAGTCGTCAGGTTCTGGGGCAGAAAATAAATCTGGAGAAAGAGAAAGCATATTAACATACAATTTTAGAATAATCATTGGTGATTCAATATGCAGGTGGACTAGGAAATTCAGGTAGGTAGTGTATCCCAAGATAAGGAATTTGTGGAATGTCTATGAGATGATTTCTTCGGAGCAGCTTGTGACAGAGACTAACAGCGATCAGGAAATTCTGGATTTGGTGATGTGTAATGAGGTAGACTCGTTTAGGGAACGTAAGGTGAAGGAGCCTTCGGAAACAGTGACCACAATATGACAGCTATACCCTGCATTTTGAGACAGAGAAGCTGCAATCGAACGTAACAGTTTTTTTTTTCAATTAAATAAAAATAACGAGCAAAGAAATGAAGGAGAAGCTGGCCAGAGTTGACTGGATAGGAGCCTCGCAGGGAAGCCAGTGGGACAGCAATGGCGGGAGTTTTGCGGGGTCATTCAGGAGGCACAGCAGAAATTCATCCTAAGGAGGAGGAAACATGCTAAGCAGAGGACGAGGCATCCATGGCTGATGAGGCAAGTCAATGATAGCATAAAAGCAAAATTTAAAAAAAAACAGATAGTTGCGCAGATTAGTTGAAAGCCAGAGGATTTGGAAACCTTTAAAAACGAGCAGAGGACAAATAAAAAAAGCAATAAGAAGTGAGAAGATGACATATTAGTGTAAGCTAGCTGGAATATAAAAGTAAATCGGAAGAGTACTTTTTCAATATATAAAAGGTAAGAGAGAGTCAAAAATACACATTGGACCACTGGAACATGAGGCTAGAAAAGTAATAATAGGAATGAAAGAAATGGCAGAGGAACTCAATAATTACTTTGAATCAGACTTTTCGGTGGAAGACACCAGTGGTTTGCCAGAGCTCCAAGAGAATCAGGGGGCACAGGTGAGTGTAGTAAACATCACGAAGAAGAAGTTTCTGGGGAGCCGAGCTGAAACGTCTGAACGGAGATAGATCACCTGGACTAAGCCCCAGGACTATAAAACAGATAGCTGAGGAAATTGTGGAGGCATTAATGGTGATCTTTCAGGAACCACTGGAGGCAGGGTGGGTCCGACAAGTAACTTATCTATGACTGCTGTTAAAGAAGGAAGGGAGGCAGCAGACCGGAAATTATAGGTCGGTTAGACTGACTTCGGTCAATGGCAAGATTTTAGACTCCATTATTAAAGATGATATCGTGGAGTATTTCGAAGTGCACAATAAAAAGAAGTACTGAATCAGCACGGCTTTGTGAAGGGGAGATCATGTCTGACAAATCTGTTCGAGGTCTTGACGAGGTAACAAGGAAGTTAGATAGATTCAGAGGAAGTGATGCATTTAGAATTCCAAAAGGCCTTTGACAAGGTTCCGCATAGCGGACTGTGTAATAAGTTAAGAGCCCATTGTGTTCCGTGTAAGATCCTGGTATGACTAGAGCATTGGCTGACTGGCAGAAGACAGAGAGTGCGAATGAAGTGGTCTTTTTCAGGATGGCAAGCAGTGACGAGTGGTGTGCCTCAAGTGTCGGTGCTGGGACCACAACCCTTCACAATGTATATTTACGATTTGGAAGAAGGAACTGAAGGCACTGTTGTTAAGTTTGGAAATGATACAAAGATGTGTAGAGGGCAGGTAGCTATGATGGGGTGGGTATTGCGGGGGGTGGGGTGGTGGGGGGGGGTGGCGGGTGGGTTGCAGCCGAAGGACTTGGACAGTTTAGGAGAGTGGGAGAAGAAGTGGCAGATGGGAAGCAATGTGGTGAAGTGTGAGTTAATGCACTTTGGAAGGAGGGATAGAGAGAAAGACTACTTTCTAAATGGGGAATTACTTAAATATCAGAAACATAAAGGGGCTTGGAAATCCTTGTCCAAGATTATCTTTTATTTAACGTGCAAGATTCGGTTGGCTGTTCGGAAGGCGAATGCAATGTTAGCATTCATGTCGAGAGGAGTAAGATACAGGAACGGGGATGCACTTCTGAGGCTCGACATGGATCTGGTCAGACCCTATTTGGAGCATTGTGAGCAGTTGTAGGCCCCATATCTGAGCAAGAAAGTGCTGGCCTTGGAAAGGGTACAGAGGAGATTCGGAAAACTGATACTTGCAATAAAGAGCTTTTCATATGAAGAACGGGTGAGGACTCGGGTTCTGCAATCATTGGAGTTTAGAAGGATGCGGGGGGATCTTATTGAAAAGAGAAGAATACTGCGAGGCACGGATAGAGTGGACGTGGAGAGGATGTTTCCACTCGCAAGAAAAAAACTAGAACCAGAGGACACAGCCTCAGTCTAAAGGGATGATCCTTTAAAACAGAGATGAGGAGGAATTTCGACAATTAGAGAGTGGCGGATCTGTAAAAATATTTGCCACACAAGCTTGTGGAGGTATGGTCATCTGGTGTCTTTCAGACATACATAGATTACTTCAAATGAATAAGGGTATTAGGGGTTATGGCGAAATCGCAGGAGACTGGGGATGAGAAAAATATCAGCCATGGCGGAGCAGACTTGAGGGGCCGAGTGGCCTAATTCTGCTCCGATGTCTGATGGTATTATGGGAAGGAAGTAATAATCGAGAGATATAGCGTACTAGTTAAGCCATAACTGCTGTACTGTGTCCATTTCTGGTAACCTCACTAAAAAAATGATCGTGTCGCAAGAGAGGGAATATGGGTCATGTTCACGAGCATATTGCCCGGGATGCGAGATTGAGGTCGAAGGAGAGATTAGACAGACTTGGTTTGTGTTGTTTATTGTAGATAATCTCAGGGTAGGACGTGATTGAGCTGTATAAGATTATGAGGGTAATGAAGAGGGTGAGTAGGGAACAGCTGTTCCCCCTGGGAAGTGGTCAATAGCGATGGAGCATAGTTTTAGGTTCGGGGACTGTGAGGGAGGGTCATCTGGACTCGAAACTTTGACTCTACTTTTTCCCCACAGAAGCTGCCAGACCTACTGAGATTTTCCATCATTTTTAGTTTGTTAATTGTTGTCCGTAATCCTTGCCAGATCCTGCACAAATTTAATGTAACACGCACGCCAATCTATTCAGTTATGTTTTTTATGCATTTGTTTAAACATTTATTTATTATTCATCACTGATGTGAACAAAAAAGGTAACTCTGTGTTGTGTGGGCGTTTGAACGTTTGGGGACGATACCAAGATTAGCCATGGAGTTAACAGTGATTTCGTTGGTTCGTTTTAAAACAATGTGCAGACGTGAAGTTCAATGGGCAGGGAAGTGACACATGGAATATAACTCTGAAATCTGTGTGGGGATACACTTTGAAAAGAGGCAATATGAAACAGCTTTTCTTGTCAGCTCATCCAATGCCGGCCCTCAATGTGATAACCTTTCAGTATGGACACACAGGTGAAGGGAAAGGATACAGCAGGTCAAATAGTTGATCAACCCCTGCACTGGTTCCATATTCCCACTTCAGACCTTTCGCCATTCCATGGCGTGAACATTAATTCAGGAGGACAGAAACCAAAACAGAGTTTGCTAAGAACACGCAGGAGAATATATATTTTAAAATAACAGCAATATACTCTTCGAGGCATTCGTTGTCCAGAACGTAGATGAATGAGCATAGATGCAGTGTCATTTTGGCCAAAGCTCAGATGCTACACTCGACAGCCGCTAACCAGAGCATGCCGCAAACTGGATTTTTCACACAAACGTTCCGAAAAAAAAAATGGAGATAAATAGATCTGGAACTCTTTAGCGGGAAGTGCCGACCGTTCAGCCATTCTCCATCAGTGAAAATAATAAGAAGTTCCTTCCATGTTGGACCATTTCTAAATTAAGCATTTCATGAAAAAAAACTGAAGGGCAGAGAAAGTACTGTGGAAAATGGTGACGAGGGAGAGAAAAAAAGTAATTTCTGTGAATATCAACTTTGATAATAATACATTCAAAATAGAAATGTGTATCTCATATAATCATTCATTTTTTCGCAATACTAATGAATAGCATAACCTCCAATGGATGTATTTAATGTCAGAAATTATATGGACAACTGGTGCAACACGTCAAGCGAGCAGTCATGTGCAACACTCCGCTCACATTTCAAAAAAAATACACAATCTCACCAGGTCCGACAGCAACGGTGGAGAGAGAATAAACCCAACGTTTCGAATCTGTCTGGCATGCGGAGATTTTCCAGTATTTTTAGTTTTTGTTTCAGATTCCATCATCTGAAGTATTTTGTTTTGACTATATTTCGCAATATTGTGCGAATTTATGTCGTTCTTCGAGTCATCACAGCAATGAAGGTGACCGCAGCGCTGAATTCGCAACAGCTGATGTCACTCACAGGCCGAACAATGACGAAAGCTGACAGCAAAATGCACCAGTCACATAGGCCATTTTTTTCCTAAAGTTGGAAATGCAGCTAACTCCATTAATCTTTTTCCAGCATTTAAATTAACGACAAATAGCATTTTATCTGTTGACATTTTACTCTTTACGTTGAAGAACAAAAAGCAAAGAACACGAAAGGGAGATAGATCGATGGATAGATAGATAGATAGACCAAAAGGGAGACAGATAGATAGATAGATAGACAGACAGACAGTCAGACAGACATACACACACACACACACACACACACACACAAGCAGACAGACAGACAGACGGGTAGCTAGGTATGTAGGGAGGTAGATAATATGTCAATCAGAAATGAATGAAAGAAGAATTGTAGTAGCAGTATGTCTCCTGAAATCGGATCACAGAACTAAAAACTCGATAGCAATGAAATTTTGAATGTTATGGTTATAGAGGCACGCAACAGAAAATACAGAACTAATGCGGTGGAACAATGCAGACAGGAACAGTAAATTGTGGAAAATCTCAGCAGGTCTGAAAAAAACATGTGAAGAGAGAATGGAGTTTTCCGTATAACGTACTAAAATATCAACGTGTTTAATCATGCGAAAAAAACCTCATCGAACATTCAACGATCCTTCAAACAGTCCCACACATGGGGAAAAGTGTATATATTTCCGAATTAGGGTATTACCACGTGAAATCAAAGATCATCATTGAACGCTTTGCAATTTAATGGGAATACCCAACACCAAAAAATTCCACTGTGCTTGCAGTCTGAGAATAGGTACTCTCTCTCTCTCTCTCTGTTTGTGGCAGAATAAAAAACAATCATAATATTGAAATCGTTAGATTTTGCACTGCAAAGAGATGCAGAAGGACATTGCTGACTTATTTCGAAAGACGTAAGTGGCTAAATTTCAGGCAAAGTAAGTAATGAGGGAAACCAATAGATTTTAGAAAATTCTCAAGCCTTTTTGCACATGATAGATTCTAAGATAATGAAAGTTTCTGGATGTGCCGAAATTTTGTGGTCGTCTGAGGGAAGCCCTCATTTTATTTTTCTTTGCCCTGAGACTGGAGATTACCTGGCACCCACTCAATGTTAGTGGGTACAAGGTGTCAGTGATATCTTGAATGCCAAATGATTGTACACGATTGATTCAATCATGCAATTACTTCTTAATGTTAAATGCACTATCTCCGGGCCAGTACTGGAAGACGATGCGTTTAATCGCAATGCATAATTGAGTCAATCGTGTGCATCCTCTCGTGGAAGTAACCAATCCTGATGCTTATAATATTCTATCCACTCGATTCTGCAATGTTCAATTTTATTTGTTTCAATGAATACAGCTTTCAATGTACCACTAACACCGTGCTTCCATACTGATCAGGTGTTGTTTTGTCTGGGAAAGCATTGACATCTTGCGGAATCTCCAGTGACATTTTTTACTTCTGATCTTGCGATAGACTCATAGAGTTATACAGGTTCACAGCGTGGAAACAGGCCCTTCGCCCCAACATGTCCATGTCACCCTTTCATTTTAAAACTCCGAAGCGAGTCCCAATTGCCGCATTTGACCCATATCCCTTTGTACCCATCTTACCCATGTAACTGTCTAAATGATTTTTAAAAGACGAAACTGTACCCACCTCTACTACCACCTCTGGCAGCTTGTTCGAGACACTCACCACACTGAGTATGAAAAAAATGCCCCTCTGGGCACTTTTGTTGAGAAAGGAAGGAACGGCCCTGACCTTAGTATTTGAATACTAAGATGTCTGGCAACACCAGGCTAAAGTCCAACAGTTCTGTTTGGAATCACGAGCTTTCCGAGCACTGCGCCTTCATCGGGTGAGTTTTTGACCCACTCACCTGATGAAGGGGCAACGCTGTGGTGCTGTGGGACTTATTACTGTGCTCACCCCAGCCCAACGCCGGCATCTCCACATCTTGTATCTGAATGACGCAAATTCATGTAATTTCAGATGTGTGTCCATAAAAAAATTACAAAATGTGTCCAAAACACAGGGTTGGAGCAGCTTAAGAACCGTTTTAACCATCAACAATGTTCCGCTCTACAGCCATTCAAATAAACACATTAATTGATTCTACCTTTTTTCATAAACCAGTCTTTTCCAAAATGCACACAGAATCTCGATTAAACACGGGTATTCTTCGTTCTTAAAATGTGCAATTCAATAATCAACCATCTCAGCGGGAGAGATGCATCAATCTATCAATTAAACATGCTATTTCCGCACGTTGTGATTATGTATTTTTAAGTCAGGTGGCATTTGTTTTCAGGGCATTTCTGAAGAACAGCTATTTTTCAACAGGGGGGCTGAACGAAAAACACTGACGTTCTTTAATTTAAAAAAAACATACAAATCAATTTGGTTACATCCTACAATGTTTGGTGAGGTGCAAGACACTATATAATATTGTTTGAGATTACTCACCAATCATTAACTTGTGAAAGTGATGATATTTCGCAAGCTGTACACTTTATCAAGGCATCTGACAAAAATAAAGTCCCTTCAGTTCCTTTGTCTATGTCCATTTTAAGAATGTGGTGTGCCATTATTGCCGATATGCACGACTCAGCTCGGAGACAGACATTCAGTCGATTTCTATATTTTCCAATTGTCTCCGACATGAGAGTGCAAAATCGGCTCTCCCAAATTTCATCTGATGAATTCTGGACTTCAATAGCATGTGTGCAAAATTTTCAGAAGCATGTGCTGATAAACTTTCCTCTATGACTCACATCACAGCAACGTGTTTTGGGCATTTAACGTGGTTTGTGAATATATAGAAATATCCTCTCAATCATTCCAATCTCATGGTACTTTCATGGAATTTACACCGTGACCAATAGGTCATTTGGCCTGTTAGGACTGCACCGAAACTCTGAGAGAGTGATTTAACCAGACCCTCTGCTCACTTCCCTGCAACCCAACTAATCCTTGCTAATCGATCTAATATTGGGACAATAAGGGACAATTTTTCATTGTCATTCCACAAAACCTGCACATCTTTGACTTTAGAAGGAAACCACAGCACCCGGAAGAAATCCGTGCAAATATGTGGAGGATGTTCAAGCTCCACAGTCACCCGTGAAACTGAAACCGTGCCACTGGAGCTTTGAACGGCAGTGTGATCACTCACATTGAATTCGGCAGTGGTAAATCTTCATTAACCTGCCTCCAATGATATATTGTCAGTTTTCCGGTTTACCCAGAATATAGTTAACAATGACACATGTTGATCTATGAGGGTTTCAGGAAGAATAGAGTGTTTTGCTGCCTGAATGTGGATTCTCTCGATTCAAGTCCGCACACTTAACAACGTGATAATCATATTAAACGGTGAATAATTTCGACAAAAGATACTGATGACTGTGGCCATAGGAATAAATGTCACCTACTGATATGGGTTCATTATGCTGGACTGAGACAAATGTAACAGCTCCTGCCCGCCAACAGTTGAATAGATGAATCTCTATGAGGGCAAAAGTGCATCAACTTCACCACAACACTACATTCCGGGTCACCGGTAACAGCACAAGAGATTTTATGAATTGGTTGGTCTCATTTGACATGAATGAATGGTTCATGAGGTAAAAACAAAGCAATAGATTTGCCACTTCTATTCATTATGTCTCCCTGGTGTCTAATTTAAGTCTGTTGCCTACCTCTGATCATCAGTCATTTGTCCATTATAACCATCACATTTAAAGACAATCATTCGAATAGCTATCTGATAATCTCTTTGAAGTTTCTGCTTAAATCCCACATCCCCACCTGAGAACTCAGTAAATCTTGAAATGTCACGGCCCAGCTACACATTTACAATACTGTTTAAGCTAAAACATGCCACAGTATTGTGTGGGTTGTCATGCCATTTAGTAGTTGGTTTCTTTTCAGCAATGCTCTTTCTCTTAAATTTCTGCTTTTCACGAGGCCAATGTTCAGCAGGTTTTTATGCAAATAATTTGTGTCTTCAGGAATGGAGTGTAAACTGAAGATAATTCATTTGTCATCACTCTTCACTCTCTTCAGCAATCAGGTTACACTCACGTTCACAACCCTCTCTGTTATCTTACTTCAAGCTTACTCGCATACTGCACGATCTTTCATGATGATTACGTTGGCCATGCTTCAGTATTATCTGGACTTCTCTAAATTATGAGGTTTGATATTTCCCTAAATAAATAAAGGACTGCGCTTTCGATTCAATACTTTATTTGAACATGAGTTAACATTTTCAATGAGTTATGAGAAATATATCATGCAGACCAGTCCGTTCTGAGAATTTCAGCTTTTGAAGTCATTTCCATTCGAAGACGTGGAAAAATGATTTAGGCATAGCATTTTCTTGATGTATTACTGCCAATTTGGCTATGTTGCTCCGTGTGTAACTTTCACCGGATATCTGAGGATGTTACAAATACTAAACATGGATATCTCGCTGATCTGCGTTTTGCTACGCCAGATATTTTTGTGCAAAGACCTACTATCAATTCAGCGACAACTTTGTATTGCAACATATTTCTGAATGCTTTGTCAATATAATTGGATATTTCCATGGAATTGCAAATAATAACATTTAATTCTTCAATTTCATGTAACTTTTCAGTACTTCAGTACAAGGAAACAGGCCGACAGCAGGCCAAGTTTTGTTTACAAGTTTGCTCACCACAGTACTTCAACTATATATGGGTACAAACATCCGTCTATCCTAACTCAGCAATCCACTATCTGACTGCTATCTTTATTTTTGCTTGAGAGTGGATACATTTTAGACTATGTTTCGTATTTGAATAACAACATCGTTTATGAGTCACTGGAAAATCCTTGTGATGACTTTGCAATTAATTTTCGGCTGGTAAACCAATTCTGCCTTCAAAAGTATTTGTTTTTCTTTCGTGTAATATATCCATGTGGCAAGGTTGCTCTCAAATTTAAAAACAGAACTGCCTATTAATGACCAAAAAAAATGTGTTGCAGATACATATTGGTTAGCAACATAACGGCAGTATATGCACTGCACTTCATGTAAGGTTTTTCTCTGGATGTCGGTCTATGAGCTAAAGGTCCACTGGAACAAATGCGATTTTATATATATATATATATATATATATATATATATATATATATATACACACACATATATATATATATATATATATAATGTGTGTGTGTATCTGTCTGTGTGTGTTTGTATGTGTGTGTGCGTGTATGTTTGTCTCTGTGTGTGTGTTTTACCATGACATCGTCACCTACCTAGTGATACACTAGCAATTAGCAATATTTCTTGACATAAGGATTCGTAAGTCTTCCAGTTTCTCATTTGCATTTTCGATAATTGGCAATTGTTCGATAATTCTCCATTCTTTGAGAAAGCAAAGAAGAAAAATGTGCGTTTGAATAATTCTCCAAAGTGAAAGTCTTCCAATGTAAAATGAAGAATCCGAAAAATATACGTTTCATTATTTGATATCTGTTGGTGCATTTGAGCAGTTTCTCTTCACAGTCTATATATATATATATATATATATATATATATATATATAGTGCTGAGCTTTCATCAGAACAGCTATATATATATATATATATATATATATATATAATATGTATATTCATGTGTGTGCGTGCGCGTATGTTACACTACTGTTTGTCAACTATCATCAGGCAATTCTGACTTTTCTCAAAATAAAAGAGTTCTGTTTGCTCATTCTTGCTCACATGCTGATAGGCTATTGTATCGTTTGTAGTCATGGGATTGGTTGTGTCATTCTTTGCAGAAATGACTAAATACTGCAACCACTGGCAGCTGAGATTACTGAGCTGAGCAATCATCAGAAGAGCACTGCCAATACTTGGACATCAAAGGCGTAACATTATCTCATCAGTAATTCACAATACACTATTGTGTAGTGGAAATCAGTCGTGCGTTACTGGAATATAAGCAGCATCTTATTGCATGTTCGAGAGGATTTGAAGCGAATCAGTGGCACTGAGGTAGGTGGGCAAGCAGCTGAGTTCAATATGTCCTTTGAAGTAGAAGGCAATCGTTCATTTTCAATAAAGCTTCACTTCTGTACTTTAAAGCTTCTCAATACGAATTGAAATTATGTCAAACGTTATCTTTTCTTTCATTCTGAAATGTTACATATCTAATATTTATATTTGAAATATTGTGCAGATTGTCAACACTGAAGTCTTCATGTATAGTTCAGCAAAGGATGCAACCTATATGAACTTTGAGGTCTGTGCAATATTGCTCAGACTTCTGTTATATCAGGTAACTCAAAGTCATCAGACGCTGAGCTGGACCTTCCCCACAATATCATTGTTGAAGAGGAAGGGAATCAACGTCTCTCTGAATGCAATTGAATTCTGGTGGCTTTGCAGTGACGCTCATGTAATTCGTTTTGGTTGGAAAAATATAACGGTGGGGATGGGGGGGGGGTGGTAATCAAAAGATCATGAGTTAATATCAACTTGTGGCACTAAAAAATGGGTTCCTTCGAAACGATGCTCTGTTTTTCATAAGGTAATGTACTCCATCCTGTGGAATTCAATTAAATTACAAATCAAGCGAGACATAAAAATCTGATGCTTGTGAGATTGCTTCAGAGACGAAATCCACGCTTTGACATTCCGATTGTGAAATTCCAATATTTGTTTCTCAGGACGTGCTAAGTAAACTCGGAAGCGAATCCAAGAAGCAATAGGCGACGTACAGGGACAGAATTGGCATCTGGAAATATGGCTCTCTGCACATGTTTCTGCACCGAGTGCTCACTATCATGTGCGGAGAGTAATACTTCACCTTCCAGGAAGTGAGAGTTCTCCTCTCGAAGGAACAAAAGCAATGGGGTTTTAAAGAACGAAGTAGAGTGCCGGAGGTAAACTCTGTCAGGAGCAGACTTTCCTGCACAAACAACGAAAAAAACCGGGACACGCAGGGTCTCTGGAAAGACACTGATCGCCCCATGTCATGCAGAGCAACGAAAGAATCGTTTTTCTGTCCGTTAAAAATATCAATCTAAAGGGAAACAAATGGAGAATATAGCTTCAAGGAAGTGGATAGGTGATTATCTTTTGATTATCAAGTATTATTGTTCATTCATGTTTCAAAAGAGAAATGCATCAGTATTCAGATATCTTATTGAAAGTTCTTGCATTGTGGATGTGAATAAACATACTGGGCGTAGTCTGGTGAGGTTCTAAACAAATAACATTCAGAAAAATACAATCAAATGAAAATATTTATGGCAGGGTAAAATATGTATTCAGACTGCAAATTTTGGAAATTGCTTATGTCTATTTCATCTACTGTAAGCATGACAGTCGTGGCCTGAAGGGCTCTGTCTCTGATTTAATAAACAGGAGGCAGAGCTGCAGCCACAGGGACGCATTTACAAATTAATAGCGAGCTGGGCGTTTCATTCATGAAGGTTGGCACGCTATTTACAATAAGCTCTTCTGATTTGGCCTTTGGTCAAGTAAGGAGGTTGCTTCTGATGTTGGCTGGTGAGACAAATGGAAATATTGAAGTGGTATACATTTCAGTTTGCATTCTCCCAGTTGGAAAGTGGCTCGTGCCTGTTTTAATCATTATTGCGAGGCAGCATGCTGGAAGACAGCACTCGTCTTGTCATCGTTGTGAAGGTGGCCAATCAAGTGGAAGGAGACATGTTGAAAGCAATGGCAGCAGCTCCGTTCCAGTTGGGGAGTTAGACGCAACATGCTAGATTTGGCTGAATCTGGGGGAAAAGGGTGACATTATCCCCACCAGTCGGGGGGAAGTTGAGGCCGCTTTAGATTATTTATGCGTTTTAAGTGCGTATAGTGATTATATCTCAGCGAAACGTTCATTTCTCCCAAGGCGCATGTACCCCCTGAAACAATCACCTCTTGGGATCTACCCATCGGGGCTGCAGACCTGTTCTTCCGGGAAGAAAATTGATTACCTTATCCCCGGCCTTGAGGTTCTGGGTTCGTAGAATCATGGGAAACCGACAGTGCAGAAGGAGGCCATTCGGCCCATCGAATCTGCACCGACCACAATCCCACCCAGGCCATACCCCTACATATTTACCCGCTAATCCCTCAAACTGACGCATGTCAGGACTCTAAGGGGCAATTTTTAGCATGACCAATCAACCTAACCCGCACATCTTTGGACTGTGGGAGGAAACCGGAGCACCAGGAGGAAACCCAGGTAGACACGAGGTGAATGTGCAAACTCCACACACACAGTGACGCAAGCCGGGAATCGATCCGAGGTACATGGAGCTGTGAAGCAGCAGTACTAACCACTGTGCTACCGTTGTTCGGATACGTTCCTTCTCTCTTTCCCAGCCCCTGATTCTCTGCGTCTCTATCACGTCCCCTATTAATCTGTCCAGCCAGGAGCTGGCCAAAATTGAACACTGCTTCACTTGCATTACAAACCTCTTTGCTCTCGGTCGCTCCATTCTCGGGAAGCGTCATGGCCCTCCTGGTCATTCATTTAAAGGGTGTTAGTTTGTTCCCTCTTGCCGGAGTTGCTTGCATGTTCATTTTTATGGCGGGCACAATTTTCACCCAACCTTTTCCTGTCTCCATTAAGGCGTTTGTCAGACTGTTTTTAAGAGTTATGTTCGTGCTTTCTATCGTCCCTGTGGTATGGGACCTGGAATTGCTGCGTGATTCCCAGCAGGCCCAAACCTATTTCTTTACTCTCCCTGTAGAATGGTTACCGTGGCCTGAGTCTAATTTAAATGGGATGCTCCATCACGGTATTACTTCCTCAGCTAATATTCTAGCCACTGTTCCAGCTGAACAGTTCCTGCAGGGGAATACCTCTAACCAACCGATGAACCTGTCTATTATCACTAGGCAGTACCTCTCGTTCTGGGATTGTGAAAGCAGTCCGGTGATGTCCACCTGCAATTGTTCCCACGGACCCTGCAGTCTGGGCTAATACCTCAGCATTATCTTGTGGGCCATCCTAGGCTCAGACTAGGCTTAGACTACACATGCACTGTTTGGCTATCTCTATCCCCATCCTCTTCCACCACCAAGTTCTGCTCAAATTCTTAAGCACTTTATCTACCCCGATATATGCTAGCCCATGGCAAACTTTCTGTGAGGTTTACCTTATACATTGAGGTGCGACTATACGTCCGTCCGTTCTCCAGATGTTAGCTGTATATTTTTACAGTGATGTGGAGATGCCGGCGTTGGACTGGAGTAAACGCACTAAGAAGTCCAGCAACACCAGATTAAAGTCCAACAAGTTTATTTGGTAGCAAATGCCACTAGCTTTCGGAGCATGCTGCTCCTTCGTCAGGTGGAGAGGGAGATGAGGGACATCTCCAAATCCACCTGATGAAGGAGCAGAACTCTGCGAAAGCTAGTGGGATTTGCTACCAAATAGACCTGTTTGACTTTAACTTGGTGTTGTAAGACTTCTTACTCTTTTTACAGTGTCAGAGATCCTTGGATATCAGCAACCTTAGGAACGTTTAGTCGACTCCTAATACAAACAGCGCTAAACACTATGCATCAAATGTAAAGTTTTTAATTACATGTGCACATGGAGAACTCCCCTCCCTCCAACGAAATGGCTGGAGAATTTCAGAAGTTACAGAGAAACAACTCACCAGTTACAGTCAATTGCCGCAAATGAGGAACAAACATTTTGTTCACATCCTTCATTGAAATACATATTTTCCAATGAAATCCTGACTTTTCACCCTTTCTTATTGGATTAAAAATTGACTTCTGCTAATCCTTAATTTGCATAGCATTTCCCCATATCTCGCCTTTGGTATTTGTAATGGGAAAATGTGGATTTGCTCACCCTCCTGTGCAGGTCAAAAAGCAGCATGGTTTGTAGCCTATGCATGTGAAGGTCTATCCTGAAAGCAGACAAGCTCCATTAAATGTCTGCAAGTGATAACATTCTCACAAGCTGTTACAGGGAAGGCATTTTTTTTAACTGAGCAGTTTTAATTGCTACACTTCCCTCATTTTTGTCCTCTAAGGACACAATTATGGGTCCTCCATGACCAGTATTTCTATGTGCGTCAGCTTTCTAAATTCTTCTTCGGTCCGTTCATTTAATGGGAGGACTGGAAGAAGATCGGGGCTCGATTGTAGACAAAAGAACGAGGGCGTCAGTTCGAACGGATATTGTATGAGGCAAGCTGAATAAACACGTACAAGACGAGGAGCAAGGCCAGGCCTCTGATAAGGTACTTGAGTAGGATCTTAAAAATCTCGAAACCACCCACCAAGGTTAGGGAGCCAGCCCCACCAGTCAAAGGGTTCTTCCTGAGCAACTGAGTGCAAAAGATGCAGCTGCTCCTGAACGGTATGTACAACTGTTTCGAATCCATTTAACGTGAAAACAGCATGTTTGATTGATTGTCTCACACGCTGCCCTCTGCACTGCTAACAGGAGATCGAGGGCCATGGTGTTCTGCAGCACCACCTTAGAAAAGGACTGAATTTCCGATTGCAAGCCCTGAATGGCATCCACGGTGTTGTTTTCAATTATTTCCATGGTCGCGGAAATTAGAATAACAGCGTTTTCTAATTCTTAGATCCCAAAACCTGGGAGGAGGGCCGAGACAAACTGGTAAAAGCCGCTGTTACTGGTGACTAGCGGGTTTGGAACTGACCGTTCCTGGCACCTCACCAATCCTAGATGGTTCTGGAGGGAGTGAATAAATAGGCGCTTGACACCAAAGTCCTCGGGGATCATGTGACCTATGGTGTAGGTGTCGGCCGAGTCGACAGGGAGAGTCTTTTAGCCTCCGTCCACACAAAGAAAGAACGAGCTATTGTAAGCAACGCTCGGGTTGCAGAATGTGGAGTTTTGGCAAAAGGTAAGCCAATTCTGGTTACGAGGAGATATATCTTGGGCTTACCAAGGGATATGACAAGTTTGGCTGAGAAGCGAAGCTCTTAGAGCTACCCGGCCTGCACACCGGGAATGATCCCCATGGTTACAAGGCCCTGGTCCCTTGGGATAGACGCCGTCAGAAAGCCAGACGATAAGGAGACCATTGATTATGAGGTTGAATGACCGCTGACAGTCACGCTCATCCTTTTGTGGAACAGAGTTTGGCCTCGGAAGTGGGGGCCTGAGCGATGCATAAGGGGTTGTTGATCGTGCATTCCCAAACAGGATGTCATGGGACCAGACAGCTTCTGGAAGCGAAACCGGGCTCCCCTCTAGGCATAATTATCAAGATAAATACAGCAGCTCAATGGAAGATCTCCCACCAGAATGTACCCACGGATTAGCTTCTCCTAACACACAGCCATGCAGGTGCCTTAATGGCCAAAGTGGTGGGCTGTTGACTGCAGGAATGTGGCCATTGGATGAGGATCACCATGGCGTCCGCAGACCACTCAAGATTTGAAGACAGAGCAAAAATGCATTACAGATGTAGTGGTGTGGCAGGGATGTGAGTACATGTCCAACAGTGGCTCTGGTTGCCCCGTGAAGAGACAGCATTCTTTGAATCGCGGAATAGCTATTCCACATCATTGCAAAAGCCAGTACAATCAATGACAATTTTTTAAAAAATCACCTTTCAAACGCTATTGAGTTATTGTTTAGGTTTCTTCTTATAATGGTGCCCACTTGATGTGGGTTGCGTTTATCCATAAAGGTTTTCCTCCCAACTTCATGACTGTATGAGTTGTCAGCTGGACGCAGTAAGGTCCCTCCGACCGAGGTTCCTGGCAATGCTTTATTTAGAAGGTCTCAACGGAGCCAAAGTCTCCTCGTTGGTCGGTATGGCAGCCCTCAGTGGCGACTTGCTTCTGAGCTTCGGTGACCTTGGAATGCAAACTTTTAGGAGAGTTGAGTGGAGCTATGCAATACTCCAGCATTATTTCGTCCATGGACTGGATATTCATCTGATTAATGGTGAGGGGTGGGGAGGTTGGTAAACACAATGGGACATCCCATTACAATCGCATAAGGTGCTAAAAAGATGGTTCGATTAGAATGGGAGGTCATGACCATGACGGCCAGGGATAGGACGGCAGGTCTTTCCAAGCCTTTGTCCTCGCACAATTTGGCCAGTTTATTCTTTAGAATCCCGTTTTGCCTCTCAACTGCATCCGGACGCTGGGCGTGGTAGGGGCAGGAAAGGTCGTGTCTGCATTGTAATGCTTTCGATAATTCCCATATCTCTTTCCCCGTAAAGTGAGCGCCATTGTCACCAGATGCTATCTCAGGAAGCAAGAATCGAGGAACATTTCACATAACAGCAACTTAGCTACAGTAACAGCGGCATGTGTTCTAGTTGGCTATGCTTCTACACATCGCGAAGATAACATGCAATAACTAGCACACAGCCATACCCCATACATTTGGGCATTTGTATCAAGTCCATTTGTAGTTGCTCAAAAGGGCCCCACGTTTCTGGCCTGCCGCCTCAGCCACTGGCCGTGTCTTTCCAGGGATATGGCGAAGGCCGAGTCGGAATCGAGCAGCAACTTTTCCTGTCATGGTGCAAAATCATAGTGTGAACCATGACTGCTGCACTATCCTGATCATCACCATTTGCCTGCATGGTTAAACTGATGTACCATGCAGGCAAACCAGGGCAGGTGTGCTATAGTAGGATCCCACCTTATGGGATTGTGTGGGTATGGCCTGGGAGAACCCATTTTACTTTTGGACATAAAAAGCTTCAAGGGCTTTTCGTAATCTCGTTGCAATAAAGCAGGTGCAGAGGCTACAGCGGTATTTGAATCAGAGTTCCAGAGGACATTGTCAGAGACGAAGGGAAGGGCGAGGTCTGGGGTGGGGGGTGGGGGGGGGGGGGGGTGGGGGGGGGGGGGGGGGGTGGGGGGGTGGGGGGGGAACAGCTGCTTCCAGCATAGTTCGTAATTAATGCATATACCAATATCTGTATTTGATCAAATCTCTGTTGCCGTCGGAAGCCACTTCAAACTTTTGACACAACCTAATAAGCATTATCGCAACTGAAGTTTGTTCCAATTAGCAACAGCTCTTTTTGCGGATCCTTGAAGATCTTAAGAAGGTTGGTAATTAGCGTTAATCCTTGGTAGGCTGAGGCAGGAGCTGATTTAAACACATAAGAAAGTTATAATTCAATCCACTTGCTTTTTGACACAATTTGGCATTATCTACCATTTCAATAGCAATAACACTGTAGCAAAGTACCCGATTAAATTCCAAGATTCAATGAAATTAATTTATGGCGACAGTGTAAATTGGGTGATCACAGTTCACCACCAGTTACACATCACTCTTGACTTTCTGAGAGGGATGTAAAATGAGCAGTCAATCCAAAATCGCTCATTTTAGGCAACTGGCAAAAGTGACATTATTCACATCTTTCAGTATTGACCATCAACAGAAAAAAAAACAACTATCTGAAATCTTTGTACTTACCATTTTATCACATTTTAAGGAGTTCCTCCTGTTACTTCATTGTATTAATTATTTATGTATATCAGATATTTAGGTCCTGTAAAGCATTTTCTCTTAATTTTGGTGTCTTCCAATTGATTGATTTTACACTTCGAAAACTAATTGATTACAAAAATAAGTAAATAAATACATTTCTTTTTGAATTTATGTATGCTGTTTAAGATTAGAATACGGTTATCATTCTCATTGGGACCTGAATAGCTAATTTATTGAACAGCTCCCTCCCACCAAAATGAATAAATTACTGGGTTAAATTGTTTGCCTCGCCCCTTTATTATCGCCTATTGTGGCTGTGTTTTCAACCAGCCACGTATTGTCGGTTTTGGTCATTGAGTGAAAAGAAATAGCTTATATTCTACGTTTTATGGCTTCAAGTTGCCTCAAACTACTTTATAGCTAATGAAGTGCTTCTCCTGTTATGATGTAGAAACTCTTTTTTTATATTTTATATACGTAAAAGCATAAATTTATGGTTCCTCGTGAAAGATTCATACCATACGTGACCACCTGATTTAATCACAGCAATGCCAAATTGTAACAGTAATTGAGTTTAACATTCAATAGTGTTAAGAAGTGATAGTTTACAATTATCATCGGGAAAGGTTTCCACCTCTAAATATTAACAATAATGCGGGGATTGAATTTAAATCTCCCTGTCACCAATTCCATTGCCGAATATGTATGTCTTCACAAATATTAATTCAAATATTAAATTAAGTGAAAAGAGAACAGTGACCATAATGCTGTCGCAGCAGGTTTGGCACCAGTGTTAAGCGTTGTACAGAAGGCAATTGATCAGATTTCAAATACAACCCCAAAAATGCTACGCAAGTGAAAATTGCAATCGAAGAATCATATCATAAACCCCCTCCCCCGAAAGGCTGCTGATTTCATACTGTAATCGTTAAAGCATGGTCTATTCTGGAACAATGGTTATAATAGTTTCTTCACACGTGAGATGTTCACACATGAAAAAGATAAAATTGCATACATCAAATGCGAGCATTAAAGTAAGTAGCAAAATACATTATCACTTGTATTATATTACTATTTCCTAAACCCTATATATTTACTGTTGCGAAAATAAAGACAGACTTTAGTGGCAGGGACACTGGCAAAGCCAAATTACATTCCGAAACAATACAGGGTACTGATGACACAACAAAACTGAAACTACACGAGGTCACGCAAATCAAACTATCAACAATATGCTATCACAGGAACAAACTTGCATAGCATAATTAGACAAGTAAATACTACAATATTTGACGCAGCAGTCACGTGTATTGAAATTTATGGCTAAATGAAATGCTGGTGCATGATATAGGAAGTTGCTGGGGTTGCAGGCCATGGAGGAGGCAGTGGTGCCACTGTTGAAGGTTTCTGGATACAGTCCTGGGGCAAGTGTCCTTGGAAACCGGAGGTGAAACGGGAACATAGAGTCGATGTCTCGGCCGCTGATTACTTCATCCCCAGCCTGCATCTTCATCTCTGCCCCAACTCGCCACTGTATAATATATTTTCTGTAAATTTACTGCTCGTTTTTGGCTTCTGTAATTGGAGCTGGTGTTCACAGTGCTGGAGGGCTGTAACAAGCTTGGGTAGGTTCTGGGTTACCTCACACCCAACACAAGTCATTGTAGACATTTTCCTCAGATGCATCCCCTGTAGAAGAATAGTTATAAGTGCTGACATTCCTGCGTTTTGAGGTATGGCCAAACAATTCATGAACACTGAGCGAAACATCTTTATGTAATAGATCCTTATTAGGTTCGTGCACCGTGATATGCATCCTATGCCAACATACGTTTTAGAGTCCGGTCTATTAAAAAAAAGGCCCATATAAAATAAGGGAACTCAGGGTGTCCCTCAGTTCCCGATGAGGACCATGTGCCTTCGCTCATGCATTTCCCGTAATTAAAGTGGGGATCTGTTCTACACTGCCATACGGTGTGGGAGACTATTACCCACGGACAGGCAAAGGCCGACGAAAAGAAAACAGGCTAACAATGGGTTAAAACACTTACAATTCAAGCAGAGCGCCAGCCTGTGGCAGGAAAGTGTATAACAGCAGAAAGATCTGAATCAATTGGAGATTAGGTAATCAATCAAATGGGGACCACGATTTTCCAGGGACTCGAACCCCCCAAAAAACGTGCCTATAAAGGGGCCGATCCCCCAGCCCTTATGCCGCACCCTCACCGGACTCGAACCCGCGTGCACAACTCGGTAATGTTTACACAGGACAACGGGTGCAATCCCCTGGTCAAGATTGTCCAGTGCCAGGCAGCTGCGGTTTCCTAGCATTTGGACAGCGTGGTACCAAGCTTCCTTCCCGTGTGGACACTCCAGGGGTTTTCAATCTCGTTGAAACTTTGAAAAACTGTTCACGTTCCTTGCATACCAGCAACCTTAGGAACACTCAGTCGACTCTGAATTGAAAAGAAAAGGCTCTGGACATCGTCCAGTGCAAGATATTTCATTACTTCTCCACAAGGAGAACTCCCCCCCCCCCCCCCCCCGCCACCCACCGCCCCCACCGAAATGGCAGGAGTGGTACTGACTTTACAGAGAAACAAAACATCAGTTATAGTAAATTACGGCAAATCTTATTGGATGAAAAACTGAATTTTCCAATCCTTCAATTGCATACCATATTCCGATATCTAGTCATTGGTCTTCATTATGGAAAAATCCGGTTTTGCTCACCCTCCGCCAAAGGATGAAATGCAGCATGTTATTGGGCATATGCAAGTGAAGAATTATCCTGAAAGCAGACAGTTTCCCTTGAATGTCTGCAAGTTATAACATTCTCTCAAGATGTTACAGAGAAGGTATATTTTTTTACCTGAGAATTTGAACTTCCATAACAGTCCCTTCTCTCTTCTGTTCCTCTGCTTCTTCCCTTCTACTGCTGGTTGCACTTTTCCGATGGTACTGAACCTGGCTCGTATGCAGCAACTGGTATCACTTCTTCCCCCAGCATTCACTGAGTCTGTGCTGCGAGGGCGCTGGTTGTCCTGTCTGGTTAATTGTTGCCCTGCTGCTGCGGTGTCTCCATCTTTGTTGTGTGTACTTGTTTTGAATACTGCAGTTTGCACTGGTGTTTTGGCCGCCTCCAAAAACTCCTTTACACACCTCTCATGCAGTACATGTCCTCCTGAGGATGTTATGTATCCACGTCCAGCTCATCCGAGCATACATGCAAGAATTATCCCGAACGCATAACGGCTATCAGTGTAGATGTTAACCCTCTTTCCCACAGCTAGTCGCAATGCATCTGTTAGTGCTGTCAGCTTTGCCACTTCAGTTGACTCGGTTCCTGGGAAATGGCTTCCCTTTCGTACAGCGCTTGCTCTATCCACCCTTGCTGTACCTGGGACCCTCTCATGATACTTCCTGGACCCACCTACATATAATCCCATTACATCTTCTCCTTTTAACGGTTCTTCTGCTATCCTGCCGCTCTCGCCTTCACAAACTTCCTCGAAAAAACTATCCTCTGTACCTTCACGAACTAACATGGATGTGGGTTGAGGACAGAGTCCTTTCCTGTTGTATGTACTCATCCACAGGGAGGAACACACTCTCCCACTTTGCTCGGCGTCTGTTGAAACTGCCTTTATCTTTACTTCTTCCAGTAAATGTAGTACCAGGTGGAGCATAATCGGTTTCACAATCATTACCGATTCGGCTGTTTCTATTCCAATGCTTGCACGCATCGCTATAATCCTGTTACTACAGGAAATATTTATGCTGATTAATACGGGAGTAGCCGCATCCAGTCCCAGCGCTCCTGGCCCAATACTACCGTGTAGTGCTCCCGCCACCCACCCCCCATCATTGTGGCAATATATGTGGAAGGGTTAGGTCAGATCTTGTAGACCCATGGCTGGGGCCACTGTGACGGCATGCTTTATCTTTTCAAAGGCAGTTTCCTGTTCTGATCTGCACTCTACTCGTCCCCTGGTTAATTCTACAAAGGTTTCAGCGATGTCTGAATAATTCTATACAAAACTCCCGCAGTAGTTAATTGATCCCAGCGCATGCCTGACAAGCCCCCCCGCCCCCCCCCCCCCCCCCCCCCCCCGCCCCCTCCTCTCCTGACGTTTTGAGGTGTTGGCATATCTAGTGGCATATCGAGTTGGCATGTCCTGTAACGCCGGCAAATGCAATGTTAGCATTCCTGTCGAGAGGGCTAGAATACAAGAGGCCGTATAAGACTCCGGTCAGACCCCATTTGGAGTATCAAAGGAAGGATGTGCTGGCCTTGGAATGTGTCCAGAGAAGGTTCACAGGAATAAGTCCTGGAATGAAGAGCTTGTCGTATGAGGAACGATCGAGGACTCTGGGTCTATATTCATTGCATTTTCGAAGGAAGAGGGGGGATCTTATTGAAACACATAGGATACTCTGAGGCCTGGATAGAGTGGACCTGGAAATAATGTTTCCACCAGTAGGAAAACTGGAACCAGAGGGCACAGCCTCAGGCTAAAGGGACGATCCTTTTAAAGAGCGACGGGGCGGAATTTCTTCAGCCAGAGATTGGGGAATCTGTGGAACTCTTTTCCGCAGAAGGCTATGAAGGCCAGGTCACTGGGTGTCTTTAAGTAAGAGATAGACAGGTTCTTGATTGGTAAGGGGTTCAGGGGTTATGGGGAAAAAGCAGGCGAATGGGAATGAGAAAATAATCAGTCATGGTTCAATGGCAGAGGAGACCGAAGGGCCGTGTGCCTATATTTTTCTCTATGTCTTATGGTCCTATAGAATGGCTTTACTTCTTTCTGCTGGGATTCTCTTCATCCTTTTTGTGATGTGATAGTATAAGTGTTCAAACTGGTCCCGCCCAAGCTGTTCATTGAAATGTTTGATCTGAAGATCAGCTCGCTGTATGGTTGTTAATGTCCACATGCGGGCGATTATGTGGACTTTCTCCCGCTTGACGTGATCAGGAAATCGTCAATATACTGGAGCACCATGTAATGTGCCTCGCAAAGGTGAGTCTTGACTCTTCTCTAGGCAATGCGTCTGTGCAATATGGGCAGACTGCTGGGAAGCCCTTGGGGCAATCTAGTCCAGGTATATTCGACCTCACCTACTGTAAATGTCAATTTATCCTGATGTGCCTGATGTCGTGGGATGGACTAGGCTCCGTTGGCAATGTCTAACAGCGAAAACACATTCTACCCTGTACGTAATTGTGTTTCGGTTTGCCACGATGGCATATTCCTACAGTACGTTTTTATTAGACTGGTACAGACTATGTGAGTTCGCCAGAACCGTCCAGTCTTTTCAATGGCCAAATAGAGGAGTTGGTGGATGAGTGGATTATTTTCACTATTCCCTGCCCGTGTAGTTCCTGGACAATGACCCTTACTGCCTCGGTGTTTTCCTGCTCAATGGGGTACTGCCGGTGAGGTTGATGTGGGGCTCCATTTATAGCAATTGGGGCACCTCCAACCTCCCACAAACTTGGTTCACATGCGTCTACACTGCTGCATCTGCCTGTGCAATTATTCCCCTCATTTCCTGTTGCTCCCATTGTACATATCCGAAGCAGTATTTCGGGCACAGTGTCGATTTTTCCTCCCGATCAGTTCACTGAGTAAGGCTTCCACGACTCATTGCAGTGGGTTTGTGGATCTATATCTAGCCCCAGTTGCTCCAGCCAGTCTATCCCCAGTATAATTCCCTCGGCGGTATTACATAACCAAATTGGAGTTTTACCATGAAATGCTTAATTTCTCGGGGTGTGAGCTCGCTCAATGTCACCACACCAACTCCATCGCATACTCCCCATATCTGTGTTCTTACGCTCGTTAGGGCTAGGTCTACATCGGTTATGGATATTGAGGCTCATGTATCTATTCACATTGGACACTGCGGGCCCCCTAACAGCGCGTCAATAAATTTTTGGGAATCCCCCTCCTCCCCTCTGAGGGCCGATAATCGTCATTGTTTCATCGTGCCGAACATCTTCGCCAGATCCCCAGCTGAGACCTGTATCACCGACGTGGGGGCTCCCGACCCACCCGCTTTTCTTTATGTTGTTGGGTCCCTGGCCTAACTTGCCTCCCATTTGGCCCAGCAGTCTTTCTGGTCATGCCCTGGCTTTCAAAAATTCCGGCAGCTCGGCGGGCCCCGCCGCTGTTCTTTCTTGGTCCTGCACTCTCTCACAAAATGTCCTTCCTTCCCAAAGTTGCAGCACAGCCTTTCTCGGTGCATCCTTTCCATGGGGCTCACCTTGTGCCCCTCCCGGGAATTAGCCTTCGCCTTCATCGGCCAGGCTAGGATCTGATCATAAGTATTTCCTTCCTGTATGCCCATATCCAAGATTCTGGTCAAATGCGGACCCAATTCTTAGGTTAACATCTATAAAAAGATACTTGCCGTCTCGGGCACCTACCGCTGAATGGTGCTTGGAGCTTCAAACCTACTCTCTAGATTGTCCTCTCCACTTTTCTTTGGTCCATGCTGAATCAGGGTAATCACTGTCCAGTTTGGACTGCCCCTCTTCAGGGCAGTTTTCAATGCTAATTTAAAATCTTCAAAACGGGTGTGTTTCTTTTCCTCTTGCTTCTGGGTGATCCACGTGTGATTTCTAAGTGGTTCTGGCATCCCTGCCCAAAACCATTGCAGGGAACTTTGCCCTCAACAGTAAATGAATGTCGTGATTACTCAACCCCATGGGACTCGCGTAATGCATCGAATTTATCCCAAAAAGGGCCATTGTTCTTTTGTCATTTCATAGGGGTTAGTTCGCTTAGAACCATCTGTTCTTCCCCCGCTGTAAATGGCATTTCAATCTATAGCTCTGTGCTCTGTCCGTCCGTCGTCTTCTTTACAACTCGTAAAGGGGCTGCAGCTCTGTGTACTCGTGCCCGCAATGTCTGCCCCAGTGTATTCCTTCCTCTCAGCTGCCCAATTCTGCCTTGTCGTCATTGTCCTCAACTAAGTCTGGCGCTGTTGGCACCACAGCCCCACACATCATCCATTTGGTTTGTTCCTGTCCCCCTCCCCCATGGGTCTCACTGCTGCTACTCTCCATGATTCACATTCATTCCTTGATTTTCCAACATGGCTACTGTAACTATTACGACGTTCTCATGCTTGGTTTTAGATTGCTTCCTCCACCAGGCCTTCAGCTCAGCCCGGCTGCATCCGAATTCAATCCTGTCCCCCTCATTTTCTAATCAATTTTACATGATGATCAACTATAGTTCGCACAACAGATCCCTGAAGTCCCCATTGTAAATCCTCTGTGCCGGAGCCTATTTTATCACACCCAGCCACCTCGGTCACTTTTGCAATCTCTCGACTCGTTGACTTTTTTCCCCTGTGGCTCTACCCTCTGGCAGAAGCCGCCCTCGTGGCTCCTCCTGCTTACTGTACGGGAAACCCTTCAATCCTTTCGACACACGAGCTTCGCCAGCGTCGCTCTCTACTCTGACAGAATCATCCTTCACGACTATCCTTACTTGCCGCTAGTACGACCCTTTAATCATTCCTCCCCGTTTTCCCCTTGTGTGGGTTTTATATGCAAACTTCGCAAAAACGTCTTAAGTTTTCTCATTACTTCTATGCCCCGGCATATCACACTTCGAATCCTTCAAGCTTTCACTGTCAGACTCTTCCTGCCTATAGTTCTTTCAGTACCGCAACTTACAGCTGGTGAATGGCTAGTGTGGAGTCACTCCCCTAACTATGGGTGGTAAACAAACGTACCCACCCGAATTGGAGCTACATAGTTGCCACTCGTCTGGTATGGTACCCTGCTCGCAGCACCATTGGGAGGAGTGAAACAAAATGAGTCGAGTCTTGGAGAATATGTCTAATTTCAAGAAAGGTTTTTATTCCACAAGCATGAGGGAGATATGGTCGAGCCTGAAGTCCCAGGTTGCCTGCGAGTTCTCTCTGTGCATCGTAGATTCATACTTTTCTCAGTCGCAAAGTTTTACATGATCATGTTAATTCCTCAGTTTGGGCACAAGATGGTCCCTCTCATCTCACCATGCAAATATATTGTTCAGTACGTCACTACGTATCATTTCTCTGGACATCTTCCATTTACCCGATTATAATGTCAAAGTATTGTGTTTGTCCAACCAATCTAATACGATGTTTTATTCCACCACCACCCACCCCCCCGCGCCTCCCCCCCCCCCCATTCCCACCCTCACTCCCCCCACACACACACTCTGCTATTTGATAATATTTTCCAGAGGACAATAACCTTCCTAGACTGTATGGAGCCTGGCTCTCTCAGTGTCGGTTCTCCCATTGTCGTGGTAACTCGAAAAGATCTCCTGTGCATTACAATAGTTAGAAGTTGATATCACATGTTAATCATTATCAGTCGGCAGGGCAAGCCTCTAGCTGTCTGCGTGAACCATTTTCTTCCAATTGGCGAGGCTTGTCTCTCTGTGCTTGCCCTATGTAACTCTGCACGTATTATACTGAAATCAAGAAAAATAAATAAACGGACACAAAAATTAAAATATAAAATACATGATCCATGATAATGCTCTGCAACATATATCAGTCTCCAAACACAAAGTAAGTCAAAGCCTAATACAAATATTGCAGATCGAAATGATGAAGGGGGATATAAGTTTGTGTGGAAAATACAGTGCAACTAATAGAGCTATCTTAGCAGTTATTAGTTGTCTGTTGTCATACTTAAGAGTCTAAATTTGGAAAGAATGGGCTAAATCATTTGTGCTGTTTAAAATGTGTTGTTAAAATAGCGTTTGCCTTGAAATAAATGTGACAACTGAATCAAACTTGGAGCGAAACAATGTATTCTCACCATGATTCCAGATATACAAATTGGGGCTCTTGTGGGATACAATCTAGAATGCATTGTTTGGCGTAGGATTATTAAATTCAAAGACAGTGTTTTTTTCAGTATTAGTAATATATGTTCAGTTGTTGAATTTGGTTACTTTCAGTAGGAAGTGCGTTGTGGAACATGGTACAGTCAAAGGCCGACTATTTTCTGGGTGTGCGAGTAGTGGCTGGGGTTCTTTAAAAGAAACGTTTACAGCAGAGCATTATGAATTGGCATACAAGCAGCATTTCAATTTTGTTGCCAGGGTGAGGAATGGAGAGATATTTCCAGCCATAGCTCAGCATTTAAATTTACCAGAAAAACCTTCAGAAGCCACTGAAATACCGAACCGGCAATTACAAATGAAACCGCTTGACATGCGAAATGAAGAATAAATGAGAAATTAGGAATTGCATTTAAAATAGAGAGACGGGGGAGACAGGGAGAGAGCGGCAGGGAGAGAGAGTGTGTCGCACATGAAAGAAAATAAAAATAAAGAAGACCATCCAGACAAAGCCCACTTGATTGGCTCCCTATCAACAAACATTCACTCAACGACTGATGGATGGACAGTGGCAGCTGTGTGTACCATCTACAAGGTACACTACAGGAACTCACCAAGGTTCCTTTGGCAGCACCTTCCAAACCAACAGCCTCTACACTTACAAGAACAAAGAACAGTACAGCACAGGAACAGGCTCTTCGGCCCTCCAAGACTGCGCCAATCTTGATGCCTGCCTAAACTAAAACTGTGCCCTCACGGAGTCCGTATCCTTCCATTCCCGTCCTATTCATTTTTCGTCTAGTTGCCCCATAAATGCCACTATCGTACCTGCTCCCACCACCTCCCCAGGCAGTGCGTTCCAGACATTCACCACTCTCTGTGTAAAAAAAATTGCCTTGCACATGCCTGCCTTGCACATCCAATATCATGGATGATATTTGAATAGTGTCGGTTAGAGGGGCTTTGGATTGGTTCCACTGGTCGGTGCAACATCGAGGGCCGAAGGGCCTGTACTGCGCTGCAGTGTTCTATGTTCTATGTTCTATCACTGCCAACGCAAAAGTACAGAAGAATCGACAAGTCAGAATATAAAACGCACAAACATGAAGCATGATGGAAGGAGACGTAAAATGAAAGGATGACAATTGGAAAAGAAAGAGAGAAAAATAATAAAAGATAACAATGTCAGATAACATGAAAAATGAAGTTTATTTGATTTCCTGAAGCTGGAACTGATCAGTGAATGACGGCTATAATTGACAGAGGCAATGGAAAATCTGGGAATAATGATTAAGATGTTGACGAAGAACGGAACACATTGTCATCAAAACCCACGTTGACAGCTATTTGCCGACGTTTGGGTGCTGTCAAGTTTGACAAGAAGGACGTAGATGCCTACTTAACATCATTTCATAAACATGATTCAAATGAAGTTGGTAGGTAGGGCAGAAACGTTTCCTGCATCTGAAGTGAGAGATTTCTAACCAGTTAATACGGTTTTAAAACAGAAAACATAGGGCACTGACAGGACAACCAATAAAGTGTAAAATGATTCTTGAAACAAGTCACGAATCAAACAAGAGAATAGTTTAAACGTTTGTGAATGCGTTAAGAGAACTAAACAAGTAATTATGAATTAAAACAGATATGCAGGAATTTCACATATTTTTGAATATTGTATGTATCATTATTGGCTTCAGCCGAAAGCAAGTCACTGCAACCTATGATGGTACAGTCGAACAATTCAACAGGAAAGGCCCCGGAATGCTGTAGTTAGCAAATTTCAAATCAGAAAGATTCTCATGTGGGGACACATATTGCAACATTTATGAATGGGTGTATTAATTGTATAGACTTAGAGTGGAAACATGCCTGGATGCGGGATCACGTGTCTATTCAGTTTCACAATGATCTGGAGGGAACATTTACTTTGACTCCTGTAGTAAGCGTCTATGGTAAACTAGCAACAGTGAAGAGGCTTTAGCCAAGATGGGAGTTAACGTTTGGATTTAATGGTTGAATGAGTCATCATTAAGCTGGGTGGCAAAATCTATTTCACTGTGGTGAACGTGAGGGACTATTATTGATGTGTGTATACTAAATGCTATTAATTTAAGGCAATGAAAGGCTGGAATGGTTGATGACAAAAACTGCTATTAATCTGTTTTTGTTCGTAAACGTCAGATTCATTGGAGAAGTTCTCGCCTTGTGTTTCAGTGTTACTGAACACTTTTGGTGATCTGCTTGCAGCTGCGTGTTTTATTCACATAAATTATTTGTATAGAAATATCTGCTTCATGAGTTTTGCATTGTCTTAATTCAAGACGGTGCCAGTCATTTTGATTTGCCCCAAAACGCACCACTCTCAGAGGAGTTATACGCTGATTATTTTCAGGTGAACAGAATGCTACTTAATTGCATATGCATTAATGCGAGAAGACAAAGGGCAGAAGTTTAGAATTTTAAACAAGAAAACATGTCAATTGGTCATTCAGTGAAGGAGTTGAGCACAATAAGTATCAAAGGTGGATAAGTGCATTGGAATGAATAAGGTAATTGGACAAATGCAGTTACCAATGCAAGAAACGTTGACTGATTTGCAACCTGTTCCTGAGTTGTTGAGATTTCCTCATCATAAGTTACAGGATTGTTAACAAAAGTTCATCATCGTTGACAACAAAATTGTTGGTCCATTAGTACGAACAATACTTTTTTTTGTACTGATGTTCACAAAATAACAGGAAAATAACAGTGCGGTATCAGATGTTTTGATGAAATCAGACCAACATTTCAAATATACTGCTGGGATTTGTTTTAACAGCCTGTACAAACATGGATACCCAGAGAAAAAAAAGTACTGTTGATAACTATGATCCAATAATTGCCGATGGTGTTAGCAGCAGCACAACTGTTACAGTGATGATTCAAACTGCAAATGCAACAAATCTTGATCCTAAAGTAGAAAATATGCTGCATTGCTTTGCAAAGCTATACGAAGACAATGATGATGAAGATCCAGAACAACCTCAGTCTTTGACAAACTATCTTTGGACACAAAGACATACCAATGGAGACGCTAGGATGAATTATATTCATAGCTTTTCCCAACAAAACGTGGATTTGACATGTCTGACGATGGAACTAAGACCAGTTAGCAAGTAAAGGGGCAGATATCAAGTGGCTCATCTGGATGGTCATGAATGTGCACACACGCAAAGTTGACAAAAAGGCGAAGGGTTACTTTTTTTTGTAAACATCTGTGAGCAAATCAAGTGACACATCTGGTTGGTCATGAATGCACACTTATGAAGTTGACGAAACAGGCAAAGGGTTAAGATATTTTTTATCAACGTCTGTGAGCAACTCAAACTTATCGAAAACACAAAATACACTTGGTTTTGAAATTTCAGGACATTGAAAATAAAAAGGAAATGTACTACTTGAACACAGCGAAGGAAATAAATAATTTTTAAAAACGTAGTTGTCCGTGCTGGTTTGCGTCCAATTCAATGTTGTATCCATCCGATTCTGCCCAGCTCTCTGAAGAAGTTACCAGAAGCAATTCACAATCATGACAATGGAACCGGACCTGGACTCTCAGCTGTTCTGGTTCCATCATCCATAGATATCTCGAAATTGCATAAACATCTTCGAGGAGCAAGAAGCTATTCATCTCGCAATTAAAAAAAAACAATCTCTGCTTCCAAACAACTTTGCAGGAAAAGCGTTTCAATAATAAACAATAATCTAAGCAATAAATCAAATCTCTCGAGGTGCCTTAATCGTGAGAAGAATTATACTTCAACAGCAACCGTATTCTATATTTTCCCACAAAACGAACAATGCTATTCACATTCAGCTGGATAAGAAACAAGCAAACAACCAGATGCTTCAATTAATTCACTTCTTTTCCATGTAAGCTCCAGCGAAAACACACATTCGCTTTTCAGCTTTACCTCAGAAGAATGCAGAACCATTCCATACTTTTGTCTATTAAGCTTCAGGCATCTCCTTCATTGTAATTGGTGAATATAATCTAGGATACACAGATGCATGTGCATCTCAGTCTGGACCGTTTCATCATGTATTATTAACGCTGCCAAAATGTATAAATTTGTAACGACTGACAATCCATTACTCTGTTAATTTGAGCGGTAAACATATGACGGTATGTGTACAGAAATGGACGATATCCCACTGTATTTTAACTTGGCCATAAGCAACAAGCAAAATTCTAACAGAGAAGTCCGTGGACAAGACTGTACGTTTAGCTTGTGATTGGATCTTGATGGCTTCCTGGCCAATAGCCTATCATTAAATTTATCCCAGTGTGCACATTTAATTTGAACAGTACACGATGAGTTCAGGTGGATCGATTGATCTTGCATATAGTCCAGAAGTGCAGTTACTGATTAATGTTAAAATCTGGTTAAAACATTGACTTACATTGATGCGAAATGAAAGAATTGTCTGATATTTACCAGGCTAAGTAAGCGGCAAATGATCAAATAAACCCCATTATAACTATTGAAGAAACACATCTAAAAGTGGTGTGGCATCATACTTGTTAGTCATCCGTATTTTTCGAACATCATAACAAAGAATAGACCTCAAAATAATTTCGAGTATTATAAACACAATTTGAGATATTTTGTGGAATAGTCATATTTCCGCTATTTTCTTTTCGCTTGCGTGTTCCACAATTTACAAGGCAACATTATCACAGACTGTCAGGGAGAGGAATATGCCAATAAAATGGAAATTAGCTGTTGACATTGAGCAGTAAGAGTTTTAACAACACCAGCTTAAAGTCCAACAGGTTTATTTGGTTGCAAATGCCATTAGCTTTCGGAGCGCTGCTCCTTCATCAGATGGAGTGGTAAACTCCTCTCAAACAGGGCACAGAGACACAAAATCAAGTTACAGAATACAGAATCTGTAACTTGATTTTGTGTCTCTGTGCCCTGTTTGAGAGCCGACTTCCACTCCGTCAGACGAAGGAGCAGCCCTCCGAAAGCTAATGGCATTTGCTACCAAATAAACCTGTTGGACTTTAACCTGATGTTGTTAAAACTCTTTCTGTCTTTACCGCAGCCCAACGCCGGCATCTCCACATCATGACATTGAACAAGCCATTCCTAGTTAAAGAATGACATTTTATTGTGGAAAGTATTATTTATTTTTAATGTGGATGTCTCAAGGGCATGAGTCTAATTCGTCATTGCTCTTACAGATGCAATGTTGTCAATTAAAGTTGCAAGCGGAATCGTTGGAGAAAACAACGCGAATCCAGGCCCAAATGGAAAAGAAGATAGAGAAAAGAAACTTGAAGAGTCGTTGAAATGTAAGATTATTTTTCGTCACGATTTTTTCACCACATCATATCTAAGGAGGTATCCGGAGCATCAATTTTATGTATATGTTTCAGTTTATTTATCAGTTTCACACGTAGGCTGACATTAACACTGCAATTAATTTTCTGCGAAAAACCCCGAGTCACCACACTACGGTGCCTGTTCGGGTAAACTGAGGGACAATTTAGCATGCCTACTGCAGCTAACCAGCACGTCTTCCGGACTGTGGCAGGAAACTGGAGCACCCAGAAGAAACCCACGCAAACAGGGGTAGAACATGCAGACTCCGCACAGACAGCAACCCAAGCCGGGAATCGCTATGAAGCATCAGTGCTAACCACTGTGCCACTGGGTACTCGCAATGTCTGAAAGCTGATCTCCAAATCATACCCGTTGTCACGATTGACCATGAGGTTTGACACATTTCATTTGAATGCAGCATTATTTCGAAATAATGAAGTTTTCTTTGCCGATCTTTAACCTCACGGTGCCGGTTCTCCATGCAATTGATCTTATATATCAACATATTAAAATCCCAATTGAGGACGATGTGTACCTCTTATCTTCTGTTGATAAGGTTCCAGAAAGCTTTCAAATATTATCATATAGCTGTTGGTGGGTTATGATAAATAAATAATAAATTGAAATATTTGCCAATGGACACAATGATATATTTATAATGTTTATAGTTATTATTTACAATTGTTTAGCCCTTATGTATTCTGCACAGATATTGTGCATTTGCAAAGGTTTTATCACCCTGTCATATGTTGGAATAAATGAAGCAATTCATGTTATAAAAATGAGATGGGATAATATATACCTATCAGAATCAGGTTGCCAGAATCTCGGAGTGCCCTGATGATATATTTTTTTTCGCAAATAAAATTTGCTTTTGAAATATTTGTCTTATTTTACTGTGATGCATTGGAAGAACCAATATTGTCAAGAATAACACTGATACTATGTTTGCAGGGATTCTTTTAAACATCAGAAAATAAATATAAGCAAGAAGTTGCTGCTCAACTAAATGCTAAATTGGCCTGACAAGTAGATGGATTATTAATATTATTATTGCTGTTATTATTAGTTTAATAATAATATTTTTATCGTTTTTATTAATGTTGCTATTGTTATCATTGTTGTTCTTATTATTGTTGAGAGTAATAATATTTCATTGCTGCTCTTTTGATGTGATGCAGTCTGGCATTATTACCATTCATGGTCCGTTCCTCATTTACTCCTGGAAAATTTGTGAGACAATGGCTTGTGAAGTGCAGCTGGCCGTAATGTGCAGACATGCCTTAACGAAGCAGCAGTTTGATGCCTGCCATGATGTAGGAGAATTCCGCCCGTGCAGTTCCAAGTCAAAATTGTGTGTGCTAAGAGGCGCACTATCATTTTCGGATGAGTCCAGGAATGCATTTATTTTATACACACAGTGGTGCTTACGAGTATGTGTGCTGCTTTCACATAAACAATACACGTTGCATAGGAAATACACTGCACAATATGTGAGTCTATGAAGGAGGGATTGGATGTTTGAAGTGGCACATCAGTTTGTTTCATGTTTTAACCAGGAACGTTTGCAATGCTCTGTGGCTTTCTGGACAACAAGTCCACGAGTAAATTGATCATATTCCAACAAACTCCGCTATGTGCGTTGCAGATGGTGAAGATTATGTTTGAATCCATGGCTTGCGTGTCTTTGTCCATCAAGGTTTCCGTTGTTTACCTCGATCATGCATTTATCCATTGAGCATGCATTAATTTATTGCCAATAACAAACGTTTTCAAATTGCAGTGAAGTATTGCGTTTGGTAAACTTTGGAAATTCGGGTCTATCTGCTCAGATGCGGGCTGATTGAAGCTATGTATTTCTTGGCAATTGTGTCCTGCCGAGGTAATTTATTACTAATTCTGAAAAACTGTTGATTTAATCGTGTTTCCTGTTGACTAAATGTCTTTAGCAATTGGAAATCAAAGAATGGTTACTGTTAACATGTGTGTGAATCGTCCTCTCGGACCCATTTTTCTTTTCAATAAAGGCAGCTCACCTGGTCCTACTTCACTGCGTTTTCGCCGAATCCATGAATGTCAATTTTAGTTGATCATCTTGTTCTGAACAATGCAATTCAACTACCCCCATCACTAGCTAAAGAAGGGCATCAAATACAATAGTAAGCCCGTTGAAAAAAAAACAATGCGACGTTGTCTATTTGGTCAATCACTATTCGTGATGACTTGAATTGATGAGATATTGAATTACTCAACGAAAATCTCCACTTCATTTCTTTAGTCCAGAAAAAGTATTTGATGGCGTAGCTGGCGGCATACTGACTGAATGACTATAGGAAGGAATATCTGCAATAGCTTAATTTGTTGATGACATGTAGGTGTCAGCTGAAAGCCTGAAGCCATTTCAATCATCTCCTGACCAGCAGCTGATTGGGCTGCACTAGCGTTCGGAATATTGTTCTGTTATTTGTTTGAAATTATACAACCGAAATATCACACGAGTCCTTCCACTGATGTCAATGTTGCTGCTCCTCCTTGGTATTAAAACAAGTTGTTTGCTGCGTTGTTGTCAATCACAGATAGTCTGTAGTCACCTCAAGATTTCTGCACTTCCATTCCTGGAGGATTGGACGGGTTATGGATGTCCAGAAATACCTAACTTCGTCAATCGTAAAATATAACTTCGAATGCCATGTTATTGCTGATTAAATGCAGCTTCACATTCGACTGTATTTCCATCAGCAGTTTATGACCCACCGTGAACTCGTGAGGTCATCAGATCTGGATTAATTTATACGTCCGTAAAGAAGGAAATGGCATAGATTTTAGCAACGTTTATTTTAGTTATGTATTGTGTGTGTTAATAAATATGAAACTTAGGCCCACATTTATTTGGTTTGTTTGGTATATCTGGGCCATATATGTATGGTCGTCTTTTTTTGAGTTGTAAAAAATAAAACTAATGTTGTGATCAAGTGACAGATAGGCCAGACAGACAGATAATACAAGCAAACAGGGACTCCCAGTTTGTGTACGTATCTACCAGAGATGCAGTTAAACTGTGTAAAAGTGATTAGTGATAGATCATTCCATACTGCTGGGGAGCAGAGTTCTGGAAGTATTTTATTTGCTCTAAAGTTAAAGATATCTTGCTTGTTAAGATAACTTAAAGTCATGAATTTCTATTTTGCTGTACACATTTTACATTCCCATCCTGCATAAATCAAATGACTGCGTAATGATGATTGATCCATGCAAGAAATGTGGACAAGAGCATAGTAGTCTTAATATTTACAATTTTCTAACAGGTCGGAGATTTTACTTTCAGCCAACTTCAGTAAGATTTGTGACTGCAGGTTTGAATGCCTCACAGGTGACGATGGCACTGTGGTACAGCAATCCACTAAGCTGAGGGTGGCAGGCAGAAACTAGGGATGAATGTTAATAGTGAATGTTGTAGTCAAAAACATTGACACGGAGAACTGTTCAAAGGATTTGGGTCTTGTCGACTTTGTTGTATTCCTGGTGCCAGGGTGTCATATGAGTTTCACATTACGAAACGTTTTTTTAGTCACGCAGCTTACACCTTCAGCGATATCATTCGGGCTGGTGCAAAGTTACGGCAGTCAGGGGATAGGGCCTTACCTCGCTTGAAGCAGTCAGGACATTGCTTAATTCTTACTTTGAGGCTATCAGTTTCGTTTTGGGGCTTTGGTTAGAAGCAGTTTAGCAGCGAAATATGAAGCAGTCTCTCTCACTCTCTGTTCTTCTTTTTATTTGTTGCTGAAACTGTTAGGAGTTAGCTGAGGATCCTGCCTTAATGAAGTTGTGTTTTGGGAAACAGATGCAAGTACAACCTCTTCTCAGTCTCTTAACAACGCATTTCCAGCATTCAACCCCGGAGGCAGGATTCCTGAAACAAATGGACATTAACCTATGTTGTATTCTGAAGATTTGGAAGGTATTCTATATTGGATGTTGACTTTGGATAGAATACACCAGAAATATTTATTAAGAGTTCTACATTATTGTGTTTGTTGTGTTTCTTCTTTGTGTTTGATGAAAGTTCTTGCTAATTGTGTTACTACACTGGTCAACAATATTCGTAATTATGCTTTGCTTTTGATAAAAGTTCCTCGTCATCAGCTGAATCAATCGTGAAGTGAAAACTCATCCTCATTCCAGCCACAATGTCAGGAGAGCTTCAGAGAACACCTTTGTAGCAGGGAAATATACCTCTGAGTCTATTCGTAGGTCAAAATAATTTGGTTTATTTGCACAATCGTGGGAGACCGTACGATGCCTAACATGGCCTCAGATGCCTCAGCAAATACAGGCTAAACACACACATTTATACCCCACCTTGCACCTACGCAGTTTCCCAGGACTCACGGTTTCCCTGGCAGTTGCACATCTTCCTGTGTGAACCTTGTTGCCTTGGCTTTTTCTTCAGGGTTTTCACAAGGCCGTGAGTGTTGTTGTTCTCTGTGAGCGCAGGTGGGGTACCTTACGAACGTACAAAGTTACAGTCTTCGCACAAAAATTTAATTGGCATACAACAATGTATATACATTCGTAGGTACTTGTATAATGTATATCGGTACAGGTTATGATGAATATATATGAAGGTATCATTGTACGTCAAAAGAGGCACAGATGTAGGCTTCCATTGTTACACAGCAATACATAATTAAAGAATACAAAATGGCAGATTAGCCTCATTCTTGAACAGAAAATCATAAAACAGCTGTGCTCTTATCTGTTCTGGATACATGAGCATGAAAACACACTAACGTAAACATGAGTTTTACAGTATTTCTCACACGAGCTCTAAATATCACAGAGGTCACTGTGACACTTCGAGTATTGAAGTTCATCAACCCATTCCCGAATTCACTACCCCTTTTGGTCGGGTGCCAGGTGGTCCACACATGGCCCCATGACCAATTCAGAACCACGTGTTATCAACGAATGGGGCTAGCTCTAGCTCCTTTTTCGGGGGGGGGGGGGGGGGGGGGGGGGGCTGCCCCCTCTGCCTGAACAGTTGCACGCGGCATAATCCGCGCTGTTACTGTTTTGCAACAGGCGTTCAATACTGCCATAGAAACACAGCAAGTAATTACAATTACAATTAATACAATCAATCCATGCACCAGGTACGACCTGAACCATTGTCCCAGCTATCCCGGAAGGTTATAATTGTGATATTGGTTCCCCTCATCCAATATTGTTTTTGCCACGTGTTTAATATGATCCGCTAAGCGAGTTATATTTTCCGAAGCATCGGGAATATACATACAGCATTCCGAGCCAACTATGGCACATGTTCCACCTTGGGAGGCTGGGACATATTCGAATGTCAATCGGTTCTGTAACGCCACAGTTCGAATAGCTACGACCTCTGCTGATATTTCAGAGGTGGCCGCACTCACCTCCTCGAACCCATCCTTAGTCTCGTTCGCAATTCTCCCTGGGGTCGAGGCCATCCATATAAGTTCTTGTGCTGCCTTTATTGTCCCATAAAGTGGGGAGGCTATCATGAAGGGCCGTTCTGTCTCACTAATGGCTCGCTTAGCCCTAAGCAGGTGTATCTCGGGGTGGTCCCGGAAATCAGTGTAATGGTAAATATAAGGCACCACATATGCCAAACAACACGATCCTGCCCAATTCCAGGGAAGCCATTGATAGGCATTGCTTCCACAGACAAAATAGGTACCATTATATGCAGTCATCTCGCTTACATAAGCGGAGGAGAGGCTAACCGGGACACTGGCTTTGGGGCACGGGACTGTGACTTGTATCATGGCCCAAGCGTCATGAATGATATCAATCTGCTGTATACAGTAGCTACGGCCAACAGTTATGGTTCCATTTCTTATCAGGCAGATAGATCCCCTCTGTTTATTTTTCATATCCAAGTAGGGTGGGGATTCTGATCTGTCGTAGCTGGGCTGGAAATGTTTCTTCAAGGACGATAAAGTGCACCCTCCGCCCCCTGGCTTTAACACGACATTACTGTTGCTAATATTGAACGTACCCTGCATGGTGGTAACCAATGGGGTTTTGAATGTCAGTTGCCTTGACCCTTTCTGGCTTCCATTCTGATTTAAAACCCATTCAATTACTTCCAGAGCTGATAAAAGGATAGGGAATGAAGGAATCCCTCCCTTTCCTCCGTGCATGGGAATGTGTGAAAAGATCCACACTTGCTCAGATTCGCTTGTGATGCATACAGACAAGACATATACACAAAGGTGTTCATACAATAGAAAGAGCCGTCATTACAGACATGTTCACTGTGTCGCATCCCTAAATTCTCATTATTCCATCTATATTTTCCCGCTGCAGCTAACAGGGCCATGGTCGTGAGAAGTAGCAGGAAAAGTATCTTATCACTTACTAATAACGCACACGACCGTTATACAATGGTCCAAAGGCTACACCGCCCGTGCACAACACCGCACAGCCGTTCAGCTTGCTTGGAGGTCAGTCATTGTCTGTACATTCCTGCAATGGGAGTATATTACATATTTGCCCAAATAGTTTCAGCATATTCTTTCAACTGAGTTGAATGACCTTTCTCCCTTATGTCTATACTTGCATAGGTATCTTCACTAATTATAACTTCATACGGCCCATCCTATTTTAGTACAAACGCTAATATTTCAGGTCGTGTTTTCACTCGGACGTCTGCTGTTGGGATGTCAGGGAGCATTTCAAGCTCTCTCTCTCTGCGTCTCTTATCTACAAATTGTCTTTTACCAATTTCCGCTTCCCGTTTAGTTGGGTGTTGAGTTCCAAAACATATGTCCTGATTTTATTTTTTAGTGAACCTAAATCGGTCCCACCTGTTATGATGCTTTCTAGTAGTTGCATCGTCCGTCCTGTCATTAGCTCATAATGGGTTAATCCGTTTGTTCGGTTTTTGGCAACCCTTAATCTCATTAGTATGGTGCGCAATACCTTTGGCCACAAAAGCCAGTACATCATATATTTAACTACATACCCCCCTTTCATAGAAAGCTTAGTGTACATCAAATAACACTTTGCATATCAATTCATTTGGATACAATCTTACCAAAAGCTATCGCTTTCCTTATTTAAATAACAAACCATACAGCTCCGATCTTTGTACGATGTATTCTTACATTATATCGCTGCTGATCAGGGTTGGTGTCACAGCTGTAGAGAAGGTGTATGCCGTGGAGGGATTGACCATCGAGTCTCTGTGGGTGGAAGTTCAGAGTGGGAAGGGGCCGGTCACTTTGCTGGGAGTTTTCTATAGGCCGCCCAATAGTAACAGGGAGGTGGAGGAGCAGATACGGAAACAGATCCTGGAGAGTTGCAATAATAGCAGAGTTGTTGTGATGGGAGACTTTAATTTCTCTAACATAGATTGGAATATCCCGAGGGTAAGGGGATTGGACGGGGAAGAATTCGTTAGGTGCGTTCAGAGTGTTTCCTGAAACAGCATGTGGACAAGCCTACATGAGGAGAGGCTGTACTTGATCTGATACTGACCAATGAACCTGGACAGGTGTCAGATCTCTCAGTGGGAGAAGGTCCCCCATGCAAGGCTTCTGGAAAAAGAGAGGATCAGGCAAGCTTGGAAAGTGTTTATATGGAGTAAGGGGAAATATGAACACATTAGACAGCAAATTAGTGAATTAAATTGGAAGGAAGTATTCTCGAGGAAATGTACTGAAGAGAGGTGGCAGTTTTTCAAGGAATGTCTGTCTAGAGTTCTACAGGACAACGTGCCGAGCAGACAGGGAGGTGTTAGTCGGTTAAAGGAATCGTGGTGCACGAAAGATGTGTGGGACCTAGTCGAGAAGAAAGGGAAAGCGTACAAAAGGCTCAGACAGCTTGGCGAAGATAGGGATTTAGAAGAGTATACGGCTTGTAGGTAGGGCCTAAAGAAGGAAATTAGGAGAGCCAGAAGTGGTCACGAGGAGGCCCTGGCAGGTAGGGTTAAGGAGAACCCTAAGGCGTTCGATAAGTATCTGAAGAGTAAAAGGATGAGACGTGATGGAATAGGGCGGATAAAAGATGAAGGGGGGAAAGTCTGTAAGGAACCAGTAGAAATGGCAGAGGTGCTCAATGAGTATTTTGCCTCGGTTTTCACAGAGGAGAAGGACCTGGGTGGAAGTAATGCGGGCGTGCGGTGGACTGAAAGGATTGAGTATGTGGACTTTAAGAAAGAGGTTGTGCTGGAATCTTTGAATGGCATCAAGATAGATAAGTCACCGGGTCCGGATGGGATGTACCCCAGGTTATTGTGGGATGCGAGGGAGGAGATTGCAGAGCCTCTGGTGATGATCTTTGCGTCGTCGATGGAGATGGGAGAGGTGCCGGAGGATTGGAGGATTGCGGATGTGGTTCCTATTTTCAAGCAGGGGAATAGGGATAGCCCAGGGTGGTGGGTGAGTGGAATCGGCTGCCGTCAGTGGTGGTGGAGGCGAAATCAATGGGTTATTTAAGAGTCTCCTGGATGAGTACATGTAGCTGAATAGGATGGAGGGTTATAGGTAGGTCTAGAAGGTAGGGATATGTTCGGCACAACTTGTGGGCCGAAGGGTCTGTTTGTGCTGTAGTTTTTCTATGTTTCTATGTTTCTATATCTAATTTGATCATTTGTTTGAGCAGAAATGTTTCTTCTATCGACAGATTGTTTTCGTGGTCACAGCTGCCAATAGTTCCTGCTGCCAGACACATCTCTTTGAGAACACAGATAACCGAATGAGCTGTCTGTTGTGTGCAGCCAAATGCTGCAATTTTTTAAACTCTGGCTGCAACCAACTCTCTCTCTCTCTCTCAAGTCATCCGGTTTCACTTCCTGTCATGTTAATGTTAATTGTGCAAGTTATTACAAATTATGGCAAAGAATAGTTAAATGTTTGGAATAAATAGCCTTTTCTTCCACAGAATTATGTTGTTTCAATTCACAATATATATCAACATATAAATTTGGTTAAGGCTCTCCAGGATTTGATTTTCTCGGGTATTTCCAAACCTTCTTAATTTAATCGTTTTATTTTTAAACTGCTCGAGGTCATAATCCCTGCATGTTTGAACAATAACAAGCACAATGCATATATCAACAACAATAGTTACTTGATTAGAAATGTTTTGGTTTGATTACTAGCTGGATAGATTTTAAGCTTTGCAGTGTTTTTACATCTGGAAAACCTTGAAGAATAGATGGCACATGCAATTCCAACGGTAATATATAAGTTTAACTAGTTACACTTTCAGAACTATCATCAATGTTAGATGATTTAAATGATGTAATTTGTTGCATGTTATCGGAACATCACACAAGTCTTGAATTTCATATTATGTTATTTAAAAATTCATATTATGTTATTTAAAAATAACTAACTGGTAACACAAGTTCCAACAATTCATGGTGTTCGATGGTTGGCATCAAATGCAGATTAAAAATACTCAAGGACAACATCTTTACTTGTATTAACAATTGAGGTTAATCTCCTGCTGTCACTTGGGGTAATCAGAACTACGATTCATTTCACTATTTTGATATACTTCAAACTGACTCAGAGACAGTATTTTCATCTTACTCTTTTGTTCCTGCTTTTCTTTGTTTTCACAAAATTACCTTTTATTAACTTCTCAACTACACTCTTATAATTTCAACTTCAAGGCAAGGAAAGAGCCCATGGTCCTTCCAAGGTTTAACTCATTTCTCAACATTAAAACAATAAAGTGAACACCAAGAAAATATTCACGCAATCACGTTGTTACACACATAGATACATATGGAAGCTTCCAACATTTATTCAGACTTAACATCTTAAAATGCAATGAAAATAAAACATTTAAGAATACTGAATGGTGATTAACCGTCGCTTTTATTCTGCTGTTTTCCAAACTGTGAATCAACTCAAAACAGAAGTAAATTCAAGAAATCTTATCACTTTAATTTCTAACAGTTTGTAACAAACACTTTCACAGCATTTTCTTATCTCAATTATTTGGACTTGTCAATTTGGTATTATAGGCGGGCACTCCCTTTCCACCTGCCTGGCATTTAATGCAGTTTCATGGTTTATCCAGGCAACACATTTTATTTAGAATGCATTATGGCCGTATAATGATTCCCAGCATTACACACCCACTCCCATTCTACCTTATGTAACTCCCTTCTCTGTTAAGTTTTGACTTTATATCTTAAGATTACTGCAAGTCTTATAACACAAATTTCCTGTCGCGGAAAGGATGGATTAGTTCTCTGCTCGTTTCAGCAGAGAGGTGGAGGGGTAAGTTCTCTCAGCTGAACAAAACAAGTGATTAATCATCACTTCAAATATGCAGGAATAATTCTTTCCATCATCTTTTCATTGTCAATTCTATCAAGAGTACATTTTGTAACAAAAGCCTGATCCAAAAAATCCATTTATTTTCATCACGATTAAATCTCTCTACTAATTAAGACGTTAACACTTTCTCACAGACTCTCCGGTTTAAGCTCAAGATGCGCGCATTATTAATTATTTCTCTTAAATGGTTAAATCTCCTTACAACTCTTCAGCTGTAATGCAATGCTATTTTTTCCACATTCCCCAAATCGCTGTTCGATGCACTATTGTAAAATTTCAACTGGGGAGAATAGTTTATTAAAATTTCATCTGCTGTACCCTATTCCAACCACATGTCGCTCTCGATCGCACACTTTCACCCCTCTATCTTTTTCCCTTGTCAAGAGAGAGAGAGAGAAACTGACGGCCTGTCGGTGTTCAACACTTTACTATCACGCTTCAAATTAACCGCTTGGTTAACCAAGCGGCAGCGGCGCTCGTGTCTGTCATATTTATCGGGGCAATGACGACTACCTTAGATTTCTGGTGATTCTCTGCACGAGGTCGCGTCCACCGCTCCTCTTCCTGTTCACCCGTATCGGGATTTTCGAACAACATTGGCAAGCCATTTACCTCTTTATCTTTCCTTTGATTCTCACATCCACTGATCATTCTTCTGTGTGCATTCTTCCCCCTCTTAGTTATTTTGTTGTAGTATTTCTGCTCCAATAAGTGGGAACATTCCCTAATACTCTCTGAATCTCTGTTCTGAATCTATGTTTTACACTGGGTGATTGGCTTATAATTTTGCTTTTCGCCGCACACCAGTTCCCCTCCGGGTTACTGGCGCTTGAGTTGCATTCTAGCACTTCCCACTCCTCTGGAGGAGCGGTTGGTCCCTGTGTGGACTCATTAGGAGGTAGAGGAACAGTTTACCCTCTCCGGAACCACTCACAAAGTCTCTATCTATCACTCATCACTCACGTCTGAACATCACACCTCAGGCAACCCTGACACCCATTTCAAATCCGAACATCAGCGTGGGAGATTCCTCCTCTTAACAGCCAGTTTATGGCAGGGTGTCAGAGTCGATTGCCTCCTTGTCCGTATGTGCTCAGTTCAGACATGTTTCATCAGTTCAGACACTCTCTCATCACAGATGGTCACCCAATGTTTTTTGACCCACTTCATCAAGTTCAGTTACTATTCCGGTGTCCCAGTCCTGGCCATTCAACTGGACCCATAAACGTCCCGGGTTTCAGCACCATTTGTCGCAGGTAAAGATACCTCTGAGTCTATTCGTAGGTCAAAATACTTTAGTAAATTTGCACAATTGTGGGAGACCGTCCGACGCCTCAGATGTCGCTGCAAATGCAGGCAAAACACAGACATTTATACCTCACCTTGCACGTATGCAGTTGCCCGGGTCTCACAGGTTCCCAGGCAGTTGCACGTCTTCCTGTGTGAACCTTGTTGCCTTGGCGTTTTCTTCACGGTTATCCCAACGCCGTGAGTGTTGTTGTTCTCTGTGAGCACAGGTGGGGCATCTTACGAACGTACAAAGTTACAGTCTTCGCACAAACAAGTTAATTGGCATACAGCAATTTATATACGTCCGTAGGTACTTGTAGAATGTACATCGGTACAGGTTATGATGAATATATATGAAGGTATCATTATACGTCAATAAAGGCCCAGATGTAGGCTTCCATTGTTACACAGCAATACATAATTAAAGAATAAAAAATGGCGGATTAGTCACATTCTTGAACAGAAAGACACACAACAGCTGTGCTCTTAGCTGTTCTGGACACGTGAGCATGAAAACACCCTAACATAAACATGAGTTCTACGTTATTTCTCACACAAGCTCTAAATATCACAGATGTCACTGTGACACTTCGAGTATTGTACTTCATTAACCCATTCCCGACTTCACCTTCATGTATCCAACCTGCTTGTAAAGAATGGGGACTTGCGGACTTGAAATCTACATTTCTTGATTGATTTGGGGTTACTGAACTGAAAGACAGTGACTGGTGAGCATATCTGTGTTTTAGAAAACATAGAAACATAGAAAAAATACAACACAAACAGTCCCTTCAGCCCCACCGGTTGTGCCGAACATATCCCTACCTTCTAGGCCTCCCTATAACCCTCCATCCTATTAAGTCCCATGTACTCATCCAGGAGTCTCTTAAATGTCCCTATTGAGTTTGCATCCACCACCACTGACGGCAGCCGATTCCACTTGCCCACCACCCTCTGTGTGAAAAACTTACCCCTAACATTTTCCCTGTACCTACCCCCCCCCCAACACCTTAAACCTGTGTCCTCTCGTAGTAGCCATTTCAACCCTTGGAAAAAGCCTCTGAGAGTCCACCCGATCTATGCCTCTCAACATCTTATATACCTCTATTAGGTCTCCTCTCATCCTACTTCTCTCCAAGGAGAAAAAGACCGAGCTACCTCAGCCTATTCTCATAAGGAATGCCACTCAATCCAGGCAACATCCTTGTAAATCTCCTCTGCACCCTTTCAATCATTTCCACATCCTTCCTGTAATGAGGCGACCGGAACTGAGCACAGTACTCCAAGTGGGGTCTGACGAGGGTCTTATATAGCTGTATCATTATCCCCGGACTCATAAACTCAATCCCTCGATTGATCCCTCGATTGTGGTCGGTGCAGACTCGATGGGCCAAATGGCCTCTTTCTGCACTGTAGGGTTTCTATGATTTCTATGATAAAGGCCAACACACCATACGCCTTCTTAACCACCTCCTCCACCGGCCGATTTTCGAGTCTTGTGGACCTGGACCCCAGGTCCTTCTGATCCTCCACAGTACTAAGAGTCTTTCCCTTAATATTGTACTCTTTCATCCTATTTGACCTGCCAAAATGGAACACTACGCATTTATCTGGGTTGAAGTCCATCTGCCACTGCTCTGCCCAGTCTTGCATCCTATCTATGTCCCTCTGTAACTTCTGACATCCCTCCAGACTATCCACAACCCTACCAACCTTCGTGTCGTCGGCACACTTATCAGTTTCTATATTCAAGTATAAATCCGAGTGTGGTATGGACTAATGTCTGATTCAGAGGCTCATAAGTTGCTGGAGGTGGAGTAAGTCACGCAAGTAACATTACAAAATGTGATTGAAGCAAATCTTTTGGAATTGCCAAACACTTTGCAGTTGACATTTCCTGGCAGAATGCGAAAATGAGAGATAATTTTGGCGAATTATAGCATTTGGAATTGTTAGATGCACAGTCAGAATCGTTGGAATTGCCAAAAAAGCAGTGAACAATGAAAAACTTAAATTGGAAAAAGGATTAAAACAATTTGAATCGCACGCCAAATGAACAACAAAGGAAGGAACAGCGAGCAAAGGATTTAAATCTTTTTGAAATACAGGCAAAGAAAACGGAAAATAGTGAGACTTCGAGCTTCGGAATCTGGCCTTGAAAAGGGAACATCCGGTGAGATTGGCAGAGGTGAAGGCAAAGTGCATTCTGAGGGTCGTGCAGAAGACAGTGAGAAGGAGCAAGAGCATCGTATTCAACGGCTTGGTGTGGATATATTGAAATACGTCCAAGCATTGACAAAGTTTGAGGAGAAGGATGTCAAAGAATTTTCCGTTCCATTTGAGAATGTGTCGAAGCTAATGATATGGCCACAGGATATGTGGATATTACCAATTGAAACAAATTTGGTAGATAGAGTGAGTGAAGTTTTTGCATCACTATCAGTGAAGGTATCTGGTTGGTATCAGGAGGTGAAAAAAAATCCATCTTAGGTGTGTATGGAATAGTGCCAGAATTTAAAAACAAACGTTTAGAAATCTCAGGAAAGAGCCGTGTCAAACGTACACAGAATTTGAAAGGATCAAGCAGAGAATTTTTGATAGGTGGATAGGGGCTTTGAAAATAGAACAGACGTTTAGAGCTCTATGATAAATGATTATTTTGGAGGAGTTTTTAAAAAAAACACTTCCTGATGTAGTGAGGCCTCATGTGGAAGAGCAGAGGGTTGAAACTGCGAGATTTGCAGCAGAAATGGCAGATGATGATGAATTAGTTAATTCACCAATGTTGGTTTTCTGACAAGAGTTTCAGATGGAAAGGGATAGACCCTTGGCAAAAGAGAAATACTGAGATGGTGCAGGTAAAGGAGATTTTCTTTGGGAGATAACAAAGACAGTGTACCTCTCGTTAAAAATGAAATCAGGAGGGAGGACGCGAAGTTAAAAGGTTCAGATGTTTTTACTGCATGAGTTAGGCCATGTAAAGTCACTGTGTTGGGGGTTTATGGAAAGTACTGGGAAGACTGATGTGATAAAAATGGATAAGCCAGTGGGTTTTGTTAAAGTCCATTCGAAGCGAAGCAGTTGCAAAGGAAGGTACAGCTTGATCAGAGGATGTTTGATAAGAAGGTGCCAGATGTCTTTAAACAACTTAAATGTTTGGGAAAAGCTAACTCATGTGTGCAAGGAGGAGTCGGCAGAAAGATTAAAATTTTCAGAGGGAAGGGAGAAAGTCAATCTTTGATGAGAAGAGATGAGGAGTGGTGCAGTTTGGGTGGAGTATGGCCGGATGTGGAGGTAATTTGTGGAAAATAGGGGTGAGAGGAGCAGTGTTGCATTATACAAGGTCAGGTTGGAGAGTCCAGTGAAGATTAGTGAAATTGTAGTATGAGTGATGGAGAAATTGTCTTGTCCACTGCAGCTGGATGTCAGGTGAGAGTGATGCATCCTGTGATTGACAAGTCAGCGGAAAATCAAACAACTTATTTGTTGGATGACGTATATCCTGAGTTTTCTTTCATCATTGTGTAGTTACAAAGTCGAAAAGTCACAGGTTAAGACAGGAGGAGAAATCGAAGAGGGAAGATGAGAAGGTTTAAGTTCAGTGTTCAGAAACGGCTTTTAATTAGATGGTTGGAAAATTCAAGCACAGGTGAGTAGAGAACGAAGTGGATAGTTCTAGTTCAGGTAAGTTGGCAGAGTTGCAACGGAAGGATATAGAAATAAAAATGTTGCAACATAAAGCGCACATGGAAGTGGAATCTGAGTAGATCAGAATGCCATTACCTTAAACGTGAGGTGTTAGTGAGGAAATGCAAACCTTTACGTATTCAGAAGGCTGAAAATTGGTAGAGGTTCTTCAGGTGGTATGGCCGATAGGGAATCGAAATGAGGTGTTGCGAATTCCACATGAGACACCAGTAGGAGGTCATTTGACGACAAGGAGCGCTGAAGCTAAATTGCAAAAATAGTTTTTATTGTCCTGGACTGCATAAGGATATGATGACATTTTCTTGGTCATGTCACACACGTCAAGTGGTAGGAAAATAATAAACGTTGATAAAACCAGCACTGTTAATATGCATTCCAGTATTTGAGGAGCCATGTAGAGGGAATGCAATTGATTTCATAAGTCCCCTCTCGAGACCAAAAAATTAGATTTACTAGCTATTGGCCACAATGAATAGGTGTACTAGGTTTCCCGAGACAATTCCGTTATGAAATGTTACAGGGAAAAAAGATTATAGCGGAGTTCCTTACATTATTTTTATTAGATATGATCTCCCCATAAAAAACGATCAGTTTAAGGATCACATTTTACATCGAATTTATTCAAGGAGGCTATGGATAGCTTAGGAGTAAAGCAATTTTTAATCAAATGCGTACCACCAGAATCGCAGGGAGCGTTAGAAAGGAGGCAAATACTTTGAAGACAATGCTGAGGGTTTATTGTCAAGGTTACCAAGAGCATTGGGATAATAGAATTCCATTTGTGCTATTTACAAATAGGAATGCACCAAACGAGTCAACAAAATGCAGTCCATTTCAAATGATTTTTGATCGTTATGAAAGGGGATCAATTAAATTCAATAAGGAGCAATTGGGAAGTGAGTGGCTGAAACTATATTATTGGAATATATTGGGGAATGATAAAACAGTGCACGGGAATTGGCTAGACAACATTTAAAAGTTGCACGGTGTGTGATGGAACAGGAAACGGATAGGAAATCAAAAATTTGTAGTTTTGCTTGTGAAGATAACGTTTTTGTACTGTTACCAGTGAGAGGTGAACCTCTAAAAGCATGGTTCAGTGATCCTTATCAAATTGAAAGGAAATTGAGAGAGGTGAATTATTTGATCAGTAGCCATATGCGTAAAAGCTATTTTGATAGTGTCGGAAAGCAGAAAATGGAGGTTTCTGCTGTTATAACTCAAAGGGAAGAACTGAATCCAGATGACTCTGAATTTGACATTGCTCAAATTAGATTGGCTAACGATGTATTAAAGATTGGACTAAAGTATTGAGTTGCCATTCAGAGGAAATTCGACCTGACCTAAAAGAGTGTTTAATATCACATGGAGATGTGCGTGGTAATAAATTGAGAAGTATTAGAACGGCTATGCATGATGTAGGTGTGGGAAATGCGGTTCCAAATAAAGAACATCCTGAGACACTTAAACTTCTAAAATTAGCACAAGTTCAAAGGGAGATCGAAGGTGTGCTTAAAAATTACATAATTAGAGTGAGTTGTAGTGATTAGTGCTCACCGACACTTACGGCTCTGAAACCGGTTGGTGCCCAACGATTGAACGTGGTCTGTAGAAAATTTAATGCAGTTACAAAAACTCATATCTATCCAAGGCAGGAGGACTGCATTGAGAATGTTGGACAATCAACCTTTATCTCCAAATTGGATCTACTCAAAATGTACTGTCAGGTACCTTTATCCGAAAGACGACAGAGATTTCAGACTACTTGACAACAAATATTTCCTACCAAATCAAAGTTTTGCCATTTGGCATGATAAACGCCCGAGTCATATTTCAAAAGTAAACTAACACAGTTACAGAGCCACATATTCATGGAGGATTACTGCATGGAAATGGGCCCTTCAGTCCATTTCAGTCCATGCGGCCCCGTGTTTTAACCATGAAGCTAGGGACGGCACGTTGGCACAGTAATTTGCACTGCTGCCTCACACCGCCAGGAACCCAGGTTCGATTCCAGGCTTGTGTAATTGTCTGCATGGAGTTTGCATGTTCGTCCCGTGTCTGTGTGGGTTTCCTCTGAGCGCTCCAGTTTTCTCCCACAGTCCAAGGATTTGCAGGTTATGTGGATTGGCCATGCTACATTCTCTCGATGTGTACCCTAACAGGCGCCAGACTGTGGCATGTAGGGGATTTTCACAGCAACGTCATTGCAATGTTAATGCAAACCTACTTGTGACGAATGAATCAGCATTACAACTTTCGTCCCAATTGCCCGTTTTGGCCCATATTATCTCATACTCATCTTACCCATGTAATTGTCTGAATGCTTTTGAAAAGGCAAATTTTTACCCATCTCTACGAATACCTCTGGCAGCTAGTTCCACACACTCAACCCCCTCTGTGTGAAGAAATTGTCCCTCTGGACGCTTTTGTTTCTCTCCACTTTAACCTTAAACGTTTGTCCTCTCATTTTAGGCTTCCCTAACTTTGGGAAATTCATTGGCTATCTCGCTGATCTATGCCCCTCATTATTTTATAAACCTCTACAATATCACCCCTCGGCCTCCTACACTCCAGGAAAAAAACAGTCCCAATGTACCCAACCTCTCCTTATAACTCAAACTATCAAGTACCGGTTTTCTGCAGTATTTCTAGTTTAATAACATACTTTCCATAATAGGATGGCCAGAACTGTACACCATATTCCAAATGTGGCCTTAACATTGTATTTTACAACTTCAACAAGACGTCCCAGTGCCTGTATGCAATGTTCCGATCAATGAAAGCAAGCAGGCTGAATGCCTTCTTCACCACTCTGTTCACCTCTGACTCCACTTTCTAGGAATTATGAACCTGTACCCCCAGGTCCCAGATCAGGACCCCATGCACCTTGGACATCTCTTTTCCACCTTCACCCTTCGGGAAAATGATACAAAAGTCTGAGGTCACATACCAACCAACTCAAGAGCAGCTTCTTCTCTGCTGCTGTCAGACTTTTGAATGGACTTACCTTGCATTAAGTTTATCTTTCTCTACCCCCTAGCTGTGACTGTAACACAACATTCTGCTCTCTCTCGATTCCTTCTCTATGAACGGTATGTTTTGTCTGTATAGCGTGCAAAAAACAAACCTTTAAGCTGTATGCTAATACATGTAAAAATAAGAAATCAAATCAAATCAAATCAAAGCAGAGCACATTGTTCTATAACACTCCCCAACGCCCTACCATTAAACTGAGTAAGTCCTGCCCTGGATCGATATACCAGAATGCATCACCATGCCTTTATCTGCATCTGTCCTTTGTCAGTCCACTGGCTCAATTGTTCAAGATTGCATTGCAATCCGAGAAAACCTTGTTCACTGTCCAGTCAATTCAGTATTACCGAATTGTGTTTTCTACATGGACGATCTGTTGATTTACAAACAAACAAAGAAAGATCACTTGAAACATTGAGTGGAATTACTCTATTTACTTCATGAGACAAGTTTGGTGGTACACCTTGCTCAGAGCCCAAGTGACTTGGAAAAGCCCAAGTCACCTTCCTCGGCCATAACATTGGACGTGGTCAGATTGCCCCATGGAACGGAAAAACAAAATTTATTGGGGAGTTCCATATACCATCGACACGAAGGGAAGTAACGAGATTGTTTGGGCCTGAGTGATTTTTATCGTAAGTTAGTGCCGAGTCATTTCTGCGAGTTTGCTCCACTGACTGACTTACTGAAGAAGCGTACCATATTGCAGTGGAGAGCGGAGCGTCAACAGATATTTGACGGCGTTAACGTTGTGTGAACAACTGATTCTGTGTTGGGTACACCAAGTTCCGCAGAACCATTCAAGGTGGCGATCGATGCGAGTGATGCCGTAGGTGCTATGCGCTTGAAAGAAGGCAACAAAGGAGTAGAGCAGTCTAATTGATAGTTTTCCGAAAAAAATGAATGATCACCAGAAGAAATATTCAGCGACTGCAAATAACTTACACTTAGTGCTGGCTATGTAACATTTAAACATTTATATTGCCAGTAATTTGTCGGAAACATTGGTGTAAACTGATCCTTATCCATTGAAGGATTTGGAGAAATGTGAGACTAAAAATGCCAGACTTTTTCGATGGAGTCGAAATGGAGTTGCATCCAGTTAATTTAAAAAATATATATGTGGCAGGAAGATAAAATGTGATTTTGGATGCGTTGTCACGAATTTTATGAAGTAAATGAAGGTTCGATGATGCAAGGCAAGGACTAAAATGAACTAGATTGCTGTTATGTTTGCAAACTTTATTTTTAGAAAAAATGCATGTATATTATAAAGTTCTTGCTAAGTGAAGCTGAAAGGAGTTGAAAAATTAAACCATCTTTGAATGTTGATGGTTCATTTTACTTAAGGGGGGAGTTGTCATGTGAGTGTGCATTTAACAAAGTATTTTGTTTTTTAAATCATGCAGCTTGCAGCTTCCACGATGCAGCTCAGCTGTGGCAGTCAGGTGATAGGGGATTCAGTTCCGTTTGTGACATACAGGTGATAATGTTTTTTTTTTTGGGACGTTCAGTTTCGCATTGAGGATTGTGTTGGGAGCAGTTTGCCTTCAAGCTAAGAACCAGTCTCTGTCTCTGTCACTCCCTCTCTCACTGTTCTCCTTGTTTTGTTCTGAAACTATTATCAGCTATCTGAAGCAGAGTCTTATTGCCATCCTACCACAAATATACTTTTTTTTTGTGAAATAGATTCGAGTACAACTTCTTCTACGTTTCTTCACAAGGGATTTAGATTTTTCTGCAGTCTGGATTCCTGTAACAAGTGGGATTTAACCTATGCTACATACTGCTTATTTGGAGGGTTTTATGTATTGAATGTTGGCTTTGGTTGGAACACGTTAGAGATATTCCTTAAGCGTTCTACATTATCGTGGTTGTTGTGTTTCCTGTTTGTAATGGTTCAAAGCTCTTTCCAATTGTCTTACGATACATATCAACAATATTCTTAATTGAACTTTGCTTTTGACAATAGCTACTCGTGGGTCAGTTGAATCACACGTGAAGTGAAACCTCTCATGCTGATCCGAGCCAAATTGGGATTAAATGTTTAGTGGTCAGGCGAGCTTCATAGAACACCTTGACGTTTCCGACCTGACTTGTAACAAAGGTTGAAGGCCAAATGTCAAGGACTGAAAACATGTTTGAAATTGGAGAGAAAGAAGATTATGTGATGGATCATCGATGTGGGGAGGGCAGAGAGAAAAAAACGAAACAGGTTTTACACAGTCATTTTATTGAAATGTAGAATGGGACTTCATGGATAACAATCGTGCTATTTGGTAATAGGCATTGCTCGAATCTAATTAGAGAGATGAACGCGTGGGGCACAGACTGTTGTCTGAAAAGATGACTCGTCAGTTGGTGTAGTGCTTGCAGTACTCGTGAAAATGTGATATGTGTCATCTTATGATCTGCAGCTGAACGGTGCTGAGGCAACTATCTTGCCAACGTCATTGCTCGGCAAACCCAACAGATTTCGGGTTAATTATTGGGGACAATCTGTCGACTTGTTGACCATTTGTATATATATAAATATATATATATATATTATATGTATATGTGTGTGTGTGTGTATTATATATATATATATATATATACATAATACATATATTAGTATAGGCCATTGAAGCTAATTCTTAAGATGATTGCAAATAGCTTTCCAAATATCACGAGCCTCTGATTCAGCATACAAGTAAAGGCGTAGAATATAATATCCATTATTAAGAATTGGGTGCAATAGAAGTTCATCTGGAAAAAAAATTTGCAGTTTGGAAGATATTCAGGAAGAGCAGTAAGTGGTGAAATGTTGGATAACTTCTTCGTTTTCTGAATTATGGCATTTGCACAGTAGAGGATAATTAAACGAATGAATTATTTCATTATTATCAAGAAATCAGCATGTAAAAGCGGATTGCAAAAGAGATGGAATGTCCTAAAATATGTCAGACCTTCGTGGTGGTCACATGCAGGTCACCAAATAGTAAGAAAATGTTTGTCTGAAGCGTACAGGAACGTGTCATTGGATGTTTTCATGAAGGCACGTTGTGAATCATGGGACACATTGATTAACATGTGGAAATGAACTGTCATTTGCGAAACGATGTCTCAGATGAAAGGTTTATTGATTGATCCTTCGAATACTATAATTTGGGGAAGAGTGCACGACAATTTATGTTTGTCCTATCATTTTTCAATGAGCTCGTGACGAATGTGTCCTCAGGAAGCAGCAAACAAATCAGGTTGAATGTTGCATTCAGGTGGAGAGGGAATATACTTTTCTTTAAAATATAATACTAGTAACACTGAGGAAACAAACGCCGACCTTTCGAGGGTGGACTGTCAATTTAGATTGAGTGGTATGTAAAGAGGGACACGGTGGAAAAGTTAAAAGTTGTTATTTCAGAATGCGTAGTAATAAATGCAATCCAATGACTAAGCATGAATTCTAAATATTGAGACAATATTTGTGTTCATTCCGAACGTATGGATGTGAACAATCATAGAGTCATGAGATTCAGAGAGTTGTACAACAAAGAAAAGTCAATTTGCTCATCAAGTCAGTATCTGTGGAAAGACAAACCACTCAACTATTGTATTCCCATTCCCCAAAGATTGACCCAGCCGTGTATGGTCCAGCATCCGAAGTGAACAGACAATTATTTTAATGCGGTATGGCCGTTCTGTACCTCTGCCATACATAAAGGCAGTGACCTCCAGGCTCCCTCGCCCTTTGTATATAAAAGTTTCTTTTTCTGCATCCCGACCAAATCTCAACTCACTGCAAATATATGCGAATAGTAATTGAACATTGATAAAGGGGAAACGTTTCTCCCTGTCTACTTTGTGTTTCAATGTTTTGTGTAATCTCAGCCATGTGCTCCTGTCCGCCTCCTCTATTCACATGAGGACAATTCCAGCCAGTCCAATCTCTTTTCCGAATTGAGTCTCTCGAGAGCTGGAAATATCGTATACATCTCCCGTGCATCGTTTCCAGTCCAAAACATTGCTCAGTTAATGTCGATTGCACAACTGCAAACGATGCTCTCGCTCTGGCCAAGGAACACTGAATGCAATTGCAATATTAACGCACCACCCTTAATTAATATACCACAGCTAATAGCCACAGACATAAATCAAGCATTTTTAACCAGGTTATTCCCATTTCCTGTTACATTACGCAGCTGGTGTACACGCACACGCCCACTTACGCCCAGTCTGGCAAGAGTACAGACGTACATCATATATAACATCGCCCTGTTTGTCTTATCCATGTCCCTCACACCAGACATTTCTCGATTCATCTCCATTTGTCACATGTCAGCCCATTTGACCAGCTATTCTATATCCTCCAGAATTCTAAGATCTTACTCTCTCCAATTACCGTCTACTCACTCTGAAAGGTAAACAATTGGGCGTCGTCTTGGAAGAATTGGTATCCCGTTAGACATTAGTGCATAATTTACTGAACAGAGAAGCAGGACTAAAATATCAATACTCAGTCAATCCGAAAGAAAAGTCACCTGAAATATAAAGCACACATCAAAATAAAATGACATTTTTGTGCAAAGGAAATAGTTTAAAAAGTTAGCGATAACCCTATAGGTCTTGGTGGCAGCTAGATTGACATAGTATTCTGTATTTCACGATTGCATAGGAGTCCCTGGGTGAGGTGTTTGATGTGATGGAGGACCATGGCACTGTATGAACCAAGCAATAGAGGGAGGTGATGGCATAGTCATATAATCGCTAATTATCCATTAATTTTGCTAATGCAGTGCGGACACAGGTTCAAAACCGGCAAGGGCAGCTGGAAGAATTAGAATACAGTTTAGTTTCTGTCTCAAGTAAGGCATACATTAACTGCAATGAAGTTACTGTGATATTCCCGTCGTCGCCAAAGTCCGGCGCCTGCTCGGTCAATGCAAACAACCAGCACATCTTTCAGAATGTGGGTGGAAACCTGAGCATCCGGAAGAAACCCACGCAGACACGGGGAGAGCGTGCAAACTCCAGAATGACCCAAGCCAGAAATCGAACCCGGGAATCCAGCGCTGTGAGGCAGCAGCGCTAACAACTGGTCTACCATGCCGCCCATACAATTCAATTCCACATACCTGTAAATAACAATGTACAGATACCCAAGGAACCATTGCCGCTTCTTGGCAAAACCCCTCTTGTTCAATAATGCTTTCTCAAGGATATCTGGCGTCGTCATCTGGCCTGGCCTACATGTGTTTCCAAGCCACATAAGTGTGCTTGACTGAACTACCCTCGGGAAACTAGGGTTGCGCAATAAACGTTTGCTCGCCAACAACGTACATCTCCCACAAATGAATAAAGAAAAAGTAAATGTGCAAGGCCTTTCTCTGTCGATGCTCCTTGCTAATCACACAACGACGCAAACGACGTGTTCAGGCGATGCTGCCCTTGACGTGCATTTCTATTAAACTGGGCCATTGCATTTGCTGCTCACAATGAAGATTACTCTACTTCCGAGATACCAAAGTCAAACTGAGTGACCAGTTTACAGAACACATTTTGTCCATCGTAAGCAGGATCACACCTTCGTTTTTGCTCGTCATTTCAACACACCTTTCAGCTTTCATGCGCAGATGTCTCTTTGATGGTGTTTTGCAATGTTGCAGTAAAGCTCGATGCAAACTCAAAGAGCAGCACATATAAACTTTGAATCGAGACTTTACAGCGTCCCTACTCTATATTGTGTTTACCAACTTCGGAACGGGAACTCTCTCATCCACTTCCTCTACATTCGATTTGTTTATACTATGCCATCTGATTTTCCTGATTAATTCACTTTTATTATTTCACATATCATTATATAATTGGCTCATTTTCATTTATTCCATTCTTTTGTACGTGACTTTCAAAATTGTGACTCTACCCGCCAACGCCACAACGACTCCAAGCCAGTTGTGCCTCATGCTGTCCTTTGACACTCGGATTTCCTTTGTTCCACCTTTTTCATAATATAATATCTAATTGGACATTGTCAGTCACTTTTCAGTCTTGATCATCACCACCTGCGATCCGTTTGTCTTTTGCCCATGACATCTTTCTCAATTACCATTCCCCCACCCACTCCCACCCCATCGCCTATAGTAGACGCATCGTCGTACTTTCTTTCTCTCCTGTTCTGACGAACGTTCATCCAACTCGAAACTTTAGCTCGCTTCCCGCTCTGCAGATGCTGTCAGGTCCGCTGAAATGCACCAGAAGTTTTTAGATTCCAGCTTTTGAAAATATCCAGCAACTCGAATTTGTTTATTACTGATTCTGTTATTTTTGGAGAGAGCCCACACCAACACGACACAACAACATGCCAATTCTGCGCCATAAGAATGCTTTTGTTCTGTGTGCAATTCAGATTTACTAAAGAAATTGCTAACATGTTGTATTTCACTCTTCTCTGGGACCCCTAAAAAGCAACCACGTACCTCAGATAGACACAATGAGGAAAACGGACCAAATCAGTGCTGTTCCATATTGAAATCGGCTTCATGCCGAGACGTATCTGCAAACTGCAGGACGCAGGTTTTATGTTAAAGCCATTTATGTTTTACAAATACAGTAGTTGTGCAACATTCAAAGAAAATACGTGTCCGATCCATATTGCCCACGTTAGGGATGTGTTCCGCTTATATTTTAACAATGCACATCAGAACTCAATCAAGAAAAGATAATTGTCAAGCCTTCTTCATATTTTCTGACAGTGATCCAGAAGTTGATCCAGCTACAGGAAAATGCAGGTACCTCCACATTATATAGTTTTCATTATATTTTATTTAAAAATGACAGTTACCTGCTGTGGTAAGGAAAATATATGAAAGCGACGCAGTTACCGCAGTGGGCAATGAGGATGAATGAGGAGAATTGAGTGATAACGAAAAGACATTCAATCCAGTCCACCGAAGAATGCAGATTAAGACATAATACGGAAACACTGAGGTAGGGGACTTAATTAAACGACTGCCAAAGCCAAGATTAACAACAAATTCACAATATGAACTCGCATAAAAATGAAGGATTGTCAGACAGGGTATTAAATCATGGTATGTTTTACTGTGCAATACTGCAAACATCTTGGGCACTATTGTCCAATCTGTTAGACACAAACACATTTTTTTTTTTTGTTACTGAGTGAGAGGATGGAATGTGACTTACCAAAGAGAAGTACAGTAATGAAAATACATTGTGGTTTTCCAAAGTGCAAATCAACTTTATCCAGGAAAATTCAGTTATCTATCGATAAAACACAGAAAGTACACGATGGTCATTGAATTCTTAAAATGTATCTTGATTTTCAGTGATATTTCAGATGTTGGAATCATAGCTAATTATGATTATTTTCATAATGAAAAATGTGGACCCAGGGTTATTGGTTTCATGAAACATCAAAAAGTGAGCAGAAAGGGTAATTTTGCAGCATGGGGTCAATTTCTATGTATTGTGCTACATGATTCTGGGCAGGAACTCTTGCTTTGGTCTGCCTGTTTTCAAGAGTGGAGGAAACAACAAACACGTGTAATACCTTTTGGAAGATTCAAGTACGCTTTTATCTTCACAAAGCAGAACAGATTTGATCTGCAAGTAGGGGCAAAGGACAAAGGTTAGGATGATTGGCAATGCCAAATTGTCCCGAACTTCACATAAATGCGCAGAATGGGTTGAATAGCCATGGAAATGCATTATGCTGCTCAGATAGGAAAAAAATAATTGTATGGGTAAGAAGGAGTTTCGGAAGTCTATGCAGACACGATGGGCCGAACGTCTGTCGTCTGCATTGTAAGGAGTATAAATTCGATGGTACTGTGCGGAGACAGAATTGTCCGTACCGAAATAAAACATCACAATCTACCCATGTGCAAGAAAGAAACTCGAGGACATTCAAATGCACATTGCAGAGAAGACTATTTATCATTAATCGCAAATCGTTATTTTTTTACATGGAAAATGCAATTCTCATGATTGGAAAACATGGAAGCATAAACCCAACAGCGTGCACACAACTGAACAACCCTCTGTGATTCCAATTACATGGAAACTAACATGGATTTACTGTTTCATTTTTATTTAGAAAGAACAATCATTCGGAGAGATGAAGGTAGAGTTGTCACGCACCTCACATACATTTGCCTTACTGAGATTCAAGAATCCATTTTTTGTTTCTGTCAAAACAAGCAGAGCCGGATAATAAAGTATATTTGCATTAGCCATTCCTACAAGAGCTGGAATTATATTAAACAACGCCTCAGGAAAGATTCAGTTCGTAATTTGTCAACAGGCAAAAGTAAAAGTGCGCTTGCTAATCAATCGACCGTATTTCCTTTGATTTTAATGGAATGTAGGCGGGTGAAATAAGCTAAAAAGTAAGCTTCCAATGTAGCATTAAACAGAGGCCCGAGGTGGTCAACTCCATCTTTGTTCGAAGCTTCAAATCACAATGAAAATATTGCACATTCAGGCTGACGCAAATATTTTTTAAAAACTGCCATTTTTTGGATTGCATTCGGTCCTCTACCAGATCTGAAATTAGACCAGTGAGCTATTAAATATCATGGGTTGCAGCCCGAAAAGTTTGTTTTTTAAAAACATTTTATTCTCAGATGGCTGCGTTCTCGTACAGAAGCAACGCAACTTACATCAGCATTAATGGTTAAATTGACTTCAGTCATATTGAATAATGAAGCAGACAATCGCAAGGGATCAAGTACATTAACATTGCACGAGAAGATGAAGAAGCCTTCATCCCGTTTGTTGCCGCAAAACAGGATTTAAAATGAACGTTGCTTTCTCTGTACCACTGATGTCGCTTGGTCAATTTAGCTATATGCATTGGGTTCTGCAAGTTCAGGAAGGAATTTCCTCTGAGAACGTTTGTCAAGATGTTGAAAATTTCACGAATGTTGTGCGCTATTATTGCTTAAGGTAAGGCCAAAAAACAACAAGTCCAAAAAGTCCGAACAAATGTATTTGAACGCTTTCTGATACAGCGGTGCATTAAGCCAAACTACACACACCAGAATAATCGATTGGACTCATTGGATTTTCATTACGTGTTCCTTATTTTCAGTCATGTCTCTGACGCATACACTCACATTTGCACATGATTTGTGAAGTTTAGATGATCAACTTGTGTTTTATTTGTTCCAGGATCGTACATTCTGTTGCCATACACGAATACTTTCATAATCTTTCTCAATTCTGTATCCCATCCCAGAAATGATTCCCCCTTAATATATGCTGAGTAACTTGCTGTGCACTCTGAAAATTACGTCCACGAAATTGATGAATCACTGATTTATTGCAGAGCGATTATTACTATTTAAAGAAAACATATCAAGAAGACCAGATCAATTGCTCAGAATACTGCTTATAAATGGCGTCGAATGAAATATTTGGAAAAAGCCAAGCACTATATTTAAATGTTAAAATAACAGAGCAGATAAAATTTTGAATGAACACACATACTGCATTTGGCACCACACAAAAAAAAATTGTCAAGGTTAACTTCAAAGCCTGGAATGTAAAGCTGAGTGCTTCGCAGACAGAATGAAATCATAAGTATACGTTGCATTTCAGAGTTCTAAACCTTAGCATTTGTGTGATGTTTTAAATATATTTCAGCTCTTTCAATTTTTACATCTCATTGAGTGAAGATTCAGAGCAAGTCTGCAATCTCAAAGTCACAATTTAAGTGCGGTATATGCTGAGAAAAAAAGCGAGAAGGGTGCATCATCATGTTGAAATTAAAATTTAAAAAATGCTTCGAAATTTGCAAGAGATTTAAGACAATTGACCATATAGATTGCTTCTTGTAAAACTAGCATGGATATGCAAAGACATCGACCGTCTCTATCATGTTACTTATGTAAGTACAACTTGATTGGATTTGATCCTGAAAATGCATACGTTGTGTCATGAATGCATTTTAAGTCTCCTGGCCGATGTTGTTATATTCATAGTCATTGAACGTGGACACACAAAGTGGTCTTTACGGCTTGAATCAGACTAGCATCTATTTCTCCATTAACTTTGTACTCATTGACAGTCAATGGAAACAACGGTGACAAAACCTGAAATGAACAATTCGCATCCGGAACTGCCTGACTGCATGACAGAACAAAGCCAGGTTTGCAGGGAATGAGAAAAGGTGGTGCACTGCCTTTTACCTCAATTTACTCAATTCCAAACAATATAATCGTTGATAAATATATTTAATCACCATCATCTTTCCCGACAACACCTGACAGAATTTTCTTAAAAGCGAATTTGAGTATAACATTATTAGTATTAATATCGATATTTTTGTGAAAGTATTCTTCAATTGATTTCTTGTGAATAATCTGCTTAATATTTCCATGCCAGGTTAGTTTTTATTACGTAAATGTAATCTTAACTGATTTTATTTTGTTGTCTTCGCATTTATATGAATGTTGTTCTTCTCTTCACTCCTGCTGTTACTTCATTCTTATCGTTATTATTGTTGTTCTTTTATTGTTACATTTATATCACTATATTCCGTTTATAGCAATACATTCAAATTCATCACTTTGCATCTAATATTAATGGTAACAAGAATGACAATAATAACACTATTCGAAGAATTATTTTTGACATTATTATTAATAATGATTTTGTTATTATATCAGTTCCCTTGGGTGACTTTCCCTGATGCACATAAAAAAACCTTCTCCTTCAATATCCATGTACATTAAAATCATAACTTTGCATGTTCTCAATGGGCTTATTTTCCATAAATGTCCAGGAATAAATCACTTGATCAATCGCGCGAGTTATTGGAAAACGCAGTTATGTATGTGTTTGTGATAAAACATACAGAACGCACCAGACCCTTCTCAAGACATAGTATCATTTTGTTCATCTTCCACAGTTCAACCCCCGAGAATGCCTGATCGCCTGCAGCCCATAGATTCCAAGATAGTGACGGACAAATTAGCCTGGAACTATTGCACTAAATAATATTCTATCGCAACATGAAAGGAAATTAAAAGGTATTTGGTCACTTGTTCTGTTACTTCATGGGATTTAGGCATCCCTATCTTGGCCAACATTTAATATCCATCCCTACGATCATCGACGATCGATTCCAGCAATTTGAGAAGATTCAGGGCCGATTTCAACTTGAGCCAATCTCTTTCAAAAATGCACGTCTAGTCGACGTGAAACAAAACAATCGACAATTCATTTACCATCACTACACCGAAGAAATTTAACTGGTTAGCAAGAAGAAGCCTTTTTCGTTGGAAAGCGGTATTTCAAACATTTTAAGCGCGGAGTATCATAATCTGATTCAGCAGTTGTCTGGACCTGCCAGAGAAATAAGGATTTTGTTTCATCTTCTTTCAGGGAACTAACTAAATACTTTTGCTGATCATTTCGATTTGCTTTTAGTAACTCGTCATTTTCTCCCCGCAATACATTTGTATAGTTCATTTTTAAAGTACATATTGGATCACCTTCCAGCTCCCACTAAGTCAGTGCTTCAGATTTTACGTTAATATCGATATGAGTCTCAGAAATCAAGTGCAATTGATCAGAAAGAAAGAAAACAAAAAAACGGACTCTGCAAGAAAGCGACAGGGAATGGAGATTATTTCAGTGTATTACTTTTCCCTTCATACTGAAGCAACACAGATTAAACTATGGTTCCCGATTTAAAATCTAAACCACAGCGGCTTCGCCAATGTCAAGTTAGGCGAACGATCATTGAATTGTGCAATTCATTTTGGATAGTAAACCACTAATTTTGTTTTCAAAGAGCTCGAAACATTGAAACAGCAAAATACCTACAAAGGTATGGAACTATTCGATCATGTTTCGACTTTGACAAATAAGATGAACGATCAATACTTCTTTCTGAGTTACCACAATATGCATGCAGTCTTGCTTTTCAGCCACCATGTTTTCGCATCAATGTTTGTTTCAGGTTGTTTTTAGTAACGTTGAACGTTTAGCATCCGTAATTCTGGCAACTTGCATTTTGAGTTGGTTTCATTCTTAAAACAATGACTGACGTTTCGAATGATCAACATTTACTTTGGGGAAATTTGATGGAAACGGTTCCCTGAGGTTCCTCGCCTATAAATCATCCCGAAGCAGAATCCAATCTGTTCCTTATTACTCTCATGTTTTGTTTCCTTTATTTATTAATTATTAAACAATGTGTTGTACTTTACGCATATTAAAAGAGCCACAACACAATCTATAGAATTCTGCGAAACTACTGGGCTTTGCACGCACCACCCAAATCCCTTATGTGGTATTTTAAAAAGTTGCAAATATTGTATTACTTATTGTAGTTTGAAATCCCTGAAAAGTGAAGAATCATGGCAAACTTAATTAGAAAGGCATTTGGGAGTTACTGAAGTTGGGATGGATTTGCTTTCCCCCAATCAGCTCAATTTGCTTATTTAAATATTTAATTGATAGCAATACGAACTTCACGACAAAAGGGCAAGACAATTTATTTCCATGTAAATCTGAAAAAAAAGAATCCAATCATCATTTACTTAACTTCAAGACCTTCATGTCTTATTAAAACATTACCATGTAATGTATCTGCAGATTACATCATTGGCCAGAAAGATGGAGGTATGAACACAGAATATTACTGGCTCATATTTCCTGTGACGATCTGTCAAATTTGTTGAATGTCTGTAGTTCCAGTTTAATAGAGAGATTTGTTGAACATATGCAGTAAACCAGATTTCATAAGTGAAAGTGTCAAATAAATTTGTGTCATCTTTGAAAGGATGGCAAATAATGTGCGCCTATCCAGCACACCCTGATTTTGTGAATTAAAAAAAAACATCGCGATCATCATTAAACTGAAAGAAAAAAACCCAAATTGAGGATGTTGTATGCATCATAGCCGTTTCCCACTAAAATATATTGTTTCTTAAATTGTACTCAACGGAAAATTAGTCAGAATGAATGAAGCTTTAGAAGCATAGAACAAGAGTAAGACATCGAGCTGGAAGGTATGCTGGACACAACTTGAAATAGGTCGCGTTGCTGCGGCTATTGATGTGTTGACGGCCGTGTACAATTTTATCAGTCGGGCATTTTAACGCCCCTGGACATGGTGAAACAGAATCTGTATTTCCCCTAAATCGGCATTCCCCAAATCATACATATCTTTATTTCCCATCAGACAACGTTAATGATCATGGAACTCGCTTTGAGTGTCTTTGAAACTTCCATTCTATGGTGTCATTAAATTAAACGAGTTTTTAAATATTTTGCTGCAATTGTAGTGAAAAATGCCTCTCAAGCAAATCAGCCTGCATCTCAGCTCTCTCCCTCCATTTGATTTGTATGTAAATGCATAAAGAACATGTTTATTCTGCAGCTGATTGTGAACGAGGTAAATAATCTAAAAGCTGCAGTGTAGTTAAGGGTCTGTGCTTTACGTTTATTCCAAGATCTGAAAATTTTGTTCATTCACGTCGCTTACCCTTTCATGGTGTCTCAATTGACGCAGTTGTTCTATTCGCTGCAACGAATTCCACATTCCAGCACTATTCGGATGAAGACTGTATTCGTTTTGCCATGTTGCCAGGAGGTGATTGTACTTAGATCTCTGAGCACGTCAACTGTAGAAGAGGAGGATTGTCATGGAAGCTGCTAGACAAGCAGTATAGTTTTCGAGGATGGACGTTGAAAATAGGTGCAATTGAAATAATGCAAAACGTGATATGCAGCACATAGTAATCATCACAACATCCATATTGAAGGATAAAACGCCACATATAAGTAAAGACATGTCTTTGTTTCCCGATCCACAAATTAATCCAGGCTTGCTGTGCTATTCCTGTCCTTTTTGTTTGTAGTTTACCCATCATGAGCTGGAAAATTTATTTTTTGCTCTCATAAAAAATTATGGAAATTTGAAATGGTTCTGTTAACATGCCCAGCAATGTTTTCATTTCTGATGCAAGTACCAAATTTATGCCGCCAATATAGATTCCAGTACAATTCAATATACATTGCATTGGAATATGTTGAACATACTGATGTGTTTCGTCATTCTCTACGACATTTTAAATATAACTGACGAGAGAACATTACTGATCTGATCTCGTATTAAAGGATAGATTCTGATGTGATTAGTATCTGCAACTGGTGTTTTCCAACCTTTTTTTTCAATGTGTTGATATGAGCAAGTGTGCAACAAATCGAAAAATCGGAAGAGTTATCTTAACATGTAAGCTCGTAGCCTTTGAAACATGCTGCGACAACGTTTAGTAAATCCACTTAATGTGATTCAAGCACTTGCAAGCTATTGAGGACATCGAAGTTAATAAAAAGAACAGTCTTTCTAAACAAAATCTTTGACACCAGTCAGTTGGTGCGAATGACAGACACGGTACTTTGCCTCCTTTCTTATCGGATATAGTTGCAAATTTGTTTCATTTTTTTGAATTCTCCTCATAGTGATCCGTCAACTGAACACATTCCTGCGAAATATCGGTGAGCAAAAAAAAGCTAAACAATGTGCTATCTCTTAAGGTAAAAATAAAACTCTTTCAACATGAACTGCCATTAACAAATTGTTGTATCGAACACTGGATAATTTTAAATGCTTAAATGAATCCCCACTAAACAAGTGTGAATAAAATTGAAACTATTTAAATGTCGAGAACCGGGTGGCCAATTCTTAATTGCTTGGATAGTGTACAACGAAATGATAGTATAAATCGTACTCTGGATGCGAAGAGATATTCGCGAACATCTGTCATCTGCAGATGATCGGACCAAGGCTTCAGAAAGATATTATGTTGAAAATGTGGAAGAAAAACATGATTTATTCTGAATTCCTCAATCAATGGAAAGGCTACAAATCGCATTTAACACTGCAATGGTAACCAGCAACTATGGGTGAATTTGTTTGATCAGACAGGGCACACTTTTGCAATGAACAAACATAATAAATGCTAGTTAAATTAACTAGCGGCCAAAATACCTTTCGAAATATTCTCAGCAGTATGCCCTTTTTTTTTTAACGGCTACACCGGCAAGGTTTTGTACTGCAGGTCTCCTCACTATGATCAGTATTCACTGGAAGATATGCATTGAAATTCGCACACTGGAAAGATATAATGTAACTGCAATGGTACCCATTTTGAAGCAAATGTCGGAAAAAGCGTTAATATGTGCAGTAATGTTGTTTCGGATTAAACATGCAATACCCTTAGACAGTTTGATTCACAGATGATGACAGAACCAACGACAATGTCCTTATCTTATATATGACGTCTTGATTGGTAGAAAATAACATTTACAATCATTTCAAGAGGTCAGCATGTCAAAGTCTTCGGAGATAATTTGAATAATATACTTTGAACTTTCCAGTGTGTTTTGGCTTTGAACGGTGAAATAGATGTTATCTTTTAGCAGGATAAAATTACAGGATATATTAAGTTTGTTACGTGAAATTGTTTAAACACATGGCTGTTGAGTGTTTACAAATTTGTGTCACAACAGTAAATGGCGAAATTGTGAGAAGTGACCAAAATATCTATGTTTTTTTTTACTGTAAAAAAACTTCAGCAATAACAGTGTTTAAGGGTTAAAGTTAAATCCAGCGAAATCACACTGGGAAACGTGATCGGTGCAACGGCGACTGTTAAAATGTTACACGATTCCTACAAAAGTGTGAACTGACATGGGCTTGGGATGTTTATTTGTGAAATCAAAGCTAAAAAAAAGAGTTGCGGAGGATAACGTCAGACAACATTAGATGGAACAGGGACCTTAATTTATCCACGTTATGATCATATACCTCGGTGGTGCATAATTGGGGTGGGGAGGATTTCCAATAATGTAACAGTATCAGTGTAATCATTAGAGGCAGCGCAACTGAATTATTGTATTGTGAGAGGATGGAAGCTAATTGAGCATATTCTTTGAAACGTTAAAGTGCTGGATGTACAGCAGAGAAGAAGTCTAACCTTGGCAATGTAGACTTTTGGAGAACGAGCAGTGCGGATACGTTTTTGTGATCAGGAAGAGTGCGGAACTGATCTGACTCGGTATACAGTTATGACATCGAAATACAGAAAAGGCAATGGTGTAACGTCTGGGGAGACTGGAGGTTTGACTTGTTTAATATGAGGAGTGTGCAAACTACGTCCTTTGATTTGCTGCAGTTTGATTTGAGTATTCTCAATGAAATGCTTGCAAACGGGATTGGTCGCATTCGTTGCTATGTTCCATGAATTTCCATTATCTGTTTCGACCAGAGTTACCAGTGACATCATCTTGCATTGTGGAATCTGACGTTGATATTTTCGACTTCATTTCAGCTAAAATGGAAATTTGCAGAGCGTTGTATTATGCAGTACTAAACTTTTGGCGTGGCCCAAATTCTGAGTACAGAACAGTTTTACAAAAATAATCAATTGTAGTCCAATCTAATCATCATCAGTGCTGATCTTTTTTCAGAGGGAAAAATGGCGAAAAATGAAACAGGTAACCTCCGTTGACTCTTACAGTAATGTTTCAATCGAAGGCAAATGAATAAGTTCTATGAATGCATGAATAGAAGTAAAGGAATACCCAATTTCATGACAGAAGATTAGCCGTCGAGACATCCAAAATGCGAAATTCGCCGGGTTGCACATTGTACAACATGTCATAATAAAATATAGTATTGCCCTTTTAATGGAACATGAAACTTCAGCACCAGACATGATTACGATTCAAGGTATTGTGATAAATGTCTTACACATTCAATGAAACGCTGCTGTGAGGAACGTTTGCAAGGCATCATTTAAGCAGTTCAGAAACTTCTTCAGGAATATATTTCAGTCCTCGGTAACAATGAAAACGACCAAGCTATGAAGAGTGGACAAGGTGGCGAACATACTATAACACAAACAGTTCGATGAATTCCACAGGGCCATGGCTGCAACGTAGATTTGCAGTAATTAGCAAACTTTGATTAATCACTTTATAAAGCTCACATCTCAATGGTAAAAAAAAATGTAGTTCTTCATTTCATATCATACGGACAAAACTTTGACGAGATTCCAGGAGTTCAACTAACCATCGAGCGTTTCAATCGTCCCACTGCCTTACTTTATCCCGATAACTTTATACGTTTATTACTTCAGATTGACACGCCATACCCATTTGGATGCTCCATTCACCCAGACTTCAACAACATCTCCAGTATTTCATTACATATTGCATCCGAACTGCTGTTAAAAGAATAGCATCGATCATGTTTGCTAATTTACAATCATTTTGCATGTTGTTATCCATCTCGGACGTTATGCTTTCTTCAGTGGGAACAGTCGACAACACTCAAATTCTTGAATGCATCTGCCAAGTCTCCCCATACCTATTTTCTTTTGTACAATGACAACAGCTGGGATCTTCCCAATTCATTCTTCGAATCCGCTATCATTCCTGTCCACGGCGACTGTACCATTTCCATTGCCTTTGCATCCTTCCTTAAATTTGGCCACATAAACTTAGTGCAGCTCTCCAGATAAGGATTACATGGCTTTCGTAAATTTTGGCTATAACTTGGCTAAACAGGTATTAAATAACCAGATGTGGTTGTTAAGAATGGCCAAAAGGATCACAACTAAAATACGTTGCATGTTATGAGAAATTATTCCAACTTATCCCGTCTGTGAAAGGATTTACGCGTCCAGACGGATGTGTTTAGGCTTCTGCAAAATGTTTAGATATTTTGATAAATGTTGTGCTTTATTTCTTTATTCTTACCACTCAATTGAATCTCCTCGCACTTGCTTTAATTGAACTTGACCTACCATTTTCTTCCCAATCCCCATTTGTCAAATTCATGATGAAGTTCAAGGTTGTCCGCACATGACAGGATATCCAAACATGACATTTTATCAAAAGTTCGTGTCATCTGCTAATTTTGAACTTATGGACTCAAATAAAACCATCAAATGTGTTCACTATGTATTGTGAGGGTCCAGGGTACTTATATCGACCCCTGTTGACCTAAGTAACAACACTTCACCTCTGGGAAGGAAAATGCAATTTTATGTTTATTATTTTTCATTTCTCTCATTTATTTTTGATTTAAATATATTCTTCTATTTGATTCAAGACTAATTTTCCTCCAAAGACAAAGCACAAAGACAATTACAGCACAGGAACAGGCCCTTCGGCCCTCCAAGCCTGCACCGACCATGCTGCGTGACTTAAATAAAAACCCCTATGCTTCCGGGGACGATATCCCTCTATTCCCATCTCATTCATGAAATTATCAAGACGCTCCTTGAAAGTCACTACCGTACCCAGTTCCGCTACCTCCCCTGGCAACGAGTTCCAGGCACCCACCACTCTCTGTGTGAAAACTCTGCCCCGTACATCTCTTTTAAAACTTGCTCCTCGCAACTTAAACCCATGCCCCCTAGTAATTGACTCTTCCACTCTGGGAAAAATCTTCGGACTATCCACTCTGCCCCTGCCTCTCATAACCTTGTAGACTTCTATCAGTTCTTCCCTCAACCTCCGTCGCTCAAGTGAGAACAAATCAAGCTTCTCCAACCTCTCCTGAAAGCTTATGCCCTCCATACCAGGCAACACCCTGGTACATCTTTTCTGTACCCTCTCCAAAGCCTCCACATCCTTCTGGTAGTGTGGCGACCAGAATTGAACACGACATTTGCTCCAGAACATCAATGATGTCTATATTTTCAACCATTTTTGCGGTCTCTTCTAATTATCAAGTCGTCAATCCAACATTAAATTTCATTAATATCCACATGTTGTTTTGGTTAATTATCCTGCAACGTTGCATTTTTTCCAGAACGTGAGATTCCTGAACTTTCACGAGTGACTCTGCAATTTCGAGAAGCATTCCCCTCATTATCTCCTATCGGGTTTTTGATAGATTCCCTGTTTCTTTTTTCTGTGTAAATAAAACATTGATTATAGCTCCTCGATCTGAAGAGCAGTTCCCGGAATTGTTCCTGCCTCCTCTCTCTTGGTTTATTTGGTAGCATAAGCGTCCGGGGTGTCGCTCCTCCTTCAGGTGAGTGAGGAGTTGTGTTCACAAACGGGGCATATATAGACACAAACTTAACTTGCAAGATATTTGGTCGGAATGCGAGCCTTTACAGGTAATCAAGTCTTAAAGGTGTAAACAATGTGAGTGGAGAGAGGGTTAGGCACAGGTTAAAGAGGTGTATATTGTCTCCAGCAGGAGAGTTAGTGAGATGCTGCAAGGCCAAGCAAGTCGTGGGTATTACAGATAGTGTGGCATGAACCCAAGATCCCGTTTCAGGCTGTCCTCTTGTTCGGAACTTGGTTATCAGTTTCTGCTCAGGTAGACAACGTTGGCCGAGTCACAAGAGTATGCACCGTGTACCTGGTGGATGGTGTTCTCATGTGAGATGATGGCATCCGTGTCGATGATCCAGCACGTCTTGCAGACAGTTTGAACAGTAATTCTTCAACGAACAGGACATTCAAGCGATGCTATACACTAAATATATCGATGACATTTTCCACCTTTGGACTCATGGCGAACAATCATTGAAACAACAATATAATGACATCAACAAGTTCCATCCCACCATCAGACTCACTATGGACTGCTCTCTGGAATCGGTTGCATTCTTGGACACACGCATCTCCATCAAGGAAGGCCACCTCAGCAATTCACTGTACCACAAGGCCACGGATAAGTTCACAATGCCCCAGTTCTCCAGCTTCCACCCTAAACAGTCAAGAAGCCATCCCCTACAGACCAGCCCTCCGAATACACAGGTTCTGCTCAGATGAGGAGGATCACAACAGACACCAACCGACGCCCTCGTAAGAACAGGATATGGTGCTCGACTCAGCAATTGATAGTTCTGACGCACCACAGCGAAAATCTGCGCCGACCTTTTCAGAAGACAAACACGGGGCACGGCACACAGATTACCCTTCATCGTCCAGTACTTCCCCGGAGCGGAGAAGCTACAGCAACTTCTCCGGAGCCTTCAACTTGTCATCAATAAAGATGAACATTTCAGCAAGGCCATCCCCACATCCCAATTGCTTGCCTTCAAACTACCGCGGAGCCTCAAACAGACCATTGCCCGCAGCAAAGTACCCAGTCTTCAGGAGACCAGTGATCACGACACCACTCAACCCTGCCACAGCAACCTCTGCAAGACTAGCCGGATCATCGACCTGGATGCCATCACCTCACGTGAGAACACCATCCACCAGGTACACGGTACATACTCTTGCGACTCGGCCAATGTTGCCTATCTGATACGCTGCAGGAAAGGCTGTCCCGAGGCACGGTACATCGCGTAGACCATGCAGACGCTCCGGCAATGGATGAATGAAGACAGCTCGACAATCACCAGGCCAGAGTGTTCTCCTCCTATCGGGGAACACTTCAGCAGTCACGGGCATCCAGCCTCTCTTCTTCAGGTAAGCGTTCTCCAAGACGGCCTTCACGACACATGAGAACACAGTATCACTGTGCAGGAACTGATAGCCAAGTTCTGCACACGTAAGAACGGCCTTAAACGGGGTCTTAGGTTCACGCCACATTATCTGTGCGCTCCACGATTTGCCTGGACTTGCAACATCTCACTAACTGTCCTGCTGGAGACAATACATACATTTTTTAAGCTGTACTTAAACCACTCTCCACTCACATTGTCACTACCTTTCAGACTTGATTACATGTAAGGACTCGCATTCCAACCATTATCTTGTAAATTGAATTTGTGCCTGTATATGCCCTGTTTGTGAACACAACTCTCACTCACCTGAAGAAGGAGCGGCACTCTGAAAGTTTGTGCTACCAAATAAATATGTTGGACTTTAACCTGGTGTTGTGAGGCTTCTTACTGTGCTTACCCCAGTCCAACGGCGGCATCTCCACATCATGGCGACCATCGACACCACAAACTGCCAGCTCCAAGTGGAGAGGATCTCCAAGAAGATCGCGCATATTGACACAGACATCAAATTGCTAAAAAAATGCCAGAAAGCAGACAAGATACCGAAAGGACTATAGATCACAAACCCACTCAGGTCAACGTGTAACACAGACTACGCTGAGAGACATTACCGTTGCACCTCTCTCACAGTCCTCAACCAGCTCTACAGCAAACGCCGCAACCTGGAAACCAAGATAGAGTCCATATTCTCAACTTGTGCTCACGGTGCAGCCCAACTGTGAAACACTGCCAAGTAGACGAGACAACTGAACTACGCCATCTGCATGCACACCAAGAACAGGAAACTTGAGAAACTCGGCATCTCCACCAGCAGCAAGTCTCCCCTTGTACCACAGTAGAGAACAGTACCACTGCAGGGAGGTCCTTTGCCAACTTGTCGGACTACACACTTCAACTGGACGAAATCGAAGTTCTCAGACGAGGGCTCAATTTCTGCCCCACCACCAACATGGACCCCATCAATCTTGCAGCGGAAACAGAGGAATTCGTCTGGCGAATGAGGCAGCGGGAGTTCTTCCACAAACCCCAAGAGGCCAACAGCAAACACAAGGAGACAGCCAATGAATCGGAACAGCGGGCAGAGAGAATCGCAGTGCAGCAACCAAAGAGGAAAGAGTCGAATTGGACTCCTCTGGAAGACTGTTGCCCTCGACTCGACATGTATGCCCAAGCTGTCAGGAGGTGCGTCAATGCTAGATTCATCGGCCACGCTCACAAGACAGCACCGAACGTCACCCGGGCACAACGCAACGCCATCTTTGCTCTCAATACCAACCACAAGATTGTCATCAAACCAGCAGGCAAATGATGGACCACTGACATACTTAACAGAACGGATTACTGCAAAGAAGTGTGCTGACAACTGAACAACGAGGAACACTAAAGACAGTTACCCACAGATCCGACCAAGGAACACAACCGTCAACTCAACAGACTGATCAAGACCGTTAATCCGGACCTTCAGTCATCCTCCGTGCTCTTTTCCCAGTGCGTCCCGAAGATACACAAGGCCAACACACCCAACCAATGGGACCCTGTGTGAGAACCTTTCTGGCTTCGTCGAGGGCATCTTGAAACCCATTGTACAAATAACCCCCAGCTTCTGTCGCGACACTATGGACTTCCTACAGAAACTCAGCCTACATGGAGCAGTTGAACCAGGAGCACTCCTCGTTATAATGGATGGCTCGGCACTCTACACCAGCATCCACCACGACGACAGCATTGCTGCAACGACCTCAGTACTCAAAGCCGACATCTACCAATCTCCAGATGCAATTCCGCAACTCATCCACTTCATCCTGGATCACAACAACTTCAAGTTCAAAAAAACAGTTCTTCATCCAGACACACGGAACAACCATGGGGACCATATTTGCACCTCAATTTGTCAACAACTTCATGCACAGGTTCCAAGACGACCTCTTCAACGCACAACAATTTCAACCGACGTTATACAGTAGATACATCGATGACATTTTCATCCGTTGGACTCAAGGCGAACAATCACTGAAACAACTGTATGATGACATCAACAAGTTCCATCCCACCATCAGACTCACCATGGACTACTCTCCGGACTCGATTGCAATCCATCAAGGACGGTCACCTCACGATGCTCCACTTCTCCAGCTTCCACCCTAAACACATTCAAGAAGCCATCCCCTATGGACAAGCCCTCCGTATACCTAAAAAGAGGACAAGCCCTCCGTATACACAGGACCTGCTCAGATGAGGAGGATCGCAACAGACACCTACAGACGCTGAAAGACGCCCTCACAAGAACAGGATATGGCGCTCGACTCATCGATCGACAGTTCTGATGAGCCATAGCGAAAAACCACATCGATCTCCTCAGAAGACAAACACGGGAAACGGCAGACAGTGTACCCTACGTCGTCCAGTACGTCCCCGGAGCGGAGAAGCTACGACATCTTCTCTGAAGCCGTCAACACGATAAACGCGAAGGCCATCCCCACACCCCCACTTCTTGCCTTCAACCAATTGCACAACCTCAAACAGACCATTGTCCACAGTAAACTACCCAGCCTTCAGGAGAACAGTGACCACGGCACCACACAACCCTGCCACAGTAACCACTGGAAGACTTGCCGGATCATCGACATGGTGCCATCATCTCATATGAGAACACCATCCACCAGGTACACGGTACAACCTCTTGCGACTCGGCCAACGTTGCCTACCTGATATGCTGCAGGAAAGTATGTCCCGAGGCATGGTACATTGGGAAGACCATGCAGATGCGACGATAAGGGATAAATGAACACCGCTGGACAATCACCGGACAGGTATGTTCTCTTCCTTTTGGGGAATACTTGAGCAGTCTCAGGCATTCAGCCTCAGATGTTCAGGTAATTGTACTCCAAGGCGGCGTTCACGACACACGAAAACACAGAAACACTGAGCAGAAACTGACAGCCAAGTTCCGCACACATGAGGATGGTCTCAAGCGGGATTTTGGGTTCATGCCACACTATCTGCAACCCCGACGACTTGCCTGGGCTTGCAAAATCTCACTAACTGTCCTGCTGGAGACAATATACACCTCTTTAACCTTTGCTTAACCCTCTCTTCTCTCACGTTGTCCGTACCTTTAAGGCTTGATTACCTGTAAAGATTCGCATTCCAACCATTATCTTGTAAATTGAGTTCGTGTCGATATATGCCCTGTATGTGAACACAACTGCTCACTTGCCTGAAGAAGGAGCGACACACCGAAAGCTTGTGATACCAAATAAACCTGTTGGACTTTAACCTGGTGTTGTGAGACTTCTTACACTGCTTACCCCAGTCCAATGCTGGCATCTCCACATTCTCTCTCTTGGGCATCGTTCGAAATTTCCTTCCATTCAAAGGCTGATGTAGAAGTACTCTTTAATGTCTGCCAATATTTATCCTCCCTCAATGTGCCAGATGCCTCATTTTCCTTAATCGTTCAATCTTGCAGAGTCTACATTATTGGTACCCTGATGGAAGGCATCTCGTGTATGCTGCTGCGTTACTTTCTACTTGTTCCTCATTTCTCATTATTCTTTTTCACATTTCTCCCCTGGCCCTGCATTGTCAAGTCACATTCCCCAATTTATTTTCTTCCTGATATCACTGAAAAGCACACGTCTTCCGATTTATTCTGCTTCATCTGAAGTGTCATCCAGGGAATTCTCAATTTATGTTCCGACGTGCCTGTCAATTCCCTCATTCTTTTTCGTATGTTGCTGGACTATTCCGCTGCAATTTATTTATGTCAACAATTGTTAACAGCTCATTCGACTCAGACAAACCTACTTGAACTTTGCCATGCTTCTCTACCAATTAATAAAATAAGTTCTGCAGTGTTCCCTGTACTTTCCCACATCCAAGCGAAACATTATTATAAAAGCATCACTGTCATTTCAATGGAATTCCACCGAATTCCTCTTTATACAACACGGTACCCAGAATCATATCCACTGCTTCCCTCTAATTAGTTGGAAGAAAACACAGTGCTCATAAAGTTACCTTGAACATATTCGAGGAAATCAGTCCTTTCTCGCGGATTTGCCCCTTTGCTACCGCATGCTATATTTATACAATTGAAATGCCTAATTAAGTTCAAGCTATAACATCGCAGCTCAACGTAATTTGCTGTTTTTTCCTTACACTCCTTGGCTAGAAAGAACACAACGGCAGCGGTTGACAAATGTGTAAAATAATTCGGAGCCGTAGAGAGAACAAGTTGTGCAGTGTCCGACACACAAAACGTTAGTGGCATTTCTGCCGCTCAGATCTTCTGCTGCCATTTTTGTGCTACTGGCAGTGCTCGATTTTGTTTTGACACTGCGGAAATGTAGATCTGTAATTGCGTGATGCTTTCTAATCGCCTTAAAATAAATTATAATTGAATTGGCAAGTCTTGTTAGCTACTGTTTTATTCGGCCTGCAACAGCGGTAGAATAAAACCTGGTCGCCACAGTAAAACAGCAGCATTTGTTCGGCAATTATCGTCACAAGTTAGTAATATTCAGATAATCATGCCAAAAAATTGTTTTCGTGCATTCAATTTGCAGATCTTTCAACAATTGGTGCAAGGTTAAAGGGTGAGTAAGTTTAGATTTACAACTGTGCACAGGGAACAGTGCATCACTGGTAGAGTCAAACATAAAACACCAAGTAACTTGTTCAGTTTAATTTGATTAAAATTTGTCGAGCAAAATATTTGGTGGAAGAAAATAGAGGCAACATTCAGAAATGTATCATGGAACTTTGGGAAGTGGCAGGACGATCCATGCAGTTCTATCCAGAAGAACCAAAGTATGTGTTGGCTTTTGGAAATGAATCTTCTCCGTTTCAGATTCAGTGTACCCAGCTAAATAACTATATGCTCAGTTGCATCATCATGAAAACGTCAATCAAAATGTCAAATGTGATTGTGATAACTGATCATCAAAATGTGTGATATGTAGTACAAGGCTCCACAGTTCGGAAAACTATGTGAACACCCGTGCAGAGATCTGGGCAAGTGATTTAAAATTTGGCAATTATATTTTCAACACTACTGCTCGTAGTGACCATCAACATAAAGGTTTTTGTCATAAAAATGCAGTTCACTTCATGGGCGTGTCACAAACAAAACAACTGGATTTTACGTGTATCGGAAACGTTCATGAACAGCCATTTATTTATCTGGTCCTGAGATGATTTCAGAGACGCTGTATACTGAACTGAAGAGCTGAATAGCGGAATCACGATGACAATTATTTCTCGACTATCGGTGACCTGGTTCCACATGACAGTTCAACCTGCGACTTGCATCACCTAGAAAGAGAAGGACATAAATATATGTTAAACACATTTATTTAGAACTCCAGAGATTTCTTGTTCGCACTATCGGTTAATCGTGGCTGTACCCACCTCCCCCCCCCCCCCCCCCCCCCCACCACCCCCAAGCTGGCTGACTCGTGAATATCTTACAATATATGACAACTTCTGGCACGGACTTGTCATGTTCAAATGTTAACAATTACTTGTATTTCGTCCAGTCTAAATTGGCTACTATGCTGAGATAGAAAGCATTCTCTTGAACTACATCCATAATAATTATTTATACCGTGCAGCCATCTTTGTAATTTAAACATTGTTTTCCTAAGGGTTACATGCCCCCAAAATGTATTTGAATAAAGTTCCAGGATATGGACAAAATGTTTCTTTTCCCGACTTGCCCTTGAAAACTTGGTGGTGAGCTGATTTCTTGAACCTCTACATTACTGAGGCCAGCTACACCCACAGTGCAGTTGGGGCGGGAATTCCAGGTGATTTATCATGTTGCCGTGAAGGAAAGATGACTTATTTCCAAACAAGAATTAGAGGTAACTCTTAATGTCGGTGTTGTCATATGTCTCATGCCATTATGAATTTAGAAGGTAGTGGCCATCGGATTGGAAGATACTGCGAAAGGTGCCTTGATTAGTTTCTACAGAGCGCCCAGTCGATCACATGCAGAATGCAACACGGAAGGGTCCAAAGCAGTTTGATCCACGATAATTTGTGGAACGGAACTAACTGAACAAAACAGGGTTATATCCGGCGTTGAAGCAGACACAGTGAATCGGATTGCGCAACTGGACGCTGGCTTTGTTCCTTAAGAACTCCCATATGAACACCCGAGTCTGTTCTCTCTCTTTGTTAAAGCTTCACTTCTCGAATTTGAACTATTCTTTGTACCATTTCTGACGATAAGTTTTGATGTCAGAATTTACTTTCAAATGTGAAAAGTAATGATATTTCACCTTCATAAGCATCCCACACCGTGCATAGAAAATGGTGATATAACCTTTAATACTTCACTTGAGTCCTGCTCAGTTTCTCTAAATTTCAGAAAAGTAATTCAGTGGTCGTTCAATTTCTCAGAGAAAATAAGGCAATTCAGCTCAAATAGTTTCCATGACAATTCTTGTAAGTTCTAAATATGTATCGGTAAGTAGAGGACTATTGAATGCAGAATACAATGGTTAGTTTGTTCTGTCCATGTCACTTGGATCCTTCGGGAGAAATCGAAATTATTCGTTTTGCCTAGCATAATTTTTCCATGGATAAACTTCACCATCTGTTGGGAACAGATTGTATGGCGCGTCTATCAAATTCACAACTTATAACTTTAATGGCATTAAATAATCAATTATTTGCATATTTTATTGTACTTGATAATCCTGGGGCAAATCTATGGATACTCACTGAATTTTGCTGTTAATATTAGCCTCAAACTGCCCTTCCGTGAATTAAATGCCAGTTTTGTGTGGACAAACAAATGTTTCTCCAAAACCGAGACCTATTATTAAAAATGTACAATGTTGACACTGACATTTTGTACAAGCTTGAAGAAGATAATCACTAACATCATGCATTTTGGAGTGAAGTTCTATAAACAGATTTTCGCCCTTCATAACTTACATTGACTGACTCCTCCAAATGTGTGTGTAATTCACTGAAAAGTCACATGATTGTGCCCGAAGCTAAGTTTTCAGTGAAGCTGTATGGCTCATGGCATACTTTGGTTTCTGCATTCAATGGCACGAATGACTGTACAGTGATATGTGCTACGTTTCATTGATTGTTCTCCATTGGTGGCACACATCTTCAATCGCGAATTCTAACATTGCATCACAGCCATTAGAAAATAAAAATTATTAAGTATATTTATGGTCACAGAGCCAATGTTGTCTTTTCCAAAATTTAATCATGGGGAGGAAGATTTAATTCTATTTCGGAGAACGATGTCATGTGGATGCAAATGTTCGCAGGAAAAAATTTCTAAGTACAGTGGACTGAGATGATTATGCATGTGGACATTAAGAAAGACGATGTGTGGGAGGTTTTGAAAAGCATCAAGTTAGATAAACAGCCGGGACCGGATGGGAGATACCCTGGTTATTGTGGGAGACGAGGGAAGAGATTGCTGAGCCTGTGGCGAATATCTTTGCGTCATCAATGGAGACGGAAGAGGTTCTGGAGGATTGCAGGATTGCGGATGTGGTTCCGGTATTTAAGAAAGGGAGAAAAGATAGCCCGGGAAATTATAGACCAGTGAGTCTAACCTCAGTGGTTGGTACATTGAAGGAGAAGATCCTGAGAGGCAGGATTTCTGAACATCTGGAGAGGAATAGTATGATCAAAAAGAGCCAGCACGGCTTTGTCCAAGGCAGATCAAGCCTTACGAGCCTAATTGAATTTTTTGAAGATGTAACTGGACACATAGGCAAGGGAAGAGCGGTAGTTGTAGTTTATATGGATTTCAGCAAGGCGTTTGATAAGGTGTCCCATGCAAGGCTTATTGAGAAAGTGAAGGGGCTTGTGATACAAGGGGACATTGCCTTGTGGATTCAGAAGTGGCTTGCCCACAGAATACAAAGAGTGGTTGTAGGTGGGTCTTTTTCAGCGTGGAGGTCGGTCACCAATGGACTGCCCCAGGGATCTGTTCTGGGACCCTTGCTCTTTGTGATTTTCATAAATGACCTGGATGACGAAGTGGACGAATGGGTTGGCACGTTTGCTGATGACACAAAGGTTGCTGCTGTTGTGGATAGTTTCGAGGGATGACAGCAGTTGCAACGAGACATAGATAAGATGCAAGACTGGGCGGAGATGTGGCAGGTGGACTTCAACCCAGATAAGTGTGTAGTGGTTCATTTTGGCAGGTCGAATAGGATGAAAAAATATAATATTAAGGGTCAGACACTTGGCAGTGTGGAAGATCAGAAGGATCTTGGGGTCCGGGTTCATAGGACGCTCAAAGCAGCGTCGCAGGTAGAGGCTGTGGTTAAGACGGCGTGTGGAATACTGGCCTTCATCAATTGGAATTGAGTTTAGAAATCGGGAGAAAATGCTGCAGCTGTATAGGACCCTCGTCAGACCCCACCTGGAGTACAGTGCCCAATTCTGGTCGCCTCATTACACAAAGGATGTGGAAGCCTTAGAAAGGGTGCAGAGGAGATTTACAAGGAAGTTGCCTGGATTAGGTGGCATGCCTTATGAGGATAGGTTGAGCGAGCTAGGTATTTTCTCCTTAGAGAAGCAACGGATGAGAGGTGACCTGATAGAGGTGTATAAGATGTTGAGAGGTATTGATAGAGTGGATTCTCAGAGGCTTTTACCCAGGGCTGAAATGGCTGCCACAAGAAGTCACAGGTTTAGGGTGCTGGGGAGTAGGTAGAGAGGAGATGTTAGGGGTAAGTGTTTCACTCAGAGGGTGTTGGGTGCGTGGAATCGGCTGCCGGTCGTGGTCGTTGAGGCGTATTCGATCGGGTCTTTTAAGAGACTTTTAGATAAGTCGGTGGAAGTTAGTAAGATAGAGGGTAATAGATAAGCCTAGTAGGTAGGGACATGTTCGTCGCAACTTGTGGGCTGAAGGGCCTGTTTATGCTGTAGCTTTTCTGTGTTCGAGTTCTACACGTGGACATTATAATTGTACTCTCCACCTGCAATCCAATCACATGTCATGCGTTCACCAACAATCATGCTCCAGAAACATCTAAAATGATTTTGTTCATTATCATCTTGCAGATTGTAGAATTCTGCGCATGATAAACAGTTTAATTATGGGTCGCTGAATTGGTGGCTGCACTGCGCAATTACAACTGCCGCCACATAATTGTTTCAAATGTCAGTTTTAAACCCTTGGTTAAGGTTCATTTTTTACGGTAAATTCAATGTTTCATCTCTGCATTTCGTTGGAACCAACCTAATTACATGTTTGTCTCACTCCCGCCTCAGGGAAGTGCTTTATACACTTATTCCATTTTTCCTTTTCACTGGCACCCATGGGATAACATATGTTTTGGAAATCACAGTGAATTAGGAAAAATCGTGGTCACAGTCGAAGACCGCACAGTTATCTATAATGCTCGAAATTCAGCTTAATTTTGCTCCAACCTTTGTAGTTCTGGGACGACAATGCAATGGTATTCAAGACACTTAGCCGACAGTATTTGTTTTCACTTTCACGTGTCATTAATCAATGCACCATATCAAAAATCGCAAATTCCCAAATATTTCAGTTTTTGTTCCTGTCTCTATTGAGGGTTCGGATTTTATTCATCTATTTATGCGCATTTCTCACTTCCTAAAGTTTGGCCATCCATGTACGGACCACAGGAAAAACTACCTTTGCCCGACAATCAGCACGTTCTCCATTTTCCCCGGAACCATGTAAATTAGAAAGCTCCAGGCAAAGCAAGCTTCTAGTAACTCCTGTCGCTATCATATGTTAATCCTGGAGGTTGCAGTAAACTCATATGGAATGGAATGCATTTCCGCTGTATATCCAAAAAATTGAATGATAAAGTCATATAGCCAGAGAAGTGTAAAGCATGTAAAGTGGTCCTTCAACCTATTACATTTCTGCTGATCAACGACCGTCAACTTCCTTTTCAGTACCATTTTCCAACACTTGTCTCATGGCAGTCTATGTGTAGGCATCACAGGTGCATGTCTACATTCTTCCTGAAATTACGAGGTTCTCAGCGTCCACCATCCTGCCACAGAAATATAAAAACACAGAAACTAGGAGACGGCTGTTCGGCACTTCGGGCCTGTTCCCCCATTCATTTTGATCATGGATGATCCAGAAATTCAATATCTTGATTCCCCCTTCTCTCCACATCACATGAACCCATGAGCATCAAGAGCTGTATAATTCTTTTTTCTTCAAATCAAGCAGCACATGTGCACGAACTACATTCTGCTAAGATGAACTCCACACTTTCTCCACTCTTTGTTTTGAATCTTCTGAACATTCAGGTACAAAACCTTAAGGTGAAAAATTTAACTTTTCTTGTCCATTCCCTCTTTTTAATTTCTTACTCTGTCCTTGTCTGACTCGACCCTCGATTTCTCTGCCCATCACTTTCCTTATTCTCCTGACTGTATTTTATTCTTGTTCCTAATTTCCACTGCTGATAATGACCAAAAAGGTTCACATCCCACTGCCATATTACATTAAACACTCCTCGTGACAAGAGCAAGTACCCTACCCAGAACATCAGTTCTGGTCCTGCCCACGTCTAACCCCTCCAGTTTGTCGAGGCCCCACCTAAACCAGAGCAAATCCAATGTCCCACGAATCTGAAACCCACCCCTCACCATCATTTCTGCCACTTGTTTGTCCTTTGAATCTTGATGTTTTGACTCCGACTAGCACATGGCAACAGTAGTAATCCTGAGATCACTTAATTTTGAAATATGGCTTTTCCCTTTGCTCATGAGCCCCCTCCATTCTGCGTTAAGAATCTCATCCCTGTTTTTAGCAATGTCATTTGTACGAACGTTTACTACTACGACTGGCTGCTCCCACTTCCCCTTCAGAATGCCCTGCAGCTGCTCCGAGACGTCCTGAATGCTGGCAACAGGGAGGCAAAATACATTACTGACGTCTCGTTTGCGGCCACCGAAACGCCTATCAATAAGTTCACAATCAAATTCACGACAACACTTGCATTCCCACGCGTTGTACTCCACTTCTCTGCTGCCACGCTGCAACGCATTTCGCTATTGGTGTTTTCCCCTGAAAGGCAATTGCCATGAACAGTGGCCAAAACTGCAGGTCTGTTTGTCACCGGATAAACGACAGGTTATTTCAAGAGGTTATTAACCACTCAGTGAAGGTAGGATGTTCTTTTATGCTTTGAACATTTTAAGAATTCAGTGCGGATAAATATGATAAAATAATCTTGCGGAGGAAATAAAAGGTCAGGGCATAAAGAATTAATGACAGGACCCGGAAAGCACCAAGGGTCAAACGGATATTTGTGTGCATGTAAACCAGTCTTTTTAGTGAGTAGGACAGGTGGACACAATGTTCAATAAGGTATATGTTATATTTGCATTCATCAGCTGAAAAATTGAGTTTCGAAACAATGAGGTTGTGCCTGATCTGTACAAAACTGTGGTGAAGCTACAACTTAATCAATGTCGACAGCTTCTGAATACACATGATAAAAGGGGTGTAATAGGACTTGAAAGGGTGCACAAGAGTTCGACAGAATGCTACTGCAATTTGAGGTTTTGTGATGAAGACATTTTGGAATGACTGTCATTCATTCCCATGGAACATAAATGATTGGGCGTGCACATCATCTGGATGTGTTACATTTTAAGGGCACAACCAAGGAAGACATGAAAATAAGAATTCCCAACTTATTTGAGAGATCGTTGGGCGGGGAGAGGGGGAGATAGATGGAGGGAACATAACGTTATAGTAAGGGAAGTGCATTTAGAGGGGATCAGATATAAATGCTGATTTTTATCCAGAAGTTGATGATAGTCTGATGTACACTGCTGGGCTAGTGAGCATGCACACGACCAGTGGGAAAGAACGTATCCGAGACTGAGACCATAGCCAGTGTGAGGCCATCCTAAATATTAAGAGGAGTGCCAGATATGGCTAAGTGTTGGGAAGTTTTTTTTTCTCTTTAAATTCAGTGGTCTAGCTTCAAGATCATTCAGAAGCTGAACCAGAGTGGCACTCATCTGTCAATCAACTGAAGCCTGGTCAGAGCTTCAAGAGGTATGAATACTTAAGGATTTAGAACTAGTGCGTGAGTGTTATTAGCTCACCTCGGCTACACTTAATATAGGACTATTGACAAGCACATCATAAGTGGGAGAGACGAGTGGGGGTGATCACATCCAGAGTGAGACCATAGCCAGAGTGAGGCTATCAGAAAATCGGATCGCAGTGTGAATTCGGTGGAAATAGGTGTTTCTGCTTTTTCTCCTTGTTTTCTCACTTTTTAAATCTTAGATTTGGTCTAGAACTACTTCAATAGTAGAGGGCACAGGAGGAACACCTGTTTGATATAGAGTAACGTCGGGTAAGTCTTTAGACCATTTATCGCTTACAGTCTGAATGGTCATTTCTGCGGTTGAGATTGAAAGGAATGTACTCAGTAGTATCTGGGACCAGGCTGGAGTGGCCATAGAGAATTATGCATTATCTGATATCAAACATCTTTCAGAATTTTAAACGGGTAAAGCATGACAGAAGAGCTCAAAACTGCAGTCTGCAGTTTGTGATCCATGTGGGAGGTCGGTGACTTTTTGAATGCCCGGGCCAGCATGTGTCCAGGCAGTTTTCCAGCTGCAGCTCCTGGAAGTGCGAGTTTTGGAGGTTGACCGCGAGCTGGGAACACTATGGAATGTCCGCAAGGAGAAGAGAACTGTGCTTAGCACATGTAGAGAGTTGGCCATACCACAGTCTCAGACTCCACAGGCAGAATGGAAATGAGTGAGCACCAGGCAGAGCAATAGAGCTAGGCAGAAAATAGTGTTCCATTGAACGTATTTTGAGGTTATTACTTCCAATTTAATTCATATATAATTGTGATGCTGCTCTAACTTTCAAAAAAGCATAGATATCGTCTCAAATGTGACAGACACACTCTCAAACGCTCTCTCTCTCTCTGTCTCTGAAGGCTGCTGCATTCGACCTGGCAGGGGACATCGGTCATTTTTTTCTTTCTTTTACTCTCGCAAACCGAAGCATTCTCTGCTGCTAAGTGATTCTGAAGAGAAGCTAGGTCTTTAAGAAGAATATTTCTTGAACTGGAACTGATCGAAGCAGTTTAGCAGTTAAGAATGGTACATTGTCACTTTCAATTATTTCAGTTGGTTAATTTTAAGGTTATTCATTTGTTATATTTAAATTGAAATGTTGATAATAAGTTTATTTTGATAAAATACAACTTCAGTGTCTCAGAAGAACAGCAATTAGAGTGGTGCAATTTTCCCACACAGTGATGACAAAGTAGAGAAAATGTTGGAATCTATTAGGGCTTCCGAGCATCCTTTGAGCTTTCTGACCCCTATCTCAACATACTTAACTATGCCTATTTATGCAGTCGATTGTTCCTTTCGGCACAAAACGGCTCTGCACGTCTGAACGAAAACGCAATGCTCTTTTTCCGCTAGTCCACTGTGAACAATCTAAAATATGCACCGTTGCTGGAAATTCAATACATTATCTGTTACGGTTGATTGAATATTTATGTTGTAAAAAGAAACAGCCACCACTGCCTTCTGCAGTCATATTTAATTATAATGCAGCGACCATTGAAAGGCAAGGTGTCCCTCAAAAATGAATAATTGATTGTGTTTCTCAATTTCCGGGATGTGGATTTACACTTCATCACAGTATATTTTGCACCACGAAATGCTTCCCCTTACTTGATGATCCTTGACTGGAATGTTACAAACTGTTAATGCCACAATAATTAAATATACACATGAATTCTTATTTTTGCTGATTATTTCATCTGCATATTTTCCACTACACTGCTTGCAATTATTTGTTCAAGGTACATTTATTTTATTTGCCAAGTTTCATGTTCTGTTTTCGTAAAGACAGATACACAGGCGTATGAAGCAGTTTAGATAAAATTATCAGATTAATATTGAGGAAAGATGAATTGTGTTTCCAGAAAAAACTTAGCAGGCTGGACGTTTATCGGCCAGCTTTAAAAATAATTAGAGGCGAATTGATTGAAAAAAAGAAGACCTGAGGAGACCTGAAAATGTACTTCCGTGATGCATCTGGAACAGCTGAATCCTGTTAAGGGAGAAACAGATTCATTCCCGGCTAACTTAAAACGGACATGATGCTATCATTTATTTCCCAGAAGCTTGTGGAAATCTGGACGTATATCGCTGACAATGACCTTTCAATAATTTTACTGAAGTAAAGGACAGTTATTTGTACTCATGACTCCGTAGATTTGTGGGTGCAGAGGGGAGGCAAACTTGAAGTGACTACGAGGTCAATCATGATCGTAGTGAATGCCGGCGAAGTTTTCAACCTCGCTGTCATAAACAATGTGAAAAAGGATAAGTGTTATACTCAAGTTTTGTATCCATACATTTGTGCATTCCTAAGTAATGTTAAATATTAAATTTCCCCAGATGTGTACGAACAACTGTAATGATCATTGACAAAATCATTGCTAATGCTGCCCACTGCATTCTCATTAGTACTGGTGTTGTGCACAACTTCTGTTCTGTCATTTCTTATTCTGAATTCTCACCCTTCCAAGAAGAAAACGTCATTCATAAATTTTAGCTATGAAGGTAGCCTGGGTAAGTTGGTTATTCATTACTGGAATAAAACTAGGTTGAAGCAGACATGGTAGAAATACCCAAGGCACTGAATAGTAGGGGCATGATAACATAAGAGCATAAGCGCAAGATTCAGAAGTAGGCTATCTGTCCCCTCGAACCTTCTCCGCCATTCAATAAGATCATGGCTGATCTTTTTGTGGACACAGCTCGACTTGCCCGCCCGCTCACCATAACCCTTGATTCCTTTACTGTTCAAAGATTTATCTATCCTTGCCTTAAAAACATTCAATGACGAAGCCTCAACTGCTTCACTGGGCAGGGAATTCCACAGCTTCGCAACCTTCGTGTGAAGAAGTTCCTCCTCAACTCAGTCCTAAATCTACTCCCCCTTATTTTGAGGCCATGCCCCCTAGTTCTAGTTTCACCCGCCAGAGGAGACAACTTCCCTGCTTCTATGCTCTCTATTCCCTTCATAATCTCATATATTTCGATGAGATATCCCTTCATACTTCTGAATTCCAGTGAGTATTTCCCCTGTTCAATGCATCAGTCTCCCCTCATAAGCCAATATTCTCAACTCCAGAATCAACCTCGTGAATCTCCTCTGCACCCCCTCCAGCACCAGTATATCCTTTCTCAAGTAAGGAGACCAAAATTGTACACAGTACTGCAGGTGTGGCCTCAACATCACTTATACAGCTGCAGCATAACCTCCCTGCTTTTAAACTCCATCCATCTAGCAATGAAGGACAAGATTAAATTTGCCTTCTTAATTATCTGCTGCCCCTGAAAACAAACTCCTTGTGATTCTTGCACATGGACACCAAGGTCTCTCTGCACAACAGCATACTGCAATTGTTTACCATTTAAATACGAGTCAATTTTGCTCTAATTCCTACTAAAATAGATGACATCACATTTACCAACGCTGTACTTCAACTGCCAGACTCTCACCCTCTCACTTAGACTATCTATATCCCATTGCAGACGTCCAGCGCCTTCTGCACACTTTGCACTACCACTCATCTTAGTTTTGCAAATATTGACACTCTATTCTTGGTCTCCAACACCAAATCATCTATTTAAATCGTAAACAATTGCGGCCTCAGCACTGAACCCTGAGGTACACCACTAGTCATTGATCGCCAATTCGAAAAACAAGCATTTACCCCCACTCTTTGCTTTCTGTTCGTTAACCGATCCCCTATCCATGCTAATACATTACCTTTATCTTATGCAACAGTCTTTTGTGCGGCACCTTGTCAAATGCCTCCGAGAAATCCCGATACAGTACATCCCGAGGTTGCCAATTGTCCACTGCGCATATAATGTTCTCAACAAATTCCACCAAATTAGTCAAAAATGACTTGCCCTTTATTAAACCACGCTGCCACTTACCAATGGGACAATTTATACCCAGATTTCTCGGTATTTCTTCCTTGATGACAGATTCAAGCATTTTCCCTCCTACAGAAGTTAAGCTAACCTGCCTATGGTTACCCGCCTTTTCCCTATCTCTATTTTTAACAGTGGCATCACATTTGCTGTTTTCCAATCTGCTGGAACCACCCCAGAGTCCAGAGAATTTTGGTAAATTACCAATATTGCATTTTCTATTACCCCTGTCATCTCTTTTCGTACCCTGTGATGCATTCCATCAGGACCAGGCGACTTGTCAAACTTTATACCCATTAGCTTGCCCAACACTACCTCGTTCGGGACAATGATAGTTTCTAGGTGCTCACCTGCCAATGCTATCGTGTCAACAATTTTTGGCATGTTATTTGTGTCTTCCATTGTGAAAGCCGACACAAAATACCTGTTCAATGCTTCAGCCATTATCTGATTTCCAATTATTACATACCCCCCTGCCCCCTGCCCCTCCGTCACATGCCCTCAAAGACCAATATTTACTTTTGCCACTCTTTTACGTTTTCTGTATTTGTAGAAAAGTTTACTGTCTGTTTTTATATTCTGAGCGAGTGTACCCTCATAATCCATCTTAATGTTCTTTGTAGCTTTTTTCGTGGTTTTCCGTTGACCTTCAAAAATTTCGAAATCCTCTAGTTTCTCACTGATCTTTCCCGCTTTGTACGCATTTTCTTTCTGTTTGATATCCTCCTTTATTTCCTCAGATGTCCATGGCTGATTATCTCTTTTTCTACAGCCCTTTCTTACCACTGGTATATACTTTTGCTGAACACTGTGAAAAATCGCTTTGAAAGTCCTCCACTGTTCATCACTTGTCCCATCATAAAGTTTTTGCTCCCGGTCTACCTTAGCCAACGCCCCCTTCATCCCTCTGTAGACTCTGTTCTTGAAGCAGAAGACACTGGTATTGGATTTGACGTTCTCACCCTCCATCTGTTTTATTAAATTCATGATGTGGAGATGCCGGCGTTGGACTGGGGTAAACACAGTAAGACGTTTAACAACACCAGGTTAAAGTCCAACAGGTTTATTTGGTAGCAAAAGCCACACAAGCTTTCGAGGCTCTAAGCCCCTTCTTCAGGTGAGTGGGAATTCTGTTCACAAACAGAACTTATAAAGACACAGACTCAATTTACATGAATAATGGTTGGAATGCGAATACTTACAACTAATCCAGTCTTTAAGAAACAAAACAATGGGAGTGGAGAGAGCATCAAGACAGGCTAAAAAGATGTGTATTGTCTCCAGACAAGTCAGCCAGTGAAACTCTGCAGGTCCACGCAACTGTAGGAGTTACAAATAGTGTGACATGAACCCAATATCCCGGTTGAGGCCGTCCTTGTGTGTGCGGAACTTGGCTATCAGTTTCTGCTCAGCGACTCTGCGCCGACTCTGAGACAATACACATCTTTTTAGCCTGTCTTGATGCTCTCTCCACTCCCATTGTTTTGTTTCTTAAAGACTGGATTAGTTGTAAGTATTCGCATTCCAACCATTATTCATGTAAATTGAGTCTGTGTCTTTATAAGTTCTGTTTGTGAACAGAATTCCCACTCACCTGAAGAAGGGGCTTAGAGCCTCGAAAGCTTGTGTGGCTTTTGCTACCAAATAAACCTGTTGGACTTTAACCTGGTGTTGTTAAACTTCTTACTGTTATTAAATTCAACCATACTGTGATCGCTTCTTCTGAGAGAATTCCTAACTGTTAAATCAGTAATTATTCCTGTCTCATTCTACATGACCAGATCTAGATAGCTTGCTCCCTCGAAGGTTCCATTACATACTGTTCAAGGAAGCTGTCGTGGATACATTCCATTAACTCCTCCTCAAGGCCGCCTTGACCAACTTGATATGTGGACAAAAATCCCCCATGATAATTTCTGTACCATCTTTACATGTATCAGTTTTTTTTCTTTGTTTACTTCTCGCCCCCCATGACATCATTATTTGGTGGCCTATGGTCTATGCATATCAGTGGCTTTTTCACCTTACTATATCTAATTTCCAAACAAATGGATTCAACCTTTTTTTTCCATAGAACCTATATCATCTCTCACTACAGCCTTCTTGTCATCCTTAAATATGAAAGCTAAACCGCCTCCCTTACCTTCCTGTTGGTCCCTCCAAACAGTCTGATACCCTTGGATATTTATCTCCCAGTCATGACCATCCTGCAAACATCTCTCTGTCATGGACACTAAATCGTACTCGTTCGCCATGATTTGTGCCATCAACTCATTTACCTTGTTTTGAATGCTACGAGTATTCAGATAAATTCCCTATGCTAGTTTTTGTACATTATTTTTAAATTCTAACACTTCTATTCATAACATCTCCTGAGTTATCCTTCCTGTTAACTTTTTTCTTGAATTTTGATGTAGTTGGAAACTTCTCTCCACGTATTGTCGTTGCTCCCCTCTTCTCGGACTCCTCAAATAGACCCCCAGCCCCCTGTCATATTACTTTAAAACGTCCCCAACCGCTCGAGCAAACACACCCCTCGGACACCTGCCCCGCTCCAATTTTACAGGTCCCACATCCCCGAGAACTGTTCCCAATGCCTCAGCAATCTGACACCCTTCCCCGACACCATCTCTTCAACCACGTATTTATCTGATATATCCTTTCATTTCGACTCTGACTAGCAAGTAGCACCGGTACTAATCCAGAGATCACTGCGTTTGACGTCCGATTTCTTAACCTTCTTTCTAGCTCCCTGCATTCTGCTTTTAGGACCTCATTCTTTTTTTACACGTGTCCATTGTAAGAACGCGTACTACGACCAGTGGTTGTTCGCCCTTCTCCTTCAGAATGTCCTGTTGCTGCTCTGAGACAACCTTGACCCTAGAACCTGGGAGACAACACACCATCCTAGAGTCTCTTTTGCGGCCACAGAAACGCCTGTCTATTTCCCTTACAATTGGATCCCCTATAACTATTGAACTGGCACACCTCTTACCCCTTCCCTCTGCAGCAGAACCAACCGCGATGCAACGAGATTGGTTGCTGCTGCTCTCCCTAGAGAGGTCATTCCCACAACCGTATCCAAAGCCGTATAAATCTGATTTGCAGCGGAATGACCACAGGAGATTCCTGCACGTCCTGCCTATTTCTCTTGCTATGTCTGATGGTTACCCATTTACTTCCTGCTGCGGAGTCTGAGCCTCCGGTGTGACCACCTCTCTGTACGTGCTATCCACAATACTATCTGACTCGCAGATGCTCTACAGTGCCTCTAGCCGCCGCTCCAGCTCTGAAACACAAGCTTCCAGGAGCAGTAGCAGGAGCAACTTCCTGCACACATGCTGACCCAGGGGGAACTGTCCCCAGCTTGCCACATGGAGCAAGAGGAGCAAACCACGGCTCAGAGCTCTCCTTTCATGTCTTACCGCTTTAAATTAAACTTTTGAAAGATGTCTTGTGTCAGATTATATCCAGTTTCCTCGGGCCCTTCTTTCCTGCTCCTTGTTACTACCGAATATAACATTTACAAACTATAAACCACAGAAATTACATACAAACATTATTGTATTGCACAACAACAACAACTACAATGCCAAAAGGAAAAAAGAAAGAATAACACTTACTTACCAATCAGCACTCTCCCTTGTAACTTCTGCTGCCTGTTTCACCTAACTCCCTGTTTTCACCCAATTCCAAAAGCACCCCTCTCAGTCAGGCAGCACTCAAGATGCAGTCAGAACAGCACTCCGAGGCCTCTGAATTTTATTGGCACAACTTACAAAGCCCTGGAACTGGCTTTACCTAGTTGTACAAACAGCCAGCCAAATTCAGTTGAGAGCTGACTTAGCTGATTACTGTTGCAGAAATGCACTAAAGTGCAGCTTTCAATTTCCCAAAATAAGAACTAATTTAGCTCACCCTGAAAGCAAGTTAAATAACTACTTATCTCCTTATAAATTACCACTGCGTGGTTTCACCCAACCACCAAAAGCAATCCTCTAAGTCAGGCAGCACTCACTGTGCAGTCAGAATAGCATGCTGATGCATCTGTTTTTTTATAGGCACAAGTTACAACGCCGTGGAACTGGTTTTAACTTGTTGTACAAACAACCAGCCATGTTCAGTTGAGAGCTGACTCAGCTAATTCCTGTTGCAGGAATGCCCTAAAAAGCAGCTTTTAACTTCCCAAATAAGAACAAATTTAGCTCAGCCTGAAAACCAGTTTAATAACTAATTGCCGCCTCATAACTTACCACTCCCAGTTTTCATCCTACTCCAAAACCTCTCCTCTCAGGCAGCAGTCACCGTGCAGTCTGTGAGAAAAAAAATCCCGCCACTGGACAATTCTTGTCCGAGTGGAAGTAGATTGAAACTAATGGGAATTCCTTCTTAGAATATTTGTGACAATTATTTTTCTTTACGCAGAGTGATTTGCCGGCTGGGATGAGTTACTGGCAGTTTTTTGGAGGCAGGTCTGTTCGTAATGTTCTAAACTGTGTTGGATGCTCTCTGATATGAAAAGAATTGCAACGTTATGCTATTAGGTAAATACAATTAAAGCGAGCACATGCAGTCTCTGTAACAATCCCCCGCCCCCCGCAAGATGCCCACCCCCCGCATTGTAAAGTTGCTGCCATTTTGTGACTCTGTCATATTTAATTATCGAGTATTTCATTTCTATTACTTTACCGCAGAAATCGGCAAGCTCTTCTTTGCCTCTGATCACAAACCAATTAAAAATAAGAGATACAGTAAATCTTGAATCTTGAATCTATGTGCGTTTTGGATATAACGTCTGACACACATTCTGGATAATATGACACGATTCCGTGCTTTCTGCACATCCATTCTTCACGTCAATCCCATCCTAATTTCACGCCAACCTTAAATTTCTGCCACTGGTCTGCACCAATATGACAAGAAAATGTTCTTCTGTCTTACAGGAACTCACGTCGACTCAGAAAACTGTGGTAAATGATGATTAAATCTATTGTTATTTCAATTCCATTCTGTTTCTCAAGTGAAGGGGTGTGCCTGATGTATATGTACGTCAAGACAAGTTTTGCTTTTAGTCTTGGTGCAAAGGTTCCATACAGGTCATCAACCCCTCCTACTTGCTTTTGATGCACACAGAGCTGCATATTGCCATCTGCGAACTGACCAAATGCTTGCTTTTGATGCTCAAATGGTTGCATATTGCCTTCTTCTAACTTATCTAACTGATGAATCATCTGAAGAAAATCATATTGCGCATTGCTGAGTTCTGGAAATCATTCACAATATATTGCTTTTTTTGAGAATCACCGGACAATTTGGAAATGACGAGATTAAAAGCTTCAGATTTACTGTCAAAATAAAATGTTTAATGTTCATCCTGACAGCTCAGGAGGCCAGTTTCTTGTGGCATTGATTCCCTAGTTATGGAAACGAATAGTTTTACATGCTATGCAATGAAAAGTAAACTGCATGCGCAGCCATCAATTAAGAATTGTCACTTACGTGGTTGTGTATTTGTATTCAGATGTACTTTTCGAAATAATTGATTGTACACCGTAAATTGTGGCGTATCCTTTCTTTCACGCTCATTAAATTCATCTGGCATTTTCAAAATACGTTTATGCATTACACATGAGGATTAACGTTATTAAGCCAAAAGCAAAATACTGTGGATGCTTCTATCTGAAACAAAAGCGGAAAATGCTGGAAAATCTGAGCAAGTCTGGCAGCATCTGTCAGGAGAAAATTCAGCCTCCGTTTCGAATTTAGATGACCATTCATCGGAGCGGCAGAACTGTTATTAAGTTGTTAGACATTAATTTGGGGCTCACTAGCCTCGTACGTATTCAAGCAGATTGAAAAAAAAAATGTTGCTTTGGAACATAGCGACAGGAATTGTTTCTTCATCAAATATTGCAACAAGATAATCGTCCTTCTTCATGCGTCACCACCTTATTTCCTGAAGTTATGAGTGGGAGCTGTGTGGGTGGGATAATTCGGTAAAGGTGAGTTGCAGATTGATCACCCGTCTTAACTGTGCGTGAATGAAGCTTCCAAATGAAGGTCCGGGCGTTTGTAACGTCGAGGGCAGCGGGCGTCTGCAAATTTGAAAATGCTATTTGTTAGAATAAATGCTTCATCCGGACTGTGGTGATTCTGTGCCTGGAGGTGAAGAGGCGAAGCATATCAGTTGAAGGCGTGCGTGCTGGTTCTTTCGCAGAGTTGCCCTGGTTATTACAAACGAATTTTTGAATTTCATGTCGGGACTGGATGCTGCTGATTGACATGCGCTGCATGTGTAAAATTATGATTGTGGAAGAACTGCCTAAAATCGGAGTAGGGAAATGGGTGTTCGTGCTTGAAATATCATTTCGAAGAGTTAGCTGAGCCATTGAGGGCGCTGATGTGCCACACATGCGTATGTTCAATTGTAAATGTTCAGACAATGAGCGGTGCGCCAGGTACGATACGTATGTGGGTGAGGTGTGTTTGTGAAACTGTTACCTTGATCTTCTACTGTTGTAGTCATGTCATGAGAGTTAAAGAATTAGAATATTTTAACGAAGAACCGGATGTTAACATCTCAATGAGGAGGCCAGATAAAGGTTTCTGCCAATGAACATTTGCAGACTTCCTATTATTGAGAGTGCCAACACAGACGGTGAAAGGTAATGTTTAGAATCAATTGTGTCGGCAGATAGGAACTCTGGGAAAAGCTGTTAACAGGAGAATTGCACGGGGCTGGTGTGGATTGTAAATGCAAAACAGTAAGGTAATTTGAGTGATGTATTGACTGGAAATAAAGTGATCAAGGAAGAATGTGGGTGTTTTTGCACTCAGTTCCTGTGAGCATAGACGGCATAAATGCTTGGGCGACAAGTTTGAAATGGAGCGTGCAAAACAGGACAAGGTCGGTGTATCATACATATTTGAATGTTTTGTAGGTGGCCAGTGTAACATTTTTAATCGTGCTGTTGGCTTGAGCATGTTTGATATTTGGTTTCTACTGTTAATCTCTACTGTACCGTCTCAGTCAGGGTAAAATTAGATTCACCTACGCCTCTATTGTGCCATGGAATGCAAGAATGTATTGAAAACAGCAATTTGTTTCACCAACGCCAAAATGTTGCTACTTTGATTTGATTGGGAGAAACTTCGGTCAATTCCCTATTCGATTAGTACTGAAGGGTCTATCTAATGAATTATTAATTGCATGAAGAAAAAAATACCTGAATGACATGCGAATTGCTCGTTATCTGGTAGAAACGTAGAAGCAATGTCTTGGGAACGACAGATACAACGTTCGTTCAACATATATTTGTTAGTCAATTGAACAACTATAATGTCAGTTTTGTGGAAAATTCTGATGGCAGCCATTATAGCGCACTTTCATATTTTGCAATATACTGTACTTTGTTAATTTTATCAGAAGGATAATTTCATTAGGGCATAAAGAATTCCATGGAAAACAAAATGTGAAATGTGTCCAAATTGTGTTCGGCTTCCCTCATCATACCCACTGGTCGAATTCACATGGACGATGATTATAATCAGCTATCACAATTGAAACAATGATATGGACCCCAATAGAAATCAAAAAGCTTTAGATGCAAATTGACGAATTACGTAAGATTTTATTCGTCGTTGTTACAATTCATAATGCATGTGCACACCCAATGAAAATGTTCCAAATATCGAAACGGAATTTCATTATTCCATATCAGAGATGCAACATCTTGCCCTGCAAGTAATCGTTATGTTGTCTCATGTCATTTTGACAATAGGGCGCTTGGCAGGGATGCCTGATGTTGAAATCTGCCTTGACACAATGCGACACGTGGCAGTTGCTATTCGAACAATTTTTGAGTTTCACCTCCAAGAATTTTAATGGTAATATTAATTTTCAACATGAATTGACTCCTGTTGAGTACATTTCCAGTGTTTGGACACAACTTGTGTGGCACATAGACCACATGTCGAAGTCTTTCTGCAGCATTTGACTCCTTCTTTCATGAAAGAAAGTGCTTGATGCAATTTAAAAGGATGTTACAAAATTGATAACTGAATTTTGCGAGTTGTCTTATTTGGAAATTCTCAACAGAGGGGCATTTTCCATCCTAAGTGCAGACGATTCAAATGTACCATGTTAGAATTGCACAAGAACCCGAGAGATATCGGCGAAATCGTCTTCTAATGTATTATGGCTCTTGTTGATGATGTGGAGATGCCGGCGTTGGACTGGGTAAACACAGTAAGAAGTTTAACAACACCAGGTTAAAGTCCAACAGGTTTATTTGGTAGCAAAAGCCACAATGGCTTTTGCTACCAAATAAACCTGTTGGACTTTAACCTGGTGTTGTTAAACTTCTTCTTGTTGATGAGTCAGGAACCAACACAGACTCCTTTGCTTCTCGGAATAACACGTAGTGAACGGATCGTAGATTTTTAATTTTTCCAGACGATTATGAGCCTTCGAAACTCAGCTGCAGAATCTGGTGCAAGGAATTGTTTCTTATTTATTCAAGGCGGGGTACACAGATCATTTTTGGCAAAGGTTGTAATCGTAGGCTGGAAATGCTAAATTGGATACAAAACGTAATAGTCATCATGTCAGTGAGCGTATGAGCAGGCAGGAAGAGCTGTATCGGCAGCTTTACTTTCGTTCCAGACCTTATTATGGCTGTATGTACTTCGCCACAATTTAATAGATTATTTTTGTATAATTTGAGTAAGGCTATTCAAAAACTTGAACGCATCCAGACAAACGTTGCCAAGTTGAAAGAGAACAAAGGCTTTCCACTCATTACGGATATTTGTGCCACGCTTCTGAGTGCATTATCCATAATCCCGACAATTTATATGTCTCGGAGTCACTGATTCGCCGGTTCATGAAACTGAGGAAGGTTGTGTCCGGACCACTCTCTCTGCACCGTTTCTCAGAATGAACAGAAATAAAATATAAATTCACCACCTTTCCCCCTTAACCATTTTTGGTAAGGAAGCATATCCCTCCGAAGATGCAAACTAATATTCGACTTAGCAAGGTGAATATACAACTGAACATTTCTAACTTGCTCCAGAAATGCAGTAATATAATTGCCAACACATTTTTTTTAATCTCCATGTATCCACTACACGGAATAATATTTGATTCACTGATGTCTGTAGAGTTCAATTAGAAATCACGGAGAGCCGTGCAATGTCCGATCTTGAGCAAGGATTGGCAAGCAGCAGTCAGAAATTGAATACAGCCCTTCACATCCCACATCCTGTGAGGACTCCATCCCGTTCTCCCAGTTCATTCATCCACCCGATCTTAAATCCACCAGTCACCACATTTTAAGGATCATCTACCACCATTTTGGCCAACTCCAGAATGATGCCATCACTCAACACCTCGTCCCCTCACCCCGCCGCCGCTTTCAGCATTCCATAGGGAACATTCTCTCTTGCACATCATGGGTCTGTTCCTCCATCATGTCCAGCTCCTCAGCTCCTGCCCTGGGCTCATTCCTATGCTGTTGCAGATGTGCAACACCGACCGTTAAGCTCCTCCCTGCCCACCGTCCAAGCTCCAAAACATTCCTTCCAGGTGATGCAACACTTCAAATCAGCTTCCCTCAACCTGTTGTATTGCTTTCGCTGCTGACAATGTCGTCGAGTCTATATCGGTGAAACAAAACAGAGACTCAGTGACCAATTTGTTGAAGACTTTCAGTCCTTCCACAAGGTGGGCCTAGGCCTTCCTATCACGTACGACTTCCACAAATCACTATGATCTCCTGCCGCTTCTCCATCCTTGTTTTTTTTTTAGCTCATCAACACATTCTGGAGGAACAGAAGCTCATCTTCTGATTGAACTGTACAACCGGCTTGGTACAACAGTGAATTCAGTTTATCAAGTATGTGAACTCTCTCCTCATCTTCAAGCGATTTTCAGTGAATCTATTAAGTTTACTTTCCGGCTCCCTGATCAATTTTTCATCTTTCTGTCTCAGTGACATTTTTTAGTTCTCCATTCCAGCTCTACTTTGTGTGCCGTTCATCCGAAATCCCCCTACCTCCCGACCCGTGCCCTCCTTCCACCCTCTCCACCCACCCCCTCCCCCCATCCTCCACCAACCCCCCCCCCCCCCCCGCACCCCCCCCCCCTCCACACGCAAACTATTCTGCCATTCACACATTCCAACCGCAGAACGGACACATGAAGCACCTTGTGAGCCATCTGTATCCCCATTTAAAGACCCTTTCTGTAATTTCTCTCGCCTTCATACTATAAATCTTTCCTGATTTACTTTGCTTTCAGCCCTGACGAATTTTCATCTAGACTCGCAGCATTGGCTGCAATTATCTGCCACTCATGTTGTCACACCTGCTGTGATTCTCCAGCACTTTCTGTTTTTGCTTCAGATTCCAGCATCCACAGTATTTTGCTTGCAGCATTTGCATTATACGGGTGCTTCTCTGTAAGTGTGACGAAATCATTAATTTCCTATATAACTGCATTATGTAGTTTTTTGACGCAACATCGTGGGCCGAAGGGCCTGTACTGTGCTGTACTGTTCTCTGTACTTACCGGCACCACAATGGGTTCATTAGTTGATGGAAAGAGCACAACACCACACACTCGGGGCAATTAGTATTAGGAGGGGAGTGCAGATCCAGTCATCACCGTCCACATTGAATGATAATGAATCGAACCAACATTGCTTGAAAAATTATTCAATAAAATTGTTTCCAAAACTCATCATGGACAATATTTCACTGTATCATCGCCAACAGAGGCAAATAAAAATGTCCACGCTCTCTGAAATGTGGATCAATTACTTTAAAATCTCATCTGTTTTCCCTCTCCCACAACATAAATTGGCATATGAGCAACTGAACTGCCAATAGCCCCCGCCCCCACCCACATCACCCGGAGTGCATATAATTTAAGATTGGTGCCTTCAGAATTTGCAACACTATGACTGAAGAGTGCATGCTTCCATTTCAGGAAAATTCCCTGCAAATCCTCTTCCCAGCTTACAGGTGTCAGGAAAGTGAATGTTCACTGATGTTACACTAAAGCAGTCGTGTCATTTTTTGTTGTTGAAAAGGATGAGACAATCTAAACAAAGTACACTGACCTGTTCCCAATAACGCGGTACAAAATAGGAGGTGGAAGAACATCACTAATTTTTATCCAAAAAACCTGACAGCAAACAAATAAAAATGCCTCCGTAATCAACTCCTGTAGCTACTTGAAATCATTATGATAACACATCACTGAATTCGTACATGTCTGCATTTTGCAGCTTAAAATACATCTCCATATAAATGTTAAGTTTTACTTCTATTATTCCCGTCAACGTGGATTTTCGTTGCACATACGCCAATTGCTACCTGCCTGTCAATCTTTTCACCCCACACACTCAAGCTATTTATGTCAGGTTGCATATTTATATGTCTCTTCAGAACGTACTTCCCTAACTATCTTGTGTCATCAGCAACTTCAGCACACTTGCACGCAGTAGTTCATTCATCTCAATATCCTCACCATAAAGGGTAACCAGTTGGTGTCCCAGCATTGACAATTTTGGTGCTCCGCTCGTCAAATCCTACACATCCGAAACTGGCCAATTTATGCTTACTCTCTGGATTGTGTTATAGAACATAGAACAGTACAGGACAGAACAGGCCCTTCGGCCCACGATGTTGTGCCGAGCTTTATCTAAAACAAAGATCAAGCTATCCTACTCCCTATCACCCTGAAGTGTTCCCTGTGCCTATCCAATAACCGCTTAAATGTTCCTAAAGTGTCTGACTCCACTACCACTGCAGGCAGTCCATTCCACAGCCCAACCACTCGCTGCGAAAAGAACCTCACTCTGATATCCTTCCTGTATCTCCCACCAAGAACCCTATAGTTATGCCCCCTTGTAATAGCTCCATCGACCCGAGGAAATAGTCTTTGAACGTTATCACTCTATTTATCCCCTTCATCATTTTATAAACCTCTATTAAGTCTCCTCTCAGCCTCCTCCGCTCCAGAGAGAACAGCCCTAGCTCCCTCAACCTTTCTTCATAAGACCTACCCTCCAAACCAGGCAGCATTCTGGTAAATCTCCTCTGCACTCTTTCCAGCGCTTCCACATCCATTTATCTCAATAAATGAATATCCATATCAGTCGGTTAACCCATAAACCATGACGTGTCGTAGCCTCCAGTAGTGCAACTTAAGCAATGCTTTCTGGAGAACAAAAGCAACACATAGACACATGTCTGTTGATGCACGCTGTTGACACCTTCTGCAAATCGTTCATATGAATTCGTCAAAAGCGATATTCCTTGCGAAAGCTGATCAGCGTGTTCATAACACTTTCCTGTAAGGATAGGAAACAGCACCTCCTCCACGAATACACTCAACACGGGTGCTCATCAAGGCTGTGTCCTCAACCTCCCAATGTACTCCTTAGAAGAGGATGATTGTGAGGCCAAATTCCCCTCCAACACAATTTTCAACTTTGCTGATGATTTCAGCATAATGGATCAGATCTCAAACAATAATGAGACAGAGTACAGGAATGTGATTGAGAATCTGGTGAACTGGTACGACCAGAAAAGGTATGTCCCTCACAGCAAAAAAAAACGAAGGAGATAGTCATCGACTTTAGGAAACATGGTGGAGAACATGCCCCCATCTACATGTCAACGGGGACGATAAGAAATGTTCGAGAGCTTCAAGAGTTTTATACGTCCAGATCACCAACAAACTGTCCTTCACCACTCCCCTCCCCAACCAACGCCACCTCTCCCCCCCCCCCCCCCCGGCAACCCCCCCCCCCCCCCCCCCCGGCACCCCGCACCCACCGACGAACTATAATTAAGAAAGCCCGTCAACGCCTGTACTTTTTGGGAAGACGAAGTGAATTTGGAATGCCAGTCACGATTCTCACGTCGATGGAGGCACAATAGGTAGCATTAATTCTGCTTATTTCACACCTGGACAAGCATTCTCCTCTCCGCAAGTACGCAATAAATTATGGTCCAGAATGAAGCCCAGTCCATCAAGCAAACCAGCTTCCCATCCATTGACGCTGTCGACACTTGCCGCTGCCTCTGGAAAGAAGCCAGCATAATTGTGGACTTCATGCAACACGGGCCTGCTCTCTTCTACATTCCTCTGTCGGGACAAGATGCAAAAGTCTGATGTTACGTGCCATCCGAGCTTCTTCGCTGCTTCCATCAGAATTCTGAACGAACCTACCTCGCACTACTTTGATTTCTTACTACAACCTTACCATTTTTGCAACGCTAGATTCTGCATTCTCTCTTTGCCTTCTCTTCTGTATCGTGTGCAATAAGCAATATTTTTAACTGTCCAATAATACATCTGCCAATATTCAGTCAAATCAAAAACTCTGAACGAATACATTTTGGAAAGCATCTTACCTATCATCTGTACTATTGCGTTCAACATTTTCAAAAGGAGTTGTCTTTAATACAGGTCGCCCCCTCCCCAAACACATATACGCTTAATAAACCATTTCAGTCAGCTGCTATTATATCTTTTTTCAGCATTAGTGTTTCTCATTGTTCCCCAGTGATCCAACTTAAACTGAGGTTTTGCATTTCCGGGCTTCATTTTTCAAACTTATCGAATAAAGCTGAAATAGCTGCAATTCTCCTGTTAATTGGCATTGCCCGGAGTGTGAGGAAGACTGAAAATTATAGTACCATCATTCAGAACGTCCACTCTCAAATCTCAAGAAATGCATTGAATAATAGTGTCAGGTACGTTTTCAATTAAAGGCAGTCTAATGGCTCCTTTAATGACTTGCACCGTCGTAATTTCTCTCAATTTCAAAACACTTGAACAGTATTGTCTTCCGTGCTAAAGTCAGATCCGGGAAGCAACTTAATTAGTTCACTACATTCTTGAGGCAATTCAAAATTCCCATGCAACATAAGCACCCAAATCGTCGACAATACACGAACTGTGCTCTAAGCGTCTTTTCGAATGAGGCGTGCGTTTGGCTGTAAGTGCTGACAGTGGACGCACGCTCAGCGATTGTTTAAATGCTGGATTAAGATTTCTCTTTCCGGGCATGATTTAAACTCGCGACATAATATGTAATTACACCTTTCTTTTCGGCAGAAAACATCAGACTACAGATACGTGTATGCTCCTTATTTCACAAATAAGTTGCTGGCTTTAAGTACTGTCTAATTTTTAACTCGAAGCAATTACTTTTAAAAAATGTCTTTCTGTTCGTACGTTCGCCCAGTCAGTGAGATTCATTTTCTTTCAGTCCGGATCCTGGAAATAACTTTTTTTTTTCTCCATGAAACCATAACGTGCTTGCTTTTGGATGAGAAGTGCAAATCAGTAAAAATCTGCATCAAACCTGTCAATTATATGCATTCGATGTATTATATCCAGGCTCGTGAGCTCACGGCTCTGTGGAACACAAATTCACTGGACTGTTCGAAATATTCTGATTTCCTTAAACAATCTGGATTTCAGGGAACAGTTTATGCGCTACTCTGAAAACAGGTGAGTAGCTTAAGTTCAGAAATGTCCACGGAATTTGCTTTGGCAATCGCTGTGGGGGGAAAAAAGAAAAAAAATGAGAAGGCCTCCGATGAAAGGCAATATATGGGCCTGGGGTTACAAGCTATTTCCATTGCATATAATTTTGTGATCAAAAAGGGCGGCTGTCGGTGGCAGGATAATTTGCATTAAAGGAAACAGAAAAAAACAGGGAGAATATGTGCATTATTCCACCTTTCACCCATTAACATCGAGTTTACACAGGTAATATCATTGTAGTGGCATGTCCTAAACCCAAGCCACTGAACAATCGTGCATGAATAAAACACTGAAAATTGGAATTCAAATCATGCCTATGCAACTTGCCCGTTCCTGTGCAAAATAAATCCATCGGGGCGTGGGCTATTCTTACACCACATTAACGACACGCAGAAACTCATCTGCAGCTGAGATTTAATAATGTGGCGTGGTTATGTGGTTGTAACCTGTGTCCTCCAGAAATGTCATTGTTGATGGAGGAAGAAATCAACGGCGTTAAAAGTACAAACTTAAAAACGCTGTGTCGAAGAAGACACAAGGTTCCGATTGGTTCGTCATGGTAGAACGAGGGGGATAGTTTATGACTTTAGCTCATGCCGTTCAAAAATGCAATTAGGACGCATTTCCCCATACACCTGATGGCAAATCTCTCGAACCTACTTCCAACAAAGGCAATCAATGCTAGATCATTTGCAACATTTAACTCTGGATCTACATTGTAAGTGATGGTATTCAGGCGTATTGGCTGAAAGCAGAAACATCGAGATAGCCGACAGATCCGCAATGATTTCGTTGAATGTTGGAACCCAATCAATAGGCTGAGCAGCTTGATGATGTTCCTATGTTCCTCTGTATTTCACCACCAAACCCCTCGGAAATTGTTTTGAAAGCCTGTCAGTTCAGCATCGTGATTGGTCGGCAATAAACGCTAGCCGGCTGCTCGACACAGACATCCCATGAATATATGAAAAAATCAATCTTGTTTCAGAAAGAGTAGGGAAGATGGTAAAAGAGGTGGAGGAGTAGCATTGTTAATCAAGGATAGTTTAAAGACTGCAGAAAGGAAGTTCGAGGGGGATCTGCCGACTGAGGTAATATGGGCTGAAGTTAGAAATAGGAAAGAAGCGGTCACGTTTTTAGGAGTTTTATGTAGGCCCCCAAATAGTAATAGAGATGTGGAGGTAGAAATTGCAAAGCAGATTATGGATAGGTGTGGTGGTCACAGGGTAGTTGTCATGCGTGACTTTAACATTCCAAATATTGATTGGAAACTTTATAGGGCGAATAGTTCGGATGGGGCAGTTTTTGTACAGTGTGTGCAGGAGGGTTTCTTGACACAATATGTGGATAGGCCGACAAGACATAATGGACATGGTGCTGGGTAATGGACCGGGCCAATTGTTAGATTTGTTTGTGGTAGAGCACTTTGGAGATAGTGACCACAATTCGGTGTCTTTCATTATTGCAATGGAGAGGGACAGGGCCATATGGCAGGGCAAGGTTTATAATTGGGGTGGTGAGGGGGGGGGGGCGTAATTATGATGCGATTAGGCAAGAATTAGGGAACATAAGATGGGAACAGAAACTGTCAGGGAAAGGCACAAATTAAAAGTGGAGCTTGTTCAAGCAACAAATACTGCGTCTCCTTGATAGATATGTCCCTTTCAGGCAGGGAGGAAATGGCCGAGTGAGGGAAGCATGGTTCACAAAAGAGGTTGAATGTCTTGTCAAGAGGAAAAAGGAAGCGTATGTAAGGATGAGAAAACAAGGTTCAGTTGGGTACTTGAGGGTTACAAGGTAGCAAGGAATGAGCTAAAAAAAAAAAGGCCTTGGGAGAGCTAGAAGGGGGCATGAGAAGTCCTTGGCGGGTCGGATCAAGGAAAACCCCAAGGCGTTTTACTCTTATGTGCGGAATAAAAGAATGACCAGGGTTAGGTTGGGGCCAGTCAACGATAATGGTGGGAAATTGTGCATGGAGTCAGAAGATGTAGGAGGGGCAATGAATGAATGCTTTTTCTTCAGTGTTCACCAAGGAGAGGGGCCATGTATTTGAGGATGAGAGGGTGTACATGCTGATAGGCTGGAGGATGTGGATGTTCCGAGGGAAGATGCATTAGCAATTTTGAAAGACCAGAGGGTCGGTAACTCTCTTGCGCCAGTTGGTACATATACTTGGATCCTTTGGGAGGCAAGGAAGGTGGTTGCAGAGCCTTTGGCTTTGGTCTTTGGCTCCTCACTGTCCACGGGGATAGTCATGATGTGGAGATGCCGGCGTTGGACTGGGGTGAACACAGTAAGAATTTTAACAACACCAGGTTAAAGTCCAACAGGTTTATTTGGTAGCAAATACCATTAGCTTTCGGAGGGCTACTCCTTCGTCGGATGGAGTGGAAATCTGCAGACTTCCACTGCATCTGACGAAAGAGCAGCGCTCCGAAAGCTAATGGTATTTGCTACCAAATAAACCTGTTGGACTTTAACCTGGTGTTGCAAAAACTCTTACTGTGTCCATGGGGATAGTGCCAGAGGACAGGAGAGTGGTGCATGTTGTTCCTCTGTTCAAGAAAGGAAATAGGAATGACCCTGGTTACTATAGGCCAGTTAGTCTTACTTCGGTGTTCGGTACGTTGATGGAAAAGGTCCTGAGGGATAGGATTTGTGACCATTTGGAAAGATGCCCCTTAATCTGGGATAGTAAACACAGATTCGTGAAGCGTTGGTCTCGCCTAACAAATTTGATTGCATTCTTTGAGAAGGTAACTAAGTGTGCAGATGAAGGTAGAGCAGTTGATGTTGTATACATGGATTTCAGTAAGGCATTTGATAAGGTTCCCCATGGTCGGCTCACGAAGAAAATAAGGAAGTGTGGGATAGAGGGAAATGTGGCCGATTGGATGAGTAACAGGCTATAAGGTGGTTGTTGATGGAAAATTTTCAGACTGGAGACCAGTTACCAGCGGTGTACCACAGGGATCAGTGCTGGGTCCTCTGCTATTTCTGTTTTTTTATCAATGACTTGGAGGATGGGCTGAAGGGTGGGTCAGTAAATTTGCTGATGACACCAAGATTGGTGTAGTAGTGGATGAGGTGGAGTGCTGCTGTCGGCTGCAAATAAACATTGATAGGATGCAGAGCTGGGCCAAAAAATGGCAGATAGAGATTAACCCTGATAAGTGCGAGGTGATTCATTTTGGCAGGACAAATTTGAATGCGGATTACAGGGTCAACGGCAGGGTTCAGAGGAATGGGGAGGAGCAGAGAGATCTTGGGGTTCATATCCACAGATCTCTGAAGGTTGCCACTCAAGGAGATAGAGCCGTGAAGAAGGCCTATAATGTGTTAGCGTTTATTAACAGGGGGTTTGAGTTTAAGAGCTGTGGGGTTATGCTGCAGCTGCACAGGTCCTTGGTGAGACCACATTTGGAATAGTGTGTGCAGTTCTGCTCACGTAACTATAAAAAGGCTGTGGAAGCATTGGAGAGAGTGCAGAGGAGATTTGCCAGGATGCTGCCTGGTTTGGAGAGTAGGTCGTATGCAGAAAGGTTGAGGGAGCTCGGTCTTTACTCTTTAGAGCGGAGGAGGAAGAGAGGCGACTTACTAGAGGTTTAGAAGATGATGAGGGGGGTAGATAGAGTGGACGTTCAGAGAATTTTTCCTCGGGTGGTTGTAGCTGTTACAAGTGGGCAATACTATAAGATTCATGGTGGGAGATATAGGAGGGATGTCCGCGGTAGGTTCTTTACTCAGAGAGTGGTTGGGATGTGAAATGGACTGCCTGCTTTGATAGTGGAGTCGGACACTTTAGGAAATTTCAAGCGGTTATTGGATAGGCACATGGAAGACACCAGAATGATAGGGAGTGAGATAGCTTGATCTTGGTTTCGGCAAAGCTCGACACAACATCGAGGGCCAAAGGGCCTGCACTGTGCTGTACTGTTCTATGTTCTATGTAATCATATACATGAAAATATTTACTGACATTTTCATTGATATCGCACATATCCTAAACATGGATAATCCAACATATGCAATGAAGGAAAAACCAATAGCGCAGCATTCCTTTCAGTGAGAATGCCCGGTAATTCCAGGAACGCAGCTAAATTTTTCAAGGACATCCAGTAAAATTTGTTTCATATTTCGTGGAACATTTCACGATTGAATTGGATAAATGATGCGTGAATGCAATCGTTCTCGTCACTTCAGAATCATTTTTCTCCATTATTCGGTTTTCATTTTATTTGTGTTTTATTGTCAGTTGCTTATTTTTTATGATATGAAGTTTCCCATCCATAATAGTATAAGATTTTTGGGATCTTACAGTAATAAGTGCAAAAATCGCGTTGCATATCCTCAAAACAAAACACATGTTGTTTATTTTCCTCTCTCACTTCTAGAATTAGATTTGTTGAACGAAGCCATCGAGGATCATGGTGCGTAGTGTCTGTACAGTATCACGTTTTGTTTTGTCGCTCAAAAAATCATTGCCGTGATCAATGTTCAAACTAGTAACGCTGCACTGACGAGTATTCTTTGCAGTATCAGGTACTGATTCAATTTAACATGTCCGCAATTGTCTTGTTCAACACATTTCCCACATATGTACACGCCTGTTGACACATGAGAACGGTGAGCAGAATGAATGGCCTTTCTCATCACAACACAGTGCGGTCAAGTGGAATATGTCAGCCAAAAAATATAGCTTCAATTTTCAAAATATCGTTAAGTATCACAATTGAAGTTGCTCTTATTGATTTGTAGAATGGAAGAAATTCAATACTAATGCAGGTAAGTGATATATTTGAAACTATGCAACTGGTAGTACCTACATGTTAGAGACAGTCGTTCTGTACTTCAAGTGTCAGTCGCAAAAGACATGAAACATTACACAGAAGCACATCGAACGCATTGCATAATTATATCTAGGATTACATTATCCTTAATGTTGGCGTAATGTTATCGTGGAGCAATGAAATGACACATTTAATGAACAAATAATCGACAGCATATCGGCACGAGACGCAGATCATAAATGAGCCACGATCTTTGTCATGATGCTTGACATCCTATAGTACTGCCTTTCTCCGCCAAGTACTGAACATGCAATTCAATGAAGTTGCGTGAACTTCCGTTCTTAAATTAAAAATGTTCTAAAAATGGCACCAAACCTGCTCAGCGTAAAGGATTTCAATTATTTCTGAAGAGAATTCATGAAAGCATAATACCATCTTTAGCTTCAGCAATTGAATCTATATTCATGAACCCCTTTGCAAAGGTGTGTATGGCTCAATGTGACTCTAATCTCTCCGTATCTCCCTGCCTAGCTGTGTCAACTTTGTTTTTTTTAATCTAACTCTTTCCTTCTTTATCTGCTGTTGAATTTCGGGGGATGTCGTACTCTAATTTACGCGTCTTGTGTACTGTCTGCGTGTTTCCGTCTGATTCAGTTGAATAATAAACAGTAACATGTTGGCTTTCTGATCTCGATGCATGAACTTTCATTCGATACAGTCATGGCTCGGATGAGTGTTGAAGTATTTTCACTATCCTGGAAGTACTTAGAAAGAACATGCCTCTAACTAATGTTAGAACATACACTATTGTGCAACCCCTTACACCAGCCCCCACCCGCCACAAAACATACTCGTGCATAAACAACACAACTTTCAAGAATAACTATGAAGTGCAGGAAACTGCTTGGCTAATCTATCCTTTTTCATCGTTGCCCAAAATTTTTAAGAACCTGCGATTAATATGTTTGGGCTACCTCAGAAAACGGATTGAATGTTTATTGGGCGTCACTAATTATATATATATATATATATATATATGAACGTCCATTCATTGCCACAAAGCAAATAAAAGTCTAATTCCATCTGTCAATCAGCAATGTTTAGTTCCAGTGGCCAAATGAGAAATGTGCTGTCTGTGCAAAACTGGCGAACTGAACAACTTGCTTATTCCTTCTCATATTTATTCTCAAGCATGCAATAGTCACCGGATTTAAATATGTTCCAAAAATGTCCAAAAGGGGCAACATGGTGGCACAGTGGTTGGCACTGCTTCTGCACAGCGCCAGGGACCTGGGTTCGATTTCTGGCTTGAGTCATTGTCTCTGTGGAGTTTGCACATTCTCCCTGTGCCTGCGTGGGTTTCCTCGATGCGCTCAGGTTTCCTCTCACCGTCCAAAGATGTGCCATGGCCATGATAAGATGCCACTTCGTCTCAGGGGGACTCGCTAGGATGAAAGCAGGGGGCTATGGGGATCGGGCCTAGGTGGGATTGTGGTGGATGCAGACTCAATGGCCCGAATGTCTTCTTTCTGCACTGTAGGATTCTATCATTCTATGATATGATTCCAAGTACTTCAATAAGGAATGTTACATTGATCAAGATAAACGAAAACATCACCTATTTTATTTAATGTGAAGCATATTTCTTCCCACTTTCTGTTTGTCTTTCACTATGCTCCAGTTTTTTACATTTCACTCATGCAATCAATTTCATTTTCTGAATATTTTATTGAATATTTGTTAAGCATGCGCATACACAATAATTGACCTGCTTTGCCTAGTGTACATTCAAGGCATGGTGCATAAATTTGAGAGTTCTTGGCTTTCATCAGAAACAGTGGTTCAGCCGTCGAGTTCATGTTCAGTTGCTTCCCCATCATATCAAATCAATAATGTTCTATATTTTTGGATGTTCATATGCTGTGTTCGTGAAAGTTTCCAATGAATATGCACTCATGGCACCGTACCACACTGCGTGCGAAATCAAAGCAAACTTCTAAAAGCCAACATATCCGTTGAACACTGTTGATTATTCTCTCAAGTACCTAACAATAACATACATTGACGACCGATACTTCACAAGATGGCTAAAGCTTGTTGATTAAAATGACTTCTTGTTTAAAAAACACCACTATTGATCCATCGACCGGACTTATCTGCTCAGATTATGTAAATAGATCCTGGCCAACCTTAATTGCTCTGTCAATTATTGGACAAATCTCTCAGCAGCGATCGAACTAGTTGCCAATAGGCCTCAAATCATTTACACTGTCTTTATAAGGGTGCTGCGTGGTACATATTTATTCTGCACATCATTTCGCCGTAACAATTGCTGCTTCAAATTTCAGTCGTGAATTCCACGATATGATGTATAAATCTCCTGATTTTTCTTTCAAATCGTTTCTTTTTGTTTCCAATTCTTCATATTTCCCTGTTATATGAAAATTTGGATGCAGTAATTTGATACAAATAACATGGGGGATAAAAAGAAATGACCGGACAGACAGCCCTGTTTAATTAACTTTAACTTTCATAGAAACAATTCTTCCACTAAAGCTGACTATTTTAAGTGATAGGGCAAACTTTAAATCTGGATAGTTCCTCCTGATTTTCTATGCCATAATACAAGGGTTTCATAACCTGCCAGATATGCATTTACTATGCAGGAGCGTTTTTCAATGTACATTTGCACGACGTTTTTCATGGACGCCAGTGGTGCACCATGATTTTAGCTTAACAAGCAAGCCCTAGCTTGCATCTAGAAAAGGGAACAAGTTCATCTCTCCGTTCATATGTATGCATTCCTAAAATTGCACACAAAGTTTCACGCTCGTCTCATTTTTTTTTTATTTTGGAGAGGCAAGTAAAGAACTCGTTGCATATAAATTGTCTGTGCGTAATCATGAGAAAGTAAATATATTCAATTGAATTTGACGTTTACAGAAATGCAGATCATCGCAATGAACAATGGTATTTCACTCGTTTTTCATCGTTGTTTCAAAGTTAACTCGCATTATCCGACCACAAACTGTCCAAATTTTAGATTGGAGGACCGGAATACTGATAATCAGTTTTGAGTTTCAAACAAAAATGGAAAACTGTGACTAAGCAAGCAACAATTCTTTTGAAAGATAAGGATAGCTGGGAGCGTTCCCTCAGGTGCAAACCACAAGCAAGGTCCAATAACTACGAAAATGACAAAATCAAGTGCAGGGCACTCAGATAACTCAACACCTGCAATTTAGTTAGAGACTGTCAGTTCAGTTTAGTTTTACTGTTCTGTGACTACGCTTCCAGTTTGAAACTCAACAATTGTTTATGTGTTTCACATTACTGCTTGCGAAATGCTCATACTTTGCTCATCTTTGTAACACGCTGGCCTTCATCGTAACAGCCCAATTTCAGGGTAAAGAGTAAAAGTCGTCCCTTGTGGGATCCGAAAACGTGTAACACTGCTGAATCATTGAGTCATTGACGATAACGTTGCATCAATTGAGCCCGAGTGTGATTGGCTTGCAGATTAGACAAGCTGCACAGCAAACATCTAAATTTGATGAGATAAATCGCCGTTGAAACTTAACGGTGAGACTTCCAGCCACACATCCTTCGCTCCTTCTTGATGAGTTGCCATTCCAGGCGATGTCACCTGATCAAGAAAAATATTTTGTTTCATCTCAGTCAGAGCACACCACCAATAAAACGCAAAAGAAAATAGCATGAATATACATTTGTTACCCACTCCGTCGCTGCATGCAATAAAAACTGTTCCTTGAAGTCCGCTATCACTCGAGTGATAATTTTGATAACATGACTTTACTCCCCTTGACATTCCCTGACCAAAAGGAAACTGAACACAGTGTGCAAAAAGCGAATTCTTGGAACATCCGCAGACCGTGCAGCATCTGTGGGGATGGAAAATACATTGCAATTCATTTCGGAAGTAACCAAAACACACTCGAATAGTTAATTCTTGTTTTTTTCTTCAGATACGGCGTTGAACTCGCCAACACTTCCAAAGCTTTCTGTTCTTATTTCGGATCTCCACAACATACTGTCTTTTATGCCATAACAACCATGGCGTCCTGATTTTCAATGTAAAGGAAGTGGGGATGCATAGGTCCTCAGTATACCGAGAGGAACAATACAGGAAATGTGAGAATATTACTTTGACCTATGATGATAAGAAATGACTTCGAATGTTATGTTTTTAACATCTTTATTTTCCGACCAAAGGAAATCGATGATATTGTCAAATATCGTAATGTTCACACACAATCCCGACGGCACATGAGGAAACAATTCCTTTCTTAATTTTCTATCCACAGATGTACGAGCTTTACAGCAGGCCAGGACAGGAATTGGTGAGAACATCATTGTGTGCTTTGCAATAAATCTTACTTGATTTTAAAGTGTGTGAACAAACATATGTACGGACAGCATATGAAGAAAGAGTAATTAACCTGAAATACCGCAGCTCTCGTATGCATATCAAGGCACTCTGTAATATTGTAAAACGGTATGATGTGTATCAAATCGTCTCAGCCGTTTAGAATACTACTCATTTCTGCTGTTCACTTTCAACAAGTTCAAGTTATTGAAGATTAATTTTCTGAAGTTAGGGACGAATGTGACATTATTGAGGCACATTTAACAAACTTCCTCGCTTCGTATTTCGGTGCCGAAGTGCTGCATTTGTGACGTTGACAATTTTCGTCATCCAATGTCAACACTGCAGCTGCATTCACATAATGCATTTGATGATGCATTTTCTTGGAATCTCTGTAACCTTCATTAGTTTGTTATGTGTTTTATTGCATCAGACTCTAGGTTGTTCTGCTGGAAAGTCGCTGGCATATCAGATGATCTCGGTATTTATGAATCTCTTTCGTTGCCACAGTCATCGATCAATTGCAGCACACGTGCATCAGGGATAGAAATATTTCATGAAAATTGAATCCATAGATCAAAGGTAAATTACCCCCTCCATGCAGCGAAGTGCTGGAATAATGAATCCCGTTGGTTTCGCCACGGATCACAGGTAAAGTAAATTGTATTTAGTAATTGAATGTGAATAGATTTCTTGTTAGGCCAGTGGGTCCGGAATAACATCTCAAGTTCAACAATGCAAAATTGCGCTCTCACCTTAAAGGTGATAGTGGCTGGTTATGAATGCAAATTGGATGCATTGTTATTTTTTTACAATCAATGAGACTGTGACAGTCTTGCAAATTTTTTAATTGAGTAGGTTGAGCAGTCAATCACCAGCTGTTTAAAGTGGGTTAACATTGCTCCATGTATTGAATGCTTCACAATGTTTTTACGTATTGGCTCACTGTGGACTCATCAGCAAAGGTTGAACATTGAACGTTGAATTAAGTATTCGTTCAAAGAGGCATCGGCAGGCGTACAGTACTGTCACGGTATTGGAAACTGTTTTGAAATAAGCCAGAATGAAGTCAAGCACATGACCGTGCGTGCCTGACATGTAAAGAAGTTAGGCATAAAACCACATTCAATCTAAATTTAGTGCACTTATTATTTAAGAACAAAAGAACAGAAGAAACAGGAGCAGGAGTGGGCCATCTAGCCCCTCTAGCCTGCCCCGCCATTCAATAAGATCATGGCTGATCTGATAGTAGTTTAGTTCCACTTACCCGCCCGCTCCCCATAACCCTTAATTCCGTTATTGATCAGAAATCTATCCACCTGTGACTTAAACATATTTAACGAGGTAGCCTCCACTGCTTCTAAGGGCAGAGACTTCCAGAGATTCACTACCCACTGAGAGAAGAAGTTCCTCCTCAACTCTGTTCTAAACTGACTCCCCCTTATTTTGTGGCTGTGACCTCCAGTTCTTGTTTCCTTTCTAAGTGGAAAGAATCTCTCTGCCTCTACCCTGTCTAGCCCCTTCATTATCTTACATGTCTCGATAAGATCTCCCCTCAGCCTTCTAAACTCCAACGAGTACAGGCCCAATCTACTCAATCTCTCCGCATAAGCTTACCCCGTCATCTCCGATATCAACCTGGTGAACGTTCTCTGTACTCCCTCCATCGCCAATATATCCTTCCGCAAATAAGGGGACCAACATTGCACACAGTACTCTAGTTGCGGCCTCACCAGTACCTTGCACAATTGCAGCAAGACCTCCCTGCTTTTATACTCCATCCCCTTTGCGATAAAGGACAACATTCCCTTTCCCTTCTTGACCACCTGCTGCACTTGCAAACTGAGTTTTTGCGATTAATGCACAAGGACCCCCAGGTCCCTCTGCACAGTAGCATATTGTAAATTTTCACCATTAAATAATAGTCCATTTAACTATTAATCCTTCCAAAGTGGTTAAGCTCAGAATTGTCAACGTTATACTGCATCCACTCACTTAGCCTATCCAAATCGCTCTGCAGACTTTCCGCATCCTCCACGCAATTCGCTTTCCACACTCATCTTTGTGTCATCCACAAACTTTGTTACCCTACACTCGGTCCCCTCCTCCAGATCGTCTATTCATATGGTAAACAGTTGAGGCCACAGCACCGATCCCTGCGGCACGCCACTAGTCACCAACTGCCAACCAGAAACGCACCCATTTATTCCAACTTTCTGCTTCGTGTTAGATAGCCAATCCTCAATCCACGCTAACAATTTACCCCCAACTCCGTGTACCTTAATCTTCCGTAGAAACCTTTTGTGATGCACCATATCGAACACCTTCTGGAAATCTAAAACACACCACATCCACCGGTTCCCCTCTGTCAACTGCATACCTTACATCTTCATAAAAATCCAGTAAATTCGTCAAACACGACTTTCCCTTCATGAATCCGTGCTGCGTCTCCTTGATGGAACCATTTTTTTCCAGGTGTCCTGCTATTTCTTCTTTAATGATAGATTCGAGGCATTTCCCAACTACGGACGTTAAGCAAACAGGCCTGTAGTTACCAGCCTTATGTCTACCTCCTTTTTTAAACAGTGGCATCACATTAGCTGTTTTCCAATCAGCCGGCACTTCCCCAGAGTCCAGCGAATTTTGATAAATTGCAACCAACGCATCTGCTATTACTACTGCCATTTATTTCAGTACCCTGGGATGTATTCCATCCGGGCTCGTGGACTTGTCTACCTTTAGTCTCATTAGCTTACCAAGCACTACCTCTTTAGTAATAGTAATTGTTTTAAGGACCTCACCGCTTACAGTCCCATGACCAATTTTCGGTAAACTGTTTGTGTCCTCCACCGTGAAGACCGATACAAAAAACTTGTTTAAGGCCTCGGCCATTTCCTCGTTCCCCATTATTGCATCCCCCTTCCCGTCTTCTAAGGGTCCAACATTTACTTTAGCTACTCTTTTCCTTTTTATATATTTGTAAAAATGTTAATATCAGTTTTTATATTTTGTGCTTGTCTTGTTTCATAATCCATTTTTTCTTCCTTTATCACTTTCGCAGTAGTTCTTTGTTGTTTTTTGAAGCTTTCCCAATCTTCTAATTCCCCACTAGCTTTGGCCACTCTGTACGCATCAGTTTTTAATTCAATACTCTCCTTTATTTGCTTCGTTATCCACGGCTGGTTATCCCTTTTCTTACATTCCTTCTTTATCACAGGAATATATTTTTGCTGAGTACTGAGAAAAATATATTTGTCCTGTTGGTCCTCTTCGTCCTATTAACCCTATTAATAGAGAAAATTCGAGCCGTTGATATGCTGTATAGAAAAAAAAACATTTATGTCATTCTGTCGCAAATTGTGCCAGAAGAATAAAACACAATACCAATTTAGTGCAATGATGTTGCATACATTACACATAAAAGGGAAGGCGTAACCTATTGGACCGACAGAGCATTAGTCATCACGAATCCATATTATGTTTTCAAAAAGTCAGATTCATTGTCCGTCTTATCAGCACGTTCCTCACGATCGTTGTAATCGAGAATGGTATCATTCATTGTTTGACGACTGACAATAAATGTTAATCCAGAGTTGTCTAATATGCGACCTTACAACGATTCGCCAACACTGAAAAAAAACTGCCTTTGACTTATTAAAAATTAGACGAGTTTATGTATTTAAAAGTAATCCCATGGTTTTACACAAGTGAAAATACTGTACCTGAGTCGATAAAACTATGCAACACTATAACGGAGTAAATGTCAAGGAGAGAGCCTCGTACTCCCGTAAAACCTCGAGAATATGCAACAAGTTTCCTCAAATGCAATCATGGAGCATATTGTGTCATCACAGTTATTCCTGTATCTTGAAACTTCGTTGCAATTTTTTATGGTAAAGCTACCTTTGTTAGTTCAGGAGAGAAATATTTCCCTGATGCCCAAGGTAGTATTTCGCAAGTGTTAGAAACAACTGCAGTCAATTTCTTTTTAACTCCTAAAAAATACCTTTCTCTGAAGGCCAAAATGACATGTGCCCGTTTAATATGCGACTGAAGCAGTATGCCATTGATCTGTGAGTTATGAACGATTGAAATGCAAAATGCTCCAATCTTTCAACATTAAAACTGATACTGTGGAGATCAACACGCCCGTATAGACGGCACTAAAAACCCACAGTCACTTAGATCTATGATAATAATGGCAGCAGACATCGGGGGATATCAAGACCTGGAAGTTCCCATCGAAGATACGACAATCCTGACTTTGAACACATCGCCATTTATTTCATGTTGCTGGGTCAAAACAATGAACCACGTCATTTAATGGCACTCAAGGTGTAGTTACATATTTTTCAGCAACTTTTCTCGTAAATGTGTTCATACTGAGCTTGGTTTGTCGTTCCAAGCAAACTTACTAACCACCGGTTTTTGGAAGTCAAGGATGCATGAATCCATGATGTTGGCTGGTTTTAACACATCTATCTCACGCGAATGTTCTGGAATTTCAATACATGAAGCAGGCTTATTTGTCAACGTTTGACTGTCTGTTTACGTTTGATTCTGAAAAGTTACTTTGCTCATATCTCCACGTGTTTAATGGAGTCATTATTGCTGCAAATGATCCCCACTTCCAAATGAATAAATGAGGATGAGGTCATTATCAACAAAAATGTCCCTTAAATAAATTCAGTCGAAATTGCCAAGCTTTCGCGCATCACCATTCCTACATTCATCTTATATCGATTCAATCAGTGTAAATGAATGTAAGTTGGGACTGGGTAACAGGATCTCGTGACTTTGCAACGACAAAACTGTCACCAATGCAATCAACCATATCATGTCCCTCGCCTGTTTCTAAATACTCTACCGTTTTCACTGTTTCTTCTATTTGAAACGAGTCGACAGACCATTTTAAACGTCGGTCATGATGGCTGGAAACACTTTCTGATCAATAATTTCCTAACCCGAAAATCTGCTTACTTTCGTCCTCAACTTTGTAAGCGCAGGCAGCTCAAAGCCACCAGGATCATCCTCTGTCTCCTTAACATGAACTATTTTTGGTCACGTTTGGCCACATCAGTTCCACAGTTAGATAATTTATTACTCTAAATTATTCGGGGAAATGACTTCAGAGTCTAAATCCTTAATATTGTTTAATCCTATCTGGCAACGATTCTGATTAAGTAAAATTGAATGAAAGTCAATTACAGTGTAATACTATGCATCAACTCCCATATTACCGGATTATTCCATCAATATTTTGATTTGTTTTGGCAAAATGACATACATCAATATTTGCGAGAATAAGCATGGATAAATCATGCAATCTCAACACACTGTACGGCGAACCATGGTGACGTGTATTCAAATGATCTGCTGGTTTGCAAGCATGCAAAGCTCGAAAGTCCAGTTCGTATTTGCAAATGCACAAACGTCTAAGTGCAAGATGCATGTAAAGCCCTCTTCGTAACGGGCTCGTCAGATGGCATTCTAAAGGGTGAGACAGATCAGTTTCCTAAAAAAATATTCGCTTTCAAAGTGCACAGTGAACTGCAAAGTTGTAATTCCCTTCTTGAATTATCTGTCTTGTTTGTCAATCAAACCGGTTGCTTTTTGGTGAATATATCGCAAAAAAACCTACATTTTCGCATAAGCGCGAGCAGATGTGTATTATGCCAATATCAGTACTGCAATGAGCTTCAAGCCAGAAATTATAGTCATTTTTGTATCCTGCCGTTTTTAGGCCTGTGTGTCGGGCAATTGATAACCTGCTAATATTTTCCAATACATTCAATGTAGACTTTGAAAAACGCAATGTTCTCAACTGCTTGGTGTCTCACACCTCTCCACCATTTATGTTTTACATCTTTCAGATCATTACCAATTGCCCTTTTTTAACGTACTAGTTTTCGCGAAAGAAATGGCATATCTCATTCGAGGCAAAAATTCCTTGTGATAGAAAGTTTCATTTTGCAATTATTATCTATGAGGAATATTTTCACCGTTGTCTGTTTATTTTAATAATTAATGCGTATTACATTGTCATGACAATTTTATTATATTTACAACAGGCGACCAATAATATCACTTAGAAACATCTGTTGAATACGCTTGCAAATACCATTCAATGGAATATCACCATTGCCTTCTAATTTCTTTCGCAAGAGTCATTATATCCATATATCTGTGTGTGTAATGCAGTGCATTTAGCGAATGTGCATGAATATCTTGATGAATATCCGTTTATTGATGCATTCCATTAGGCTTTCATTGAATAGACCATATCGTGCTTCCATTAATAAGTGAAGCAATGTTACCTTCTTAAGAATAAAACTTCTCTGTATTCTTCCTTCATTGACTGATTAAAAAATCATAGCATATTGGGTTTTTTTAATACTACATACTGATCTTACATGGAACGACTCAGCAAGGTATGAACACAATTTCAATCGTCATGAACGTGAATAAACTCTGCCACCTTTTATTTTCAGAAAATGAGTTGAAAGCTATTCAGGAGAGTAAGTTACGGACGTTTAATATTTTGATCAACAACACTAAATAGCAACCATAATTAATTAAATCTCAGACAGATCAGGTAGTTTAATTTTGTCAGAAATCTCCATGAAATGGTGCACCTGGTAACAAAATATACAGCTCGTACTTGTGTAATCAAAAATAGAATGGAGCATAATTCATACCCAGCACCAAAATGTCCAAACGCTGGAATCACAGTGCTTACAGCACACATACCTTTTCAAAGCAACATTGTTAAAGTTTCTGACGGCGAGAGTTGCATGGACTCTGTAATGAAACTGTGCGCGACGGGAAGAGCACAGGTAGGAAAATGATCAGATTTGGTCCAATGAGCTGCGGGAGTTTGTGTGTATGTGTTTGGTTCACTGTAGCACACAAATTCTGTGCCTGAATTGATTCTACTGTAACTTGACATAATTTTATTTCAGCTAGTTTTTCGTTTCAGAGTAACTACTGGTTCAAAACTGGCGCAAACCTCCGAAGCTAATGATTTCAGCACAGTTGTCCATTGCCGACCAGAGCACTCCAATTGTCCAAATTGGTATGCTGAAGCAATTGCTTATACATTCTTGCGTGGTAACAATAGGGATTACTTCCTCGGTGCTTGTTTTGGTGTACAACCAATTCCAATACTGGGAGGCCAGGAAGTGACTGTCCATTTTTCCCCACCTATTCGGAATACAAAAATGTTTGCAATTATGCAATGAAACCAACATTTTCTGTGTTGGATTTTTCATCTGAACTGCACGTCTTCCTTCGAAAATTAAAGACAGCAAAATGGAAACAAGTCAATCCATTTTGTAAGCTACATTGGCTCAAAACAGCTTAAAACTGAAGCAAAAAACCCGTTCCTACGCTGTACTTTATCTTTAAATACAAGATGGGTGTTTCACTGCTGCGGCATCGCAGAGATTTACACATTAGCTTCGGTAAACATATGCTAGAGCTGTCAAGGATGGAAGCTGCAAACGTGTATATTAAAATAGGGATCAATCGACATTGGAATTGGGAACACAAATAGGCAAGTCGGCCTTCGAGTAAGGTCTGCTATGCCATCAGATCATGAATGATGTGATTCAAATTTTATCCACACAATCTTTCCTACTCTCAAAAAGCTTTCACCTCTTGCCAATCAAAAATTTCTGTCGCTCTGCAAAAAATAAATATTATTATTCATTCGTGCTTCCATTTCGTTTTGAGGAAAGGGAAACTTGATGTTCCGGTAGTGGAAAAAAGCCTCCTCATTCCAGTCTTAAATGAGCGACTCGTTATTTTTGAACAGTGAAGCCTAGTTACAGAAGTATATGACAAGGGAAATTATGTTCCCCGAGTTTTCCTTCTCAACAACAGTCAGGAATTTAAAGGTTTCGATCAGATCAAATCTCACACTTCTAAGACCTTGTGAATACACACAGAACCTTTGTTATGCTTCAGGTCAGAATCTCCAAAGTGTTTTGTGGAGCCCATCTGGATTATCAGTATTGCATTTTGAATTTGACTAGGATAAGCATGAGGTGTTTCATTTCATATATGATTCAAATGACCCACGAAGGAGCTTATATCAAACAAACTTTATTTAAGATATAGTTAACATATAAAGTGAGAAAATTCGCAAGAACATTTCTCAATTAGAAACAATAAATAATACACCCGTTATAATGTATAATCCATAACAAAGATGTCTAATGAGTTCCAACCAAATTAAAACCTTTGTCATAGATAGAACCATTTAAACAATGTCCACACAGCAAAGACTAATGTTCCCGTGATGCTGGAAATTGAGTCATTTGGCTGAATATCCTTTCTCTGGAATGTCTCCGAAGAGTTTGAAGACAAGGTATAATCCCAGAAACACCAAAGAACTCTGCTCTAGCCCTCAAGAGCAGCAGATTTTCATCCATCAGGAAAACAAGATGTAGTCTTCAGCTCACTGGCAGAATTTTCAAAACAACAGCGAAAGAGGGAAACATGTATTTTTAGCTTGCCGCCCTTTTCACCTTAGAAGAAAACTCAAACCTGCAGGTCGTAAACGAAAACGAAAGCAAATCTGTCCAAAAACACATGGTCGCCCTCCTAAAAGTGCTGGATCTTCAAGTTAACCCAATGTAAATACAAACAACCTAATTGAAGCCACTTAAATATCAAGAAAAAGACTCATCGTAGTGAATGCCGCAACGGTACCATCACTGAAGCTGTGAGCTTTGCAAACATCATGATGAAAAACAAGTCCTAAAGGTACACTCGCATGAAAACTCTTAAATCTTTCCGCTGAAGGCAACACGGCAATGCCTTGTATTTGTCTGCTGATTATTCTCTGAACTGTTAAAATGCATTTATATATTTCATTCAATAAGGCGATCAAATAGTACACAACACCTAAGATATTGTCTCATACTCGGCCTGTACAAACGAAAAATATGCTGTGTGCATTTTTCCCCTCTCATGAAATCAATTATATTGTTTTATTTGTTTATGAAGTCACGATAGCCTGTCTACTTGGAACAGTATAGTTGGAATGGAAAGTTTCATGCAAATATTTTTTCAAGCCTCTGATACTGAAAACTGAAAGCCAATCCAAAAGCTTTGAAGGGATTCAATTCAGCAATGCTCCAGACGCTAACACGGGAGTAACTCATCATTTACTAATCTATTTATTATTTACTTATCGTTATAATTATGGATCGAGGGTCGCGCGCAATGATGCAGGGCCTCTGAGTTAACGTCCGCTGGTTGCATTAGCCATGTAACCAGCAAAACATATTGGGAGAGTGATTAGTCGGTTCATAGGTCTACAGTTCGTCGAGCACAACCTCACAGATCAGCCATCCAAGACAGAATCTCCGCAACGGAAGAACAAGGCGATACTGGTATGCATTGTTGTTCTCGTTGGCAAATCATTATTTGCAAAACGCAGCGCTTTTTAAAGGTTTTCTATATGCAATCTGTAAAAGGACCACAAGGGAAGGAATCTTTTATCCCAATATCTCAGTTTGCTTCTTCTCTCCCTTCAGCTCTTTGCAACGCCTTCCATTGCACTTCTTGCTCTCAGGCTTCCCCTTGCGCTTTTTGCTGTGTCTGTCAATTCAGGCCACCTTAGCATTACACAGGTCTGCCCGTACAGAAGCTACTGATATACACAATGCTGATGTTGTATGCTTACTCAAATAAGTTAGCCACGTAGAAATTGGGCCAGGAATGATTGTCTTTTGCCATATCAGCATATGAACTCGGTGATATTTCCACGTAAGTGCGCTAATTTCATAAAGCTTCGCATCAGATATTATACAGTTATAACAAATACTTAAGGGAAACATCAGTCAATAATTGTTCATTCTGCTTGCTCGATTGTGACAATTTGACCTAAAAATTATTATGCTTGCTGTGTGCCCTAACCTTATTTTCAGTAGGTCAAATCCCATCTTTACTGTTCTCCCTTTTAAAGTTCGTTCATTTTGGCTCATGGCCTGGCACAGCGTAATCACCCCTCACGTGCTGTCTGCTTGGTTACTTTCCGCCAATATATTACTGGCAATTATTCTGCTCAGGTTCACAAAGTAACGTGGCCAGACCATCTGCATTCTCTGATCATCTGTCTCATCCAAACCTCTCGGCCCCTGTTCAAATAGCCAGAAATTTACGCCCGACATTCAATCGAATTTCACATTGCCAGCAACTCGCCCACTAAAATTCCAGGGGCGGGCGGGAAAGGTGAATTCTTAGAGACATATGTCCCCTCATTTTAGTAGGATAATTATTTTATCTAGTTCCACATCTCCATTCATTATGCATTGTCATAATTCGTAAAATGAGGTAAGTTTATTATATTGTCATTATCATTTGGAGCATGACCTTGATATGAGAGGTAATGTGAAACCATGGGTTTGAGACACTGTTTCAATGAACTTGCTGCCATTTGATTAATACTGTGTGCTAAGGAACGTGCTTTTTTGCTGAAGTTTCTAATATGCTCTACATATTCTTGGAGAATAATTTAGAATTTCTGCCAGACATTCCAGGAGGAAGGGGATTGCATAGCAATACTGATTCAAGTGCTCTGTCACATGGCCCTCTATGCTTCTGAGATCGTCGATCGTCTTTTGTATCTTTCCACCATTCCCAAATTCCCGACTCTTGCTACTATTAAAAGGTTGAAACATATCGTGCAATGTCTTACTGTGAGAAGCTGAGTTTGCCCAAATTGATGGGTCTTACTGGGAGAAGCTGAACATTCTGAAATGGAAGGGTCTGCTACAATCTGGAGAAACAATACATAACTTTGCGCAGGTTTGCAATATGTGTGTCCGCTTTTAAACACACATAACTTCGAATCTGCATACAGTCTGAGCTATCGTGCGGAATTTATGGTCAACCGTTGATAACTCAATAGAGGTAAATACTGAATTCCGACTTTGAATGTATTTTTGGCCACTTCCAATTCTTCAATTGAATAACAGTAAAGGTATCCCATCTTTATGTTCTCTGGGGAAGGAATAGCGGTATCATCGCTGGAATATTAATGCAGAAACTCAATGAATGTACTGAGGGCCGACGTTCGCATAACACCATGGCAAATTGTGGAATTTGAATTCAATAAATGTATATCTGTGATGGTGAAGCAATGATTGATCTTGGGAAAAACCTATCTGTTTCCTTTAGATAAAGCCGAGCTCTACGCGGAAAATTAGAGATAGGCAATACATTCTGACCATTCACCGACGCCTAACTGCCGCGAATGAATCGAACAATAAACGTTCCACTCCTTTAATAAATCGTATCCCTTCAGTTTTCGACAGACGTCTTTTTCCAGGGTTAATCATTCTACTTGTTATGGCCATAGGTGAAAAGGGCTCAGTGATCTCTCCTTTGCAAGCTGTATTCCATTTTACAGGGCTCGCTACGCTATTATGTGCTCAATGGTGCTGCAGGAAATTGTAGATGCCAGCTTTTCGCTGATGCTGCCATTTATTTTTGTAACCATTTGTAAATAAATACAGATGGCAACTATTAATCCTATCATTTACATTGCCCTTTCTAACGCAGCCATTAAGTTGCTGTCAATAGTACGGTTGTTTTTTTTTCCGAAGTAATATTGAATATTGTTTTGTCGTCAATCTCATGATGCTGTCCTCGGGATTCCAACCGAAATTGATGGTGCCAATATCTCTTTTCCTGGCGGAATTCTTATACTGGCTGTTTCCAAACCTGAGTGGTTCTTGTCAATTTGCTTACATGTTGTGTTCTGTGCAGCTTCAACCAGACACTGCTTTGCCAAGACGGCTTCAGCTGTGCGTTAGCCCAACGCCATTCATTGGCTGCGAATCTAATGACCAGCAGTAACCCTTGCAGGGCTTAAACTGATCTAGCATCTCTCCCCTCTCAATTACACTGTCGGGTCTATTCGCCCCCTCGTGCTATATCTAGCCGCCTCTTGCATACATTCACTATTTTGGCATCAACTACTTCATCGCGTAATGAATGCTACAGGCTCACCACTCTGTGGGTGGAGAAATGTCGCTTCATCGCCGTCCTTAATGGCCTACCCCGAATCCTGAGAGTGTGATCACGGGTTCTGATCTCCTCCAACATCGGGAACATCCTCCTTGCATCTACGCTGTCTGGTGCAATTAGAACCTTATAATCTCGATGAGACCAACTCTCATTCATCTGAACGCCAGCGAAAACAATCCTAACCTAGTAAATCGCTCCTCATACTTCTGTCCCGCCACCCCAGAATCAGCCTGGTAAAACTTCGCTGCATCTTGAAAGAGAAAGAACATCTTTCCTCGGAAGAGGAGAGTAAAACTGCACGCAAATTATCGCTGTGGCCTCACCAAGGCCCTGTCTAATTGCGACAACACATGCCTGCTCCTGTATTCTAAACCTCGCGCAATGAAGGCCAGCATATAATTTGCCTTCTTTACCCCCTTCTACACCTGCATGCTTAACTTCATGGTCCCGCTGCATTCTCCTCTCTCCAAATTTGCAGCAATTCAGGGAGTAATCGGCCTTCTTGTTTTGCTTCAAAAGTAAATGACCTCACATTTATCTAAATTACAATGCATCTGATATTGATTTGCCCACTCACCAAACAGTCCAGATCATGCTGATGGATCTCTGCAATCTCGGCACAGTTCACCCTCCAACCCAAGTAAAGAAGCAATCTTCGCTCAGCTAATGTGACTAAAGGCACATAAGTCTCTTGGTCCTGGTGGAATCGACTCAAGGCACTAAAGTAGATGGTGGTGAAATTGCAAGTTCACACGTCGTAATTTACCAAAATTCCCTGCACTCAGTGACGGCTTCAGCAGATCGGAAAACAGCAAAAGTAATGCCACTTTTCAAAAAAAGCACATAGATAAAAGTCCGACAAAAACAGGCTGTTCAGCTTCAGTTCCGTAGTTGGGAAAATGCTTGAATCTATCATCAATGAAGAAATAGCAAGACAACTGTATATAAATCGCATCGTTGGGCAGACACAGCATAGGTTCATGAATGGAAGATCATGTTTAAATTATTTAGAAGAATTCTTTGAAGGCATTAGTAGCGCGGTGGAGAACGGGAAAGCAATGGGTGCACCAGGATTTCCAAGAGACGTTTGACAAGGTGCCGCAGAAAAGTTTGCTGCATGGGATAGATGTGCATCGTGTAACAGGTAATAAATAAATGAGTGGGGATAAGCGGTTTTTTTTGCTGGTTGGCGATCAGTGACTAGTGGTGTGCCTCAGGGATCTGTGTTGGTACCCTAATTGCTAACAATTTACAGAGATGATTTGGAGTTGGGGGACCAAGCGTAGTGTATTAAAGTTTGCGGTTGACACTAAGATGAGTGGGAGAGCAAAGTGTGCAGAGGACAAGGAACGTATGAAACCGGATAAAATTACTTGAAGTGAGCGGGCAAAAGTCTGGCATTTGGAGTACAATATTGGTATGTGTGATGTCATCCATTTCGGTAGGAATAACAGCAAAATGCACTATTATTAAATGGTAAAAATTGCAGCACGCAGTTCTGTAGAGGAACCAGCGTTTCCTTGTGCATGAATCACAAAAACGTCAATTTGAAGGTGCACCAAGTATTGAAGAAAGCACATGGAATTCTGTCGTTCAGTGCTGGAGGGATGGAGTTGAAAAAAATAACAGGGAGGTTATGTTTCAGATTTATAAGGTTTTGGTGAGGCCACAACTAGAGCACTGAGTACAGATGTGTCTTCTTACTTGAGAGCATATGTACTGAACCTGTTGAGGGTGCACAGGAGATGTACTTGGTTAATTCAAATGTAAAGAGTGTTGGCTTCGGAGGAGTCACAAAGTAAATGCACTAATTGTAATTTAGAAGAGTGCAGGGGGATTGATAGAAGCATATAAAATTATGAAGTGAATAGGTCAGATTGAAGCCAAAGATGGCGTTTCCACCGGAGGGTGAAACCAGAACTAATGGGCACAGCCTCAAAATAAGACGGAACAGATAGATAAAGGACTGAGTTGAAGAGGAACTACTTCAACGAGACGTTTGTGATGCTGTGGAATTCTGTGCACAGTGAAGTAGTTCAGGCTAACTCGTTGAATGCTTTTACGGCAAAAATAGGTAGATTATTTAAAAGTAAAGGATTTAGTCGTGATGGTTAGATGAGGTGGGTCGGGCCAAGTGTGGTCACTCCATGAAAGAATCAGATAATGTCCTATTGAATGCTTGAGCAGACACGAGGGGCCTATTCCTGATACTAGATTCTGAACAGTCTTTGAGTCAAAGAGTCATCGAGGTTTACAGCATGGAAACAGATCCTCGGCCCAATTTATCCATGCCGCCCTTTTGTTTTAAAGCGCCTAAGCTAATCACAAATTGTTCGCATTTGGCACATACCTTTGCTGGTCATTGTGAACATTCTTGTTTAAAGACCACCACAAGTTCTCAATTGTCCTGCCATAAAGAGTATGCTCCCAGTCTACCTTAGCCTTCACAACTGATTATGATCGTCCTTATTCTCAGTACAGCACTACCAAATACGATATAATTACTTTGAACACTGTGCTGATTTTTCGAGCTGAAAATTTATGAAGAATTGGAGAAAATCAAGAAAGAATCACAGAAAAGAATCATAGAATCTTACAGTGCAGAAGGAAGTCATTCGGCCCATCGTGTCTTCACCGACTACAATCCCACCCAGGCCCTATCCCCACGACTCAATGTATTTACTCTAGCTTGTTCCCCTCACACTAAGGGCAATTTAGCTTGGCCAGTCCACCTAACCTGCACATCTTTGAACTGTGGGAGGAACCGGAGCACTCAGAAGAAACTCACGCAGACACGGGAGAATGTGTAAACACCACACAGACAGTGACACAGGCTGGGAATCGAACGCGCGTCCCTGGTGCTGTGAGGCAGTAGTGCTAGCCCCTGTGTCGCCCCTTTGAATGGAGCTTACATGCATGAGGAAAATAAGATGTTTCTAAATTATGTTGTAAAACATAACACTGCAAATGAAAAAGCATTGAACCCAACTAAACAGCTAACCCAAAGGGCATCAATGCCATTGCCATTGCTGATTTCCCCACTATCATCATCCTGCGGCTTACCGTTGACTAGAAACTCAACTAGATCAGCCATATGAACATTGCCTACAAGAGCTGGCCAGAGGCTGGGAATACTGTGGCGAGTAACTCACCTCCTGACTCCCCAAATCCTGTCCACCATCTGCAAGGCACAAGTCAGGAGTGTGATGGAATACTCCCCACTTGCCTGGATGGACCCAGCTCCAACAACACTCAAGAAGCTTGACACCATCCAGGACAAAGCTGCCCACTTGATTTCTATCCCATTCACAAACATTCTAGCTCTGCACCACTGATGCACAGTGGCAGCCTTGTGTACTACCTACAAGATGCACTCCAGCAACTTACCAAGGTTCATTCCTCAACACTTTGCAAATCCATGACCACTAACATCTGAGGTAGCAGATACATGGGAACACTACCACCCAAGTCATTCACCATCGTTACTTGGAAATACATCGGCCATTTCTTCACTGTCACTGGGTCATTTCTTTACTGTCACTGGTTGCTCTCCCGAGCAACACTGTGGGTGGCCTGCACCGCAGAGACTGCAAATGTTTAAGAAGGCAGCTCACCACCACCTTCTAAAGGGGGAATTAGGGATGGGCAAGAAATGTGGCCCAGCAGCGATGCCCACATCCCATGAATGATTTTTAAATAAATTTTGAAATTCCAAGATCATGTCCTGATGGAAAAGTGTCTCACAGTTATGAAGTGTCACTGACATTTATATTGTGCCTTTAACGCAGTAAAACCAGGTATAATGGAAGATATTTTTGGACAGCTTGGCCAACGATGTCAGCTTTAAGGAGTGTTTTAGAGGAATGAGAGTCAGGAGGATTTTGAAAGGGAATTTCAGAACTTGCGTCCCAAGCAGCTGAAGGCTCCATAGTGGAACGATGGAAACAAATACCAACACAGAAAATGCTGGAAAAGCTGACAGCATCTGCAGTAATTCGCTTTTATATCCTGATGGAGATCAATAATGTGCAAGACACCAGGATGGGAGAACTGCAGAGACCTTGAAGCATTGGAGGAGCTTTTTTAATTTGATTGGATTTGATATATTATTGTCACATATATTGGGATTTCGTAAGTCGTATTGTTTCTTGCATGCGGCACAGGCAAGATATACTTGTTCACAGAGTTAATAGGGGAGAACGAAAGGAGAGGATGCAGAATACAGCGCCACAGCTACTGAAAGGGTGAAGGGAAAGATCAGCTCAAGACATGATAGAAACATCTAGAAGTCTGATGGAAAAAGAGCATTATTAGGAAGATAAAAATAGTTTGAGTAGTTTTAAGAGATTAGAACGAGGGAAAAATACTGAACCTGAGGGTATGCTCGGGACAGCTCTCAAGGAGTCGCCAGGCTCTGGCACCATCTTCAGATATCGGATATTTGGAGAGATTATGGAGATTGGCAGGATTGTCGGGACTGCAGGAAGTTACAGCCAAAGGGAGGGGAGACACCATTGAACAATTTGATATTTGACATGTAAAAAGATGTTAAACAATGTGAGTAGATAATTGATTCGACACAATAGTTTGGAACATTGATTATATGAATTAGAATATCAGTGGAAACGCAAATAAATTCTTACATGAATGGAGAGAGAAATGCAGCAATATTGGTAGCAATTTAAATTTGGAGAGGTGGAGCTATTGATATGGAAGTGTCAACGTCTGATTCCACAAGGGAATATTATCAAAAGGAAATAAACATTAGAATTTGATTTGATTTATTATTGTCATATGTATTAACATACAGTGAAAGTATTGTTCCATGTGCGCTATACAGACTAAACATACCGTTCATAGAAAAGGTAATGAGAGAGTGCAGAATGCAGTGTTACAGTCATAGCTAGGGTGGAGAGAAAGGTCAACTTAATGCAAGGTAAGTCCATTCAAAAGTCTGACAGCAGCAGGAAAGAAGCTGTTCTTGAGTTGGTTGGTACGTGACCTTAGACTTTTGTACCTTTTTCCCGAAGGCTGAAGGTGGAAGAGAGAATGCCCGCGGTGCTTGGGGCCCTTAATAATGCTGGCTGCTTTGCGGAGGCAGCGGGAAGTGTCGATAGATTCAATGGATGGGAGGCTGGTTGCGTGATGGATTGTGCTACAGTCACGACCTTTTGTTGTTCCTTGCAGTGTTGGGCAGAGCAGGAGAGATACCAAGCTGTGATACAACCAGAAACAATGCTTTCCATGGTGCATCTGTGAAAGTTGGTAAGAGTTGCAGCTGACATGCCAAATGCTCTTCGTCTTCTGAGAAATTAGAGGCGTTGGTGTGCTTTCATAACTATAGTGTCGGCATGGGGGGACCAGGGCAGGTTGTTGGTAACCTGGACATCTAGAAACTTGAAGCTCTTGTTGTGGGAAATGTACCACTGGGTCAGGCTTGAAGGTTTCAAGAATACAGTTTTATTTTAACGATGCTTCGTGGAGAAAAGGCACTAACAAGCAGCAAACTTTCTCTCAATGAGACAATAGGAGCAGTCCATCTTTATACCCTTTGCACAATAGATGGAACGGACATCTAGCCATTATCACATCGTTGTTATCAAGTAGGTGATCGATTGTTAACACATCGTTACAGACAAATACAGACAGATACAGGTAGAAGCATGTTAACATCGCAATGTTCTATGAATGATTAGATTTCCTACGTCAGTGACCATCAATGGATTCAGTTTCAGTCTATTCATTCTGCAATTTTAAAGAAACTAATTTTCCAGCAGTTATGTATTCCCGATCCCACCTGTAGCTAATCTCGTTATCCAACCCTCTTGTCCTTATACTAAAGAGTGCCTCAAGCCCTGGCTGGCTCCCTGCAGTATTTGATTCCTGCATGCTTAACTTTGAATAACTGTCTGTTCTTTATGTTTGATCTCAGCTGTCTGTCTGTACTCAAAGTCAGTGCCTGTTTAATGTCTCTTTCCCAGGTGACTGTTTGTGCCCAGGCAGCCATCTTATGTCTACCCATCAGTATATTTTTCCCACTTCAGTCCCCACTTTTGGTCGGATTATGAGGTTCACTATTCCTTGAACCAACAATTTTTATGTGTATAATTCTTTGTTCTTCTTTTTTCCTTCTTCGTTTCTTCTGATGTCTTCGAGGATAGAGGAACCACAAAGGCAAAAAAACCATAATGGGAGTTATGTACAGGCCTCCTGACAGTGGTCAGGACCAGGGGCACAAAATGCACCACGAAATAGAAAGGGCATGTCAGAAAGGCAAGGTCACAGTGATCATGGGGGATTTCAATATGCAGGTGGACTGGGTAAATAATGTTGCCAGTGGACCCAAAGAAAGGGAATTCATTGAATGTTTACAGGATGGCTTTTTGGAACAGCTTGTGATGGAGCCCACGAGGGAACAAGCTATTCTGGACTTAGTGTTATGTAATGAGCCAGACGTGATAAAAGATCTTAAAGTAAGGGAACACTTAGGAAGCAGTGATCATAATATGGTAGAATTCAGTCTGCAATTTGAAAGAAGGAAGGCAGAATCAGATGTGAAGGTTCTAAAGTTAAATAAAGGTAATTAGAGGCGCATAAGGGAGGAACTGACAAAAATCGACTGGAAGCAGAGCCTAGTGGGAAAGACAGTAGAACAGCAATGGCAGGAGTTTCTGGGAGTAATTGAGGACACAGTGCAGAGGTTCATCCCAAACAAAAGAAAGGTTATCACAGGGGGGGATTAGGCAGCCATGGCTGACAAAGGAAGTCAGGGAATGCATCAAGGCAAAAGAGAGAGTCTATAATGTGGCAAAGAGTAGTGGGAAGTCAGAAGATTGGGAAGGCTATAAAAACAAACAGAGGATAACAAAGAGAGAAATAAGGAAGGAGAGGATCAAATATGAAGGTAGGCTAGCCAGTAACATTAGGAATGATCGTAAAAGTTTCTTTAAATACATTAAAAACAAACGGGAGGCAAAAGTAGACATTGGGCCGCTCCAAAATGACGCTGGTAATCTAGTGATGGGAGAGAAGGAAATAGCTCAGGAACTTAATAAGTACTTTGCGTCAGTCTTCACAGTAGAAGACATGAGTAATATCCCAACAATTCAGGAAAGTCAGGGGGCAGAGTTGAATATGGTTGCCATCACAAAGGAGAAAGTGCTAGAGAAACTAAAAGGTCTGAAAATTGATAAATCTCCGGGCCCAGATGGGCTACATCCTAGAGTTCTAAAGGAGATAGCTGAAGAAATAGTGGAGGCGTTAGTTATGATCTTTCAAAAGTCACTGGGGTCAGGGAAATTTCCAGAGGATTGGAAAATCGCTGTTGTAACCCCACTGTTCAAGAAGAGAACAAGAAAAAAGATGGAAAATTATAGGCCAATTAGCCTAACCTCAGTTGTTGGCAAAATTCTAGAATCCATCGTTAAGGATGAGATTTCTAAATTCTTGGAAGTGCAGGGTCGGATTAAGACAAGTCAGCATGGATTTAGTAAGGGGAGGTCGTGCCTGACAAACCTGTTAGAGTTCTTTGAAGAGATAACAAATAGGTTAGACCAAGGAGAGCCAATGGATGTTATCTATCTTGACTTCCAAAAGGCCGTTGACAAGGTGCCTCACGGGAGACTGCTGAGTAAAATAAGGGCCCATGGTATTCGAGGCCAGGTACTAACATGGATTGACGATTGGCTGTCAGACAGAAGGCAGAGAGTTGGGATAAAAGGTTCTTTCTCAGAATGGCAACCGGTGACAAGTGGTGTCCCGCAGGGTTCAGTGTTGGGGCCACAGCTGTTCTCTTTATATATTAACGATCTAGATGACGGGACTGGGGGCATTACTGGCCAAGTTTGCCGATGATACAAAGATAGGTGGAGGGGGAGGTAGTATTGAGGAGGTGGGGAGGCTGCAGAAAGATTTAGACAGTTTAGGAGAGTGGTCCAAGAAGTGGCTGATTAAATTCAACGTGGGCAAGTGCGAGGTCTTGCACTTTGGAAAAAAGAATAGAGGCATGGACTATTTTCTAAACGGAAACAAAATTCATAATGCTAAAGTGCAAAGGGACTTGGGAGTCCTAGTCCAGGATTCTCTAAAGGTAAACTTGCAGGTTGAGTCTGTAATTAAGAAAGCAAATGTAATGTTGTCATTTATCTCAAGAGGCTTGGAATACAAAAGCAGGGATGTAGTTCTGAGGCTTTATAAAGCACTGGTTAGGCCCCATTTGGAGTACTGTGAGCAATTCTGGGCCCCACACCTCAGGAAGGACATACTGGCACTGGAGCGGGTCCAGCGGAGATTCACACGGATGATCCCAGGAATGGTAGGCCTGACATACGATGAACGTCTGAGGATCGTGGGATTATATTCATTGGAGTTTAGGAGGTTGAGGGGAGATCTAATAGAAACTTACAAGATAATGAACGGCTTAGATAGGATGGACGTAGGGAAGTTGTTTCCATTAGCAGGGGAGACTAGGACGCGGGGGCACAGCCTTAGAATAAAAGGGAGTCACTTTAGAACAGAGATTAGGAGAAATTTCTTCAGCCAGAGGGTGGTAGGTCTGTGGAATTCATGCCACAGAGGGCTGTGGAGGCCGAGACGTTGAGCGTCTTCAAGACAGAAATTGATAAATTCTTGATTTCTCGAGGAATTAAGGGCTATGGGGAGAGAGCGGGGAAATGGAGTTGAAATCAACCATGATTGAATGGTGGAGTGGACTCGATGGGCCGAATGGCCTTACTTCCGCTCCTATGTCTTATGGTCTTATGTTCTTATAGGATCTTCATCAGGGGTTCTTCTTCGATGTATACACTGGCTCCTGGCACAATTCTAGTCACCATCACCTTGCAACAGATATTTAGGCATCCAACAATTAGACAACAGACAATTACAATTGAAGTGAGTATTACCATCCGTGTAACAAGTAAGATTCCCGGGTCCGCCCCCCCCCCCCCCCCCCACCCACCTCCCCCCTCCACCAGCCATTCCAGCAAGTTACTTCCTTTCTTGGGTCCTTGTCTGAAGCTATCAAATTGTTCTCTGATGCTATTGATGACCTGCATAATGTTATAGGACTCGTCTGTGACATGGGTTATGCATTTATTGCCTATAATTTTACACACTGTCCCTTGTTGTGCGAACTGATAGTCCACTGCATATCGTGTCTGATGTGCATATAATCTGTTCAGCCATTTCTTGGTTAACAGCCTCCAGTGCATTTGAAGTGCTGTTTCCCAGGACTGTTAGTCCACAAACAGCATGATTCCTATTCTTTGCACTAATCACTCCTACTCCACTTCCAGCCCCCGCCCCCACCGCGCCAGAGATAAGGCTCCAAGGAACCCAAATCACAATGAGTATTCCATTGTACCCGGGGCTTCCTGGTCAGCGCAGAATTCTTTGCTGATAGCCCGAGTTGTTTTTCTCCTCGGAATATGCCCTTGCTGGGGGCATGGAACAGTCAGTGGTCCGATTGTTCCTGCTGCAGTACGGTTTGGGATGTTTGGTGTTTCTGCCATGTAAGTACCATTGAAGAGGAACACATATCCCTTCTTAGCCCAGTACCATTTAGTGTCTTGATCCTGAGTTTGTTCATGTTGCGAATTGTTCGGTTTACTTGACTCCCCGTTTGATCCCACGACCTGGTGAGTATCAAATCGGGATGCCCATTTGGCTGAGGTGACGTGAGTTCCATTGCATTGTCTACAAATAAACTGTCTTCCCGCTGTTATATTCACATATTTCTGTTCATCACAAGTGCAAGTAAACTGTCCCTTATTGACCTGAAAATGTTGACGGACGCACTGCGTCTGTACGCAGGAATCATTCTTAGGGACTAAGGCATAGGCACATCCCCATCCCTGCCCTGTAAAACAAAGCAGATAGCTTGCAGTATCTGAACAAGTTTTTCTTCCCACCTGTTGGAACCCCCTGCACACAGGATTTGTGGGGTTTACAAGTCCCAAACATCTCCCCTGTATACCTCTTTTATATTTGGCACTTTGTCCCTTACAGGGTGTATCTTATGTGTTTACAGTATATAAGTCATGAGGGGTCCACCCACGGGTGGCTACAAATAGGGCTTCTACCGATTGTGCTAACGGGTAACATCCAGTTCGAATCCCGTGCAAATGGATGTGAGCTTTGTAAAACAAGTTATCCTCCAATCCAGTCAAATTTACAGTCGCGACAACGCAAAGTAGGACAGTTACATACGCAACCTCATACATATTCGCAACGACCAAATATCAAACCTAACACTCTAATTCATATAATCTTTACAAGTTATATTATCTATCACCCCGCACGCGCCAGTCGTTCTTGCTTGCAGTCTTTGCCTGAGTTGAGGAAAGCATTTTCGTTTGTTCATCAATTTAATTACTTATTTGTTCCCTTTTGTGATTTTAGCCGTGTCCAGTGTTCCAGACACCTTTCCCTCTTATGTCTATACAGGCACAGGTGGCTCCACTAATCATAACTTCATATGGCCCATTCCATTTTGGTGCAAACCCTGGTTTGTCCGGTAATGTTTTTACTAGGACTCGACATCCCGCTGTTGGGACGTCAGGGAGCATTTCAAACTCTCTCTCTGCGTCTTTTATTTCCTGATTGTCTTTTACCAATTTGCACACCACTTTTAGTTGGGTGCTCAGTTCCAAAACGTATTTCCTGATTTTATCTCCTCGTACACCTATATCGGTCCCACCTGTTATGATGCTTTCGGGTAATTGCATCCCCCGTCCTGTCATTTGCTCATAAGGGGTTAATCCGGTTGTCCGGTTTGTGGTAGCTCTTAATCTCATTGGTATAGTGGGCAATACCTCTGTCCACATTTTTCCCGATGTTTGTTTGGTTTTAGCTCGTGCATTTTTCAGCGCTCCATTCATACGTTCCACCATTCCGGAGCTCTGTGGGTGGTAAGGGATGTGGAATTTTTGTTTCATCCCCATTAATTGGCATACTGTTTTTACCACCTTTCCAGTGAATTGGTTCGAATCGATTTGTAGGGGTACACCCCATCTAGGGATTACCTCTTCTGCCAATATCCTAGCCACCGTGGTAGCAGTACAATTTGTGATAGGGATCGCTTCTACCCACCTGGTGAACTGGTCTATAATAACCAGACAATAAGTTTTGTCGTGCGATTGTGGTAGTGACCCTGTGAAATCTATTTGCAGATGTTCCTAGGGTCCTTTTGGTCTCGGCTGGTGTCCCATTTTTATTTTTATGTGTCAACCACGGTTGTGTTGCGCGCACGTCACGCATCGGTGACAGTGCCGGGCTATATCTCTTCCCATTCCTAACCACCACCATTTCTTTCCTATACTAATTATCATGGCCTCTCTACCCACATGTGAGGGTCCATGGTGTCGTTCCAATAGGGTGTTTTGCATGCACGCGGGTGCTGTTACCTTATCTTCCCATTTCCAAATGTTATCAGTCTCTTTGATTGCTCCCTGTGCTTTCCATTTCTACTTTTCCTCCTCTGGGCTTTCCTCATGTAAGTCCCGAATGTCTATTTCGTCTCCTGTTCCGTTGCTGCTATTGGCAGCTCACCAATTGTCTCCTGTCCGAAGGCTAACTGTGCCGCCCTGTCTGCGGCTTGGTTCCCTTTGAAATTTAAACACTCCGGGTTATCTCTTCCTGGTTCTTTCTAGCGCGCTTTAATTTTGATTACTGCAGTTTCTCTACGTTTCTCGCGAGCTCTCAATAATGCCTCAAATCGTTGCTGGTGCTTAATTAGGGTCCCTCCTGTGGTTGTGAACCCTCTTCTTCCCCATGATGTCATATAGTCATGTATGAACCCGAATGCATAGCGACGGTCTGTATAGATGTTCACCGATTTGCCTTCAGATAACTCGAGAGCCTGTGTGAGTGCCATTAGTTCTGCCACTTGCGTGGATCGACCTCTGTCAATTCTTAAGAACATAAGAACATAAGAAATAGGAGCAGGAGTAGGCCATCAAGCCCCTCGAGCCTGCCCCACCATTCAATAACATCATGGCTGATCTGATAGTAATTTGTAATTCTTCCTGAACTTACTGTCTCTAATTTGTCATTCACGACTGCCCACTCAGTTCGGGGTGATCCTTCCACATATTTGCGTGACCCATCCACAAAAAGGGTCTCCTCAGCTGTTATTAAGGGTATATCCTTTACCTTACACTCTTCTTCGTCCCTATCTAGATCTTCACAATTGTGCGGCTTTCCTTAGTTTAAAATCCCTTCTGCTGGGTTATTCCCTGTATCCCTTATTATTATCACGGACTTGCTTGGAAGTAGGAGGACAGCTTCCCACTTAGCACTTCTCATGTTTGAGACTGACCTTAGCTTTCCCATGTTCATTATTTCCACCAAGGTGTGTTTGGTGTGAAGGATTATATTCCCTGCCATGATTACTGGCTCACTAACTTTACAACCCAGGCGGCGCAATCCAAGGCGGCAATGCACCTTGGCAGTCCGGTGACCACCGGCCCTTCTGCTGTGGAATAGTATCCTATGGGTCTCTTTCTGTCTCCATGGTCTTGTGTTACCACGGCGGAATTGAACCCTTCCTCATTACGACAATGGATATGGATGTTCTTATTAAAATTGGGTAATCCTAGTCCAGGGGCTGATATCAGTTCTGTTTTCTGTTTCGTGTATGCGACTTCCTGCTCGGGTCCCCATTATACAGGATCTAAAGCTAGTTTTCCCCCTTCGACTAGTCTTTGTATTGGTTCTGCTAATTCTGCGAACACTGGGATGAAACTCCGGCTATAGTTGAATAGTCCGAGCACCTTTCTGACACCTCTTACGGTGATGGGTCGTGGCATTTGTTGTATTGCCTTCTTTCCATCCGTCGGCATTTCTTTAAGCCCTTGGGATATAAGGTGTCCTTGGTATAGGACCTGTGTTTTCCCCATTTGTGCCTTTTTGGGGCTCACCTTTAAACCTGCGGCTTTTAATTCATTCAGTACTAAATAGAAGGCTTCTTGATGTCCTGACTTGGACTCCGACGCTATCAGGATATCGTCTACATATTGTAGGACCGTACTACCCTTTGGCAGTTCTACTCTGTTCAAAATGTAACTGATTGCTCGATGGAATATAGCGGGGCTGTTGAGGAATCCCTGTGGTAAACGCGTCCAAGTGTACTGCTTGTCTCCCACTGTAAAGGCGAATTTGTCTTGGGATTCAGGATCCAATGGTAAGGAAAATAATCCGTTGGCCATGTCCAATACTATGAATATTTTATGTTTCTGTGACATTCCATTCAGGATTGTCGAAGGGCTTCCTACATTGGGGTGCAATTTGGATGTGACTTTATTGTGTCCGGTGTAATCTATCGTGAGCCTATAGCTTCCAACAGGCTTGCTCACTGGCCATGTTGGGGAGTTAGTGGTGCTTGTGGTTTCTCTCAGAATCCCCCTTTCCATTAACCCTTCAACTATCTCCACTGCAGCTTTCTCTGCCTCTGGTTAGATTGGGTATTGTCGGTGTGGCTTATGCTCCGGTCCCAGTAACTTTATTGGGTCCGTTTTAGTCAAACCAGTATCTAACTTTGTTTTAGCCCGTACTCTGGGGACGGAGGAACAGATTGCTCCGAACCCTCCTTTTTCAATTTCCCAATTTCTGGTGGTAACTTTGGCCACCTTAATAGTTTCGAGGTGACTTGTAAGTTTCCCTATTCTAGTTTTCCGACCGTCCTGTCTTGACCAGAATAATTCTCCCTTTCCACAGTCTATCAGAATCTCATATTCTTTCAGCAGATCATTTCCCATTATTGTCCCTTCGTTACTTTTGCACACACAAAACTTCATTGATGTATACAGATTATTTATCTCGACAGACGTGGTTTCGCTCAGGTAGGCGGGTGTTTTGTTCCCTCCTACCCCGGTCAGGTAAATCATTTTATTTGTAGTGGGTAAGGGTAGGTCGGTGACAGATATGGACGTTTCAGTGTCCACTAGCATCTCACATTGTCTGCCCACTCCTAGTGCTGACACGTAAATCCTTTCCTCCTTCTTACCCTTGTGAATGGGGGCTGCAGATCGTCAATCTTGCTGTGGTTCCTCCGGTTCTGCTGTGGTCATGGATCGGGTAGGGGGTTTCCCAAGCTCCTTCCAACACACTGCTTCGGTGTGCCCATATTTATTACAGTGGCTGCAATATTTCCCACTGTTCCCAAATCTGTTCCCATTGGGTGGAGTCCCGCAATCCCTCGCAAAGTGTCCTTGCCGGCCACAATTGAGGCAAGTCAGTTCAGTCTTTGTTCCATTCCCATTACTGTAGGCTGCTACTCTTTCTAGCCTTGTTCTTGCCTTGGATTTCTCTTCTTCCAGTATTCCGCCAGCCCACTCGACCAATTCATCGTAATCTTGGGACATAATCACTCCCATGTTTAGGATGAACTGGTGAGCGCTGGAGAGTCCATCCTTAAAAGTCTGGATGAACGCTCGATTCCCTCGACCTGGGCTCCCTTTTCCTGAGCACTCTTGATATACCTGGAACAATCGTTCTCCGTATTCGGAAGCTCGTTCCCCTTTCAACTGTTTTGTTGTGGTAATTCTGCTCCAGTTAGTGGGAGCATTCCCTAATACCCTCTGAATCTCTGCTTTAAACTAGGTGAAGGGTGCCTGTTGGGCATCTATGTCCGATGTCAGGGGGACTGCATGTGTCAACCATCCCCATTATAATCATGTGCTGGAGGAGCGGCGGGACCACCCGTTACCTGCCTCCACTTATCCGCAGGACAGGCTGCCCTGACTAGCTGGTGTACGTCTCTCAGGTGTAATTGGTGTCCTACCCAGATTGTGTCTAATTCTTCCCAGAATTTACTGTTTGCGCTTCTTGGTTGTAATTTACCCAGGGAAGCAATTATTTGCTGTCTCTCACCTGGGGTGAAGGGTTGATAAGTTGCCTTTGGTCGCGCATTTGTTCCCCCTCGGGTTACTGGCGCTAAGTTGTGTTCTCGCGCTTCCCACTCCTCTGAAGGAGCGGTTGGTCCCTGCTGTGTGGACTCATAAGGAGGTAGAGGAACAGATTCCCCTCTCCATTGCTTTTCTTCAAAACCTGGTTTTGCTTTTCCAGTTCCCTCACTCGGGATTCTAATTCTCGAAATAAGGGTGGATCAGTAAATTTGCTGATGACACTAAGATTGCAGGAGTAGTGGCTGAGGTGGAGGGCTGTTGTCGACTGCAAAGAGACATAGATAGGATGCAAAACTGGGCTGAAAAATGGCAGATGGAGTTTAACCCTGATAAATGTGAGGTGATTCATATTGCTAGGACAAATTTAAATGTGGATTACAGGGTCAAAGGTAGGGTTCTGAAGACTGTGAAGGAACAGAGAGATCTTGGGTCCATATCCACAGATCTCTGAAGGTTGCCACTCAAGTGGATAGACCTGTGAAGAAGGCCTATAATGTATTAGCTTTTATGAACCGGGGGTTAGAATTTATGAGCTGTGGGGTTATGCTGCAACTGTACAGGACCTTGGTGAGACCACATTTGGAATATTGAGTGTAGTTCTGGTCACCCCACTATAAGAAGGCCGTGGAAGCACTGGAAAGAGTGCAACGGAGATTTACCTGGATGCTGCCTGGTTTGGAAGGTAGGTCTTATGAGGACAGTTTGAGGGAGCTCGGGCTGTTCTCTCTGTAGCGGAGGAGGTTGAGGGGAGACTTAATGGAGGTTTATAAAATGAAGAAGGGGATATTTAGAGTGAACGTTCAAATACTATTTCCTCGGTGGATGGAGCTATTACAAGGGGTATAACTACAGGGTTCATGGTGGGAGATATGGGAAGGACGTCCGAGGTAGGTTCTTTGCTCAGAAAGTGGCTGGGGTGTGGAATGGACTGCCTGCAGTGATATTGGATTCAGACACTTTCGGAACATTTAATCGGTTATTGGATCGGCACATGGAGCACACCAGGATGATAGGGAATGGGATAGCTTGATCTTGGTTTCAGATAAATCTCGGCACAACATCGTGGGCCGAAGGGCCTGTTCTGTGCTCTACTGTTCTATGTTCTATGTTTTAATCCTTTCTTTATCTTCACTCCACTTCTTAGTAGAGGAGACTACTTGCTCAATTAGTCCAGCGAACTGATGAGTTAGCATTACTCCTATCTTCTTTGTTTTGTTTCCCTTTTCTTTATCTATCCACTTTCTCTCCTGCTTTGAGGACTGAGACGTATCCCAGCCATCCTTTTGCATTCTCTTTAATAACTGTTTCCTGTCGGTCATGTAATTTTCAATGAGAGAACCTGTGTCCTCTTTTAACTTCATTATCTGCCATTTTGCAGACTTCACTAACCCCAGCCACGATTACTCCCTCGTAATGCGTGCTCTCTACCATAGGGACTTCACTACCCATGGCCACTATTACTACTCTAGCACCGTGTTTCACTGCCGTTACAGGGTTTCAAGTTATACTCACGGCTTCCACTATTACCACCTCGGCAATGTGCTTCTCCATCAGAGTCAGGTTTAGGTAAGAGTTGATCAAGCTCCTTTTCCACCCCGCTTTTCACAACATTGACACTGCAGTTCCCAACTTTTCCAACTTTTATGCAATCAGATCGCAACTCTGCGTTTGGTCGACACAGTAAGAGTTTTAACAACACCAGGTTAAAGTCCAAAAGGTTTATTTGGTCGCAAATACCATTAGCTTTCGGAGCGCTGCTTCTTCGTGAAATGTAGTGGAAATCTGCTCTCAAACAGGGCACAGAGACACACAATCATGTTACAGGACACTGATTAGAATGCAAATCCCTACAGCCAACCAGATGTTAAAGATACAGACAATGTGAGTGCAGGGAGCATTAAGCACAGCTTAAAGAAATGTGTATTGTCTCCAGACAGGACAGCCAGCAAGTCCAGGAGGCAAGTTGTGGGGGTTACTGATAATGTGACATAAATCCAACATCCTGGTTTGTTCAACACCTGACACTTGTTGAACAAACCGGGATGTTGGACCGACCTCTGCCACTTGTGCTTCACAATCCTGAGTGCCCTTGGCGTCTCTTTACCCACTTCAATCTCCTGGCCTTTGTGTGGGAGGTTCCTCCTCTTAACAGCCGGTCAGAGGCAGGGTTTTGAGTCAGGCACTACCTTGTCCTCTTGTTGGTCAGCACAAACAACAGTTACTTATCACTATCAGCAGTTAGTACTTTTCGCTATATCGGAAACAACAATACTTATTCCTACAAATACCCCTTCAGTTTAACCCCTTAAGTTTAACGCCTTGCAAACTGCATTCATGACCTTCTCTGACTCTCACAGATTGAGTGATCTCCACTCCGGCTCCGATCGTGGCAAATCGATCTCACCAGTAAGAGGATCCGTGCCTGCTACACCAATTGTTCTGGGAAATGTACCACTGAGTCAGGCTTGAAGGTTTCAAGAATACAGTTTTATTTTAATGAAGCTTCGTGGAGAAAAGGCACTGACAAGCAGCAAACCTTCTCTCAGTGAGACAATCGGAGCAGTCCATCTGTATACCCTTTACACAATAGATGGACCGCACATCAAGCCATTTTCACATCGTTATAGTCAAGTAAGTGATCGATTGTTAACACATCGTTATAGACAAATACAGACAGATACATACATAAGCATGTTAACATCGCATTGTTCTATGAATGGATACATTTCCTACGTCAGTGACCATCAATGGTTTTAGTTTCAGTCTATTCATACAGCAATTTACGGCAATTGGTTTTCCTGCAGTTATGTATTCCCGAACCCACCTGGTGCTAATCTTGTTATCCAACCCTATTCCCCTTATCCTAAAGAGTGCCTTAAGCCCTGACTGGCTTCCTGCAGGATTTGATTCCTGCATGTTTAACTTTGAATAGCTGTCTGTCCTTTGTGTTTTAATCTCAGGTTGTTGTCTGTACTGAAAATCAGTGCCTGTTTAATATCTCTTTCCCAGGTGACTGATTGTCTGCCAGGCACCAATCTTATGTGTACCCATCTGTATATTTTTCCCATTTCACTCGAAACTTGATACTTCGTCCCCATTGATTTAGACAGGGGCATGTTCTCATTTACACTTTTCAAAATCGATGACATTCTCCTTCGTATTGTTGACATTGAGGGGAAGGTTATTGCTGTCGCATCAGTTCACCTGATTCTCTGCCTCATTTCTGTACTTTGTCTCGTCATTGTTTGAGATTCGACCAACTACAGTGCTTTCGTTAGCAAACGTGAAAATCGAATTGGACGGGAATTCGGGCACAGTCACAGGTGTACAAGGAGTACAGTAGGGGGCTGAGAATACAGCCTTGTGGGGCACCGGTTTTCAGGGTGTCCGTGGAAGAGGTATTGTTGCCTATCCTTACTAATTGTGGTCTGAGAGTTAGGAAGTTCAGGATCCAGTCGCAGAGGGAGGTGCCAAGGCTTTGCCCACGGAGTTTCGAAATGCGTTTTGTGGAATAATAGTGCTGAAGGCTGAGCTTTCGTCAATAAACAGGAGTCTGACATCGGTGTCCTTGTAATCTCGGTGTTCCAGGGTTGAATGCAGGGCCAGGGAAATGGTGTCTGCTATGGACCTTTGGCGGTGGTTGGCAAACTGTATTGGGTCCAGGAAGAACTACGGAGTATTAAAGAAGGAAATTGAGAAAACTGTAATATCAGAATTAAAGCAGTTCCACATATCGCTTCACGTTAGCACTTGTCATCTTCAACTTTGTTGAACCTTAAATTATGTCCCTGACATGATATATTTAGCTTGGTTTTGATATTCATTGGTTGGATTGAGCTCATAGAGCAAATTAATCATTGTTGTTCCTGAAGAAACATCGTCTCTGAGTTCAACTGAAGCATGCAATTGGGAATCAAGGCATAGATTTTTCAGAACAGCCTGTGCATCGTCATCTATACACTCGAATGTCGTAGTGAATTCGGCGTGGGGCCAAGTTAGGAATTGTTAGATGTTATGAAAAATGATCGCAATATGGGTCGTGCACGAGGCGATAATTCTTTGGCAGAAGGCACTGGTGTCATAGATTTTTTTTTAAGAGCGTACCTGAATTCAATTGACGGAATTAACGGCGGGTTTACAATTCGAATCTATTTAATCATGTTATAGAAGCATCATTAATTAAAGGAAAAGCAATGCGTACATATGTACAAGGATTGTCAAGTGGGTCATGTGAGAAATTTAGTTAGATAACATTAAATGGCAACTGGAAATAACAAAAAACTCGAAAAATGAAAGGGAAGAAAGTTTATGCTGCGTTTATTTTTTTATGTTCTGAAGCAAGTTAGCAATCAATTTGGTTACCTGTCAATTGAATTCCAATCCCCTGCTATTGTTCGCAACGGTAATGCTGATTATTACTTCTGGATTTTCATGGATAGTTTTGCTGTTAATTTCGTTATAGTGCCATAGACCATAGAAAACTACAGCACGGGCAGATGTCCTACATCCCACAATGTGCCGGATTTGACGCCAAACTTAAGCAATCCCTCTTGCGTGCCCTTGGCTAATATTCCTCCATTAGTTGCATATTTATGTGTTTTTCTGAAAGACCCTTAAACACCCGTAAATATTACCATTATTATCCATTGAAATCTGATTGTGTTAACTCAGACTTGAATGTGGCACAGAAGCCTGCAAAGAAAATTGCGTGAGACAAATCCAACTAGTCTGCAGACAGTTATAAATTTCAAGCAATACGCTGGCATCAGTAATGTGCGCAGCAAGGATCACTGTTTATCGCCGTTCCCTTTTGAAGTTCGTGATTTGTGGGCCAATCGAAATCGAGTTTTCTGCACCGCTATAAGATTCCAAGCACAAAGCCGAACGAATTGGACAATGATTCCTTGCTCGACGTGTACATTTAAGTACTTTCATCGATCGAAATTCCAGGAACACCGCTCGAAGTGGAATGTTTATGTCATTGTGGTGCAACAAAATTTACATTTCAAAAATCTTTTTCAACAATATGATGGTCCCTCCTCCAAATTTGAGCCTTTAAGTTCAGGTTTATTGCATGTTGGATATTTCGCTTTTCGTCGCATGTCAGATGGCGCTACGTATTGTTTCATTTAACAAAACAGAAATATTTTGCAGGTATGGAGGGCGGCACCAAATTGTCAATTGTTCAACTATGGCATCACTGCTGAAGGTTACTTATTTTCAAGTTTCAAAATATTTGGGGAGTGTTTTTGCGCAGGTCATTATTAGCAAGCAGTGACAACATGGGAAACATTGCATTGGAACTCTTCAATAATTAAAATATCACCAGAAAATTCGAACGAATAGTGTGGCAACAGGAAACGCTATCTGATGACCTAAGTACCAAAGGTTAAATAAGACGTTTTCACCAAATTTAAATAACTCATTCTGTAAAGATAACATTGCACTCAACATTGATTTGAGAATGATAACGAGTATTTCAGAATCATGTAAAACAATATGAGATGCACCCAATCAATGGCATGTTCTGCATAGAAGCCAGCAGGGTAATTGTTGGAAGAAGTATATCCGATTTCTTATCGCTTCCCCTTTCAAATCTAGCAAAATATCTAACTGAGCATGAAACGGCAGCTGAGAGTAGAGTCGATTACTTGAATTCAGATTTGGGGCTTGCTCTCTCCTTTTGGGTTACAGAAAAAGAATAAATGGAATTATTTCAACCAGTCAAGGCCCATAATATAGAAAAAAAAAGCTATTCAGAAAGGACCACGCGAAAAAAACACATACCATTCTGCACGCTTGTGATCAACAAATATTACTTTGAACAGATTCCTCCAATGTGGAGTTGACGGACCCATTTCTGCCGACGAAAAACATTGATGCGTTGCCTCCATCCAGTTTTCAAAATTCACGTCCAATCGATAATTCACAAGGACAAAACTTCATGGAGCTGCTTCTCCGATCGGACGACATTTCACACAAATACTTCTTGCTAATTAGCTTCAGAATACCAGAGGCAAATGCCAAAGGGAATCATTCTGTATTTGGAGTCGCAGATTGCACCACATTCGGTGAGACAGAGGTGTAAGGTGGCCAGAGATGATAAGTTGCACCAACAGCGGCTTGCAGTCTTTCAAAAATAGGATTACAGATGGGCAGATTTTCAGATTGGGACGAATTACTTCCTCTGCTGCTTCAGGAAGTAGGGATAAGGTTTCAGGTTCTCTGAACTTTTTTTTCATTCCTCTCTAGCCACGGAGGAAATGCGAAACGATTGGACTAGAGCGCATGTGGTTCGGATCCTGAAGGGTTGTAATTTTATGCCATGGAACTTATGACCAGAGAGGTCCACTTCACTGCTGGGAAACGTTTGGAGGAAACTCTGAAGGATTACATCTATTTATATTTCCAGGGAGGTTTTACATTATTTGTTATTCATTCGTGGGACATGGGTGTTACTGGCTGGCCAGCATTTGTTGTCCATGCCTAGTTGCCTGATGGCAGTTGCTAGTCAATCTCATTTCGATTGCTCTGGATTTAAAGGAACCCCTACCAGATGATAAAGAATATTTCGTTCCCTGAAGGACATTTGTGCAGCGCATGGTGGTCTTCGCAAATCAAGAATTGTTTCATGCTCAACAGTAAATTCTTAAATCCAATCTTTTTTTGAATTGATTTCCATTTCTATGACCTTCCCTGGCAGAATTTGTACCCGGGTCCCCAGAACATTAGCTGATTTTCTGGATTAATAACTAGCTATAATGCCACGAGGCCAACACCTCCCAAATATCAGTGAACGTCTGCATGACTTTGCCAGAGGAGGTCATCTTAGCAAATGTGTTTAAATATTTGGAGAGTTGACAATGTGTTTTGATTAAGGGGTGCAGCTCTCGAATTTGATATGGATTTCAGCAATATATTTAACACGCTACCATGTTGGAGTCAAAAAGCACATAGGACAGAGGGACATTTCAGAAGCCGGATTCAGAATTGGATTAGTTTGAGGAGAGGGAGTGTAATGGAAATATTTGTAAAGTGGCATACCTCAGTGTTTGTTACTGGGTCTCCTATCATTTCTCCTTAAAATCAGCGGCGTACATGACAATGCCGGAATAACATACGTAAAGTTGGTGATGACAGATTTAAAACACGTCGTTAAGAGTGAATCAGAGTGTCCTGAGCGAGAGGAAGATATAGACTGACGAGTCAGAAGGGAAGATATGTGGCAGATGTGATTTAAAAATGAGAAGTGTTCCGTGTTAAAATTTGGAAGGAGTAATTTGACAGTGAATCATTTCATGAATGGCGGCACATCAGCAACTTTGAGTAACACATGAACGTGGCGTGTTTGTATGAAGATCGCTAAAGTTGGAATAGTGTTTTAGTGGGAGGGATGGAAAGAATATTCGACGCTTGCCTTTACCAAACAACAACTGAATTACAAATGGAGTGAGATCATGATGAAGTTGTCGAGAACTCTTTAGAGAGAGACCACGTCTGGAGTAGTGTGGTCGTTTTTTCCTGACAAGAAATATTTGATTTCAATAGTCGAGGTTCGCAGAAAAGATAGACAGATGTTCCCTGGGGCAAACCAATAATGCGATGAGAAAAGGCTTCATAGTGTTAGGCTTTTAACCCTGGACCAGAAAATACTGCGGGCTGAACGTTGGCAGAGTGAGTAGCATTGCTGCCTCACAAAAACGCGGCCCCTGTGCGATGTCCAGCTTGTGTCACTATCTGGGCGAAGTCTGCAAGCTCTCCCAACTTGTCAGATTGGGTTAACGAACGGTGGCCTTGTTTCGTCCCGCATTCCGAAAGAGGTGCTGGTTAGTTGCGTTAGTCGTGGGTAATTCTCACTCAGTTTACCTGAACAGGTGCTGGAGTGTGGCGACTATGGGAGTTCTATACTAACCTCATTGCAGTATTGATATAAGCCGACATGTGATAACAATAAATAAGCTTAAACTGAGTTGTGAGTTGTTCGTACCGTTCATTTGTTTTCGGGCCATGAAAGGGTTGGTGGGAACAACTTTTCAACTTGGTTGAATCGTCAGTCACGAGTGGACACAGGACCAACATGAGAGTCTGGAGGCCAGTGACGGTTTGCATTGCGTTCTCTGATGGGTGGAACAGGTTTTTGGCCTCTCATCCTAAATGAACATTTGGTAAGTTACAATATTCAGGGTTCTGAAACATGCAGTGACAAACTGAAATGAGCTACCTTGGCCAGGTGGTTCTCACTTGTCGGTGCAGAATTGAAGGAATAAATGTTCACGTCTGCATTTTTTGCTTCTGTGAACAGTAATGATAAATTTCAGTGAAATGTCGCGGAGTAGAATCGCATGTGGGTGCCCAGTGATAAGCCAAACTTGTAAATCTCGGTTAGGAAATATGGAAGGAGAATGGAACATATCATTATCACAGCCACATATCAGTATCATTGAATACTTCAATCTACACCTTAAACATCTGTGAAGTAGTGGCAAAACCGTGACATTGCGATGCGCTATTTGGTCCTCAGTTCAAAAGTATGAATGGGCATTACCCTACTCCTGCTGCCATTGAGAAGGGCCACAATAATTCCATATTTTGATCTGCATTATTTTGCATCAATGATGTTTAGAATGGAGTAACAAAACAAATGCGTCCCGATCAACATGAACACATGATTTGCTAAAGGCGGTTTTTTTTTCAGGGTTACACAATTATGTTTTTGTGAGATATCTGCTATCATAAATTACCAACGCAGCTGAGACAAAATTGCTTTTCCCGAATATATATTCACTATGTTTGAGTTGGACGACACTGTTCTCAAAACGTTGCTGATTTTTTTTTCTCCAACGATATTATTCAGCAGAGTCTTCCGGATTTCGAAACCAAGAGCAACCGATTGTTGGCAACATTTATTCTTTACTTGCAAACGAATTTGTAAGAAAGGAAAATCATAGAGATGATTGTCTTCCCAGAAATATGTTAAGCCATAATATACAGCATTGCACATCCTGCAATGATGCTCGATATTCTGTTGTGCATTGGTGTAGGAGACATGTACACATATACTAATGTTGAGTTTCTTGAGTAATTATATGCTGCGTTATAATCAAAACGCTTCATCATTGTTTTAATTTGAACAGGGAGAATTGTGCACGGGAAAGAAATTGGTATGGGCTATTTTACTATTCATTACTCGACTTTTTTGCACTGTCAATTTGGTTGGCCTTCTTTTCAGAGGACGGCACATTAGAGATCGAGTTCTATTATCTGCACGTTTTAGCTAAGTTCGTGTATAAAGGTGTACTGAATGTTTAATATTTATATTGCACCAATACAATGTAAATGATGAGCAAAAAAAACTTTTATGTAGATAGAATCAAGTAACTATATTGTAGCATTGCTAATTAAATTCATATGGAATTGATGGAAATCCTCCCGAGATACAGCTCATCCTGCCAATGTACACAAAATATCGTGTGTTCTACTGTCTTTCTGTAAAAACATTTTCCTCTTTGATTGCATATTATTCACCCTCTCTGCCATAATAGCTTTATTGTCCAGATTTATGCACGTTTGCCTTTCTGCCTCCTTGTGCATTTGAAAAATTGACGTGCCACCAGTTGCAGCCATCGGTGTTCAGTTATGCTCCACGATTTCTAGTGGAAATCTTTTAAGAATACTGACAGCTGTCCTTGGAGGTTGATGAACATGGACCTACTTTGGCAGTCCCACTGGATCGTGAATTAATTGTTTTTATATCTGGTCACGCGTTGCCTTCAGACGAATAACATATGCCCGACAGTGCAGTGTTCTGCAGGGTACACATTAATGCATGTTGAACAACATTCATTCAATTGAGAGCAGCAATTTCCTAAAATGTGACCTCTGTTCCAACAGGAATGCCGGTCACTGTCTTCTGTGATGCATGAGAACATTATGTACCAATATCTTTCACTGGAGATATGGAGGAAATTACAGTTAACATTCGATACAATCATGATCCTTAATAATAATATCTACGTAGGTAAAAGGTCAGAGCAAATCTGGCCTGTGCACTCTTGGAACAAACATGAATCTTTTTGAAAGTTCACAGTGAACTAAGTTGAAGGAAAACACATCCAGGAGATTGTGCCAATGAATCTATTATAAGGTTGGTCCGAATGCAAATCAAGAATGCAACCGAATATTTCGTTGATGAAAGTCGTGCTTATGATAAACGGATCAAACACATTGCTCGATCAGAAACTGATAATCATGATCTGCTGAAAAATCAGAGATGTCGAATTTTATATTTCACAATTTGCTGGATGAGGTGATGAAGCGGAAGCCAGCGTTGACCGTCTGTGATAGTTACCTCAAAATAATGTTAATTCGAATGAACAGAAGGAAGAACAATACTTGAATTAGCCCACGTGGTCCACAATTCCGGGCGAGCCGTCGAACTATATTGAAGAGAGTGATATGCAAATATTTTAAAAATACTGTAGTAAGATATTTGACAAGATCCAATAGGGCAGAGTGGTACAAACCTAAAATCGCACGGAATTATGTTGGGCTTCCTAGATGTATACAAAAATAGTTTGGTCACGGAAGACAAATAGCAGCTGTTGAAGGATGTTTTTTAAGTATGGAGAACTGTTGTTCCTCAGGGATGAGTCCGGAGTTCTCTGTCGTTTTTATTATACATAAGTTATATTGAGGAAAATGTGAGTTGTCTGACCAGTAAGTTCTGGATATCCCAAAATTGGTGAAGTTGCTGATCGCACCAGGAATTGTCAGAGAATACAGCAGGATACGGATACATTTGAATCTTGGACACAAAAATGGCAGATGGAATTTAATTGGGAGAAATGCAAGGTGTATTTTGGACGATCAAATGTAGGTGTGAATTACACTATACCTGGCAGTACCCTCGGTAACCTAAACATACAGAAGCATCTGACGGACAGGTGCACTATCCCTAAAAGTCGCGACACAGTTGACCACGAACATTCAGAAGGTTTTTTGACATGACTGCCCTCTTTGACTGGGGTATGAGTATAAGTGTTGGAAAATCACGTTGCGACTGTAACAAAAACCTTGTTTAGGTCGCACTTGGCTTATTGCTTGCAGAGCTGATCGACATACTACCAGTGGGACGTGGCGGCTTGGAGAGAATATAAAGAATGTTCACCAGGCTGCTGCCTGATCTCAACGGCGTTGGCTGTGAGAAAAGATTTAATAAACTACGTCTGTTTTCAGTGAAACGACAGAGGTTGAGGTGAGACCTGATAGAGGCCTACAAAATTATGAGAGGCATAGACAGGGTGGATCGTAAGAGGTTTTATTTTTAAACAAGGATGGAGGTGTCAATTGCAAGCTGGCACATACTCATGGTGAGAGGGGAGTTTTTGAATGTAGATGTGTGCGGCTAGTTTTCATGCAGAGAGTGGTGTGATTCCAGAATGCGATGCTGTTCAAGTTGTTGGAAGCAGGCTCAATAGTAACATTGAAGATACATCTGAATCTGTACATGAAGAGGGAAGCGAGAGATATGGTCCGCATCAGAGATTATTTTTTAAGTTTAGTTTTGGCATCATGGTCAACATGGGCTTAGAGGTCCGAAGGGGATGTTCCTGTTCTCTGCTTCTCTTTGTTAAAATTTAAATTTAAGTCACGTTCATTCATAAGCATGTCATTGTCCATGACTCAGCTGTTAACTGTCTCCATGGACTAAAAGATGTAGCAAATATTACATTCGCAACGTTAGATTAACCAATTCCTGCCAAAGCTGGAATTGAAAGCAAACTTTATGCTGAGGTCGGAAGAATTACCGATTTTGGAACTGAGGTGGTGGCAATTTCATTGGGCAATTTTAGAACCACTAACATGACTTCTGCAAATTCTTAAAGGTAAACTAATAATGCACTGGCAAATTTATCGATGCCTCTCCCACGAAAGGGTTTATCCCACAATTATGTAGAAGTATCAAATTCCTCTGGGCATTTGTGCTGGACTGGGTACCATACGACAAAAGTAATTTCAATTGAGTTTGAATGGTGCTGACTCCTTTGCTGTGATACTTAATGTATTAATTTTGGAAGGAAAATGGCAGTTGTAACTCCAATGTAACCAGTTTAAGCGCATGAAAGGAACCTCACACTGGACATGCCACGCAAACATAAGGCCCTGGCGGATATCCCACCAGCCTTCTGCACAGACGTCTCTCGACACCCCTCAAACGATGCAAGACATGTTATGGTCGAGCCTACCTTCGAACCCTATATTACATGTCACGCCTCTCTTCAACCTGCCAGTTCGTCCTTTCTGTCGCGAGCACGGAACCATAATAACTTATTACCACAAACCCATACTTCCCCACCCTCACTGCCATCCACATCCTCATCGCCAACACTCATCACCTCAAAATTTCCATAAATACTATCACTCCTCCCCTTAATTTCAGACTGCCACCAAGCCTCCCCAAACCAATTCCACACCACCTGAACACAACCCAAATTCACTCCTCGCTGTCATACACCATGTGTCACATGGACTCCCTTGGTGCTTTACTGCTGCTGCCGAGCTCAGCCGGAAATTCCGACACTGAGAAATCAATGGGCCATGCCTCCTCACTATATCTGCAAATAATACAAAAAACCGGAGACTATTAAATACTGTTTTAGCAATATCGAACAGGACATGGACAAATCCAAGATTCATATGTGAGCAATAATATCTTGGGAGGCTTTGGCAGAACCACATCGGCAGAAAAGGGTGAGCTCATGGGACTGACGTCGGTGGATCCGTCAGTCAAGTCGACACATGACCAGTGATTGGTGTTGCCTGGATTCTCAGCGCAGCAAGGCAATATTTATGGTGGTGATGATAACGTGCTGTGGCACACCCACGTGATTCCATTGTACCGTACTCTGGTGAGATGGTAATGTCACACATATGCCTGGAAATGTTTTCATCAAGGATCTGGACCATTGTCATGAATAGATGGGGTTAAGAATATTGAGTCTATCTTGTCCATTCTGTGTAATGCAGTGAAGAATCTATGGCAATCGGGCATATTTTAAAAAGAACTGATGCATGAACGAATTTGAACTCTTCTCTCAAAAGACGTGAAAAGTTTGCTAAACCTACTGAAAATGATCGGTGAGGAAATATTTGAAATTTGTATTCGAGAATGTTCATATTGATATCTGTCTGTTTAATGAGATTGCCTGTTTTTTTTGTTGATAGACAATGGTACTCTTGTTATCTATTTGCTTGAATACATCAAACAAAAAAATTGCTGTTGCTACTTCTAATTTCAGGTTCTGACTCACGAACTATGGCATGCCACTCTTTTCATAAATATTTGTACATAAAGATAAAATAACAATACAACGTCAAAAAATCTATGACGCGCAAGGATTTATTTATAGTCTTTCTTTCTCTTTTCATAAATATTAGTGCAAAAAGATAAAATAACAATACAACTTCAAAAAATCTATGATGCACAAGGATTTATTTTTAGTCTTTCTTTCCTTTTTTCGTTCCTTCTTTCGTTCCTTCTTTCGTTCCTTCTTTATTTACTTCTTTCTTTACATCTTTCTTTCCTTCTTTCTTTCTTTCCTTCTTTCTTTCTTTCTTTCTGATACTGATTAAATTTAACCATTTATGTCAATTCTTAGACAGCAGATTGGTTGGGAAGAATAAAGGTAATTATTTATTTTCACCATCGACATTGTATTACAGTTCGTACTGGTATAGTTCAAGGTCGTCTAAAAATAATGATGTTGCTCAATTTTGATCCCCCCCCCCTTCAAAACAGAATTACATGAATATAAAAGTATGACAAGTGAGGACTTAAGAGGAACATGCTTCATAGAAAAAACGTGACCATATTATCTGCTTAGGCCAGTCTAGACTTGAGATCTTCTGGAGAAAATATTCCTTTGTTGTATTTAAGCAACAGTACAGAGAGAAATGAAAATAAACATTACATTTCCAAAATATTAAGAAGAACAATGCTTGACCAAATCAAACACATGCTACAATTGTTTGATTGATGGTTGTAATCAATGTAATCATTTCAAGAGATTTTTGCTGATTCTGTTGAATGAAGCGTTTCATATGAGGATATTTTGACCCATGTGCAGAAATTATAAGTTGTGACATTTCAAGTTTATTTTCAAATTTCTGTTTGGTGCTAAACCTCGATCGCAATGGAAGGGATCATGAAGATGCATTAAAAAGAGTTGGATCGGGAATTGAACCAGATTGTTCCAATAAAAGTATATAAAAAATAAAGAAGCAGTTGGTAGATTATTTACCTTCGCCACTTCGGTGGGCTGCAAATGATGGTGACGTGACAATAAGTAACATTGGCATCACCCAACTGCCAGGCAATCTGAAGCTCTAAAAGGGAGGGACCCAATCATCGGCCGTTGAAATTTCAACAGGAAAGCAATCCTTCAATCCCAAGTATCAGCAAGCAGGAAGTTAATATTGAAAATACAATGAAGTGGACTGGCCATATAAACACTGCAACTATTAGCACAGGTCAAAAAACAGTAATAATGCGAAGAGCAACTTACCTCCTGACTTCACTTTCTGTCCTGCTGAATGTAATGTAATACCCATAACTTGCCTGGATCGGACGTGTCCAACAAATCTCAAGAATCACGACCCCAAAGGAAACAAATCAGCAGGCCTGAATGGTACATTTTTGCAGAAATATTAAATCGTTTTACAACTAACGAGTACGGGCAGTGATGTCTACAGTTATCAGATGCACAGCACAAATTGAACTCGGATTTTTAAGATGCACATTACAAACCTGGGACCTCTACTCTATGGAAGAAGAGCAGCTGATAACTAGAAAAAAAGCACAATATTGACATTTTCCCTGCAAGTCACTCATCATTCTGACTTGGAAATATATTGTCTTTCGTTCAATATCCTTGTTCAATACCTGTGAGCTGCTTCGTGACAACACGGTGGACATACATACAGTTTAGGGCGTGCAGAATAACAATAATACACCTCCCCATCGCATTCTCAAAGATACCTAGAGATGAGAATTACTGTTGGCCTGGTCAGCACATCTCGTTAAAATGAAATATATTTTACGCATTATTTTATTGGAGGAGAGTAAATAAGCATTTCGCATACAAAAGGCAGTCTTTATTGTATTGTCAATTGAAGATTCTTGAAAAGTCTCAAGTGGTTTGAATGCACCTGGGGAGGTATAAAAGAGCCAATGTTTCGAACCTGGCTGACCTGTCGTCAGATTTGGACGAATGTGCACTCGCAACATTGGCTCTCGTCTCTCTCCGCAGATGCTGTCACATTTGCTGAGATTCTGTCGCATTTTCTGTTTTTTTTGTTTTAACTTCTACCTCTAATTTGCCTTGTTATTCATAAGTGGCATACTGCCTTTTTCATGATTGGCCGATCTTTTCGGAGCGTGACGGCATCACCCCCCACACCAGTAGTATGAATAACGCTAAAATACATTATCAAAGTTTTGTGTGGCCATCATTCTATTGTTGAATTTGATGGTAGAAATTGTGGCAGAAATCTGAGAATACATTTTGACCCATCTAACTTGGTTCTATATCCAACCTTCATATATGCCCAAATTCCCAGATTATTCACTTCGTAACCCTGGTCACCAGGTAACAATGTCTCTGTATTGCCAAATAATTTGAACACATTTTGCTCAATGTAGGCATTTAAATTCAGCATTGTTTTATTGTTATCGTGAGCTTCCATTTAGGGTAGCCCTAATATTGTGATCGCATTACCACTTACAACGCTGATCCAATGTGCTGCATATTTGTATATCACTTGCGTTGTATCAACTACTTGTTGTTTAACTTTCTATTTCCGTCAGCCAATATTATGTATTCATAGAAGATGTGTTTGTACGTCGTGGCATCAGAAAATGTTTTTTGTCCTGTATTAGTGCTGCAAACAAGGAAGTCAACAGCCCACACTTCTGCACTGATATACAGTGTTCATAACTTGATGAAACAAATAGCATTAAAAAGCACTTATGCATACCCACAAAGAATGCGTTAATTGTCAGGGGAATGCGACACGGAAATCGTGTGAAACGTTTTAGTATAATATGCAAGTGATTATAAAGTCTACTTTTGATTTTGAATTAAAAAAAAATCAAATCTAGAACAGAGAAAACATCGATTTGAAGTAACTTGCAGAAATTGCCTTTTCTGAGCGGTTGATATAATTCATTGCACAGATTAGACAGCACAGCCAAACAAAATCATTTGCGATTTTACGTTGTCAAATTGCTTGTCAAAGGAATGATTGCAAAAATCATAGAGTTCAGCAAGAACGTTCGATTTGAGAGAAATTTATATACATATATATATTGCCTGTTGCTTGAATATCAGGGGACATTTAAAAGAAGTGGAGATGCAATCAAATCTTTAACAATTAGTCAGATAGTCGATACTAAAACGATATGGAGAAGTAGAAGTGAGACTTTGGCAAGAGATAGGTCGAGGAGCTCAAGGAATGCAGAGGAAATGGTTCATGTCTTGAACAGAAGTGTCATCGACGGTGAAGCCAATTGCAGTGATAACACTAGGAAGATCAATGATTCGACGAGAACCTGGCATTTCTGTAGGGAAATAATCGTGTTGGGATACGGATATCTGAAATGAAAATAGGGTGATTCAATATCAAAACGTCATGTTCAAAATTGTCCGATTGTAATCCCAATTTGCATTATTTGCACTTACACATCGTAAATGTGCGTTTTGAAGTTGTTCGAGTTCCGATTCACATAGACCTTTGAGAATGATGAAGGCCCACTTTGTTGTCAAACACTGCAAAATAAAATATTGTCTGGTTAACATATGTTTCTTCATTGCACAGCTTAGACAGCTCAACCTAACACAATCCTGGGTGAATTTGCGCTGTCAAATTTTGGTTTACCATTCTCTGAGCGAACAACAAGAAATTTGTTTTACGAAAATCGACCACGTGTGAAGCCTTTTATTAATTGTAAAATCAATAGTTTTTCTAATCCCCTGTATTTGCTATGTTTCCTCCGTTCAACAAGGATCTGCCATGGAACTATCAACTCCACATAAATGTGTACCAGGAATCATGAAGATATGTTTATTTTTCGATTCCAGAAATGAAAAAGTCCCAGAAATCTTTCGACGATGCAGGTAAGAAAGGGGGTTATATTTAACGTTGTCCTCGTCGTAAACAGGTTATTTACTACTTTATGATCATGCTCGTGGTTACGTTACCAATTTAACCTTATGTATTTTGTGCAGATTTCGTGCGGGGATTGCGACAACCTCAATTAAATCTGCAACATAATACTAGAAAAAAGAACGAATTTTGCAAAAACTCATTACTTTTGAATTTGCAAGGAAATAAATTGAGGTTGATATCCCATTGCTAGTTCCAGCAACGTTATAGAGAACCCCATGGTATTCTGGCATCGGTATTATTTAAAAGATGCCGTGCTCTTACAGAGCGGTTTTTTTTGTACTGATAGGTCAGTGGTGTCCACCATACTTTCAAAAGCTTCTACCGGAGTCAGTGCAACTCGCGTTATCTTTCTTTTAATTGGTAAAACCAGTAGTAAAATACCACCTGCAATGTGCAGCGATTATTTACATGTTGTGGGTGCGCTACGGAAGAGGACAAGGAGTAGGTAGCCGTTCAATTTCTGAGACTCTGCTCTCGAATACGATATGTCCTGTTTTAAGTCCGTTATCTACCTGATTCTGCCTTAAAAATATGAAAAAAATAAAACTAAAATCTGATCTCATTGCCTTTTAAGGAATGGGGTCGGAAAGACAGAGAAAACAAATAAATTGTCTTCACTTTATCTTAATTTAGTGACACTTTATTTCATACTGTTGTACTTTTTGTGTACTCCTGGGATTTCAGACTTGCTGTACAGAGTAATGATGTTAATTTTAGGAGCTGCACTTGCAGATACTGTCCCAGTTTCAGTTCAAAATAAATATTACCTGGACTGCCATAAGAAATCATTGGATTCTGTCCGTCTCTGCAAATACCTCTCCGACTGTTCCTCAGTGGGAAACAGAAGAAACAACATGAATGTCTGTGCCTTCCATCTATATTTGTCGAAGGGTTTACTTTTATCAGCTGAATAATGCTTGATTTGGAAAGTATACAATGGATTAGCATAGAGTCATAGAGGATTACAGCATGGAACCAGGCCCTTCGGCCCATCTTGTCCATGCCGCCCTTATTTTATTTTTAAAGACATAGAACATAGAACAGTACAGCACAGTACAGTCCCTTTGGCCCACGATGTTGTGCCGAACCTTTTCCGAAACCAAGATCAAGCTATCCCACTCCCTATCATTCTAGTGTGTTCCATGTGACAATCAAATAACCGCTTGAAAGTTCCTTAGGTGTCCGACTCCACTATCACAGCAGGCAGTCATTTCCACACACCAACCACTCTCTGAGTAAAGAACCTACCTCGTGCATGCCTCCTATATCTTCCAGCACGAACCTTATAATTATGCCCCCTTGTAACAGCTAAATCTACCCGAATAAATAATCTCTGAACGTTCGCTCTATCTATCCCCCTCATCATCTTATAAACGTCTATTAAGTCGCCTCTCAGCCTCCTTCACTCTAAAGAGAAAAGCCCTGGGTCCTTCAACCTTTCCTCATAAGACCTACCCTCCAAACCAGGCAGCATCCTGGTAAACCTCCTTTGCACTCTTTCCAGTTCTTTCACATCCTTCTTATAGTGAGGTGTCCAGAACTAAGCACAATATTCCAAATGTGGTCTCACCAAGGTCCTGTACAGTAGTAGCATAACCCCACGGGTATTAAACTCAAAGCCCCTTTTAATAAATGCGAACACAGTATAGGCCTTCTTCACGGCTCTATCAACTTGAGTGGCAACCTTCAGAGATCTGTCGATATGAACCACAAGATCTCTCTGTTCCTCCACATTCCTCAGAACCCTACGTTAGACCTTGGAATCTGCATTCAAATTTGTCCTACCAAAATGAATCACCTCGCACTTATCAGGGTTAAACTCCATCTGCCATTTTTCAGCCCAGCTCTGCATCCTATCAACGTCTCTTTGCACCCGACAACAGCCCTCCACCTCATCTACTACTCCACCAATATTGGTGTCATCCGCAAATTTACTGATCCCTTTCAGCCCACTCCTCCAAGTTATTTATAAAAATCACAAATAGCAGAGGACCCAGCACTGATCCTTGTGGTACGCCGCTGGTAGCTGGTCTCCCGTCTGAACATTTTCCATCAACCACCACCCTCTGTCTACTATGAGATAGCCAGTTTCTTATCCAATCAGCCAAATTTCCCTCTATCCCACACCCCCTTACTTTCTTCATGAGCCGACCATGGGGGTCCTTATCAAACGCCTTAGTAAAATCCATGTATATGACATCCACTGCTCTACCATCATCGACACTCTTAGTTGCCTCCTCAAAATATTCAATCAAATTTGTGAGGCAAGACTTACCCTTCACGAATCCGTGTTGACTATCCCGGATTGAGCTGCAGCTTTCTAAGTGGTCGTAAATCCTATCCCTCGGGACCTTTTCCATTACCTTACCGACCACCGAAGTAAGACGAACCGGCCTATAATTACCAGGGTCATTCCTATATCCTTTCTGGAACAGAAGAACAACATTCGCCACTCTCCAGTCCTCTGGCACTATCCCGGTGGACGGTGAGGACCCAAAGATCAAAGCCAAAGGCTCTGCAATCTCATTCCTTGCCTCCCAAAAATCCTAGGATATATCTCATCTGGCCCAGGAGTCTTATCGACCTTCAGGTTTTTCAAAATTGCTGATATATCTTCCCTCAGGACATCCACATCCTCCAGCCTATCAGCCTGTATCACACTCTCATCTCCAAAAACATTGCCCCTCTCCTTGTTGAACACTGAAGAAAAGTATTCATTCAACGCCTCTCCTATCTCTTCTGACTCCATGCACAATTTCCCACTACAGTCCTTGACGGGCCCTAACCTCACCCTGGTCATTATTTTATTCCTCACAGAAGAGTACAAAACCTTGGGGTTTTCCTTGATCGGACCCGCCATGGACTTCTCATGCCCCCTCCTAGCTCTCCTGTGCCCTTTTTTCTGCTCATTCCTTGAGAACGTGTAACCCTCAATGGACCCAACTGAATCGTGTATTCTCATCCTGCCATACGGTTCCTTCTTCCTCTTGACAAGACATTCAAACTCTTTTGTGAACCATGGTTCCCTCACTCGGCCATTTCCTCCCTGCCTGACGGGGACATACCTAACAAGGACACGCAGTGTTTGTTCCTTGAACAAGCTCCACTTTTCATTTGTGCCTTTCCCTCACATTTTCTGTTATCATCTTATGGTCCCTAATTCTTGCCTAATCACATCATAATTAGACCTCCCCCAATTATAAACCTTGCCGTGCCATACGGCCCTATCCCTCTTCATTGCAATAACGAAAGATACCGAATTGTGGTCGGTATCTCCAAAGTCCTCTCCCACAACCAAATCTAACACTTGGCCTGGTTCATTACACAGTACCAAGTCCAATGTGGTCCCACCTCTTGTCGGCCTATCCACATGTTGTTTCAGGACCCCTAAGCTAATTCCAATTGCCCGCATTTGGCCCATATCCCTCTATACCCATGTAACTATCTAAATGTTTTTTAGAAGATAAAATTGTACCCGTCTCTACTACTACCTCTGGCAGCTTGTTCCAGACACTCATCACCCTCTGTGAAAAACAAATGCCCCTCTGGACACTTTTATGTCTCTCCCCTCTCACCTTAAACCACTGCCCTCTAGTTTTCGACTCTCTGCCTTTGGGAAAAGATATTGGTTATCTACCTTTTCCTGCCCCTCATTATTTTATAGACTTCTATAAGGTCACCCCTTAGCCCCCAACGCTCAAGCAGTTGATAATACTATCCTTATCATTTTTACGTATTCTTCAATTGTTTTGGGCGAAGCTAATTAATTTGTTAATCGTAAACTGTTGTTAAAATATGTATTGATGTAACTATTGATAGTGATTATAATTTTTAATAAATGCTTCCTAGTTCGTCAGTATAATGGCTCCTGGACTGAAATAACTTATTCTCGTGCATAATGCCCAATGGGAATATTGTTGGAGTCTGTTCTGGCTAAATACTATACCTTGGCATTTCTGATGAAGTCAACTAAAATTGGTTAAACAGTGACTCCTAGTTCCACGTAGCCAACAATAGAAACATTTCTATTTATGCCCGTATTGCCAATTCCCCTCAGAATCCCCACCCCCACCCGACCCCCACCACCGATTTAGTTGTGTCCAATATTGCTAACCTCCAAGGATACACGTCTCTGGCCTCATATGATAACCTAACAATTCAGGGCATTATTATTTTTAATCACTTGTTTTTGGCCCTGCCTTGAAGCTTTCAATGTTTCATTAAACAGTTCGATCGAAATTGTTCATAATGTTTTCGATGTGGTCGCACCAATGCCCTATGAAATTGAATAAGTACATCTCCAATGTGGCCCTCAATTTATCTCTCTATAAAGGGTAAAACGTTGCATTAACGTTCTGAATTGCTTACCGTCCTGGCGTAAATACCTTTCGTAATTCACACCTGTGCAAACATCGATCATCAGCAACTTAAAAGTCTGCAAATTTTCATAATTCAATAATAAGCACATTTTGCTATCCTCTGCAACAATTGACAATTTCACATTTGACCTCATTTTTAAAATACATTTGCTTAATCTACCTCTTCAAATGTGCCTTCGACAAATTTATTAACTTCTTCAGTTCATTCCTTCAAGATATTTATACAATTGCAAAAGTGTCGGGTTACCCGTTGCCGTACCTATCGCACACAATCAGTCACCAGACCTTACCAACCAGACAAAATAGATGTTTTTGCCAAATCGATCTTTTGTTGTAGATATTCAATGTTCATTCAATGCAAGACATTATATTTTGCTCAATGAGCTTTCAAAATGCTTCTAGTTGTTCAACTTAACTTTCCGGAAAAAAATGGAAAGGAACTATTTTGTTCAAAGAGCTGGCAGCAGCATCGGGGTGACATCTCTGGCCATGAGTTATGCAGAAAAGGGTACAAAACAACAAACCAGTTATAATTGAAAAACCGTTCCTAAAGTTTTGTTCTTCTTTACAGAGACACGGCCAACCACCAAGCTGGAAGGTAACTAAATGCCTATATATTTTATAAAGTAAGAAGTCTCACAACACCAGGTTCAAGTCCAACAGGTTTATTTGGTAGCACAAGCCACTAGCTTGTATTTTGTAATATTATTTTGTAAATTGTGTTTGTGTCTTTATGTGCCCTGTTTGTGAACAGAACTCCCACTTATCTGATGAAGGAGCAGCGCTCCGAAAGCTAGTGGCTTGTGCTACCAAGTAAACCTGTTGGACTTTAACCTGGTGTTGTGAGACTTCTTATTGTGTTTACCCCAGTCCAACGTTGGCATCTCCACATCATATATAGTTTATACCCATGGGTAATAAGTAATAGTCAAAAACGTGAATGTCCTATCATAAAGTAAAGATTTGAGAAATGTTCAATTGACTGAAGATGCGGTTGCAGTGCTGATTTGAGGCTAAATTGGCAGATAGTGTTTCATGCTTTTTTGGGTTCAGTTGAAATAAATGTGACTGCGAATTTAATGCAAATACCTACGCAATCAGCAATATATATTGGACCACGTGTCATGTGCACAGCACGAATTAGGCATTTTAAACATGTCCATCTAACCTGATCCATTGAAGGCACAAGTTATTTGGAAGTCATAGATATTTCACTGGCGCTCTATTGGCAGTCTGCATCTCCGTGTTCATGTCTGCATCTCCTGTCTGTGTTTGAATCAGAGACAACTTGATCTGGTCTGCATAACTTTGAGAAACGCCCTGAACACCAACTGGAAGATGATAGAACATTCAAGAATACCATGCTTAAATAGCAAGGGGATAGAATGAGAGACACAAGTGCTAATATTTCTCAGAGTCCATTTTAATCGATTGTATTATTCAACAAAGAGAGAATTCACATGCCTGAAAGACATGTGTTAGAAAATATGGGCTCTGAGACGGGCATTCGCCCTTTGCTGTGGCTGGGAAGCTATGTTAGTTAGCTAGGTCTGCGTCTAATTTTAAATCAACTTTAATGCAACATAATACTTTAATTCACTTTAATGCAACATAATACTAAACATGCCATGAAATCAGCGGAACATTTACGACGTTTCGATTTGCATAATGTCCATATGCAATGGAATGACGTACAACTGAGGTCAGGTCGAGAAATAAGTAATTTTCCACATGATTAACGGAAGATATCTTTTAAGGCCTCTGCATTGTCAATGTCGGTCTGTTTCACGAAGGCAATGAATGCATTGTTTTTTTTGTGGGCAATGAAATATTGTTTGCTTCCACAACTAAAAATATACGAAGAATTCAATATGTATTACGTGCATTTGAAACAAAAAGCGTATTGTTTAAAAATTAGTCTTAGATTGGGTTGTTTTCTCTGAATTTATCCGAGATACATACTTTGTGGCGTGCGACAAAATGCACCTTAGAAACATAATACATGTTCTGTTCTGTAGACTGTGACGGCAGAAATGTGGAAACTCGTGCACATCAAATTACGAAAGAGACTTAAACCTGAATATGCACGAAGTGCAACATGAGTGTTCGGGTATGTGCAATACAAGTAGGATTAGTCGGTGCCTTTAATGTATGATAATCAACAACAAAACTCCCAGGCATCCTGTTTTGCGAGAGCCATTCGTACCACTTTCCAAGAACCAGCCGACCAATAGAGTTAAATAAAGTACGAATAATTTGGCTTTGCCAATTATTGGCGCATAACATTCCATTTTTTTCTGGAAGTCTGTTTCTGCATTCACTCATTAAAAAGATAATTTGTGATCGCATCATTTCCGCCCTTCTGCTGGATTGTATTATAATGAAAGTTGAGAGGATTTTATTGTGGTCACGTGCACACATAATAAAACAGTTACACAGTTATAAAAAATGAACAGAACTTGCATCAATAATGTTGCATGCATTTTAATTTTCGTTTAATTTCAATATTGTAACGAACGGAAACAGCAAAATAAATCAATCAAATGTACAAATTGATTATTTACTCTGCTTAACGAATTAATGTTATTTGCTAGACCTGAAAATATGCGATCAATTCAGTAAGTGTTAGATTTATTTGAAAAGTATTTATCCAATTAATTGCTGATTATGAAGGAAGTTTGAATTATTTTATTGCTATTTATTTCACCTAGCAAAAAAAAAGAGATGAGTGACCTCGTGTCAGCCATTCTACAGAATCGGAAATTACTCCTTCTGCCGATTGTCAGTGCAGTAATATTGAAAATAAAACGAAGTGACAAAAAAACTCCTAACTCTGCACGAAAATAAGTTGCCTTCTACGTGTTCATCCACCTGCAAATTGAATAGGAGTAATTGCGATCTCTGGAAGTGTGATAACAAAGATTTTTTTTTAAGCAGCCCAATTTATTATTATGTTGTTCTGAATTATCCTAACAATATTTCAGCAACAGACCACGCATTGCCGGTAACACATGCATCAGCGATCTCGCCTTATCAATTGTTTTCAGATAAAGTTCCATTTTTCAGGAACACTTTTCTTCATTATTCGATTAATTCAACAGCCGTGGAATGTATAGTTTTCCGGCTTCCCTGGACAGCATGCTCATGCGAGGTTCGGGACATGGGGTGCAACATTTATAAAAACATGAAACCGTTATCGAAAAACAGTGGCCAGGCATTCGGAACATTTGATGAATTCTCAAATAATTTTAAGTTTAAAAGTGTAGAGAATGAAATTCGGAATTAGCTATTGTATTTTTTAACGATGGCTTTTGTGTTTAATGAAATAATGTTTACTGTCAGAAACGAATGGATGTTAACAATGCCGTGAGTTCTTTATGCATTTAAACTAAAATAATGAATCAAACTTTACCGAAACGGCTGGCAAGTTTTATTTGATTCCTCAGTAATGATTTGTCCCAAGAAATTACAAGTTGGCATTCCATGATAGCGACATTGTTTTCAGAGCCCGAAATGCTCCTTTCTGCACGATGCTACTGCCAGAATGTAGTAAAAAGGAGCACATAAAGTTGTTAGCAATATGCTCCAAATTGATTGACAAAAGAAAATCAGATTTGTGTTTATGTACGTGCCAATAAAATAAGAGAAGTTTGTACAACTGAAAGTGCATTAATCAACAAAAAAGTGAGAAAGAACTCAGCAGCAAATAAAACAACTGTGTTTTGACCAGGTGCCCCGAGCACGATTGTGCGACTGTACAAGACGAATATATACGTTGGATAAATGCGGGAACAATAATAAATACTCTCCTCAAGTTAATATGACTTCAAATATCGATAACAATCGATAATCGAGAATTGCATTTATTGTGATACCAAAAAACAAAGAAAATTACAGGACGGGAAAAGTCCCTTTGTCCATCCAAGTCTGCACTGACCATGCTGCTGTCTGAACTCAGACGCCCGATCCTTCTTTGGGCCATGTCCCTCTATATCATCATATTCATGCATTTGTCCAGACACCCGTTAAAAGGAAGAACTGTATCTTCTTTCACTACCTCCCCCGGCAGTGAGTTCGGGGCACTTACCATCCCCCGCGTACAAAATCATGCCTCGTACATTTCCTTTAAACCTTGCCCCTCGCACCTTAAAAGTTATTGGCTTTCCACCCTGGGACAAGCCTGACTATGCACTCTGTCCATTCCCCTCATAATCTTATCGACTTTTATCAGGTCGTCCCACAACTCCGTCGCTCCAATGACAGCACACCAATTTCGTTTTGCAACTTCTCCTCGTGGCTGGTGCCCCTCATATCTGGCAACATACTGTTAAAGCTTTTTTGTCCCCTCTCCAAAGCCTCCATATTCTTCTCGTCGCGTGGCGACCAGAATTGAACGTTATATTCCAAGCGCGGCCTAACTAAGCTGCTCTCAAGCTGCAACATGACTTGTCAATATTTAAACTCACTGCCCCGGCCGAATAAAGCAAGTCTACCGTATGCCTTCTTGACAACCTTCTCCAACTGCGTTGCCGCATTCAGTTATTGATCTGTGTACCTGTACACCTAGATCCCTCTGCCAACAATACTTGTAAGGGCTCTGCCATTTCCTCTATATTTCCCATCTCTATTAGATATTCTGAAACGCCTTACCTCACATTTGTCGGGATTAACTCCGTCTGCTATCTCTCCGCCCAAGTCTACAACCAATCCATGCTGTATCCTCAGACAGTCCTCATCGCTATCAACAATTTTGCAACTTCTGCAAACTCACGAACAAACCAGTTACATTTTCCTCCAGACCATTCATATATATAAAAAGCAACTAAGGTCCCAGTATTGATCATTGAGGAATGCCACGAGTCACAGCGCTTCATTTAGAGACGCATACTTCCACTGCCACACTCAGTCATCTGTGGCAATGCCAGTTCTGTATCCATCTTGAAATTTCCCCTCTGATACCACACGACTTCACCGTCTGTACCACTCTGCCATCATGATCTGTCGTTGTCTCGTAATCAGTCCCAGGGACTTAATCAAAGTAGCACTAATGTTCAGCTGGTATCTCACATAGAGATTAATTGACTCTAGGATCAGGAGTTAATATGGCTTGGCAATCAAAATCTGGTGCACAGCGGGTTTTTCTGAGCACAATGAGTTATACTCGCAGATACAGTTCTTCGACTGGTTCCCTACCCCCAGATGGCAACATAATTAACGAAGTAACATAATGGACATTGGCATTAATTAGTGTTCTTGTAGGCAGAATTAAGGTATGGAAAAAAAATGTTTCTCAAATACCTGAACGAGAATTTTATTATTTTCGCTGAATGCCCAGTGGAATGAAGGATATGAATAGCTACGTTAGCTATGGTAGCATTTTGAAGCAACATAGAGCATAGTTTGAATATTATGATTAAATGTTAAGTAGCAAAACGTTTTCGGGAGAATAATCTTAAATCTGTGAGGAGGAAGATTGATGCAAATACATCCAACGTTAAGCAAAATTAATGAAAAATGCTTTATTTAATTCGTCTGAAAACTGTTCTGGCCGAAATGAATTGGTGATCAGCATAAGGTGGTGAAAAACGTGGAAAAAGAGGGATATTGGATTCAAAACCCCTATGAGGTCTTAATCCAGGAAAGTATCATTTAGCACTCCCATGATGGGGAAAGAGATTGAGTACAACATGAATCACCAGATGCATGCATTCGGCAGATGTTAGATTGTCAGAAATTGGTAGACAGGGTAGGTATCTCATGTCTAAACGAGAAGTGACAAAATATTATGAATGAAGCAACATGGTAGCATTTTGAATGATGGAGGGTGAACATGAATAATAATCCAAATAATCATGTTCAGCTTCAAGAAGAAACATAGAGCAGAAGAAGAAGCAGAGTGCTTATAAACACGATCAGAGGTTTTGTTTGGATTGCACATGGCCGCATTGTCAAACTCGGACTTCAACTCTGTATTTTTCAAAGAAAGAGAAGCTATCCATGTTTCAATGAAAGGGGAGAGGACTCAGAAATTGCATGAGAAAAACGTGTTAAAGAAGATGTTCTAGGAGTATTAGAATAGTCTAAATCAACTGTATTGTACACGTTGCGTTCCAATAAATAGCTTGACGTAAGGGTGTTAGAAAAGTTTGTCAACCTCAATTCATGCACAAATGCGAATGTGGTCACTGACGAATGGATAATTGCTATTTGACGAAAAATACTGCGTAACTGCAATTATAACGGCAAGCACAACCATTTTATCCTCCAGAGACATTGGGGAATATTAATGCAAAGCAAATTTAAGGCATAATCTATGATTCTGTCAGGCAGCTGATTCACTTCGCAAAAATTTAAAAGTAATCAGCAGCACATCCCACCGCATTTTCCTTCCACTCAGAGATTGAACGCTCGACCGAACATTGGTTGGCTGGAATTGGGACATTAGTTCCGCGTTTGAGAGGCAGTGACTCGTTAAAGACCTTCTCCGACATGGACTTTGCAGCAGCACGCTCGTCCGCGATGCGCCCGAAAACGGAATCTAAGGCCTGACGGGCAAGTCAGATGAACTCAGGGTATGGATGTGTACGTGGGACTGGGATATTATAGCACTTGCTGAAGCATGGCTGAGGGAGGGACAGGACTGGCAGCTCAATGTTCCAGGTTACAGATGCTATAGGAAAGATAGAACAGGAGGTAAGAGGAGAAGGGGAGTTGCACTTTTGATTAGGGAAAGCATCACGGCCGTACTGAGAGGGGACGTATCTGACGGTTCGGCCACTGTGTCTATATGGGTAGGACTGAGAAATAAGAAGGGGGAAATCGCTTTGATAGGGCTGTACTATAGGCCCCCAAATAATCGGTGGGAAGTTGAGGAGCAAATATGTAAGGAGATTACAGATAGCTCCATGAAGAATAGGATGGCAATAGTCAGAGATTTTATCTTTCCCAACATTGACTGAGACAAGTATTAGAGGCTTGGACAGAGAAAAATTTGTTCAGTGTATTCGGGAGGAATTTCTCATGCAGTATCTGGATTGCCCGGCTAGAGAGAGGGCAACACTTGACATCCTCTTGGGAAATAATGAAGGGCAGGTGACAGAAGTGTTAGTGAGGGATCAGTTTGGGACCAGTGACCATAATTCTATTGGGTTTAAGATAGCTATGGAGAATGATAGGTCTGGCCCAAAAGTTAAAATTCTACATTGGGGCAAGGCCAATTTTGACGGTATCAGACACGAACCTTCGAAAGTTAATTGGGGAGTCTCTGGGAAGGCAAAGGGGCGTCTGGTAAGTGGCACACTTTCAAAAGTGTGTTAATCATGGTTCAGGGTAAACACATTCCTCTTAGTGTGAAGGGCAAGGCTGGCAGAAGTCGGGAACCCTGGGTGACTCGGGATATTGAGGCCCTGGTCAAGAAGACGAAAGGGGCACATGATATTCATAGGCAGCTGGGATCAAGCGATTAACTTGAGGAGTATAGGGTGTGTAGGAGTAGAGTTAAGAGAGAAATCAGGAGGAAAAAAAGGGGACACGAGATTGTTTTCGCAGATAAGGCAAAGGGGAATCCAAAGAGCTTCTACAAATACATAAAGAGCAATAGAGTAACAAGGGACAAAGTAGGGCCTCTTAAGGAGCAACAAGGTCATCGATGTGCGGATCCACAAAAGATGGGTGAGGTCCTAAATGAATATTTCTCAACTGTATTTACTGTTGAGAAAAGCATAGATGTGAGGGAACTTAGCGAAATAAATAGTGTTGTCTTGAGGAGTGTACATATTACAGAGAAGGAAGTGCTGGAAGTCTTAGAGAGCATTAAGTTCGATAAATCCCCGGGACCTCATGACGTGTATCCCAGGGATATTGTGGGAGGCTAGGGAGGAAATTGCGGGTCCCCTAGCCGAGATATTTGAATCATCGATAGTCACGGGTGAGGTGGCTGAAGATTGGAGAGTGGGAAATGTTGTGCCTTTGTTTAAAAAGGGCTGCAGGGAAAAGCCTGGGAAATGCAGGCCAGTGAGCCTCACATCTGTGGTGGGTAAATTGTTGGAAGGTATTTTGAGAGACAGGATCTACAGGCATTTAGAGGCGCAAGGATTGATTAGAGACAGCCAGCATGGCTTTGTGAGTGGAAAATCATGTCTCACAAATTTGATTGAGTTTTTTCGAAGGGGGAAAAAAGAAGCTATTTGAGGGCAGTGCGGTTGATGTTGTCTATATGGACTTTGACAAGGTACCATATGGTAGGTTATTGCAAAAGGTTAAATCTCACGGGATTCAGGATCAGGTATCTAAATGGATACAAAATTGGCTTCTTGACAGAAGCCAGAGGGTGGTTGTCGAGAGTTGTTTTTCAAACTGGAGGCCTGTGACAAGTATTGCGCCTCAGGGATCAATGGTGGCTCCACTGTTATTTGTAATTTATATTAACGATTTGGATGAGAATATGGGAGGCATGGTTAGTATGTTTGCAGATGACATTAAGATTGGTGGCATAGTAGACAGTGAAGAAAGTTATATCCAATTGCAACGGGACCTTGATCAATTGGGCCAGTGGGCTGACGAATGGCAGATGGAGTTTAATTTAGACAAATGCGAGTTGATGCATTTTGGTAGATTGAACCAGGGCAGGATTTACTCAGTTAATGCTAGGGCGTTGTGGAGATTTACAGAACAAAGAGATCTCGGGGTACATGTTCATACCTCCTTGAATGAGGAGTTACAGGTGGACAGAGTCGTGAAGAAGGCATTCGGCATGCTTGGTTTCATCGGTCAGAACATTGAATAGAGGAGTTGGAATGTCTTGTTGAAGTTGTACAAGCCAGTGGTAAAGCCACACTTGGAATAACGTGTGCAATTCTGGTCATCCTATTATAGAAAGGGTAGTAATAAACTAGAAAGAGTGCAGAAAAATACTTACTGGGATGCTACCAGGACTTGATGTTTTGAGTTATAAGGATTGTTTGGATAGACAGGGACTTTTTTCTCTGGAGCGTAGGAGGCTGAGGGGTAATCTTATAGAGGTCTATAAAATAATGTGGGGCACAGATCAGCTGGATAGTCAATATCTTTTCCCAAAGATAGGGGAGTCTAAAACTGGAGGGCATAGGTTCAAGTTGAGAAGGGAGAGATACAAAAGTGTCCAGAGGGGCAGTTTATTTTTCAAACAAAGGGTGCTGAGTGTCTGGAACAAGCTGCCAGAGTTAGTAGCCGAGGCGGGTCCAATTTTGTCTTTTAAAAAGCATTTACATAGTTACATGGGTAAGATGGGTCAAGAGGGATATGGGCCAAAAGCGAGCAATTGGGATTAGCTTACGGGTTCAAAGAAAATGGGCGGCATGGACAAGTTGGGCCGAAGGGCCTGTCTCCATGGTGTAAACCTCTTTGACTCTATGACTGTAAGATACTGGACATGCACTATTTACCGGGAGTTGACATTCTGCGACTCCTGACAGCTAGTGTTTCATGGCCTCCGGGGAAGGAAGTAAAGCTAATGACCTGGAAGGGAGAATTTTCGGAGCCTTTTCGTCACATTCTCAGGCATGTTGGGAAAGAAGCAATGTATTTTGGGCATTCGAGATTAAACGGATGCGGTTGGCAAGGTGCGCGATGTCAAAAGAACCCTTTGAATGGTGTCAAACCTCCCCCCGGTCTCATGTGGTTGGAAGGTAATTTCTGAGTTCCTCCTTGCCTTTGAAATGTCCTGATTAAACTTTGTTGTTGGTAAAAAAAACCTCTGACACTATTAGTGGATCAAAGTGCAGGTTTATTTTCACAATTGTGGGAGAAGTGAGGTTCCTAACAGTGGACCCCCAGCCTTCTCTTCGAACACACGTCAGAACAGAGTTTATATATGTCCCGGGCCCCGCCCCCATTACTTTGCAATTCTCTAAGATGTCTTTCATTGTTCATGGTGAGATTCTTGTTGCATCAGCAGTATCTTCCTCTGCGTCGTTTGTTCAATCTCCAAGGCCACGATCGTTCGTCATTTATAGCCTTGAAACAACATCACAGGTATTGCACAAACAAATTAATTGATATACATACACGTTTTTATAACACTTTATATCAGTATAAGATGAATAACATATCATCATATATATATATATATATATGAATCTATGGTTTTACGATGACAGAAGGCATACATGTCAACTCCATCGTGTTAAACAAAAATTGAGTCTGTTTGCGAGCTCAGTTAGCTACATTCCTGAGCACAATTGGCAGAGATAGCTGTGTCTCTTATCTGATGCAGACATGAAAAACACCGAACTCTGACGAAAACATGAACTCTGCAGTGTTTCTAACAAAATCTCAGAGTTCGGGTCTTAATGCTTAAGTGTGACAAAGTTCATTAACCAATTCCCGTCTGCAAACTGCAATAATTTGTTTGATACCAAACTTAATTCCAAAGCCAATGTAGGACTTCAATCAGCGCGAGAGTAGAAGGGATAGCCAAGGACTTATGTGCAAACATGTTAGATGTTTAAATTAAATTCTGACTTAGGAACACAGCTGAAGGAACAGGTGTTTGTCCATCTGGTACTTATGCACCATCCAAAAAGTGCACGGCTGACTTTCTTTATGTATTGGGGGACCAGGGGCGTGAGAGCAGTTTGTCGATTCTCAATTAGGTTTGTAGCTGTGCTGCAGACTAAACGGATGACTGGCTCATGACAAACATCATATGAAAAGCAAACGAGCTTTACAAGACAACAAGAAAATGTATTAAAATGTTGTTAAAGAATTGGGGAAACATCTTGTCTGTGTTGTATGAAAGCAAAGTACTGCAGATGCTGGAATCGCAAACCAAAAAAAAAAATGCTGAGATTTTCCAGCGTTTTCTCTTTTGTTTGTGTGTCTTATAGTTTGAGGCTCAACCTTTTAGAACTGAGGTGAGGAGAACTTTCATCACACAGAAGATGATGAATTTGTGAGATTGACTGCTACAAAATGCAGTAGCGGCCAAAGCTTTGTCTGATTTCAAGACGAAATTAGATACAGCTCTAAGAGCTAAAAGATTCAAGGGATATGGGTGGGGGGAGTGTGGGGGGGGGAGGGGCCGAGGTGGGGGGGAGGGGGTGGGGGCGTGTCAGGGTATAGAGTCTGATGATCAGTCATGATCAATATGAATGGTGGTGCAGACTCGATGTGGTAATTGCCCTTCTGCTTCTAATACTTTTTATGCTTCCATCGTTCTATAGCAATAATATTACAAATTGAATGACAGGAAACTCACACAGATTTCCGTACGTTGTGAAACATTTTGATCCCAAATGCATTCAAGTGCAAGTTATACCATTAAAATGCCTACGCCAGATATTTTACGAAGCGGTGAACATAATCCCAAATTTGCTTGTTCACCAATAATCTATACCCTGCGTTCAGTCCACGTGTTCCATACATCAGTGTGTCATTGTCTATTGTAGCGTTGTTGAACTGTTTGCTCAGTCAGTGCGGCCAAGTCTTTCGCCCGTCCGGAGATCTTGACAAAACCAGGCCCAATGCAGCCTCGATTATAACGTGTGAGCTTCAGCACGATCTATCGTGATCTGTAAAACATGTAGTTCCACAGACTCGATGGACAAGAGCTGATGCAAAGAGGGATAGCAGCAAGCACACTGTGATCTCTGGAAATATCTTTGCTTGAAAGCCTTTTCCAAACACCACACGATCTATCCGGTATTTCAAGACACTGTTTTGTAAATATGATTGCAGAACAAATGATCGTCTTTTTGCTCTTTTAGACAATCATAAAGACCCGCTATTGCAGAAGAGAACAATCAGCCAAACGTGTCGACGCCGGATCACAAATTGATTTATTTAGTCAGGCCTCCCCCCCCCTCTATCCTATATCCGTAAGGGCACAGAGTTTCCATGGCTAATAGATCTCAGCTAGATATCTTGTCAGTTTGCGAAGCAACCAGAACATACAGAGGGTGATAGTGAATTGACCCCGGGCTTTAGTGAATTGACCCGGGCCCATTGCCCTGTGAATCAGCAATGCCAACTATTGTGCCACCATGCCACATTTTTTGAAGTTTGCTGTGGCTCATCTGATCGTGTATCAGTGAAACATCAATTAGTCTGTTTGCTCCGAAATCAAACTGGATCCTGTCATTACATTACCCAGATTAGAACAAGGAATGAAATTCATGAGGATCAAAGACAAATATAACTTCAGTATATCTACCTAAAAAAAAATATATTCTTGTCACAAGTAGGGTGACATAAAGACTGCAATGGAGTTACTATGAAAATCCCCGAGCTGAACATTCCAGCGCCTGTTCAAATACACCAAAGGAAAATTTAGGAAGATTAATGCACCTGATGCAATTCTACCGAGCTGCCACCATACGACACCAACAAACTTCACCCTCTTATCTGTCCATTCTAAGCAACTGCAACCCTGTTCACTTCCACAGTTTCCCGATAATGTCAGCAGCACTATGCCCCAACTCATCTACCTAAATCACCATACCTCAGGTTGACAAGACAGCACCGAACACCTTACAAGATGTCCGCTGACCGAATAGCGATTGAAAAGTATTCCCTTATGTCCGTTACTCTTACAAATTAACCTATACATCACATAGTCTACAATTCATCTTTCCCTCATTAGCTTAATGATCAATACTCCGCGTAAGCCACTTTAATTATGCATCGTCCTGCGTCTTTCAAGATAAATACTATGATTTTCTCGACACTATATTGCATATGTTATTCTTAATTATGCCTTCTGACAATTAACTTTGAATCAAAGGAAACAGTGTATAAGTTTTGATAAAACCATCGTCTTTATGCGGCACGACACATATGCATTTCCATTGCAGGGATGGGCAACATACAAAAAAAACGATGATCGGAAGGCATGGTCAGAAATACCTCGATCCCTTGTGCTGCAGAACAAAATTGGAATGGTACATGAAAATCAAATTTGGTATCTGGCGGAATTGTTCACTGAATACCGACTGCTATTGGTCGAAATTTCCTAATCTGGAGTTTGCAACTGAGATTTATTTGTTTTTATTTGCGGCAACTTTATTCTATTTCATGTATGCACCGGCACTATCATGGAATGTCATCATTTTCTCCGAAAAGTTCTACTTCTGGCATTTTTAATAGTTATGATTTATCAAACAAAAAACCAACTGTTTTATCTTCTAGAATTTGTGCACCTAATATTTTTAGAGCCAGGGAAAGATGTTCTCGAAGCGTGAAGTAGTCGGCATGCAGCATATTTTGTTTCTATTCATTTTCATGATAATTGAGTCGCAGGCGACATCAGCGTTTGTCACGCAAACTGCGATGCCTTTCAGAAGCTCTTGCCTACTTGAACGACTGCTGTCTGTTTGCAGGTACAGCCAAAATGTTGTCAGGGAGAGAGTTCCTTAATTTGTATCCAGCGGCATTGAACTCTCAGCGATATATTTTCTAATCAGATTAGTATGTGACCTGTCGAAAAACTTGCAGGTTGTCCTTTCCCCAGATATCACCTCCTCCGTTCCGTCGACTTTACGCCTGCAAGATATTGATAACGGAAGTTGATGAATTCCTGCAGTGTACAGGCTAGCAATGATGGCCAATTGTGTAGTGAATGAATGTGAGTCATCGCAATTAGGCAGGCTGATTTGTTCTGAATGGTGGCGAGTTTATTGAGTGTTGTTGGAACTGCACTCACTCAAGCAGGAGTGCATTATATTTAGATCCGGAAATACTCCCTCTAGATGGGGTGCAGACGTTGGTGAGTCACGTCATGATTCTTAGCCTTTGACCTACTTTGCTACCCATCTTACTCACATGGCTATCGCACATCAGTTTATGACTAATGGTAACCCCCCGCAGAATGTTGAAATTTGGGAATACAGATATTCACAGAATGTGACGAGGCCGTGATCATGTCCTCAGTTGTTAGAGATTGCTACTGACTGTTGACTGTGTGACGGGAAGGTTCGTTGCTACTTGTCAGCTACTAGTTGAATATTGTGCCGTTCTTGTTTCCTTTGGACAACGAATGCTTCCGCGTTTGATGAATCATGGATCGTGCTGGGCATGTTGCATTTCTTAGTGGACATCCATATTTCCGATCTTATGATCAAAGGTGGTCATTCCTAAAACAACTGAATAAAATTGGGCAAAGGGGATTGCTATGCGGAAAAGTGGCAGTGGTGTCCTGAGGAAAATAGATTCACGTCCAACTTTTATTGTTCCAGGCTTTACCCCAATATGTGGAGTACTTTCCCCCAATTCTATTGTTTTCCCAATTATTGGGGCCCATTGGTGCTAATCTCGGTCAAAAGCTGTCTAAAGTCAAGGGCTGTCACTCTCACCTCACTTTCGGCATTGCTTTATTCCCTCCCTTTTTCATCAAGGTTGTAATGTGTTCAGGAGTAGTTGGAACCCAATTGAGTGACAGAGATCAGGTCATTTTTCACCTGGTTTGTAGCATTGTTAAAAATCCCTTGCATCATTTTTACCGATTCATGAGATCTGACTGATGAGCTGGAAATTGTTCGAGTTAGATTTATTTTCCTCTCGCTTACAACACATAAATTGGCCAGTCTACACATTGCCGGGCAGATGCAATTTGTATACGGTACTGGTGCAATTCTCTGGGAGCAGAAATGCCAGGAGGTCAAGTCCTCTGAAGGATGGTCTTAATATTATTGTGGCTCTCAGCCACTGCCATATCCAATGCATTGATCCGTTTCATGGTGGCAGCCACTGCATTGATCCATTTCATGATGAATGCTGACAGCCGCCGTGCCCTTCCCTCAGCAGGAGGCAGAGATGGATCACGAATTAGAGCATTATGCTGAAGGTGGCTGCAAAGAGTCCAGCCTTATTTATTGAACTGAGTTATTGGGTTCCTCTCTCACTGATAATGCCAACACAGGTGTAGACCAGCCCTCGAGAAAATTGTTCAATTCGTCACCATGATGGCTCTGTGTACAAAGAATGGATAACGTAAGTCTGATCCAATGGTTGTGGAATTGCTTACCTTTACGTACAAATAGGGTTGGCACGCTAGTTGTGCTCCGTCGTAGGTTCGCAATGGTGGCACTTCATTTTTCTGTGTCTGTTGTTGTTCTCTGCTTTACCTCTCGCACCTCTCCGTAAAATAGGGTTGATCGTCAGGGGTGGAATCAATGGCTAAGTGGGGTATGTGTACGCCTTGTGCTTGAGTGCAATTCCCTTTATAACAATGGCCCAACGCATCTCACGGATTATTACCCTTGAGATTGTTGAACCAATTAGCATATCCACAGTGCCATATGAAGTGATGCAGAGTATCCTCAATGTGGAGTCGTGTCTTTGTTTGCGCAAATAGTATCAGGTGGTCACTCCATCTCTACTATCATGGAGAGAATCATCTGCGACAGACAGGTTGGTGAGGATGAGTTCTGGTATATGTTCAGTCATTCATCTCTCCCTCAACACCTAACACACTCACAGTGTTTAACATATATCATATTGGACGAACTTGCTCCAGACCCTCTATATGATGCACATTGTGACCCACAAACAAGAGAACAACCTGCGCTATTTGCACGATCAGTGTTTCGATTAAGTAGCAATCAACATGGAACAGTTCATAATCATAATCTGAGGGGAGAGGGGTGGGGATTTAATCATCTGGACTTCTGGTTTCAATGGATTGGAACAAAACAAATGCATTATCGTGACTCAATAAGGAAGAAATGCAAAAATAAGGGAAAAAATATTTATTTTCATACCTGTCGTTCGGAAATTTGTGGATTTATTTGAAAATTCGTGAAGGTACATGTTGAAAGCAAAACACAATTGAGCAGAGCGGTTTTATGAAATTTATATCGGATTTTGCTGTAATTCTGAAAATTTCAAGCAGTGGAAATAGACAATTTGGTTCTGCAGATATACACTTTCTCAAATTCATGAACGCATTTTCTAAAGTGTCCGATAAAATGAAAATGCACTGCGAAATATCCCATGGGATTTCGAGCCATATATGATGTCGGGCAGTTGAGTGGCGAGGCATCAGAACAGAGAGAAGGGTTGCAAGTTTTCACAATGTAATTGTTCCTGAACGATAATGTCTTTTTTTCAGGCCCCAACTATTTGCAATTTATGTTAATAGTAGGCCTGCAGGAATAGAATCAATGATGGTTAAGTCTAAAGATGACACTATTATAGAGCGGAAAGACAGTTGAAATGAGCAAATAATAAATTTCCAAACAGACATGGATAGGTTCGGTTAGTGGGCCGAAATTTGAAAACTGGGAATTAATGCGGGTGTGTAAGAGTTTACGATTTGTAACTGAAAATACGGAAATACCAATCAATGCCTAGATTGATGTAAACCTCGAACAACTTCCATGCAGAGGTACCTGGGTCTCACCGTTCATGAATTACACACAGTAAAAAATTCAGGTGCAATACGTCCCACAGTGGAAAATTAGAATTTGTGCATTCATTGTTCCTAGAATATGTTATAATTGTAAACAAATATTCTTGCTTCTTTATTGCACACAGGTGATACGAATCTGAAGTTTTGTGCGGAGATTTGATCATGTTTCCTGAGAAAGCGTGTGAAGTCATGAATTTTGTTTCCAAGAATATTCACTTGTTCGTTTCCAGGGATGAAGGAATTGTCCTGTGATGAGCAATTTAGCAGTTTTGGCCTGCACTTGTTGGACATTAAAAAAAGGGGAGGGAATCTTATTGAGCAACATTTCATGCAACCGCTAATCATTTAATTTGATCTGATTTATTATTGTCACATGCATTAACCAACAGTGAAAAGTATTGTTTCTTGCACGCAATACAGAGAAAACATTCCTTTCATAGAGAAGGAAGCGAGAGAGTGCAGAATATAGTGCTACAGTCATAGCTAGGGTGTAGAAAAAGATGAACTTAACGCAACGTAAGTCCATTCAAAAGTCTGACAGCAGCAGGGAAAAAGCTGTTCTTGAATCGGTTGGTACGTGACTTCAGACTTTTGTATATTTTTTACCGAAGGAAAAAGGTGGAAGAGAGAATGTCCGGAGTGCGTGGAGTCTTTAATTTTGCTGGCTGCTTTGCTGAGGCAGCGGGAAATGTAGACAGAGTCAATGGATGGGTGACTAGTTTACAATCACAGAACACAAGGAAATACGAGCAGGAAGAACTCATTTGGCTCTTGAGCATGCGGCGAATTACAGAATGATTATGGGTTTCCATGTGACTCAAGAGGGGTACCCTTACATAACCATACCCTCTCTTACACTCCCCCCACCCCTTCCCCCCGCCCCCACCAAATCCCAGCTCCTCTGGCACAGAAAATATTAAAAAATACAGCAGTATACCTGCCTCCATTTCTTCAGGTATGAGGAATAACCGAATAGTGCCTCACTCGGAAACGATGGCTAGCAGTCAAACCTGTGCAGATTTGAAGATTTGAGTACTATTCCCATACAATTTCAAAATAACTAAATATTGTCTGGATGACCTTGACATTACCAGGAGTATTTGCATGAAGTGAACAACATGTTTGACGCATATTATCCAAACAAAAATAAAACTCTTGTATACATTTTTCCCATCGCCGCAAGCGTGATATTTAACACCTTGCTGATACTTTGGAATTGTCTGACATTACCTGCTTTCTGTGATAACAATATCCATGGACTGACGAATCACCGGGCGACAGAACATCTATTCTTCTCAATCCTGAAAGGTTTTGTTCTTTTCGAATGATAAGACGATGAACCCCTGACTCTGAAAGACCCCTATTTCTGGATTCTCGCCATGACAACATTGTTCCGGTATCTACTTTTTTCTGTTAGAATTCTGCACGTTTCTATGAGACTTAACTCCTCCTTCTCAACTCGAGCGAAACTAATCCAAACCAACTCAATCTCTCCCCTCAGCTCACCCTGCCATCCGAGGAATCAGTCCAGAAAATGCCACTGCACCCCGACTGTGATTGCAGCCAACTCTTTGTCTTGGTCGACACAATTTTTAAAAAAGCACAGTTTCCTTTTGATTGACACTCTGGAACAATAAGCAATAAATTTACGCTGAGGGGTGCAGTTTTAAATCTGAACCTCAAATGCTCGTAAATATGTGGAATGTTCCGCCCGTAGTTTAGCAAACGGTGGGATAGTAAACATTTTTAAGGACGAAATTGACGTTTTTTTTAACTCATAGCGGTATGACGCGAGCTTGAATGTTGACCTGGTATGAGATCAGAAAAGCGATCATCGCATTTCATAGCCATGCAGGATGGAGGGGCTGAAATTCCAGCTGCTGTTCCAAAACTGAGTGGCTGTTAGTTTCTGTGCATGAGACAACTTAGATAAAAGCCGGACTGTCACGTGACCATTATGATGTAGCGGAGTGAGAAAAGTTAATTTACTTTGAGTAGGAAGCGGGCTCTCATGCATTCAAGATGTCTCACAACTAGCAAGGTCAGGAAAATCGGACATGGACGCAAAGACGTTCAACGGATATATTTTGCCGGCGAAAAGATAGCAAAACGAGCAGACGTATGGAAATGCACATGAAAAAGAAACATTAATTTTTTGAATAAAATTTGAAATGTTTGTTCAATTTAGTCGCACAGCAAGAAAATGATTAAAGAAAACGATTCTCATATATTGTCTGGACAGACAGATACGAAAACAATTAAAGAATTGCCTCGGAGTTCCGTGTTATTTTCAATCTCATCACAATTCCTGTGGAATAAGAGACGTCAAAACTTTTGTCCTGTTTATGCAAAGAATTTTGGGTATGTCATGGTCGTTTACGGAATTTTTTTTCGATTAGAAATTGTAAATTCTGGATGATTGTTTTATTGTTAATCTGCGAAGGTTTGGACTTTGAACCATCGTCTGGATCATTTTTAGCATCCGAGACTGACGTTGATGGATTTATCTGTCAGAACGCAAGTAAGAGATCTGGAAGCAGGGTGGGAGGGCAGGAAGATAACTTCATGTGACAATTCCGGCTATTATCACAAACCTAAACGGGGAATTATTTATTCCGTGTAGGCAGCCGTTTACTACCATTTTTGACGACAGATATATTGCAAACAAACACTGCCTCGGGTCGCTCTCAATTGGCTGGTGATCCCTATATAAGCACGCTGTACTGCTTCTCCACAAATGTAAAGTGACAATAATTGAGAGTAATACATCTCCTGCGCCCTTGTTTGTCATGGATGGGACTGCTCTCCACAAACATGCATAATTATGCAGACGATCGCACCTGTATTTGAAGATGGTAGAATATCTTCAGAATGTAAATCATTAAGCCCACAATTGATCTCCTTGCACACCAGAATGCTCCCCAATATTGTTGCGTTCTGTAAAACCACTCGCCAGATCCCCTGCCGTTCAGTGATGGAGACGCTTAACTGCCGATATTTGTTCACGGAAACATCCTCGTTGCGCCTCAGCCGATAGTTTACTTGTTGCTGGGCAAGATGTAGAGAACAAGGTCGATCACTGCCAATTATGTTGTCACTGAGCCCGAGAGGCTGGCAAAGAGATTTTTGTTCATCCTTTAGCTGCTGACCTGTTTGCAGAAGACATTTATTTCAAACGGCCTCCAAAACACGTGGCAAATAATAGTCCCGTCCCTCCCCAAACAGGCAGCTATGACTCTGCAGGCATTACACGCTATCTCCCTAACACCACTCCATTTGCGTACAATATAACGACATTAGGTCAGAATATGTGCCCAACAATCGATTTAACCTGGCAAAGTCCGAAATTCCAAAAGTGACCGTTCCATCATGGTACAGGAGCTGGAAGCATAATGTTGTCGGCCCTTCACATTTGCACGCAAAAGGCTGGAGATATATCGTCTTGCTTTTGGGCTGCGTGAGTGTTATTAAGAATCAAGAAACTTTGCTTCCCAGGATATAATGCAACGGGATATAAAATGGAATCCGGACCAACATTGCTATGTGATGTGTGCGGAGGCTGGAAATATAGAAATATATTAAGCTAACGCCCTTGCTCACATACGGCCAGCATTTAAAATTTAATTTACTTCATTGGAAATGCCGTACGCTTATTAAACACGCAAATGATCAGTGTCTTTTCCAGTCGAATAATACTTAAAGTGGTAATTGTGTTCTATATTTCGTTCATGCAAAAATCACCCACTCATCTCCATGAATATTCTTCATCCTGTGTGCACAGCATTTCATAAAATCTCAAGGTTCAAACCTTTTGACACATCAATGCTTTTTTTTCGAGGACGCAACTTAGGGTCCTCAGATTATTTCTAAGTTTCTGCTCTGTTTCGATCTTGCAGATGCTGCGGCTGAGCGTAAGTAGAACTTGTATTTTCCTGTGATGAACGGGATGCCGGACATATCGGCCGTTCTCGCCGGCAGCATTTTCCAGTCTGGCGGCGGCGGGTGCCGAGAAATGGAAGATTCTTTGTCAGTGGCAGTACCAGTCGATTCTCCTTTGGCCAACACGAATCACACTGCGGATAATCTCGTTAATGTGCTAAATTCTGAAATGATTGCATGCAAACGTTATATTGACCAGTTACTGCCCGCTAAGCTTACTGTACAATATACAATTGAATAAATTTGGAAACAGAGAAACCTACAGTAAAGAAAGAGGCCATTCGGCCAATCGAGTCTGCACCGACCACAATCCCACCCAGGCCCTACCCCTATATCCACCCACTAATCCCTCAAACCTACGCATCTCAGGACACTAAGGGCAATTTTAGCATGGCCAATCAACCTAACCCGCACATCCAAAGATGTGCGCGTTAGGTTGATTGGCCAGGTTAAAAATTGCCCCTTAGAGTCCTGGGATGCATAGGTTAGAGGGATTAGCGGGTAAATATGTGGGAGTAGGGCCTGGGTGGGATTGTGGTCGGTGCAGACTCGATGGGCCGAATGGCCTCCTTCTGCACTGTAGGGTTTCAATGAATTCTATGATTTCTATGATCATTGGACTGTGGGAGGAAACCAGAGCACCCGGAGGAATCCCACGCAGACACGAGGAGAATGTGCAAATTTCACACAGACAGTTACCCAAGCCGGGAATCGACCCCAGGTCCCTGGAGCTGTGAAGAAGCAGTGCTAACCATTCTGCTACCATGCCGTCATTCATAAAAGTGTTGTTTCCTAATGCGATCAAGGTCCAGGTTGCCTCCTAGTATTTTTTGCATTCCTGAAACGTTTGATGTTACCATGTTGCTATTTTCTGGCAATAACACTTATTCTTTTGAAAGTCTTACGAAAACGTAATTCACTGCCAGTTAAAAAAAACGAGTACGGCACGAATAGCCATTATTGCAAAATGCTGGTGACTTGTTGATTCATCGTGTTGAGAGATATTTAGCAGCAGCTATTTTCAGAACCAGCACATTTCATTTCATGGTCTTGCGTATTGGCACCATAAATTTAAATTTACAGGTGAGAGGAGCTTTCAAAATGAAAGGTACCCAAATAGCTGATAACGGGCGTAAGGAATAAAATTCTACTGTGAATGGCTAATATGAGATAAATCGGAAATTAGATTGTATCAGTTGAAACGCGAACCGTTGCATTTTTGTTTCCATTTCAATTAAATATGTGTTCTGTGTGTAACTGAGGGTAAATTAAGCTTAAAATAATATGTTTATTAAGCAACAGATGCGGCGGGATATTGTTCAGTTGCATATATGGGCGGAGAAGTGGCAGATGGAGTTTGAACTCGGAATATGTGAGGTGCTGCCCATTGGAAGAACAAAAGTTAAACGCAAGCATACGGTGCATGGAAGGACCCTCCGGAAATCAACCGTATAGATTGCTATACGGAGGGATCTTGAGGCTCAAGTACATAACTCCCAGAAAGTAACAATACACGTCGATAAAGAAGGCATATGGCATGCTTGCTTTTTTGGTCTGGGCAGTGGTACAAGACTCAAAATGATATATTGCAAGTTTATATCATATTGGTTCGGCCATACTCAGAGTATTGTTTTCAATTCTGGTCGCCACATTGCAGGGTGGACGTGGAGGCTTTGGAGCGGATGCAGAAAGTATTTACCAGGACACTGTATGGATTATATTGTATAAGTAATTCGGAATCAGAATCTTCTTTCCCAGAGTTGAAATGCCTTTTAATGGGGGACATGCACTTAACATAAAAGGAGAAAAATTCAAAGAAAATGTGGGAGGCAAGTTTCTTTACGTAGGAAGTGGTAGGCGTATGCAAAATGCTGCCAGGGCTGCTGGTGCAAGAAAACAAGTTGGAAGCGTTTAATGGTCTTTTGGATAAGTCAGTGGATATGTAAATAATAGAGGGATATGGACCAACGGCAGGCAGAAGGAATTTGTTTAACATGGCGACATGTTCCGCACAACATCCTGTTCCGAAGGGGCCGTTTCTGTGCTGCATTCTTTAATGATCTGCGTTCGACATAAGTTACTGACGCGTGCTAATCTCATTGGCATAACTCAACGGTGAATTATGTGCGGAAGGCAGAGACCATTGATCCAATTTTATTTTTAAATGAAATGTAATCATTCAGCATTTCCACACATCAGTTTGTACGTGGTGTAAACGTAAGGAGATAATTCGAAAAAAAAATGCCTTTCGGATGCCCCGTCTAGAGGCATCAGCCGCTTGCAATTTTTCATTGAAGTTAACAGCACATAACAACGTGTCGGGATTAATGGGCTCAAATAAGATATTGGCACCAAAGCGAACCCGAATAATATACCACATCAAAAAAATATATTTTCCTTAATAGTCCTTAATAGTCATGGGGCTTAAAGCTGGTAAAATGTTGAAATATGTAACTGACCCCATGTCTGATCTGCTGTTGTGAATTTCACTGCTTGACAGTCATTGCGGGCAATGTTCCTTCAGCTTAATGCAATGTTTAATTAACTGTCCATTTACTTTCGGTGATCAGAGTACTAATAATAAAGAAGGGAAAGAGTAGTTAGCTGATGATTTTATAAACTACAAAAATATACTTTTATTAATTTTACAGCAGCAATAAAACGCAACACAAATGTAGTCAAACAGATTACCGAACATGGACAATAGGAAAACTACAGTGCTCTGCAGATGTCATACGTATTGGTGTATAAAGTTATGAATGGACCGGTGAGCCTGTTAATCTGTTAACTTAAATTCGATTCATGAAAATATTTTTGTTTTACAATTGTTGGCCTGCTCTGCTAATTATGAGGACTCATGTTTTTACTACTGTCTCATTTCATCTCCGTTTACCACTGTGCGGGTTATTTGCTGGAGTAGGAGTTCAATCCGGAGCACGTTGGGAGGCTCACCTTCAATGTAGGGAAGGGCAAGGAGAACAAATTATGTAGTCCCAGTAATTTGCACCATGATGGGAGTGGTAAGGCTTTTCAGATGCCTCATGTAACTACAAAATGTTGCCTTACTTGTTTCAATCTTACTGCTGACACAGTTCATCTGGACGACCTTGATTGGGGGATGGTGAGCAGTCCAATGCCATGGTTCAGATGGAGGCCAATTGAACGACAGGGAGAGCGTCAGAAAAAGGGATGAAAAAAGAAACCGAAACTGCTTGAATTTCAGATCTTGGGGGAAAAAAAAGAAAGGATCGACATAGCAGAAGAATCATGAATGGAGAAAATCAGGAAATCAGGAGCTGGAAAGGTAATTTGAAAGGCAAATGTTAGAAGTGGAAATGCGTAAAACAGCAAGGTTAGCAAGAAAAACGGCAAATGATTATGAAAAAGATCATAAATTAAAGTTTGGTTTCCGCCATCAGTTGGAAATAAAGGAAATATTCAACTGGTAAAGGTGAAGGAGATATGGTGGGAGTTAAAAAAACATACAGTGTGCATCAGTGCAAAAAAGAAATGCAGTAGCATGGAAGTGAAATGAAACGCTGCAGAATTTTTCGTGTAATAAATTAGGCCTTGTAAATTCTCAGTGTTGGTCATTTCAGGAAAGGACTGGGAAGAGTGAAGTGATAAAACCGGATAAGCCGGTGTGGTTTGTTAAAGTGGTCAAGGGAAGCCCGATTGAAGCAAAGGAGCTGCAATTAATTTACAGATTCGTGAGGAGTTGGTTGATCCACGGAACCAGAAGAAATGGCAGAGGTGCTCAATGAGTATTTTGCCTCGGTTTTCACAGAGGAGAAGGACCTGGGTGGATGTACTGCGGGCGTGCGGTGGACTGAAAGTATTGAGTATGTGGGCTTTAAGAAAGAGGTTGTGCTGCATTCTTTGAATGGCATCAAGATAGATAAGTCGCCGGGTCCGGATGGGATGTGCCCCAGGTTACTGTGGGAGGCGAGGGAAGAGATTGCAGAGCCTCTGGCGATGATCTTTGCGTCGTCGATGGAGACGGGAGAGGTGCCGGAGGATTGGAGGTTCGCAGATATGGTTCCTAATTTCAAGAAGGGGAATAGGGATAGCCCAGGTAATTATCGAACGGTGAGTCTAACCTCAGTGGTTGGTAAACTGATGGAGAAGATCCTGAGGGACAGGATATATGAGCATTTGGAGAGATTTAGTATTTTCAAGAATACTCAGCATGGCTTTGTCAAGGGCAGATCGTGCCTTACGAGCCTGGTGGAGTTCATCGAAAATGTAACAAAACACATTGACGAAGGGAAGGCGTTAGATGTGGTTTATATGGATTTTAGCAAGGCGGTCGATAAGGTCCCCCATGCAAGGCTTCTAGAAAAAGTGAGAGGGCATGGGATCCAAGGGGCTGCTGCCCGGTGGATCCAGAACTGGCTTGCCCAAAGGAGGCAGAGAGTGGGTATAGATGGGTCTTTTTCTAAATGGAGGTCGGGCACCTGTGGTGTGCCCCAGGGATCTGTTCTGGGACCCTTGCTGTTTGTCATTTTCATAAATGACCTGGATGAGGAAGCGGACGGATGGGTTGGTAAGTTTGCCTACGACACGAAGGTTGGTGGGGTTGTGGATAGTCTGGAGGGATGTCAGAAGTTACAGAGGGACATAGATAGGATGCAAGACTGGGGGGAGAAGTGGCAGTTGGACTTCCACCCAGATAAATGCGTCGTGGTCCATTTTGGTAGGTCAAATGGGATGAAGGAGTACAATATAAAGGGAAAGACTCTTAGTACTGTAGAGGATCAGAAGGGCCTTGGGTTCCGGGTCCATAGGACTCTAAAATCGGCCCCGCAGGTGGAGGAGGTGGTTAAGAAGGTGTATGGTGTGCTGGCCTTTATCAATCGAGGGAATGAGTTTCGGAGTCCGGGGATAATGATGCAGCTATATAAGTCCCTCGTCAGACCCCACCTGGAGTACTGTGCTCGGTTCTCGTCGCCTCACTATGGGAAGGATGTGGAAAAGATTGAAAGGGTGCAGAGGAGATTTACAAGGATGTTGCCTGGATTGAGTGACATGCCTTATGAGGATACGCTGAGGGAACTTGGTCTTTTCTCCTTGGAGACACAAAGGATGAGAGGAGACCAAATAGAGGTGTATAAGATGTTGAGAGGCATAGATTGGGTGGACTCTCAGAGGCTTTTTCCCAGGGTGGAAATGTCTACTACGAGAGGACACAGGTTTAGGTTGCTGGGGGGTTGGTACAGGGGAAATGATAGGGATACGTTTTTCACACAGAGGGTGGTGGGCGAGTGGAATCGGCTGCCGTCAGTGGTGGTGGAGGCGAACTCAATAGGGTCTTTTAAGAGATTGCTGGATGAGTACATGGAGTTTAATAGGATGGAGGGTTATAGCTAGGTCCAGAAGGTAGGGATGTGTTCGGCACAACTTGTGGGCCGAAGGGCCTGTTTGTGCTGTAGTTTTCTATGTTCTATGTTCTAAATGTGCCAGATCTCTTTAAAGAATTTACTTGTGTGTGAAAGCCTTACTCATGTGTACCAGGAGGTGTGAGTAAATAACTTAAAATTCTGAGAGATATGGAATGAATTAAATCTTTAATGCTAAGAAATGAGTTATTATGTCGTCTGTAAACAGTATTGCCAGATAAGGCGGTATGATGTGGAATTCAGAGTGAGAAGAGTGGTGTTCCATTGCAGAAACTGTGGTTGGAGGGTCTAGTTAAGAGTGCTGAAGCGGTCGCAGGAGAAATAGGAAAACAATCTTGTCCAGGAATGGAGTTTATCTTGGGGAACGATGCAGCTGGATCACAAGAGGAAGTGATACCTACGGTGGTTGAAAAGTCAGCGCAAAATCAAACATGTGAGTTCTTGAAGGACGCGTACCCTGGAATATTAAGAAAATAGAAGAAATCGCAGAGTGAAGATGAAAAAGTTGAAATTCAATTATCAGAGAACCTTTATGATCAGATAGTTGGTAAAGAACAAGAACGAATGTCGGATGAGACGGATGTTTCTCCGTTGGGAAAGTTGGCCGAGTAACATCACAATTGTATAGGAATTAAAGTGTCGTTTCAGGAAACGTAACCGGTACAGGATTCTGATTGTATACCAGCATGGCATTACCTCAAACATGCTGTCTTAGTTTGGAAATGGAGATCTTTACATATTCAGGCGGATAAAAAAATAGACAGAAGTTCATCAGGTGGTATTGCCAGTAGGTTATAGAAGGGAGGTGTTGTGGAGATACCAGTTTTGGATTGGGGTGAGTCACCTGATGAAGGAGCGGAGCCTGTATGAGTTTATATGGGAGTAAGCAAAGCTCGGGCTAAAACACAAAACATTTCATTGGCCTGGAATGCAAAAAGATGCACATAAATTTTGTTGGTCATGCAACATATCTCAAGCGATAGGGAAACATCAAGCAGTGATAAAACCTGTATCCTTAATACCCATCGAAACCTTTGGGGAACCATGATCCTTTTTCTGAATTGATTGCGTAAGACCCCTCCCTTAAAACATGTGGGAATCAGTGTATTTTGACTATAATGGATGTGTCTACCAGATCTCCAGAGGCCATTCTATTACGGAATGTCACGACTGAAATGATATTAGCGGAGCTCCTTCAGCTTTTTTAACTAAATGTCGGCAACCCAGAGGAATACAATCAAATCAAAAATCACATTTTACTTCAAAGTTATTCACGGAGGTTATGTATCGCGGAAGAAGCACTTCCGCTATACATAACGGAATGTCTACATCAACAAGGTCGAAGAGAAAGAGTCCAGAGCTTCAAGTGTTGAGGTGTCCAGATCATCAATAACCTGTCCTGGTCTCCACCTATGCCAACACATTCGTTAAGAAAGCCACCAACCTCTCTACTTTCTCAAAAGCCTATGGAAATTAGGCATGTCGGCTATGATTCTCAACAACTTTTACAGATGCACCACAGAAAGCATTCATTCGGTTGTATCACAGCTTGGTATGGGTCCTGCTCTTCCTCAGTCCGCAAGAAACTACAACAGGTGGTGAATATAGCACAATCAGTCACGCAAACCTGCCTCCTATCTATTAACTGTGTTTACACTTCCCGCTGCCTCGGCAATGCAACCAGCATAATTAAGGATACCACATTCTCTCTTTCACCTTCTTCCATTGGAAAAAAATACACATGTCTGAGGTTACTTGCAACTGACACGAGAACAACTTCTTCTCTGCTGCTATCAGTCTATGAATAGATCTTCACTGCATTAAGTTGATATTTCTCTTCACCCGAGCCATAACTGTAACACTACATTCTGCACTCCCTCGTTTCTTTCTCTATGAACGGTATGCTTTTTCTGTATATCGCGCAAGAAACAATCCTTTCCTCTGTATGGTAATACATGTGGCAATAATAAACCAAATTAAATTAAAATAAAACAATTTGTATCAACTGCGTGTGATCCACACTCGCAGGGAGTGTTACAAAGATGGAATTAAAATTTAAAGGCAATGTCGATTGCTTTTTTTCAACATTATCCAAACGAAAGGAGATCAAGGATTTAAGTTTGTACTCTTTGCAATTTTAGTTGCAGCTAATAGTCAACCAAAAATTCTGTCTATTTGAGTTGGGTTTTTTTAGCCATGAGTTAAGGGGACCAATTAAATTGATTAAGATGTAATGTCGGTGGTGCTTTCTGAGACTGCATTGTTCGACTATGCATTTTGTGGAACTTTTGAATCGTGCAAGTGAATTTGCTGGGCAACCTTGAAATGTAGTAGAGAGTGTGATAAAACAAGAAGTAAAAGTTTCGAGTTTTTGCTGGTGAGGATAAAGTCTCAGAGTTGCTTCCAGTGTAACGCGAACATCTGAAAAAAAAAGGTTTAATGTGCTGTGTCAAGTTGAAAATAAATTGAATGAGGTGACTTATTTGGTAAGACCACAAGGTAGAAGGAAAAATCACAGAGTGTGTCATGCGAATACGCTTGAAATATATTTTGATTGGGAAGGAGAACAAAAGCAGGAAGTTCCATTTTTTTATATCTCAGAGAGCAGAACCGAATCCAGATGACTCTGAATTTGACATTCCTCAATTAAATTGAATAACGAGGAAGTTATCAAAAATGTATAAATTACAGAGTTACCTTCCAGAGGAAAATCTGTTTGACCTGGATGATTTATTCAGAACACATGGATAAGTCTGTGAGAATAGGTTGGGATCTACTCAGATAATTAGGGGTACGATAGATGTGGATGTGGGAAATGTTGTTCAAGTTAAACAAAATCTTCGCAATCATGACCTTTTCAAGTTGGCACAGTTACAGATGGAAAAGGTGATGTTTACTCATTCTGAGATGCAACAGCCCAAGATCTCAAACAATTGCGCAAAACTGGTGAAGGTGGAGAAGCAGAACATGTTAATGGACTACAATGTGAACAACATATTTCGCAGATTTGAAGCAAGATACAAGTCACGTTGACTCTTTCGGAACATGCTCCTGAGTTGTTCAGATGCCTGAACATAAATTTCAGGACTGGTAGGAACAGTTCTACATCTGTGCAAAGGAATGTGTGGATGAATGGAAAGTGATGTGTGATCTCAGAAAAGAATTTGAGGGCAGACTTATCGTACTAATGTGGATCAAAGGATAGGACAACAATGTGGCTATCTAAAGAAGAACAAAGAAGAAGGGGCAGCACGGTAGCACAGTGGTTAGCACTGCTGCTTCACAGCTCCAGGGTCCTGGGTTCGATTCCCGGCTCGGGCCACTGTCTGTGTGGAGTTTGCACATTCTCCTCGTGTCTGCGTGGGTTTCCTCCGGGTGCTCCGGTTTCCTCCCACAGTCCAAAGATGTGCGGGTTAGGTTGATTGGCCAGGTTAAAAATTGCCCCTGAGATGTGTACGTTAGAGGGATTAGCGGGTAAAATATGTGGGGGTAGGGCCTGGGTGGGATTGTGGTCGGTGCAGACTCGATGGGCCGAATGGCCTCCTTCTGCACTGTAGGGATTCTATGATTCTATGAAATAACAATACAGCACAGAAACAGACCATTCAGCCCTACAAGCCTGGGCCGCTCATGTGCCCACCAGTCCATTCATTTGTATCTCTCTATTCCCAGTCTGTTCATGGAGATCAGACTGTGCATCCACATGAAGTGGAACAGATGTGGATCAGACTGCGCCGCTCATGTGCCCACGAGACCATTCTTTTGTATCCCTCTATTCTCAGTCTGTTCATGTGGGATCAGACTGTTTACCAAAATTGTACCTTTATCGAAAACATACTGCTGGCATAATCATACTGTACGGTGTGCAGAGATGTGCATGCCTAGTGAAACAGCAAGGTACACAACTGGAGTTTGAATTATTTATGGTGGTCATCGCAGCAGCACAACTGCCAAAGTGATCTTTGGAACCATGGTCGAAATGGGTTCTGACTTCAAGGAAGACATGCCTGCTCTACATCTTTACAAAGGCTGTGTCGGACGTGATGATGTAGGTTCAGAGGAAACCAAACAATCCAATTAGTTAGCAGAGGAGGAGCCAGGGTCAATGAACAAGAAAAGGGGCAGAGATAAAAGAACCTTCTGAATAGCCCTGACTGCAGATATGCAATGTATTATCCTACTCACGCTGCGTAGTTCTCTGAGGACATTGCCAGTGCTAAGGTAACATCGCAACAGCAAACTGAGTTTGAACTTGGAATCAACGCAGGATTAAAGACTAAAGGAGAATTTTGTAGATGAAGCAGTTTGTCACGAATTTGATAAACCCAAAGAAGGAGGGTTCGATGGTGCAAGGCCAGACGGAAATGAACCATGTTGCTGTTATGATTGCATGCTTGATTTTGAAAAAAAGTATGAATACTATTGTAGAGCACTTGTACTGTGAAACTGAAGGGGTTTCAAAAATGAAACCACCTTTTAGTGTTGTTGGCTGAAGTTTTCTTTTTCTAAAGTGCGGGGGTGTGATGTTAGTGCCGCTATCAGATTTTATTTTTAAATTCCAACTCACAGTCTTAGGTGATGTCATTGTAGTGAGGGGGAAAACTGGACAGGTCATGTGACAGGTCATTTTCCGTTTCAGTTTGCAGTTTCTCTTTTAAAAAGGGACAGCAAACTAAAAACAGTGGTTTTTTTCCTCTTTTGCAGTTGTTCTGAAATTTTGCTGGTTAGCTGAGAACAGGAGCATCTTTCTGCTGAAGGGTAAACATCTGCTGTTTTGTGGGATGGACCCGAGTCTCTCTGGTGTTTTGGGTGGCTGTCTTGTCTACAAAATGTTGTCAGTCTCAAGAGCATTTGACTGCAGAATTCCACTAAAGGGCTCAATCCCATTATCACGTGAGCAGTGGACTTCGCTGTATTGAAAATTTTAAATGGTTTTTGTCTTCATCAAACGTGCTGGTTTCATTTGAACGCATTAGAAATCTTTGTTAAGGATTATACAGCACAGTGGATATTTAGTTTCTTGTTTGTAATTGATCATATTTTTTGCTAATTTTCTAAATTTACACGAATACTATATTTTTCAATAAACCTTGTTTGATAACATGCTCCCTCGTGGGTGACTTGAATCATACCGGAAGTGAAACATCCCATGCCTAACCTCGCCAAATTCAGGATACATAACTTATGATTCAGGGGGGCTCCATACAAACCGTTGGAATTTCTATCCTGAGTCATAACATATGTCAGTTGGGAGCTCACAATTCCACTATCAGTGAATTCGTGAAAAGGAATAATGAGGTCATGATGAACGTGTATTACGCATTAATTTTGTATCCACACGGGCCCTGCTTCATTTTCTTGCTGACAATAATGGACCCCTCATTATTACAGAAAATATTCACAAGCGTGATTCCAGGTGTAAAGAACTGGAATTATTAATTTTTTTGGAGAGTTTGCTAAACTGTGGTGAGCTTGAGGTGAGATTGGGATTGCATCCTTCGCAGAAATGCTGACAAGAGAGATGCAGTAACTCTTCAAGATTCGCAAAGGCATGGATAGGCTTCAAACTCGGAAATCCGCCGACTGAAGGAAACATCAATGTCCATAGGGCAGATATTTACAATAATTCACGGAGGAGGTAAAGTGATGCAAACCATATCTTGATTTCACAAACGTTGGAGTCTGGGTCGAACTTGCTGAGGGAATGGGGGAGTCTTGTTCGATTAACTTAGTCTAAGTGGACAGGAAAATGGGCAAGGTTATAGATAAAGCAGTGAAAAAGGGGCGTACAGTGTGTCTTTGGAGAGCTATCGCGGACCCGATGGAAGAGATGGTCTCCTTCTGAGCTGTAAAAGCCATTGATTATTCTAGTATATTGTGTCCATTTGTGTAGCACAGTTGTCCACAGATTCCTATTCAAAACAAGAAGAAAGTGACCATATTATACTGAAATCTATGATTGAGAAATTGCTGCAATCCAGTTCTGGAATGCCTTAGCAGAGCATCGTTAACGTGTTTATTTTACATTAAGCTGGCTGAATGATCAATGCTTTTGGAAAACGACTGCCAAGTTGATTACAATGCATTTGTGTGGGAAAACTTCTCACAGCTAATATTTTCTCAATATGATAAGGACATTAAGTCTGCAAATGCCATACCACAGTCTGTCAATTCTCGTTGCTCGAGTAACATTTGAGCAATGAGAATCAGTTCATTCGCAATATTTATTCTAAGGAATCTATTAGGGAATAGTGACCATTGCATCAAAAAAATTTGCACCAGAATGGAAAGTGATGAAGTTGAAGCTGTTCGTAAGTTCTCAAAACTAAAAACAACAAAGAAGTTATAAAAGTGTGAGACATCAGTTGACTACATCAATAGATTAGTAATACTAATTGAGAGGCACGACTGTGCATCGGTGAAAAGTAAATATATAAGAACATAAGAACGAGGAGCAGGAGTAAGCCATCTGGCCCCGTGAGCCTGCTCCGCCATTCAGTAAGATAATGGCTGATTTTTTTTCGTGGACTCAACTCCACTTACCAGCCTGCTCACCATAACCCTTAATTCCTTTTCTCTTCATAAATGTATCTATACTTGTCTTAAAATCATTCAATGAGGTAGCCTCAACCGCTTCACTGGGCAGGGAATTGCACAGATTCACAACCTTGTATGATGAAATTCCTCCTCGACTCAGTCCTAAATCTGTTCCGGCTTATTTTGAGGCCATGCCCCCTAGTTTTATTTTCACTCATTAGGAGAAACAACTTCCCTGTTTCTATCTTATCTATTCCCTTCATAATCTTATATGATTCTATAATATCACCCTTCATTCTTCTCAATTCTAATGTGTATAGCTCCATTATACTCGGTCTCTCCCCATAAGCAAACCCTCTCAACTCCGGAATAAACCTAGTGAAACTCCTCTGCACCCCCTCGAGTGCCAGAATATATTTCTCAAGTGAGGAGACGAAAGCTGTACACAGTACTACAGTTGTGGCCTCACCAGAACCTTATACAGATGCAACATAACATCACTGTTTTTAACTACATCCCTCGAGCAATGAAGGACAACATTCCTTTGTCTTCGTAATTACTTGCTGCACCTGCATAAGGAGCAAGTGTAAGAATTGTGGCAATTGTTCATTCATATCAAGAGCAAAAAAGGAACGAGTGACGATGCCATGCATGGCAATAGAACTTCAAGATTCCATAAATTGCCAGAGGAATTCTAGAATGATGTACCAAAGGTTGTGCATCTCGTGAATGAGGAGTGGTTAGTTTTCAACAAAGGTGGATAAATAACGATTTTCTAGGAGGGAGCGAAGATTTGCCTGTGACGCACAAGCATACTATAAGCGCCTATATCTGCATGAGAGATCAAAATAGTAATGAAGGTAAATTTGATTCACTTGAAATCTGAAAGCTGAATATTTACAAAAGAGAACAGTGGAATTGCAGGATAATTAATTGATTACTTAATTCAGTCTTCACGGAACAATACTTCAAGTAATTCCCAGAAACACTGTTTTTTTGAAATAATTAAGATAAAGCAGTTGGAGCAGATACGTTTTGCTGGAAAACTAGCTTGGCAGAAACTAATCAAACAAGAAGTTGGTAAATCTGTGTCTGCTTATTTACAAACGCAGGTATTGAAGGACCTTCCGATAGAAATAATGACTGCTTTGGTTGAAAGCTGCCAAATTCTGCAGATTTTGGAAAATACCAGCAGATTGGCGGAATGGAATTTTCAAATCTGAAGTTACAAGTAAAAAGGTGGAGAACACCGTTCAGTTGACGTACATCAGTCATAGTGAAAACGCCAAAGAACGTGGTGATGGATCCGAAAGTTGGACACATAAAACAGGAAAGGGAGTGATCTCTCTGAGGCACTCCGCCGTGCACAGAATGTCGGAAATTCATTCAGGGTAATGCGTCGAAAAAAAACGGGAATTTACCCTACCCTTTGGGTCTCCGTGGAGGAGTTGGACAGTGCAGAAAGGTCTGGGCTTCACATGACTGAATTGGTACAACTGATTTATCCACAGGTAAGCTAAGCAAATGCAATGGAATTGGACGTAGCTCCTCGCCAGCATCCATTTAAGATGCTCACGTTTTGGCAGAATAAAACAAAGCATCTGCACCGAGAATGCCAGCAATCGATGTGCACATGTTCTTTTGCGGCAAAAGCCGGCGACTTTAAGCGTTTTTGGCAATCCAATAATCGAAGGTGAAATCAGAATCGGAGAGAAGTTATGAAGTACATCAATCAGAAAAGCCAGGTAAGGACAAGTGTTCAGGCACCAGCGGAATGAGAGTGAATACTTCAGATTTTATTTTCACTTCCAGCTCAATTTCGGAGCTTCAATGCTATTTTACAGAAAAAAATATTGATACTGACCCTTCTATGGAAATGCCTAGAAGTGTTCCAATTGCATTCAGCCGATCATTCTTTTACAAATTAACCAAATATTTACCAGTTACGGGGTAACAAGGCATGTTCCCAACTACAAGTTGCGACCTATCTTTCATATTCCCAATTGCCTTACACTGAGCATGCAACTTAGTTCCGCTAAGTTGTTGGCATGTTTATCTGATCCTTAGAAAGAAGAGGTGAATGTTGCAATTTGAACCAGCACCCGGTATTCAAATAAAATAGAACATTGTTTAAGAAAATGCTGAAAATCCACCTTCACAAGTTCATGCAGTTTATACAATGAAGAACAATTTAACTTATTTCAAAGAAACTGCATAGAATTCACAAACAACAGGAATTGAACCAAACGTTTGTTCAGTTCGTAACGAAGTGATAGTTACATACATCAGTACAGAAAAAGGTGGCAAGTGACATGCAAAAAAATGAATAAATCATTCTGCTGGAAATGAATTGTGCCTTCTCTCCAATTTGTGATGAAGTTTTCCGTCCAGTCCAAACCAAAGTAAATCCGTGGAATGTATTGTCCTCGATAAATATTTCGTTTTTACTCTTGAGATGACTGTTAATAGCTGACTGTTATTCCGTCCTTAGTTGAAATGAATCTCTCTGATTACTACCTACTTTATCTTCTGCAGCGAAAACAAGCATTTCCCACAGGAGATTCGATATCTGAAACGTTGCCAGATTGGACAACACTGCCATGAAACCCAACAATCTTCAGCTGCTTCATCAATAACCTTCCCTCAAAACGCCGGAAGTGGGGATGTTCGGCGATGATTGCACAAAGTTCAGCACCATTCTCAACTCCTCAGACACTGAAGCAATCCATGTACAAATGCAACAAGATCCTGACAATACCCAGTCTTGGGCTGAGAAGTGGCAAGAAGCGTTCGCGTCACACAAATGCCAGGCAACAACCATCACGAATAAGTGACACCCCAACCATCGCACTTTGACATTCAATGGTATCGCCATCTCTGAATGCCCCACGATCAACATCCTTGGGGCTGTCATTGACCAGAAATTCAACTCGACGCACCACATAAACACAGTGGCTACAAGAGCAGGTTAGAGCTAGGAATACTGCGGTGAGTAACTTATCTCCTGACTCGCCAAAGGGCTATCCACAATCTGCACGGCACGAGTCAGTAGTGTGATGTAATACTCCACACTTGTCTGGATGGGTGCAGCTGCAACAACACTCAGGAAGCTGGACACAATCCAGGACGCTTGATTGACATCACATCGAAAAAACAGTCAATCCCTCCACCACCGACGCTCAATAGCAGAAGTATGTACTATCTACAAGATGCTTTGCAGCACTTCCCCAAAGATCCGCAGACAACACCTTCCAAACCCACGACTACTTCCATCTAGAAGAACAAGGGAAGCAGATAAATGGGAACATCACCACCTGCAACTTCCCCTCCAAGCCACTCGACATCCTAATTTGGAAATATATCACGGATCCTTGTCACCATCCTGCAATTCCCTCCCTCTTGACATTTTGGGTCAGCCCACAGAACATGGACTGCAGCAATTCAAGACGGCAGCTAACCACTACCTTCTCATGGGCAACTAGCAATGGGCAATAAATCCTTGCCAGCCAGCGACACCTATGAGCCAAGAATGAAAGAAAAAAAAGCTATTACATGCCACGGGTGAAAAACAAATGAAAGAGGACATCACTCCCAATTGGAAGCATTCTGCCATCTAGAATTCGAGATATGTGTGATGATGTGGTATACATTTTTTGAACTCTGAAGCTGCAGTATCCCTGTCAGGGACATTCTCCATGTGGTGACCGACTACACGAAAATCATCTCCTTAGGTATCATGCGGATGCATTGCCACCACTTTGTTCACCATTATTCCCATTGTCCGAAAGAGAGGGAATGAATGCAGAATGCATATCTCTTACCATTGTTGCCAAGTCGTCAGTTACATTTTGTTTCCTATGACATCGCAGTGAATGGTAAATCCTTTCAGTCGGTATTGAGCTTGAAGAAAAATCATCTTCTTAACGTACTTCCTTGCGCGTGTCGACAGAAAAAAAGTTACACAGAATGCATTGACATTGAAGAACATTCATCTTTTAAGCATACGTCCTTGAGTGTTTCGACAGAAAATTCAAGTTACTCAGGATGTGATGAGTTCGTCTTCCTGAGTGTAATTGTGTCCAAAATGCCAATTGTCTTTCGTCATATTGACTTGACTTCCAATCAAATGTTTTCAGTCTCCTTGCAGTTAATGCACCCTGGAACATGCATTCTAATTTGCAGCAATAAATGCTACATGTTGCTGATACATTTCCCTATCCTGAAGAGGGTGATGTCCTATCAGATCGGCAATTAACATTCCATATCGTAAAAACGTCTTCCCAAAGAGTCGGAGGGACTGTGGGAGATTCTATACAACGGAACCGTGACTTCTGGAAGAGAAGATATGGCATTGTAGTTGAATAGAATGTGTGGTGTTAAAATGAGAATTCAGAAATGTAACAATAATAGCTGCCATCGTTTCGTGTTGCTTGTAGAAAACAATGTACTACATTTGGAGGAGGTATATTCCAGATGCATGATCTATTTTTTATGCCGTTGCACGAGATATCAGATGGCATAAGAATAGCAGCAGTCCGTCATCTGTTATTCAGAAGACACTCATGCCTCGGAGAAAAGTACTGACTATTCAACCTGTTGGAAATGCTAATAGGCGAGTGTCAAACAGCTACTTCTGTGTTTGTTACTGGGAATGGCATTATGGAATTGATGTTGGGAATGGCATTAATTACGAAATTAGAAATGCATAAGTTCAGGGAATATCGTTATTATGGTTGTTCTAACCTACTCATAGATTGGACAAATCAAATTAGCCACAATGTCGTGGGGAAGAATTTCTGAGTGTATATGGGATGGTTTTCTTGACCAATATGTGAAGGAACCAATTAGAGAGCAGGCCATTTTAGAGATGGCATTATGTAATGATAATGGACTCATTGCCAATGTGGCTGCCTGAGACATCTTGGGGATGAGCGACCATAACACGATATACTTTTTTTTAACAAGATGGAGAGTGAAGTAATTATTTCAGAATTCTGGGTTCTGAATTTTAATAAAGGGAAGCATGTAGATATGAGGCGTGATTGTGCTTTGATAGTTTGGGGAGAGTTACTTCAGAAGATGACAGTGGGTGGCAAAGGCAAACTTGCAAGTAATGCATGGGGGAACTGCAGCAACTCTTACTTCCTGTCTACCACAACAACACAATTGTTAAGAGGGCTAATCCGTGGCTTACAAAGGAAATTAGAGAGAGTATCTGGTACACAGAAGAAACATACAGATTGGTCAAGAAGAAAAATAGATCTGATGATTTAGGAGCAGATTAGAATTCAGCCAAGACGCACCAAGGGATTGATTAAGAACGGGAAAATACAATACGAAAGCAGGATTTCAATGAACATAAAAGTGACAATCAGATTGTCTACAGGTACGTGAATAGAAAGAGTTTGCTGAAAACAAATGTAGGTCCCTAACAGACAGAAACGGGGGAATGTAAACGAGGGGACAAAAATGGCTGAGGGGTTGAATACACACTTTAGTTATGCCTCACAAAAGGTGACACAAATCAGATACCAGAAATTTTGAAGAATGCAAGATTTACTGAGAGGGAAGAACTGAGGGAGGTCAACTTAAGGAGGGAAATGATGCAGGGAAAATTGGTGGGATTGAAAGCCGATAGATCCCCAGGGCCTGATAATCTGTATCGCAGCGTAATTATGGAAGTGGCTATAGAATTAGTGCATGGATTGCTGGTCATCTTCCAGGATTCTATAGAGTGCAGAACAGTCCCTGCAGATTGAAGGGTAGGGAATGTTGCTCCAATGTTCAAAAATGGAGGTCGAGGAAATCGGGAATTATAGAGCACTGAGCATAATATCAATAGTGGGGAAATTTTCGAATTCATTCACATGTCCTTTACAGTGGAGCATTTTGAAAGCAGTGGCAGGTTCAGACAGAGTCAGCGTGGATTTATGAAGGGGAAGTCATGCTTGACAAATTTGTTGGAATTCTTTTAAGATGTAACTGGTAGAGTTGGCAAGGGGGAGCCAGTCGATATTTGAACTTTCAGAAAGCGTTTGACAAAATCATGCAAAATAAATTATCGTGCAAGTTTAACGCAATTCGGATTGGGGGAAGTCTTTTGAGATGGATAGAAAACTGGTTGGCAGAGAGGAAAGAAAAGCAGGAATTAATGGGTCATTTTCAAATTGGCAGGCAGTAACTAGTGGGGTGCCTCAAGGATCGGTGCTGGGACGCGAGCATTTCACAATATACATCAATGATTTGGATGAGGGAACACAATGTAAGAAATCAAAGGTGGCAAGTGATAACAAGAGCGGTGGGAGGCAGAACAGTGACAAGGATGCACCGATCTTTCAGCATAATTTGGAAATGTTGGGTCAGTGGGCAAATAAATGGAGGATTACTCGCTGAATGGCAGTAAATTTAGAGAGGGGAGTGTGCAGCGGTTACTTGGCATCATTGTTCACGAGTCTCTGAAGAAAAGCATGCACGTGAAGCAGGCGGCTCATAGGGCAAGTGGTATCTTGGCCATCATTGTGAGAGGTTTCGAGTACAGGAGTGGGAATATGTTGATGCAATTGTTCAGGGCATTGGTGAGGCCACAACTAGAGGTTTTGTGCAGCTTTGGTCTCCCTTGCTGAGGAAGCATGTTCTTGCTTTCGAGGGAATGCAGCGAAGGTTTCCTAGGCTAATTCCAAGAATGTTATGCATGAGGAGAGATTGAGTAGATTAGGAATTGTTTCGCTGGAGTTCAGACAAATGAGTTGGGGTGTGTGTGTGTGGGTGGGGGAGGGTGTCTCATAGAGACTTAAAGCATTCTGGCATGGCTAGAGAGGGTAGACGCAGGGAGGATGTATCCGATGCTGGGGGAATCCTGTACCAGGCGTGACAGTCCGGGGATTCGGGGTAGACCTTTTAGGATGGAGGTCAGGAGAAATGTTTTCACACAAAGCGTGGTGAGCCTTTGGAAT